>NC_073351.2:13195500-14399500 GCF_027580225.2 Misgurnus anguillicaudatus
AGAATTTATGATAAATGAATGTATTTTATAAAATGTCATAAAAGTAGCAACCCTGGAACCATGTTGTGCACCCTAGTTTAAGAACCACTGCTTTAATCTAAGGATGATCCCTAGTTCAAATGTGTCCCAAATACGTTAATTTGCAAAGACAACTGAAAGTAGGTTAAGTTTGGAAAGTGTAAACACTGTGGTTTAGTGGTTATCAAAACGTTGTTTGTTTACGAATCCTGCACAGCAACATTGAGAAAAGCAATGGGGTGAGTTTAGGGCGGGGCTATCTGTATTACTGGCAAACTGGCTGATAGGTTTGGGAAACCTATTCAAAATCAGTCATTGTTTTCCAGTTCCAATTAATGATAAACAAGAGATTTAGCTTGAAGAGCCGGGGTGGTTCCCGGTTGGCATGGCATCCATACTTTCTGGTTCGTGTGACTCATGATAGTTTACAGAGAATGTTTGTGAATTACTTCCATATCGTTCATCTTTCCATCCTTGTTTGGTTTATTCATATTGCGTAAGGACCAAAAGGAAGTGTGAAGATGCATGTACTTTGTTTAGGTTTTTATGCATCATCTTATGATCTCAGCCTTTCTCACGCTTAATCTGTTTACATCACTAAACTGGAATGAGTTTACGGAGGTTCCCGACTGACTCGTAGAAAGTTGTGATCTGGTGTCCAAAAACGTAATCGTGCCTTATGAGTCACTTCATGAGTGTATTAATGCCCTTCTGTATTTTTTCAGGAAATTCATGAGAAAAAAATGTAATGTGATTAAATCCTATATAGATAAAATTAAGTTTTACAATGAAAGTTTTTGATCATTCAGTTAGCCCAAGCAGACATACAGTACAGTAACACCTCCACCGAATGAGACACTATCTGATCTCACAAACCACAAACTCACACCACTTATGACCATTTGTAACTTATTTGAAATATTTTGTAGCAGAAATAAAGTGGCTTTCGGGATTTTGAAAGGAAATCAAATAATCACATTTCCTAAAACGACAAGACGACTTGTAATGATGTGCTTTTGAGATCAGATTTTTGATGTTCTTTCATATAAGATGATGGTGGTTTTAGCCTGATAGAGAATCTGATGAGAAGCAAACCAAACTAAGATGATTCATGATGGAAAATGTCAGATGGCTAGTACTGTTTTTCCTCCCTCGTGTCTTTATCTTGCTTTGCTCAAGTTGTGCTTATTTAAGACTCTGATAGCTGATTTTTTGGTTCTTGTCAACATTTTTTTTCATTTTACTTCTATTTATAGCCAGATATGATTGAAGCCAAGATCTGAGCCCTTATTGCAAGATGAATATAAATGTCAGCTTATACCACACTGTCCCCTGCTAATGCAGACGGTCGGTTTAGACCACTGTCGTGCATACTGAGTGCTAATTATTAAAAAGTGTCAACACTGGATATCATCATTCGGTTCAGTGAGTGAAAGTATTCATACAGGAAACTGGGTGGTTTTTTAATGCGATAAAGATAAAAAATCATGTCGATGTCGAGATTATAAATTATGATTTGCATGTTGAGTTCATGTACAAGGGAAGTGCAGTCAGCAGATTTACCAATAAATCAGATCAGGATCAAGTGGTAAAGCATAAGTGCACTGCAAAAAAATGACTTTCTTACTTAGTATTTTATTTTTGTTTTTAGTACAAATAATTTTTAAATGCATTTTCTTGATGAGCAAAATTACCTAAGAAAGTCTGCCAATGGCATAAGCAAAAAAAAAAAATAGTTTGAACTTTTTCTTAAAGAAAAAATGCTTATACATATTTTTAGATATATTTGTAAAAAGAGAAAAAAAACAAGACAAAAATCCTAAGTAAAAAGGTCAATTTTTGCAGTGTGTGCACACTCAACAGGAAGGAAAGTGAAATATGCTGCTTTACTCTAAAAAGGGTCAGTATTATTTTCATTTTTAAATTTTTTCATTTTATAATTTTTATATTGACCTATAGCACAGCACAGCCTGGGGTTCCATTCATTCACATTTTCAGCCAAGTTTATAGTTTTCAAGACAATCCTAGCAAGAGCAAAACAATGATTTTCTTCGACAGAAATCGTAAGTCAGTGTAATTATAAACAAATTTTAAGTAGTTTTTTATTCTCAATGAAGTACACAAGCCTTTTAAAAAGACATCATAAAAAAATACCAGGCTTTCTCAACAGGTGGACACTCCTTCTTTTATGGACTTCTTATGACTTAAATTAACTATTCTTTAACCTCCTAAGACCTGATGTGTCTACTAGTGTTGTAGTCAAGACCACCTAAACCGTTTGTGTGCGTGTGCGTGTGCATGTGCGTGTGTGTGTGCCATCAGAGAAGTTGATAAAATAATCAAAGGCATTGCAGATATGTGGGAATTTATCTTTGTCTATAAGCAAATAAAAGTGAACAAACACTAAAGAGCTGAAATCAACTTAACCATTCTGAACTGTCTTTCCATGGCTTGCCATACACTTAACACAATGCAGGTGTTTTTAGTAATAAAATTTGAAAAACTGTCATTGGGAGAAACTTAAACAATGCTTAAACAATGCCAACATCATATGCCAAACCTGAATAAACTGCATAAAATCAATGATAAAAAATAAATTTGTGATGTGCACTGCAAAAAATAATATAAGTAATAATTAAGATGCTTTTCCTTGATAAGCAAAACTACCCAATAAAATAACTCTAGTTTTTAGACCAAAAATGTCAAATTTAAGTGATTTTGTGAATAAAACAAGCTAAAAATCTGCCAATGGGGTAAGCAAAAAAATCTTGAACCTTTTTCTTAAACACTAAATTCAAGAAAATTCAAGAAACTTTTGCTTACCCCATTGGCAGACACCGAGACGAGACCGAGTAAAAATGCAGTCGATTCCAAGACGAGACCGAGACCTTTAAAAGTGGTCTTGAGACTGGTCTTGAGATCGAGACCGGTCTCGAGAACTACAACACTAGTGTCTACATATGTGGACATCACTTTTTTGCACCATAATACTTAATTCTGTGTAACTGGAACCTGTTGTACACAAACATGGACATACGCTGCTTCATGTTTAAAGAAAAATATTTGGTTATTATATTTATTGGTTCTTCCTAACCCCAACTGGAAGAATGCAAGCCAAAGCTCCGGTCTTAGGGGTAAAAGCAATGATCTCCAACCTTTTTGTGAGCAAGTGCCACCACAATATAAAGCAGAATAAAACAATCTGAAGAGCTACTTTTTTAGTCTAATCAAAACTTTTTTGTTTTACTTGTTGATATGTTTTATCGTTATTTAAAATGTTAACATACATAAAAGAAGTTAAGCTAATATAAAAAGTATGTAATAAACAAATATTAAAATTGAGGCTATTAATAGAATGTGCTTTGGTGGGCAGACCTGGTGCCCGATGGCACGATGTTGGAAACCATTGCTTTAAAGCATGCATTGCTTTTTAAGAGATTAAATTAATTGTAAGCAAGGTTGTTAATCTTTTTGTAGGATACTTATGTCCATTGTTTTTTACTTGTTTTTCCAGAATCCAACATTCTCATAGAAGCTCCTAAACCCAGAAGAAAGCACAGAGCCTGGTAATGGAAATCCATGCTGCGGCTCCATCCTTTCTGTTTGTTTAAGCCCATAGTGATTCAAGAATCTTAGCTTTGTATGGTGTAAGTACCTGTTATTATTAACATGTGCGGCTGTTTGTTTTCTCAGAACATTTGAAAGTCATGCAGGGATAAACTGCACAAGCGACCACCCATACAAATGCTGCACAGTACGATGGGTATGGAAGGATAGTGAAGATAATCGAGAGGGGAAGAGTTAGAAAAAGAGGAGGAGTTGAAAATAGACACAAATTGCTGACCCTGGCCTAAGATGTCGTGGGAGAGCACGCTTACTGCAGCAGTTTGGTGGTCTAGCTATGAGAGTGTACGCATACACCAGCTCTGTTTAAAACACCCCAATGCTCCCCTTTGTAACCACTTCAAACATCTACTTATGAGGCAGTGAGACCTTTCTCCATCAACGTAACATATATAGGAGCTTTTCTGTGGCTTTACACTTTTTGTTGTTCTTTTAATGAGCATAGGTCAATCATAAAAGACAAAGTGGACCCCTTTGTTGACTAGATGTAAAGCGGACTTTGTTGAATTGTATCCAGCTGTCATGCACCTTAGTGCCATAGCTGAAATGATACACACTTTAAAAAAAAAGACTTTTTTAAAGGACAAGTTCGGTATTTTACACTTAAAGCCCTGTTTTCAGATTGTTCACGATGAAATAGAACGGTCCCGACTGAAATTTCGACATATGCGGCTGCCCCGAGAATTTTCGGGTGTTTGTTGTTTCACTTCCCACCTCTATAATGGCTGTATAGGTGCACTGAAACAATCCTTCCTTAAATGCATTAAACTTTCCTTTACAAAGACGTGAAACTCACCGAGCGGCCAGGGGTGTTCACTGACATGCTCACACAAAAATCACCGCAAAAGACGCCTTCCAACAGGTGTTTTAGCATTCGTTGTAAACTTGTGGACCTATTTTTCCAAACGCCTCACACCCGTATATTCTCCCGTTGAGAGATTGAATAATAGACACTCCAGCCCAGTGTGTGGCGATAATCCACCTTTGCCAATTGCAAGAATACGTTCTATTTCATCATAAACAATCTGAAAACAGGGCTTTAAGTGTAAAATACCGAACTTGTCCATTAAAATCTCTGTAAATATTTTAGGTCAAGGGGATTCGGATGACAAAAAGTGAAAATCCTATGGTAAACTAAACACTATTGGTTATTCTAAAGTGGGGGGGCACTCAATTATACCCCACCCTAAATAATGCTAACACAGAACAAACCGTGGATGTCAGTGGGTCTGCATAAATATAGCCTAAAAAATATAGAAATATATATAGCATAAATATAGCATAAATGACAGCATTTATTGTTTTTTTTCTGAAAACAGGGCTTTAGGTGTAAAATTCAGAACGTACTTTGAACGTTGTAGTTCATTTAACACATTAAATACACACATAATGATTAAATGTATAGCTTGAATGCACCATATAGGTGGCAGCTTACACTGTAATGTTTTCAACCGAAACGGTAACGTTTTTATGCAGATTGGCTGTTTGTACAAGACAACAGTGTTTTAGGGTCCTGATGCTTTTAAAGTTTTTTTGCAAATGACGCCTTGGCGCCTCCGCATAAACAAGGAAAACCCAAATCTGTGATAAAGATGATGTCATGTGTATGTTAATTCAGTCTATAGGCATTCGTAAGTATAACCAAAACAACAATGGCAGCCTACTGGACTGTCTATGCTGCTCAATATATTGAGTTTGTTTGCGCTCCTCCATTAAAGTTTACAAAATTTTACCGCTTTATAGCCCATGGTCACTTGTAGTAAAAAACATACCTAATTGCTCAATGCTTTTCATCACTTCATAGTGCTTATGTGCACAGGCATGTGTTTCTTTATAAAGCAACTTCGCCACTACTGTCCTGGCATGTGTAGACCGTTTTTGAAGCTTAAAGTAGGCGTTGCCTGCAGTCGCCATCTTGGCCGCGAATAACCGAAAATAGCTAAAGAGGCAGGACATGGGTGAAGCTTAGGTGACTGGTTGTTGAAACCACGCCCACCTAGCTTGATTTATTGACAGCAGTGGCAGTTCACCCCTTACTCAAGTGTCCACGCCCTTAATTATGCAGAAATTTAAGGCTTAATATAATTTAAATGGATGAGTTACAAAACAATTCCCCCCTCACAGTTGTCATGAAGGGCAAAATTAGCTATATAGACCAAAAACACTTTTTGTACCAGGCTGTAAACATATTATTTTCTACTGTAAAGTTGGGCATTTTAACATGAGGTCTATGGGAATTGACTCCCTTTTGGAGCCAGCCTCAAGCGGCCAGTCGATGAATTGCAGTTTAAGTCACTTAAACTTGGCTTCATCAGGGAGATCGGAAGGTTGCCCCTCGGTCACAACATGTATGTAGCTCGTTATGCGTGTGGTTCGTCATTTCAAAATATGTGTTCGGCATATCATGTGAACCTATGTGCACTAGGGATGTGCATTGATGCACCGCGTTCCTATTAAAAAGACCTGTCTAAAATCGATTCTGAATCGTAAGGCTCCGATTCAGTGTTTCGTGCACAGGTTGTGCATGTACTACGGCTTTGTGATCAGTAGGAAGTCCTTATCAATCTAAAATCACTACGAGTTTGACTCGGTTATAACGTGCATTTAAAAAGCAACACTCATCAAACACAATCATTTAAAATATTCTTTATTATCATGAAAATACCTTAAACAATCTGAAGAACAGCGATATAAATATGCCTCTAGATATTTCCTGGAATAGTGTTAGTAATGCTGCTTCTTCTGTGGCACAAATGGAGTTTCTGCACGAAAGCGCCCTCTGGCTTTTGGATGTGGCGACATTTCACCGTAATTGATTCAAATTAATTCATTAAGAAAACAAGCATTAATTGTCACAACCCTAATGTGCACCATGCGACTTGTTATAATAAGTGTCTGCTGCACACGCAAGTTTATGATAAAAGTGATGCTTGCGTTTGCCAGATACTCATTTAATCTGATGTGTAATCTGAGTTTACTTTTAAGCGTCTTGTGTGTATTTTGTGAACGTGAGCGTCTCTTTTATGATAAACCCTTTTGACGCGTATGCAGCAGACACTTATTTTAACAAGACGCATCATGCACATGGTTAACATTACACAATGAACACATATTTTGGTATGATGAGCAACACACGACACTCTGAACACATATTTTGTATTTGCACCCCTCGGAAGAGAAGTCATCACCAACTGGGGATTATGATAATGATGTCGTGTCCACTTCAACAGGCCTAGGAAGTAAACTGTTGCCTATAATCCTTGTGTCCGTTGTAGTCCAAGAAAAGAGATTTAAGTTGGAAAGGATAACTTGCGTCATTATTTACTTTGGGATTTGTACCTTTTGCATATCGTTAACATGTACTAACACACACTTACACAAAAAAACCCTTGTGAGTCGTATTATAGGTGCTCTTTGAAAACATCTTGCACTGACATATCGTATATCATTGCAATTGTTTTGTCTTAAAATGCACATAAGTATAGTTTTTTGTAAGGTATGTTTGTAAAAAATAACTAAGGCCCAATCCTGGATAAATCTAAACTGTGTTTGGGAAAGATGGATTTGATTGTATGTTTACTTATTTAGTTTATGTGTTGTCCTGGAATTTTTATGTTTTATTCATTTAAATGTATGTAACTTCACTATAATCCTCATGCCATCGATTTGTTATCAAAGCTGCCAAAACATTTCCAAGTGAGTTTCCCACCGAAAGGCTTTTTCCCACAGCATTTACCATCTTCCCCTTTTCGTATAAGGAGATTCCGTGTTTGTAATCTTCCAGGCCAAGTGTTACAACTACCCAGATGTGTTTCTTATAAAACCTCTTAAACTCATATAGGGGTTGAGAATGACTGTTAAAATCGGAACAGAACCCAGAGTCCATTAGGAGAATCCCAAGAAGAGATCTCTGGTGGGGGCCCTTGAGAAGTGGGTTGTGCAGAGGGGAGGAGGCCCTCTCAAGAGAAACTGTGATTGGAAGCAGATGTTGCCCCGAGAAAGCAATGGAGGAGGTGGGGGGTTCGGAAAATTCTCAGGCTCCAGTCTACGCTTTTTGGGCCCTGGCTCTGTCGACCAATCGGAGAGTGCCGTCGGCGCATTTGAAGGGTGTTGAAAGCGGTCCGATTGGTGGAGAGGCAAACCGTGGGCGCAGGGAGCAGATGTCCTGGGAAAGGCGTGCTAACTCCCAGCCGAAGTGCAGTAAAAGTAAAGTGAAAACATTTGAATGCGTAACTGGACATGGAGCAGATACTGCACATGGCCAGCTGCACATACACTCTCGGCCTCGCACACACGCATGCAGCGCACTTGTGCAAACAAAGTAGACATATGCCTGGTATGACATACTGTGGCAAGCATAAACCTAGTGGAGAGGGAAAGGAGTTTCGGGAGATGTTGATCGCCACATATATTTACCACATGGGTTTTACAGGTGCAAAATAAGTCTAGCACTTGACTTTTTTCAACAATAATAGTATAGTAGATGCATTAAGTGCAAAGCTTTTAGCATCGGTGTGTCAGGTTTTGAAAAGAGAGCACATCGTACCCCATCTCCCTGACCTGCCAACACTTCATTGTGTCCATCTACTTGCCTATGAGCTGTCATGCCTTCCGAAACAAAAATCAATCAGCATTCCCGATGGAAAGTCCACATTACCATCTGAAGACATCTCCATTTCCCGTCTCGAATGCCAGGTCTCTGGCTTTTGGCCCCTCATGAATAAACTGTGGACCCGGCGAGGTGCTCTCATCTGGGCAGGAACAAGGTAGGTTTCTCAAGGTGTCAGTGTGAGTCAGAAGCACATTACTTCAAATCTTTACAAGAACGAGTGTAATAAAAATGCAAATTGCACCCAAAGCTTGGACGGCCCCGGGCCCCAACCCCTATACACCCACATAATACACTTCTCATCTAGGTCAGGGTGACTTCACTTGCCCGTAGATGTTGAGAAACGAGAGATGAACAATCAAAGAGGACAGGGCAAGTATTTTGCACGGCACACTGAGTGAATGAAATGACATTTTCAAGGTCTTTGTCGTTAAACACATTTAAATATAAATACAAAATGGTATCACAATACTCAAGTGATATGTATATCTTTCACAAGCAAGTCTGTGCGGAAATAAATTTGCAGATTAACCCATAAACACCAAGATGTTGAATTCAGAAATGTAAAAACACAGAAAATACATGAGCATTAAAAGGACACTCCTGTTTTTTTTTTAAATATACTCATTTTCCAGCTCCCCTAGAGTTAAACATTTTATTTTTACAGTTTTGGAATCCATTCAGCTGATCTCCGGGTCTGCCGCTACCAATTTTAACATAGCTTAGCACAATCCATAGAATCTGATTAGACCATTAGCATCGCGCTCAAAAATAACCAAAGAGTTTTAATATTTTTTCTATTTAAAACTTGACTCTTATGTACCTACATCGTGTACTAGGACGGACGGAAAATTAAAAGTTGAGATTTTCTAGGCAGATATGGCTAGGAACTATACTCTTATTCTGGAGTAATAATCAATGACTTTGCTGCCGTAACATGGCTGCTGGAGGTGCAATGATAATACGCAGCAGCCGAAAATAGTCCCCTGCCATGGAAAGTTATTAAGGGGACTATTTTCGGCTGCTGCATAATATCATTGCGCCTCCTGTAGCCATGTTACGGCAGCAAAGTTCTTGATTATTACGCCAGAATGAAAGTATAGTTCCTAACCATATCTGCCTAGAAAATCACAACTTTTAATCTTCTGTTGGTCTTAGCACACAATGTAACTACAGAAGAGTCAAGTTTAAAATAGGAAAAATATCGAAACTCTTTGGTTATTTTTGAGCGCAATGCTGATGGTCTAATCAGATTCAATGGATTATGCTAAACTATGCTAAAAGGGGTAGCGCCAGTGGAATGTCCCTCTTAAAAATCACCACATAATCCATGAAGAAAGCTCTTCCTAAATTTGTCCACTAATTTCCTAAACATCTATAGTCATCCAATAGGCATCCACAAAAAGAAAAATACGGTTGAGCATCTTTATTTGCCTGAATGCTTGAACACATTCAAATAGAGAAAAGTTTGAAGCAAATCATGAGTCATAGATGAAGCTATGGGAATATGGAGATCAGACACTGATAGTCCAATAGGATCGGTTATGGGGCCATAATGAAGTCCCAAGGCTGTGTTACCGATCCTTGGTCTTATTGACCCAGACCAGATTCGACCATTCAGGACAATGAGACCAGAATAGAATCGGTTGTTATGAAGAGGACTTTTGGGATCCGGGAATGGGCTCGTATTTCATGAGCTCTGGCGTAATGGAACCAGTGAGACGGGCTTAACATGCGTCATGAGGGCAATCTCTCTCTCTCTATCTCCTCATAGAGATACATGACCAATTCTGTGAGATCATTTATCACACACAGATCAGTTTGAAGAGCACATATACTTCACCACTGACAAGACAGGGCAGAAGCACGCAAATTTGGGGATTAAGTGAACATGTGATCAAATACAGTATATTACTTAAATGCATTGGATTAAAGCATCTGCCAAATATCAATGGGATGATGTTTTAGGAAAGGTTAGGTTTATCCAATGATAAAGTGTTGCGTTTAACCATATGGTATGAGTTTGGACTTCATGCTTGGCCAAACAATGAAAGATAGTGAGTGTTTGGTGGACAAAGTTTCTTTTATTTCACTATAAAATCAAGTTTAGGTTTTCTCTTCTCTTACTAAATTGTGGTAAGTTTTGGGATATTTTGTGTGGACTTGTCACTTTTGTTTTTCTGTATCTCATCAGACTGAAAATCCAGGAGACAGCTGGGCCCGGTCATAGACTTTAGCATAAATATTTGTGCTAAAACTGCACACATTTGTCCATCTCTTCCACAGACTAGTTTAAGTTGTGGTGTACGTACTGTATGGAAGTTTGTGAGGGCCACATTTCTGATAATGTCTTTACAAATATAGTTAAACAAGTCATAAAATGACTTGACATTTGTAGGGGTCCTCACACTTTGACTGAAAGGCTCATAAATCCGCCAATTTATGTTTTACATTATATCTAATAATGTCATTAGATTTCTTTGAGGGTGAGATTTAGTGGTGTGTATCAAAACCCAACTCAGTAAGATATAATAAATATGGTATTCGTATGAATCATAGCATTTATACGAGCACATGAACACAACTGTACTGGAGAGAAGCAGATCAAATTCTTCAACAGCATGCATGCATCACCTTACTTTACCACGTATGACAGACTTTGCACTTGCAAATACTTTTTTTTTGTCTTTTTGCCTTTCTTTCGTTTTTTTCTTGTTCAACCGTAATGGAAAGTTATCTCAGTCAGATATGAAAATTACCCTTTGAAATCCCCAACTGTATAGGTGCCTTCAAACCCACAGAAACATCGTGTTTGTGTAGCCTGACAACCATTTCTGTCATTTTTACCTGCAAAACACACACACACACACACACACAGACACACACATTCTGGTTTCCATGTTTTGTGGGGACATTCCATAGACGGAATGCATTTTATACTGTACAAACTATATATTATATTCCCCTTACCTACCCCATTACCTAACCCCAACCATCACAGAAACCTTACTTCTACTTCACATTTTCAAGAAACATCATTCTGTTTGATTTATAAGCTTGTTTCCTCATGGGGACATCAAAATGTCCCCACAAGGTCACAAAAACACTGGTATTCCTATCTTTGTGGGGGGCAATTGGTCACACACACACACGGGCCCACGCGCACACACACACACGCATGCAAATGCATATTGTAGATAGGCTGCTTTAAAATGTCCAACAAGATACACATTATGAACACAGGCAAAGGCTGTATTTAGTGTGTGTGTATGTGTGTGATGAATATAAGGATGTGATGGATCTGTAGTTGAAAAGGTGAAGGTAAGAAAGAAACCACCTGCAAACCCAGAATTTACTGCTGCTGAATGATAAACGCATAGACCTTCAATAATCTTTGCGTCTTTGTGTGTGGTTTTCTGAGAAATGAATATTTAACTAACAATCATATGCTTTCCTGTACTGTATAACGTGCACATATAAAACCCCAGTTATTCAATCAGTGGCATTAAAAGTGATTTCACACACGAGGTTTTGGGACAGTCTGTGCTTTTTCATTTTTTATAATTACGTTCTACATTCTGCAAACCACTTCAAAGATCCAAGTACATGCAAATGTGACACCCCAGCAAGTTGCGACTGCACTGCAAGACATAGGAACGGTTTGAAAACTAGGGAAATATGCATTAAGGTTTGAGTCTATGGCAAGTAATATTTTACACAAAGAAACTTTGAGTTTAATGTAGACCTTAATGGCAAAAAAATTATTTGCATTAAAAAAATTAAGCAATTTTCATACTGGTACGTATCCTTTGGTTGTTTTGACGTACTGTAAAAAAATCCGTAAAAATTGCAGCTGGGTTGCTGGTAACTTACCGTAGATTAAAATTTATGTTTTTTACTGGCAACATTTTGTTCAAAGTTAAATGAACATTAAACATTTACAAGTCTTTGTCTTTACAGAGTAAAACTAAAAAAAAAACGCATCAAGCAAAACATTCTAGGAAACAAAATATGAAGCAAAAAGCAGAAAAAGGTTGATGATGATTTCTGGTTCCCAGAATGCTTTGCATGAGGCTGTTATTGTATAGTTTTATTCTATAAAGATAAAGACTTGTTAATATTTAACATTTATTTAACTTTGAACAAACTCTTGCCAGTAAATAACATAAATTTAAATCTACGGTAAATTACCGGCAACCCAGCTGCAATAACATTGTAATTTCTACTGATTTTTTTACAGTGTACCAGAGTATGCATAACAGTATAGAAATTGCTTACCTATTTTCTTATTTAATGGGTTTCCTCAATTTTTTAAGTGAAGTCAACTAATCATTTTTAGAATGTGCCAGGGTGGCCCCAGTTTTATGAAATTTTACAAAACACATACATTTATCACCACAGAAAATAAGACTACTAACCAACAGCACTACATTGTATAATTTAATATGATTATTTTAATTCAACTTGTAAGTTTTAAATAGTTTTATTATATCATTTTTAATGGGGGCCACGAAGTGATGCACCCTCCCCAGGGGCACGGGTTTAAATGAACCTATGCTGGTTTATTTCAACTCATGGTGGGTCAGATACGGAAATAAATAGGTGTATTCATATATCCAACCATTAAAGCAACCCAACACATGTCTATAAACTGAATTGCACATAACTCTCGATAATTTATATGCATTAATGTGATTGTGTAAATACATAATGTGGTGGTTTCCCGGACAGGGCTTACACTAGTCCCAGACTAAAATGCATATTTGATCTGGCTTAATTTAAAAACACCTTGTACTGACATATCTGGACATAATTGTGACATTGTTTTATCTCAAGATGCACACCAGCATTGTTTTTGTAAGGTTTGTTTGTAAAAACTACTTAAATGTCCTAATATAACTACACTCTAAAAATGTCTGGGTTATTTTTGACCCATAATGGGTAAATATTGAACAGAACATGTTAAAAATTGACCCAATGATGGGTTATTTTAACACAACTGCTGGGTTATTATACCCCATGGTTGCATAACAACAACCCAACATTGGGTTATTTTTAACCCAGCACGTGTTATGTCCAATAATTATCCATTATGGGTCAAAAATAACCCAGACATTTTTAGAGTGTAAGGCCTAGTCCTAAATTAATCTAAACCCTGTCCGGGAAACTGCCCAAATAACTACACTGATCTGTCCCTGGGGCTGCACCCTTTAATAACATCCTAATATGTACCATTTAGGTCCAAAAATGTATACATTTCATACTAATATATACCTTGGAGGTACCAATACGTACCTCTGAGGTGGTCATATGAACTCTTCAGGTGTACTTTTTGTAAGGGTGCCACCCCTAAAACAGCTAGGGACTTTTTTTCTGACAGTGTATGTATACTAGACTGTACAATTTACAAGAAAATTTCTTAAAGTCTTGAGAGAGATCACCCAATTTATTTTTTAACATTTGTAATGTTAAAGTTTAGATCATTGGACCCAGTCTCCACATTGTACCTCATTTAATTGGGTCACTTTACAGTGTATTTAACAACTAATAATAACATTCCCGGTCCCCTACTTAAGATATCCCCAGAGATATTTCATAAAAAGCCTAAAGGTGATGCATGCACTAAATACTGATAAGAATCAAAGGTAACAGCCTTTAAGTTTCCGTGATGAGGTCCACAAATAGCTTATTAAAAGCTGTGCTACATGAAAACATGCAGATGTGGTATGTGTGATGATTAGCAATGAAAGAAACAAGCTGCTCATTTAACCAAGAATCATAATAAACGCAACCACAAATCTGCCACAAACCCTGCAAAGTGCTGCACATAGTGAGCAAGGTGACACTTGCATGTGTATCTTCGAGTTTGTGGGAGAAGGTTGCGATGGGTGTGTTTTCCTTTTCGTTATTTGATTCAGCATTATCACTTTATACATCCATGTTTGCCAAAGAATGAATTACACGGGTCGTTTTTTTCACATATATATTTTTTAACATAACAATTTAAAGTACAATAAGAAATAGAAGCTACTGTTTATAAAACTCTCCAGCGGAACATATTGATGGGCCAGCATCAGCCATATCTATACACAACTGTATAACTGCAGACAGGTCTTTAAATTCCTTATATTCAACTTTTTTCTTCTTTATTTTTTAAATCTTTTTCATATAAAAGAAAATTCGCTACATTTCGTCTTGCGCTACCTTAATTTTCCCATGAAAGCACCAGCTGTCTGCATTTCATATTTCAAAGTTTATAAAATATAAATTATTGAAAAATATCAAATGTTTGTGAACTAAATACATTAAAACTTTCATGTAACAAAAAATACAGAAATATAAAATATACAAAATAAGGCAAAACTGTGGGGAAATAAAAAACATTATTATGTATATGCATGTATGCATTTGTCAAAAGTACTCATTTTCACACACTTTTGCAGTTATTATAGATATTTGGGACAATGACTGCATTAAAAAAAAAATTCCCGATGAGATACGTGGTTTAAGAGCACATAACAGTACTGTAGGGGTAACAACAATCAATCAATGCTGTCTAACCAATACATTTTATTTTCGACAGGACTCTTTAACAAAATAAACAGTTTGATCAGGCGTTGGTGGTAAGACGTGTGACAACCAATCCGTTTCTAACAGATACTGAATTAAAGATACTTATTTTCTGCAAAAATCTCGTAGATTTAGACAACAGCTGTATCTGGCTTTTTTAAATAGCAACTTTATGAAATGTTATCTGTAAAAATAGACAATTCCAACACTACACCAATCACATGGGTAGCATTACACGACTGTAAACAATAATATTTGCCTTCTTGTAACGTACTTTACTTTGGCTTTCTCACAAGGTCTTATCCGTGAGGCCATTCCCACACAGTGGCAGTCACAAAATAATATTTATTGCCTATAATATTTTTTACTTTAAAAATAACATTTACATTACAATTTCCATGTTGCACATGAATGTACATAATAGCAAATATGTGCGCAATCGCGTTTAAAGTAAACATGGAAACTGTAATGTAAACTTTGACCTAAATGGTACAACCAGTGATGACTAAAACAGTTAAACGTCTATAATACTGCATCTTAACGAACCATAAAAAACACAAACTTTCATTTTCCATTGTGCATTAAGATCTTATTATTGATAGCGGCATTTGTATTAGCTAACCGTGCCAGCCGAACATCATCAACGCTATTGCAACAAAAAAAATCGAAATACATTTCATACAATAAACAGCCGAAGGTCACTTTCTAAAGCCATTTTCTTTCAAAACAAAACGAAACTGCCCAGTTGGTCTTTCTTTGCTTTCAAAACTTCCCACTTACTCTGACTCACTGACTTTACATGAACTTCACTTTTAAACATGGCAGAGGCACACAAGATATTCAATCACGTCTTTGTCAAGTTCCTAAACACCTCTATGGCTTTCATTTCAGTAAACACTAACTAAGAGCCAGTCTAACATTGCCAGCAACTATTTGATTGAAAAAAAAGGTAAATGCCATTTAAGTTGTAACCTACCCCACACTTTCAATCTACCTTGCGTTAACACAGTAAGTTCATATACAGGCTAATTTTCCATGTGCTAATTAAGGCAACATTTTGAAGTTAAAAATGAAGTGTACAAAAAATAAAAAATGTTTGATGTCTTAATATGACATGCCAGTCTTAAACGCAGGCACTGTTTTAATACCACAGACGCAGGGGTGGAGCATGTGCTTTGACTGTTACTGCTGAGCAGTCAACGGCCGTTTTCAATCGTGCCTCTCACCAACTCTCAGTTTGACTGAAACGCATCTCCTTCAACTGAAAAAGGCGAGACTTTGGTATCTGTTATGATCGGTTGATCAAAAACAGCCTTTTCAGGCACAGACATTGTGGTGAGAGCAGTCGACAATGACCTTAAAAAAAGGAGGGAACGTGTAAGCACGGTTCGACTTCAAAAAACCCTTCATTTTCTGCATATGGAAATGTACAAAAATGACACAATAAAACAGCATCTTAATACAAGTGATCTCCACAAATTAATACTGGCACATTTAAGAAATGATAAAAAAATAAAAATAAAACTTTTTGTTATTTTGGTCCGGCTGAGAACTCTTCCCTCGTGTTGTGTATGCAAGGAGAGAGAAACAGAAAAACAACGTCGTAGTAAATATTTCTGCAATATTCCTCTTGTCTTTGATTTTGGCAACGTGTGTACTAACAGGAGTCCTTGTTTTTCCCTGCTTTCGCAGTCTGCTGTGTGCTACTGAGTCAAAATGGCAGTTTTACCTGAACTTTAAACAATACAGACGCACAAAGTCTACGCATTATAAACTTTGGTAAATGTTTTGATGCTTCCTTTCGTCACCGCGTCTCCAATGAGCTCAGAACAAGACTTGACCACAACTAGGTGTTAAGATGGAACGTGACAGGAGCTGAAAATTGATGCCCCGTTTTAATTTCAGGGTATCTGAAGGCGTTTTTAAGCCCGAATCTCCTCTTTCCCCTGTCCAGAGTTTACTCGTCTGTGTCAGGCTTTACGTCTAACATGGTGTGGAGCTCTTCGGGAGTGTATCCCAGCAGGCTTTTTAAGTCACACACAAAGCGGTAGACGTAACGCTTGCCGGACGTCTTGTGGATGATGTTCTTGTCGTAGTAGTAGCGCAGACCACGACTCAACTTCTCGTAGTTCATCTTGGGCTTGTTTTTCCTTTTGCCCCATCTACGTGCAACCTGGAGGTCAGAGAGACAATGGACATGAAGGAACATGCACATCACTTGCATATGGGATTAATATAGGACTTATTGTGGGAGTACTATGGTGCAGTGATGGTTTCAGGTGGTACTAAACCATACACAATGTTCAATTCAAATTATTAACATTTTTGTGTAAGGAATAATTGAAGATGGGCCGTGTAATGTGGCACAATGCGAAGCGGGTGTGCACCATTTTCAAATAATTCAAGTGTAAATTATTCTGCTTATACTACGGTTACCACAGACATTGCTCTGATGGCTATTTTAAGACATTTGACAGCTCAGGGGTGCGTTTATATGCATAACTGTGAAACATTTCACACTCAACCAGTCAGAATTAAGCATTCAACAGCTCCCTGTGGTATAACATGTTCATATATCATGGTATTTATGTGTTACTTCTATATATACTTCTAAAGCAATGGTACTTCCATGAAGTGTCCAAATAATATTGCATGAAATAAAATGTATCCGCTCACCTCGTCGGGGTCGGAAAGCTTGAACTCCCATCCATCTCCAGTCCAGCTGATGAAGGACTGGCATGACTTGTCTGTTAAAAGCTCCAATAAAAACTGCCAGAGTTGGATGGGTCCACTACCTAAAAAATTAAACAACACATATTTGTTAAAGTATTTGTTTTCTGTGTTTTTGTTTTACATGTAAAGGTTGAAACAATATGCATACGTACATGCCTACATATACAGTACTGTGCAAAAGTCTTATGTTGCGTTTACATTAGCAGCGGTAGAGGCGGCAAAATCGCGCGTAGTTGGATGCTTGAACATTTGAGTTCACTCGCTTCATTCGCGTGTGAAAGCCGCATGTGAAATCCTAGGCATTCGAGAAATTCACGCAGAAATTCGCGTCATGGGAGGGGCTTCTGCGACTCCGCTGAGACTCCGCCACTCCGCTCGCTTCCCGTAATCACGTCACTACTACAGCAAGGTCCTGATTGGTTAACGTGGCCCAGAAATCTACCGAAGTTCCAATTTTTCAACTTGCGCGTTTCCCACGGCAACGCTCAATTCGCGCGGAACGCGCCGCAGGATACTTATCCGCATGTAATCGCGACTTTGCATTGACTTAACATGTAAATCACCCACGCTTGCCGCCTCTACCGCGGCTGGTGTAAACACAGCATTAGGCCACCATGCTTTCAATAATTTCAATATTAAAATATGTTATTACCTTAACTAAGAATTGTTGATACATCCCTCTATCATCTGTGTGCGTGCACGTACTGGAGCGCGCTGCGACGCTTCGATAGCATTTAGCTTAGCCCCATTCATTCAATGGTACCATTAAGAGATAAAGTTAGAAGCGACCAAACACATCAACGTTTTTCCTATTTAAGACGAGTAGTTATACGAGCAAGTTTGGTGGTACAAAATAAAACGTAGCGCTTTTCTAAGCGGATTTAAAAGAGGAACTATATTTTATGGCGTAATAACACTTTTGGGAGTACTTCGACTCGCCTGAAAAGTCCGCTCCCCTTCTCACTCTCGTAATGGGAGAGGGAGGGTGTTACTGCGCCGAGTCGAAGTACTCCCAAAAGTGTTATTACGCCATAAAATATAGTTCCTCTTTTAAATCCGCTTAGAAAAGCGCTACGTTTTATTTTGTACCACCAAACTTGCTCGTATAACTACTCGTCTTAAATAGGAAAAACGCCGATGTGCCCGGTCACCTCCAACCCCATCTCCGTTTGATACCATTGAATGAATGGGGCCAAGCCAAATGCCATCGAAGCGTCGCAGCGCGCTCCAGCGCCCACGCGCACGCACACAGACGACAGAGGGATGCATCAACAACCCTCAGTCAAGGTAACAACATATTTTAATATGGAAAATGAGTAGACTATTCCTTTAAACTTAAATAAAATTAAATCCTAATTTCTAATTCTAATCGAATGGCGTCAGGACTTCAGTCTCCTCAAAAAAGCTCAAGATGTGTTTCGTGCCAAGAGAGGTCACACTAAATACTGACTGATGCCTAAAGAAGATATTTACTTCTGAAAATTGTTTTGTTTTTTATTTTATGTACATATTTCCTATATTTTCTGTTTGTATCTTAAAAAAGAGTGAAAAACAAATATGGGTGGACATTAAAACTTTGCTAAAACAACAAAGGGAGTGATGATGGCCTGAGACTTTTGGACAGTACTGTATATATAATAAAAATGGGGTAAATACTATGGTATCATGTGATTTTTACTTAGTACATTCAGTTATAAACGTCCATCTACATCATTGTATTTTCTACAAAAGAAGCATCAGACTTTATAATGTGGCCCAAAATGAATCTCACATGCCATTAGCCATATGTCACACTGCATGAGAAAGGAGACCTGGGTGACACAATGGTGTATTGACCGAGTCGCCACATACTCCATGTCCCAGTGACTCTTTGGACTCTTTATGTGAATTCCAAATCATTGACATCATTTAGGATTTTGCCCCAAGGCTAAATATCTGTTGAATAAATGCGTTTGATCGTACGAGACGTGATGTGTATGTCTGAGTGTCGTGTTTGAAAGAACACATGTGTGTGTATCTGCATGTGCGAACGGCTGTGTGGGTGTGAGAATGTAAAGTCCTCGCCGGCCATCTGCAGGGCCCGTGTTCGTCTCAGAGCGATGGGGTCAACTTTAAACATTTTAGCTTTTCTGTGTGGTTTTTATTCGGCTAAAATATCACAATCGTGCATTGGTAATGCGTTTGATTAAAAGAAGTAATTTATTGAGTACTCTTTGAGGGAGAGGTTTATGTGGTTGTGTTGACCTATCGAGCAGACGTTCTCTCACAATGTGTGGGCAGCAGCAGTACAAACTCGTGCGCTCGGCTTCATAAGCTTTGTGTTGCCTTCGTCTTGTGGTTTTGTGTGCATGAACCGTCACATCACACCCGCTTTAAATGCACAGAAGCAGAGAGGAGACCTGTCACCAGCGTTGGCTCTTTAAACGCCTGTGCTTCTGGTTAAGAGTTTATTATATCCAGCGTTAATGCAATGAAAGGCTAATGTAATTGTGAAACTGATTATCTCATCAACATTTTAACGGTTCTTTCACACCCACTCTTTTTCTGGCTGGCATATAATCGTATCACCTGAATCTCTTGTTTGGATCCGTAATGCCTTAATAATCAGGTAACAGCATAAAAACATTCCAGAAACTGTAACACACCCTCGCGCTAGACCCAAAAGGGCTGGGAACGGAAAGTTACGGGTCTGTCCTCTGCATGCCTAAACCAAACCTCTAAACTGATAGATAAAATCCACGACTGAATTGCAGAACGCTCTTGGAGCACACTGAAGTAAATGCATGACTACAAACAAAGGTGAGAACTGCATTAATGGGATAGTTCACCTCCAAATAACGAAAATGATGTCATTGTTTACTCACCCTAATGCTGTTCTACACCTGTATGAAAATAGTTTGAAGAATGATGGTAACCACACAGTTGACAGTCCCAGTGACTTAGTAAGAAAGACAATACTGTGGAAGTCAATGGGTACCGTCAACTGTGTGCTTACCATTTCTTCTTTTGTGTTCAACAGAATAAAAAAACTCATACAGGGATGAGTAAATGATGCAAGATTTTCATTTTTGGGTGAATCATCCTTTTAAGTAGGTTTTGTTCAACAAATGAAATTCTCACGTTTGCATTCGTTGAACAGTTGTGCGACTTTTGCACAAGGCATCTTGGTGCAAAAACCTCGCAAACCAGGTGCCAAATGGCTTGATATAGCGTGCGGCACATTTAAATGCATCTGTGTATTACACAAACATGCTGCCTTTCCGTGCAAATGTGTCTAATTATAGACTTATCATGAGCTGCTATGGTAAATACATGTACCATGCAAAGTTCAACTATATTACTTTTTTTATAGATCACAGAAGTTATTTGTGAAGTGATGGAGGTGAGCATTAACCCGCCATGAATCCTAAACGTGGTGTAGATAAGAACATTACCCAGCAAGCAAAAACCGAGACGTTAAAATTATGGCTAACTATAGACCCAATTTGGTCCGGCTATGAGTAACCCACTTCTACCTTAAATAATCTTCAATTTGGTTACATGCCATTTTGGCCAAAATAACTTGGTGTTTGCTTTCATTTGTTTTAAACGTATATGTAACTCTTGGGCCATGGTAGACGTCTATTAGACTTTCACTGACAGCCCAAATTTAGCCTTGTTTTAGCCAAAATTGCTTAAAAAGACTATTTAGATGCTTGGATCTCACTGGTAGGGTAATGCTGTACAGTCCTAACAAAGTAGGTCAGATTGTGTATAAACCACCACAAAAAAGAAATGCACAATTAACACAATTAAACACTGCGTACAAAATATGTGTTAATAGCCAGTGTGATTTATACTTAATGTTTCCCCCTTTTTTTATAAATTAAGGCATGGATTTTTATTTAAGAAGTGTGCGCATGAGGAAATGCCAAAAAGTTTAAAATCAGTTTAACAGTAAAAAAAGTAAAAACAGTGAAAAAAGTACACTGTGGTACCGTGGTTTTGTAGCTCTCCTCCCAGATCTGATGGATTTGTACTTGCATACATGAATAATGATGACAAACATGAAAAACACTTGCTATCTACCTCATCTCTACCTTCAACTCAGTGTTTTCACACTGTGGCTAAAACACATCTATTGCAACCTGCTATACAAATGTTACAAAATTAGTCTTTCGCTTTTGTGCATGCAAAAATAGAAAAACAAACACGACTATAGACGGGTGTACGTTTTAGCATCTGTTGCATATAAATTTGTATTAAGTAGGGTTGCATGGTACAAAAAATAGCAAGTTTATTATCGTCCATGCCTACTACTACTGACATTTTATTACAATGTTGTATCTAGCGTACATCATTTCTCACCACAATAAACACTCACGCAAAGTCATTTAAACATTAAAAGAAACCCTACAGTCTCCAAAAATAGAAATGAAATGATTGACGTAATGACTGGGACCTATTTCCTTTTTCAGAAAGGGGGCTGTTTTTCTGTAAGATTTATGCTTTATGACATGAGCGGGTAGGTTTGAGAAGTTAAAAAGCCCTAAAAGATGGGCAGAAAAAGCAGATCTCGTCTAAAGTGCACTGGGCTGCTATCACTTTGTGCTGCACCCTCTGTTGCCAAGACGACCTGGGAAATGGTTGAGATGTGGGCCACAGATAAAGAATACGAGATGAACAGAGCGGAGAAAGAAACGGAGAGAGCATCAGTCTCCATTTATGTTTGAAAAGCCAGGGTGTGGCACGTTTGCTGGGTACACGAGCTGCTCATAAAAGCATGCAAGATTGAGGTGACATCTTTACAGTCATGTAACAAACGCAGCACTGCGGTTATGCAGCGCACCGACGCATTCAAAACTGGTGCAAAAGCCTTTTTCAGCGATCTGGCGGCAACCGTGTCCCAGTAAGACGAGGCGTGGTGCCTCGCTTTCTGTAGATGGAAACATGAATATACTTCTGATTCCAAATGCTTCCTGGTTGTAAACAAAATTCCTTGTTTTGAATCACGGTTCATTTTAGTTAATGGATATGGATTATACACATGATATCTGCAAATTATATGTGTAAGTGTACCGGGCAAGCTCATCCAAATGGGGATGGAGCCCAATTGGAGCCCCACAGATCCATTATATACTATTAAATATCTCTGATTTCCTCATAAATATTAATATGTGAAACTGCATTATGGTTTTTGGTGATAAGTTTCCTCTTAAGCAATATTTAATAAATCGGTTGAATTGTTTGTGGTTGACCGTAATTGAATACTGACCTGTGTACCCAGCGAGCGCGGCTGCCGGGATGACTGGTTTGTCTTTGCTGAGGTCCGATCGCTCCCGTACGTAGTCTTTGAAGGTACCCTTGGGTTTGTGTCCGTGCAGTGCAGTGGGGTAGTCCTCTGAGTCAAAGCTGTCATAGGAGGGAACTCTCTGTAGGCTGTTAAACGACGACTGACTGCTCCAGGACTGCGTCAGCCTATCACAGCTCTCGAAACTGTCAATGCTCTCAAATGAATCTTGGCCTCCAAGCTTACCTGAGATTAAAAAAAAGAGGAAAGGGTTAAAACATTTCATGATATAAGCCAGTCTAGGGCTGTAAAAGGTGTGATGTTTGGCCCCCATGTGTGGGAGGAAATAAAGTTCACAAGTGGTCTGGCCTCGACCATACAGAAAAATCTAAAAGTGGTGGACGCAACGCTTTGTTTCCCTTACACAATCTCCATGTGGAAATATTTGGGCTTTGTCTAATTGGAAGAAAATCAAAACAAATTGTTTCGCTATTTTTGGCTAAACCCGAGATAAAAAGGCCCGTCTCAATTGAATGCCTATTACAGAATGAAAGATAATGCAGAGCTGGGTCTGATTCTCAAATCTTCAATTGAAAAATTGAAGCCACATGTGAGTTTGGTGGCACCGCAAATACTTTCCCACAAAGGAAAAACACAGCGCTCGTTCCAAAGCTTGGATTTACTGCATACAGCATAAAGCTTATTTGTACCCAGAGGGCAGAAGCCCCGTTGTTCGACAAAACATAACAAATTTCAACGTCAAATCTAAATCTCGATCATTTGCTCAGCTGCAAGATGGTTGGACGTAGATTCAAGGGTGTTAAGTGCGAGGCAGCCTGTTTCTCGTCTATGACAGACGGGTGGGAGAAAGAGCCCAGGCGTATGTGAGGTAAAGCTAACATAACACTTCGTGAGAAACCGGAATGCTTTCTTCACACATTGCAACTTTCGATCCTTACGAGAACCTGAATGTTCACAAAAACACCCTGTAACCCAGTAAGGTTGCCTCACCAAGATGCTTTGACAAGCGACTGCTACCAGTGCTCTGTGGCTTCAAACGCATCTCGCTTAGATGCAAACATCTTTGTTTTTTCTCCCTTTTTCCCCCACCGCAGTTGAAAGTGCTTAGAGACGGTGTGCGAAAAAACCGCATACAAAGCCAGCGGTCTACTTCATTCCCTGGCAGTGCATGAGCGGCTGCGGTAATGCGAGACGAGAACGGTCGTGACAAACTTTGCTTTGAGGACCACACACTGCTAATCGCTGTGGGGGTGTTGGGGATAAATTTAAGCCCCGGTGAGAGTTTGCAAATATACGTCTAGGATGAGAAAAATTTACTTTTTATTTCATATGTTTACATTCCCTTGTGCAGTATCAACCTAGGACTGAACCGTTATTGCACGCATACCATGTGCATTCATGCCGGGCCATGTGTACAGCATAAAACATCATACACAGCTAAACACACCCCACTAAGAAGCAGGTCAGTATGAATCTGGTGTTGATTTGGCACTAGTCTAGTTGGTGCACCTGTTTAAGAAATTATGAAGCTGGTTGACTAATGCCCCTTTTCCACCAAGGCAGTTTGAGTGCTGGTTCACAGCCAAAGCCTAATTTCAAATCAGTTCTTTCTTTTTTGACACCCAAAGCACTGACTCTGAACCAGGAAAAGTGGTTCTTAAGTAGCACCAAAGCATTGCTGGTTTAGACTTAAGAACCGATTGCATTAGGGGGCGGGGTTACTGTGACACATGTAGCTACATGCTAAGGTTGTTCTATATATATAAATTACATCGAGCTGCACGTACATGTTGGGTTCACTGTGATTGGATGACAATGTAGGTATGCAAAGCAATTGACCATTAATAATAATAATAATGCAATATTGCTGCAACATTGCCGGAAAAGATGAGACTTATTCAGTGACGTAAGACTTGGCTCTGTGGTGGCTCTCTAGCCCATGGAAAGGCAAACCAGTTCTTAAAAGGCTCACCAACTTTAAACTAAGAACAGGACTAGCTCTGAACCAGCACCTGGTTCTTTCTGGTGGAAAGGAGGGGAATAGGCCACTTATGAACTCTGGTAGGGACACCAGTACACCCCAGTATTAAAAACACAACATATACTGGTGAGCAAAAATGCTTGTCTTTTACAGCAGGGAAGTACTTGTTATCCTAACCGTGGCCCTTTCTCTGAGTCCCTGAGGTTGGCAAAACAAAGAGCAATGCGTGAGACAAAATGGTGTTTCAAAATGAACGCTCCTGTACACTAAACCTTTCTTAAGAAATAGCTTATCACTAAACGAAACATGTCTAGTCATCAAATCTTTGATTATACTGTATATATATATATAATCATTAAATGTTAGTTTCAGGGTGAGACTAATGTAGCAGGTTCAAGTTATGGTTTCTCCAAATGATATAACCATCATCTCCTTACACGATAAAATTATATCCGGCACACTCACCTCTGCTAATGCGGCCCACGCACATATTGTCGGGTGACACCACTTCCTGTTTGACCGAGAAGTAATCTCCCTGCAGCTGATTGAGAGGTGCATCACGCAGGATAACATTCGGATACTCGCTCTCGTATTTGAGCGACAGCAGGTCTTCAGAGCTAATCGGGTGAAGGGTCTGGTAAGACTCTGTTATGAAGCTTGGCTCTGAGTATTCTGAAGGTGGGACGCATTGTGGATGTTCTATGCCATAGTCTAAAGGACAGAAAACAGAGAAAGGTGGACATTAAGGGAGTTAATATGAGATTTAAAGCTTTTAAATGTCCAGAGTCTTGATCTTGCCATTGTTAACAGCTTCTACAGACGGATCGTTTAACGTTACCTATGTATAGATCTGGCATATGATATGGAAGTCTGCTCGGGTACTGTAATGATGCTAACTGAAAAAGATACTCACTGAAGAAGTAGTCTGAGGGATAGCGAGATTCCTGGAAACTGGAGGTCAGACCGTTGATGGGGAAATGCTTCTGGTCTTCTGTGTGAAACGAACAACACACATTACTCAAACTATACTCACTCCCAAAGACAAGCGTGTTAGAGATTAGATTGTGCGAGACAATACAGTTGTAGCAGCTTTCATGTTTATACCACAGCGGCATTTACTTAGAAATTTATGAAAGAACACCGCTTTTACGTCAATAGCAAATGCGTACAGGGAGATTTCAAAACCCTGTTTGAATTTGATAAGCAAGCATGCAAGGAAAATTATTTTAAGCATTTTAAGAGCAACACCTGTGTTACATTTCACAGCATATATTATGAAATCTTAGCTTTATCTCTTGAGAACACGAACATATTTTACAAGTTGGCTACTTTTGTACGGAGTTTGTGCAAAAACGTACGATTAAGGAAAAATAAGAACAATAATGAAAATCCACCGCTAACCACGCCTCTAATCTCAACATCACAGGCGCAAAGGCCATTTGGACACAAATGTACGAATGTGGTCGTATGAATTAAAGGTGCAGTGTGTACATTTTTGCGGCATCTAGTGGTTAGGTTACGAATTGCACCACCGGCTCAGTCCACAGCTCACCCCTCGCTTTTGAAACGCATAGAGAAGCTACGTTAGCTGCCACCGGAAAAACATGTCATTGTCAGAGACAACTTAGTAAAAACAAATGTGTCCGTTGAGGGCTTCTGTAGAAACATGGCGGCACAAAATGGTGACTTCCATTTAAGGGGACCCTCTGTGTTTGTAGATAAAAACATCTCATTTTAAGGTAATAAAAACATAACAGTTCATTATGAAAGATCTTTATACATCCCTAATCATATAGTTTTGTATAATATTTTGGATTTATGTCAAGAGATCCTTTAAAAATTACACAAACTGAAAAATACGTATGGATTGCCATGATATAGCGTTGGAAATCTTGTTGAAGCTATAATCATGTGAAAAATTGGGTCTTTAAAATTTGTCTCTGCTTATGATGTCATAAGGAGATCTTATTCAAATAATACCGCCCCTTAATCTGCACTATCCAACCACGACACGGCCATTTAGTGTAAAGAGAAAGATAAAGAGAGAAAATATTTCACAGCACAATTGAGTTTCAATTGCACCAAACCACCATCATTTCATCAGCTCATTTGCATTTTAAAGGACACACCCAAAATGCCACATTTTTGCTCACACTTACAAAGTGTCAATTTTAACATGTTATAATAAATTATCTATATGATATTTTGAGCTAAAACTTCACATGTGTACTCTGGGGACACCAAAGATTTATTGAACATCTTAAAAGTCATGGCCCCTTTAATTGTACTTTTTACTCAATTGTAATTAGAAACGAATGGAAGAAGACAGACAGACAAGACAGACAAACTGATTATCACCTTTTTGCAGCATCTCTAAATGCTCCCAGAGGATGTCTCCCACAAAGTCGGGTGCGAGGTCCAGGAAGCGTTCTTTACCCAGTGCACAGAGACTAGCCCCGTCCATGCTGAACTTATGAAAGTCTACATTTTTTAGACTGAATTCGTTGACCGTCCAGGTTAACCATTCCCTCACATGGGCTTCTGTCCACTCCCGTGGGTCTACGAAGAGAAATTACAGGGTCAGATACATGCATTTACTGTAGATACATATATGTATATTGATGTATATGTATATATACATTTTTCCAAATATAAATTGCATAGGGAATATGTTTATGATGATGTATAGGATGTTTATACAGACAGAGCTGCTCTCCAGTTGGTTGTGTTTATAATGCTGACAGTATTTTGGTCACAAGCCTGGTGGCTTATGGGAAATAGTCAGGTGATTTTCTATAAATTTGTTACAAGAGTGGAAGGAACTGAAACAACTGTAATTTTAGCCTATAGACATACACACCCCTCTCTTTCTCTCTCTCCATCTAATGGCTCCTTCTACTCTAGACAAGCTCACTGAATACAGCTATTTCCAGACAGACGCAGACCCAACACAGACTACAGCCTCCCCAGACACAGCAAGCAAAGCTATTTTGCGGTCTGCCATGGATGGTAAGCATAATTCATAACCTCTGCTAAAGATTGCCATGTGCCTATCTAGCAAGATCTCTTTTTAGGCAATCTGATTTTGGCATTCCGGACTACAGAGCCAGAAGCAAGGAAACTACGCTTATTCTTATTCTCTCGCTCTTCCCTTCTTTTGCAAATAAATGAGAATGGGAGGAATATGCATCTGCTGTTGTTAACATAATCGACAAATGGTAAAAATGGTTTTTGAATGACTTAAAAGGGAGGAAAAGATATGGAAAGGAAAATGGAAAGTAATGTTAAAATAAAAATGCAATGGAAGTTGAACCTTTAGGGATGGAGAGTCGCTGTTGCTCCCTGGTGAAGCCGCTGAATGTGGCCAATAGAGCCTGTGACATCATCTCTTTACTTCCTGGTGTGAGCAAAGGGACATCCGCACATTCCAGATCTGTTGGACCAAACACATGGACGAAAACTGTCAATCACACACATTTTAAGTATGGATTAATCGCAGATATGCGACATTTCACACATACGAACAAACAAAACGAATCAAGAATTGACATAAACTAATGCTACGTACACACCAAACGCGTAACTCGCTCTAGATTACTCGCAGGATTTAAACTTCATGTCATGCGAATTTTTCCCTCAAATTTAATATTTTCAACTTGAGCAAAGACGCATTTGAGGCGAATAGCATATGTTTTCGAGGCAAATGCACCGCCCATATCGTGTCATTCACATTGCCCCAAACAAGGACGAATCTGATCGCGTCTTTGCATTGACTTTGTATGTAATACTCGTGCAAATCGTTAAACTCACGTCTGGTGTGAACCCACAATAAGGCAAATACCAGGTGCAGTGTCTCACAATCAAGGGTAGTCATTTACAGGGTAGTCTTTTTTAACCACCTGCACAATGTCCACCTATTAGATGTCTCACCCAGCTAAGGATGGTTAAAAAATATAAGTGTGTCACAGGTCAAAGCCTACACCTATCGATAACCACCTCTCGCCATCTCCCCGCTATGCCTTCTACCCGGCAAGCTGCTCCATCTCTGTCTCCAGACATAGACAGAGAGGTCTGTGTTGCAAGGGGTCAATAGTTAGGGGTGAGAGGTCATGGCTGAGGGGTGATGATGTCACAGCAGGCTGCAGGGTGCCGAACAGACACCACAGTGTTGGAAAAGTCACCCTCTTTGCCCGTGGGCACCCAGCGGGACATAGAGAAGCCTTTGATGAGTTAAACAGTGCCCGATGACTTCGACTGATCCAATTAAGACTGTCGGGGTGGCTGTTAGAGGGAGTGAGAGGGGGAAAGAAAGAAAAAGAGGATTTTGGGAAGCCCCGAAGGGCTTGAGGAGTGCCGCTGCCAATTCTTTACACTAGAAATGGGCAAAGGAAAGAGACAAGAGGATAGTAATAAGATCAAAGATTTAACAACCGTGATGTGACCCAATTTCTGTAATGTGTTGCTGAATGTGGCAAGGTGATGGCTGATGATTTTATCATTGGTCTGAAACAAAATCACTTTAATCTCAGTCATTTTTCCTAGAAGAGCATGATAAAGAGCAAGCTGTGGTTTTATCAAGTCATTTGCAATGTGAAGCATTTCTCATACATTCTTCAAAATGATTAAGGCTATTTATTTTATAGCTTAATAATCTTACTGTCAACAAAACATCAACATCTGTTGTCTACGTGCATTTCTCCTAATGGAATTTCGAAGAATCGTCTAAGATAAATATAAAACCTAAACAAAAAACTCCAGAGTTACGACAGAGCAACCTCTGAGTGATAAAATTACCTTTGTGACTCAGGCACGATGAACTCATCTAGGAGCCAAATGCACAGTTGAGACTGTGGAAAGCAAAGCTCTGTGTCAATTTTCTTTTGTGCCGTCTGTGACTGCTGTCTACTGACACCCAAATGTTCTGGCATCTCCGCGTGGTTTTCAAACTGCCAGCCCTGGGCGCCGTATGGGTTTGCGCTTACTGTCTTCGGTCCTCAACAAGACATAACCAAGCCAGGAATGTACAACAGCTGTCCCTCCTAACCTCCTTCGCCTCTCTCTCTCTTTCTCTCTCTATACGCTGCTACCACCCTGGATGAGTCTGACAGAAATGGCTTTGCAGTGATACATTATGCAGAGTGTCTAAATGGAGAAGAACAATGCAGCTCTCTTGTGAGATTCGATTAGAGCGAGATCCTGCTTTCTCCATTTACAGTGTTTAATTGCGCATTAGAGGAGCCATTCTACCAGCTGGACGTCAGAGGCTTCATTCACCGGGGAAGAAGTCCATTTTCACATTAGGTGATACAACCATATCCAGCTAAACTGCCAAAAATAAACCTAAGAGACCTTGTCTAGTAAAGTGCAAATGTTCTGTGTTTTTTTTTTTTTGTAAAGGAAGCATGTTTTATTTGGATAAAATATGACACAAAGGCGTAACAAGACATAGTGAGGTTTTTTCATTAGTGGCTAAAGCAAAGTGCCTTCTGAAAGAACACGGCGGGGCAGTCATTTGAAATATTTTTTTCAGATATCACTGTAAAAAGCCTTACAAACAAGTGGCGTCTGAAAATACAGAGTTCAGGGCTGCATAACGATTAATCGCAACTATCAAAATCAAAGTTTTTGTTTACATCATATATTTGTGTGTATTGTGTATAATAATTATGTATATATAAATACACACACACATGCATGTATATATTTTAAAAATATTTACGTGTATATACATTTTATATTTAGAAATTATATTATATACAGGGCTCCAGACTTTTTTCACTAGGAGCACAGTGGCCCCCAACTGAAAATTTTAGGGGCGCAACCAGAAAATTTAGGAGCACACACTGTAAATCAACATGCTTACCAAATATTCACATTTCTACTAATTTCCACTGTATTACTAATAAATACTTTCATGAAAGATGCAGAAAGTACAATGTGCTGTTTCAAATTCAGTGTCACATCACAAAATAAAAGGTCAAATTTACTGGTCGCATATGTGCGACTGGATGCAAAATTCAGTGGCACACTCTCAAATTTTAGTGGCAAAATGCCACTATTTGGTGGCAGTCTGGAGCCCTGATATATAAATATAAATAATATATAAAATATTTTTTCTTAAAATTATACATTTATGTGTGTTTTCAGTAATAACATATAAATAATGTAAACAAAACTTTTAATCTGCAACCGATTAGTTGCGACTAATCGTTATGCAGCCATGCTGTTAAATTGAAAACAGGAAACATCCCAAAAAAAAACAAGCAAAGATCCATGTCACCGTTTTAATCATTAAAGATGTTACAAGTCATGAAAGTAAAAATGGTTGCACAAAACAAGTGCAAGACATTCAAAGCATTCAGAAGTGACTTTAACTTTCCATTTTCTTTTGTGTATCTAATCTAGCATACAGCAAACCAGAATATCATTTAAAGCATGCTAACAAAATAAAGTTCATTACATTCATAAAACTATGCATCAAGTTTTCAAAGCAAAGCTTTCATCTCCATGAAGCTTTGCCTTACAGATATCATCTGCATGCTGTTATATTGAGAATGCATTGCACTTCTCATTTTATTGAATCACTTTATTGTTTTCCTCACGGTTGTAAATCACTTCGGATAAAAGCGTCTGCTAAATGCCTAAATGTAAATGTAACCACAGAGTGAACTGAGAAGAGTAATCTAAAGCATTACCAATACGATTAACATCAGCTTTGTCAAATCAGAACAACGTAATGTCTTTCCTATCACAAACAGCAGCTTTGCTTATGCCATCGCATACCACTTTATCAGGAAAACGTACACTATGTACATGTGAAAAGCATCTGAATCATTATTTCAGCAGCTCTATTGAATAAAACAAGCATTTCAATACTAACTAAAATGTATCCTGCTCCACATGAAAAATCTTTATTTGTGTGATAACACTGCAGGTGTGCATTGGTCGGGTATGCATTGCGTGCGGTGTGTCTGACTTTCTCAGCCCTTTGCTTTGGTCAGGGGGCTGTGAAATTGCGATTATAGTCACGGGCCCTGGTGGTCTCAAGGAGCCGGGTGTGGTAGGGAGGGGTTGGATGATTCACTTATCTGTAATGCGAGAGCATCCGAGACAACATGAATGGAGTCCCCAAGGGATGACATCATCGCTGGCATGATCAGGGGCTCCGCCCATTCAGTTTTTTCATTCTTAAAGTGTTTTTTATCGCGCATTCTGTGATTTATTGACAATCTACAGGCTATCAAAAGAAGCTCTGAAGATGCAATGTTCTTAAATTAGACGCACTTTAAAGAATGCCCGTGTCTGTGTTAAGTGTGCGTTTGTGCGAATATGTGTGTCTAAATGTGCGTGAGAGACAGCGAGTGGGTGTGTAATAAAAGCTAAATAGCTCGTTTGAGTCCTTCAATAGTCTGGACGATATTTAAGCTTCTGAAAGCTTTTTTTGTGCTAGGCGTATCTATGTGTCCATGTCAAATTAGCATATTGTGACACACAAGTGTGCTTTTTCACTCTTAGTTTTTTCTTATTCCATTGAGAATTATAAAGGTCCATCAAAGTGCTTTGTTATTTTTGAATATGGAGCACAGAAAAAAAAATAGGAGGGCGCATAGGAACAAGCTTGTACATTCTGGCAGCTGCGCATCTGCCACTCATAAAACACACATTCAGTTCTTTATCTTTTGCTCTATCTTTCTCAAAGTGTGTGACCGTAAGACTGCTAAACCTGTCCTGCATGAAGGAAAGCCATTCACCACGTCCATGCTGAACAAGGCATGAACAAGGGTGGGGGATTCAGTAAGAGAAGTTCTTGTTCTGCCCACTGTTTAGATTTCCATCTGAAAGCATGCAGACCGGGCCGGGTCGAGACAGGAATAGCAGCGGCCCACGACTGAGCTCCCAAAGGCGGTGTCGGGCCTGTCCGACCCGGCAGGGTCACACGCCGGGGGTCTCCCACCCTGGAACACTGTGGCTATTATAAGAGACCCAGCCACTGGGTGCCCCCGGTTTGCAGGATGCCCTTGCACACTCACACACGCACAACAACATCCTCAGCGGGTCAAACACAGGACCCACATTGAGGATTCAAATCATGACTGCATACAACCTCCAATTCCACTTAACCAAGCACACACTGTCTGTGAAGTTCATGAGACTCGCTGGACATTTAGATAATGCACACATATATTCTGTATATATGAATTTAAAATACATTATGCAATATGCCATGTTTAAAATAATGACACTATTGTATCGGGCCCTAGTTTTGCTGCTGAGAACGAAGTCACGAACAAGGTGAGAAATTGCATAGCACCGCATTTTTACAAAATCTAACCGGTTGCACTACCGCAACCTAGCTTTGATCTACTGTTTGCAGTCATGCTGGTAAACTGTTGAGCTTTGTATTACTGTAGATATGAAATGCAATGCTACTATGCATCTTGTAAAAAGAAGCAGAGGCGTTTGCAACATGCAAATTGAGGGCATGTAACTGCACTGCAAGACTGAACACACTTATGTCCAACAGGCCATGTGAGCATTCGGATCAGTGCATCTTACAGGCACTGTTTAGACTTCCGAACAAACAACTGGTGAACTTGACAAACAGTTTACTCTATCTCTAACATTCTTCAATATAAACCTCCTCTAAAGGTACCTGCAACACTTGAAAAGGGAAAACCGAGGAGACTTTCTTGGTACTGGATGCATCAAAAAGCATTTCTGATTAAACCAAATTCATACATGAGCAGTCAGTCACGCCTGAGTTAAGTTTATGAGCTAAGCAGCTTTCCGTATCGGGGAAATGAAGGAAGGAAAGCTCTGCATGCAATTAGCAAGCTAATGGCTAATGGTTTCTGCTATTGTGGAGCCAGTCGATGGCCAACAGATGCATTCTCGGTAAATGAATTCCCCATGGACCGCATTGTTTTTATGTATCGTGCCACACATTCCTTCTTTGTTTTACAATCGCTAATGTGGATGGAAGTTATTTTATGAGTTTGTTCTGAATTTGTGACCTTGAAACCAATAAGTCTGAGTACAATTTTAAATTAACCAATTACACAATTAACTTATGCAAAAAAAAAACTACCACAGCTGGAGCAATGAAAAAGAGATCACAAGCCCAAAATAGATGAATGGGAGTCTGGAAAGAAAAATGAAATTGTTTCGAAATACTCAGCTTGCAGACGGAGGAATTTGTGATCTTATTCATCTTCAAAGTGACATAATTTCAGTAAACACAATAAATAACTCTATGGTGACAAACAGCAAAAGTGTCTATAAGCAGCAGAAGCTAAAATCAGCAACACAATAATAGCTCAGACCAAATTAACACATCTTGTAGTTCATGCCCGGGTAAAAAAAAGCCTGAATGCTAGAACCGACCCCATGTGTACATATTTCCTCACAGGCTCTCAGAAGCAAAAAAAAAAAAAAACGAACAGCGATCCCTGCTCTGTGGTTTTATGAGAAAGGGGCGAGCTGTTGGATCCCACCATGCTTTACTGGTGTAAGTGAACAATGTCAAAGACAAGCCCTCATTATGACCGCCTTTGGATTTGATCCAGACACCTACGCAGAACGCCTTTAACTGCTCTCATCCCTGAATCGCCCGAGCAGAGCCTCTCTGTCAGAAATATGTAGATGGCTTGACCGAGAAAAAGTCCCAGCTGTGTCGGCTCTTCTGACTGCCAAGGATCATGTGCCTTCTATTCAGCTGTACATCAAGTAGAACTCACAAACAGAGAGAGACGGAGAATCTAGCTAAAGCCAAACACCTGGACTTCACAGAGCGGTTTCCTCACAAGCTTAAGCTCTAAATTACATGATAGTGTATGTAACCCCATTGGTGGCTAGGAGAATCCTTTCGATGCAGCCCTTGTAGATAGACAAAAATAAGATGATTACAAAAACATCAGGCACTACTGAGTCCTAAAACAGGTGACTATGTGAAAGCACATACACCAATGGGAGAGAAGAATCTGAGAACAGGTCTTCCTCTGCCTCCCTGAGCTGTGAGACATAGCCAGAACCGGTCAGGATGCTGCACTGATTTCAAAACCAGATCCAACACCACCATCCGTGTCTCTTACGTAAGTTCATGACACGCACGGTACACGGGAGACATCTGTAAAACAGCCACAGTGTGCCATGGAAAGAGAGGCACCGGTCCGGCTGGCTTACTCACCTCATGGGCCTCCCACCACTCAGGAGGCGCTGTGCAGCCCACCAGAGAGCCTGGGATGGGCTAATGTCTTAGGGGAGGAGGGGTGGGCACAGGAGTCAGCACGGCAGGGGCTGTGACTCAGTAATTAGCTTGTAGCACGCTGGAGAAGACAGCACTAGACAGACACCACATCAGGGGCCAAGGAGAAGACGCAAGAGCCCATGTGGCCCACAGACGGGAGACATGAACCAATGTAGGAGACGGAGAGCGAGGAGAAAATGAGTGCTGTAAAATCTTGGGGAAAAAACGCCTTGGTTGTTATTTCTTCCCTGCTCTGGGACATGCTGTGTCTTTTGCTTTTGTTTTGGTCTTTTGAAGTTCAGAGAATCAGGGCCAGAGATAACTGTTCACCGCACCTTCAAGGCAGCAAATTGGGTCAAGGCAGCTTTCACAAACTCTACAGCAAAAATATTTCTGACGTATCATTCAGTCATTCTGACGCACATAAGTGTTTGTCTGTGCTGTTAAATGGCCAATACCTTGAACGAATAAAGTCTAGGACCTCCCATCACCCTTTGATGACTAAGCTTTAAAGGAACAATAAAAATGTGCGTTCGCCAGAAAGAATTTCTGACAAGGGAGTCATTTAACCAATGGACATTCTGTTAAGGGGGAGTTATTGAAGAGAAGTAGGCAGGACTCTCTGATCTAACAGTGTTTCATCTTATCCTCAGGCACTGCAATATTTTCCATGTCTGGTGAATCAATTGTGAGTGTCAAATATTAATCCTGCTACCTCTGAATGTTTAACATGCCCTAGACCTCACGTTAGTACATACTATTCATGCACTGTTCAGCGATCTATAAAAACTGAGTCATTTGTTTGGCTTCATCAGAGACCCACATCACACCAACCTTGATTGCCCAGATCCATGTTTGCACAGCTGTCAGGAAGCAAGGCATGAACAGGCCTGGGGAAAGTCAGAAGAGGCTGACGTTACAGAAACATTTTGCGTGTATCTGTTATGTAACAACGGGGATCCAAGCCATATTCTGACACAATCTGCCAGCTTGCTGTATCATCTTTATGCCACACCTGATAATGCTCGGATTTCGCTTTACCACCAGTGGGGCCTAGCAGGGGTTCGAGATGAGAGAGCAGATCGTCTTAATCAGATAAAAGCGGGCAGCCCATCCAGTCCTCAAACATTCCTGTCACTCACTGAACCTAAGCAAAAGGCAAGAGAAACAGAAACAGAAAAAGGGAAGAGGAGAAATTCTCATCTATGGCTATTTCGATATGGTTTTTCACTGGGCTTTAATGAGTGGGAGGGACCCCTGGTAGTCTCTCATGTTGTTGCTGACTCATTTGACTGTGTTAAGTAGTCTTTGGTCCAAGATGAAAGGAGTGGCCCTGTTGTCAAGCATTTTGACAACTCCCCTTTTAAAGCACAGACTTCTGAAGATGCTGATGACTTCTGGGACAGAAGTATGTGCTTTATATTGGCAATTTTAATATGCATATGTAACAATGGACACAGCACACAACAAGACATAGCTCAGTGTTAGAGCTTTGCATTAAGAGCAAAAAAGGTCATGGGTTCAAACCCAGGGAACATACATGATGATAAAAAGTGTACCTTCAAGTCGCCTTGGATAAAAGCGTTTGTCGGATGCGTGAATGTAAAAATGTAAATGACTCACTGTTCTCGATGACTTGTGGCCGTTTTAGCAGACTGTTCCATATTCTGCTCAAACTAAAGCTTTTCATGTAAACGTTTTTTGTTTCAGACTGGCAGCGCCAGTTGTTATTTTTGGAAAATTTTGTTAAATAGAAATGGACTTAGCTTCACGCACAATCTAATTTTAGCAATTCCATGAATGAATGCATGTTTATTGGCAGCCCTGTACTTGTGTAGCACCCATTGTCTTCTCATGCACTACATGTCTTCGGGTTAAATCAGATAATCTTGACTGAACTCTAAACAACTTTTGTGTGAGTCTTGATTGAATTCAACCATTCATCACTTCTGTATAAACAGAGTCAAAAAGCAAAGGGGGAAGGGAAAGGAAGGCTTGTGTCTGTGCTGGCCGTTGTCTTCTCAAGTCTTGATCTACGACCCAATACAAACTGGGATCAGGTGCTTAATGTCTACGGCCTCTCCGCATTACCAACATGCACACGTGTCCTAGAGTTTGTGCCAGCCTGCAGAGCTATATAATACTGCATGCATTGTATGCTGACCACGGGCGCCTGTCAAAGATACCCACAAGGTGCACATATCTAATTTTTTTTTTTCGGAAGACTGAAGCACCAGACCAGCAGTAAACATGTCTTACATGGAGTTTACGGTCTTGAGCTGTGGTCTGCGTTCACCTTGCCTGAACATTTACGGTTGACTGAACTCAAGGGAACACGTCTTGAGAAATTGTTTTGCAAGATAGCATGATGTTCTGGCAACAACAATGCAAGTATCAGCACTATTTTTAAAGCACACTATTTTTCCATATTACAAACATTTTTCCATTCTAAAAAAAAAAGCGTGTGCGTTATTGCACACTGCATTTGTGTATTTCAGAAAGTGTCACAGTTCATTTCTGTGAACGTACCACACATGAGGGTTCACATTTGTAAATGTAAACTCTTAAATGTGTGTGAGAAACAGAGCAGGCCTGTGTACATGTGCGAATATGCGAGCGTGGCAATGATTCATATCACGTCTTACACATCACACAGCAGTCATTATACCTCAGCTTTAGCTTTCGTTCTGACATGCTTGCAAAGGTGAATATCTTTTTCCATTATGTATTAACAGCTGGTAGTGGTGTGTGTAAGTCAAAACAGAGGTAAATAGGACGACGAAGTGCTGTGTGTATAGCCACCAGCTGTGGCTAAGGCCAGTCAGCATTTTATCGTAGGGAAACCAGCGGCCACTGAACTCACCCTGCCCTTCCGGGGCCAAATAAGAGGGTCATATTCTTATAGAGTGTAAGTACACCAAATGTGCGAACATCCCACTTGCACAATCGTCACTTTATTCCTGTCCACAGGAGTATAGGAGGAGTGTGAGACTGCTGACTGCTAAACCAGCATGGCATCTGCCCTCCCTAAACCCTGGTTAGGCACGCAGCCCCTCCTAAACGGGACTGGGACAGCGGTGGGGGTTAATGTGGATGTGGTATGAATGGACAGTGAGGCTGCAACAAGCATCATTCAGTTGACACTGACCATTTTTTTGGGACAAGAGGGAATTTCCCTGCAATCACATACTTGTGTATGTGTATACATCAAACCACAGAAAGAAAGAAAGAAAGAAAGAAAGAACTACTACAATAATCATCATCTAACAGTGCAAGATAGCAATAACATCTGCTTTATAGTAAAGGAATACCAAAGATGATCTTAAAACACTAATAGTATTTAGTATTGTTGCATTATGCAGTATTTAGTATGCATTGCACTAATCGCATTAATTGAAAATACTAAATACATGCACACATTAAATGATGCAATGTTTTGAAAGTCAATGTTTTTTTTCCCAAGTGCCATGCATGAAATGACGCGAGTACCTAAGAGCGTCACGAGAGGCTGCGTGTGGTAGGCTACTCAACATCTGCTCGGTGTCAGACCCTCCACATGTACACGCACATTACACACATTTGTAGCATTTTAACAAAGCGAAAGTATGCGTCTGGATAAAAAAGATGTTTGCTAAATGAATACATTTATTTCATTCGTGCAACAATAAATAGGTCCAGTCAGTTAAACGCGTAATTTCAAAGTTTATCTGTACAAATAATGGTAAATACAACGGCTCTACTGCGTAATATAACAGCATTGCATTATTCAGCAGATTATCTGTACAACAAAACTGAATAGCGGACACATTTGAAGCGTTGCGTATAGAGAAACATGAATATGTTGCCATAATTATGCCCGCCTGTTACTACTGAAGGGTTAAGAAAGACAACACACTTGTTTTGCATCAGTTTGAAATGTTTTCGCTTATTGCTATTCAACAGAATCTGTGTGTCTCATACCATTATCTGGATTTAAACGCGTTTTGCGTAGACATGATTGCAAAAGTTACTGAATAAAGACACATTTTGCATATCAAATAAACATAATGGCGAGAAAGCGTTTAGCTTACTTACCGTCTTTTTCGGATTTTATTATGGTTAACGGCTTCATATCGACAGCTGCCGTCATAGTCAAGCATTCAATGTATAAAGTCTTTGAATGTTTTATGTCTCTGTTTAATGTGCCCCGTCAGGATAGTCCCAAATGTGTCCTTCCAAGTCTGTGCGCCTCAGAGTTTCTCAAAAATGACACAGCTTTTTCCTTTAGCCAGATCCGATCTCTGAAGTATTGAAGTGTCTCCTTTTCTCACTCACTCTTTCTCTCTCTCTATCTCAATCACTCCTTCATTCCCTCTCTTCTGTTAGTTACCCCAGTCAGGGCGGTTCTGTGCGCGGCGCGGAAGAGGCTGATCCACGCGCGAGGGGGCGGCGTTACACGCTGATTCACTTCAATTCAATTACACTCCACTCACAGCCCTCTCAGCAGTTATTGCCCTGTCTACACCGATATCACGACAAAACGCTGTCTTTATCAAAGCCGTGGTCGTCGAGACCATATCAAAGGGTGAAAACTTGTAGTGTAGACAGTTTTATTATTTAGGAGTGTTTAGTTTTTAGTTTATTAAATTAGCATAGCGCCACCAGCGGCCAAAGACGAAATTATTTATCGTCGTGCACATGAATAAATCAAATAAAATGTAAAAACAAAATAAAATAATATAGTTATTGCAAAATTACTATCTGATAACTGTTTTAAAACAACGTATAACTAGATATGAAGAGTTTTGTTGCAAAACGAGATAAATCCATTTTTTTTTACATTTTTGTCAAAACATGTTAATTATTATGTTATCTGTTATTATTTTGTTTTATGGTGCCACTTAGCTGTATTTTTTTTTTTTTAAGTTATAAAGGTTTAAATCAAAACAAACCAACTGCAGTTGAATTGATGTTTATTGCAATGCACAACCAACGAAACTCTTCATATATTAAACTATTTTATATTGAACTTTTCGTCTAACACTCTTATGGTGTACAGTGGCAGCCGGTAACTCCTTTATGTGGGTGCATGATGCGAAGCTCGTCACAACAAAAATTTATTTAACCCATCATGCGTGTCTGGCTCGTCATGTCAAAATATGTGTTCATTGTGTCATGTTAAACGTGCATCATGCGTCATGTCAAAATAAGTGCCCGCCCGCACATCAAAAGTATTTATAATAAAAGAGACGCTCACATTCACAAAAGACTTCCAAGACACTAACTTAACACTAAACTGTGATTAAACATGAGATTAAGCAAGTATCTGACAAACGCAAGCGTCTCTTTTATTACCATAAACCCATTTGAAGCATTTGCAGCAGACACGTATTTTGAAATGATGCGTTATGCAAGTTTACACGACGCACCGATCACATATTTTGATACATACATTTACATTGATGGTGTAGCCTACATCAAATCCTTATAACTTTACAGTTGTCACAACAGTCAGCAGACATGTTTTTTCCTCTTTATATAATGTCTTATATGTGGCTATTTTGCCACACGTCCACACCCCATTATATAAACATAAAATAAAACGCTACCTCTAAATGTATTGTGGCTATTAGACCTGTGATTAAATCTCCCCTGAAAACAAACTTGGCCATGTGCACAATTGCCACTTGAAAAAAGTTATGGGAACTTCCCATTTGTTCATTTCATTTACTGTCAGGGCTCTGTTGAGCATAGCAAAGCTGATGTTGGCAAAGAACGCAATTTCACATAGAAACTGAGGTCACATCTTGTCCATTATCTTTTCAAATGCTCTTGAGCAATTTCTTCAGCTTAAGAAAACACGCGAGTAAAAATGTTGCCTAACACCACTGATGCAATCGACTGCTAAAAGTGTCATATCAGAGTAAGTTCACAAAAAAACATCCATGTACTCGCTGTTCTTTGGAGATTTCTTAAAGCCAAGGCGAGTTGACCTCCAAATGATGAATGCGACACACCTCACACACTCAAGGAAAGCTGCCAAGGGCAAGAAACTGTTCCGTCTATTTAAAAACACTGATAAACGGTGTAAGCCGCTGGCTCGTGTTTTAGTATCTCATTCGTCTTTCGAATTGCTGATGCTATGCTCAGTTTAACCATGACTGAATCACCGAAATCTGCTCAAAACTGCACGAGGAACAAAGGGGGATAAAAGGCGAGACTCCTCTCTGCCTTACAGTCTGCAAATGATCTGAAAGTAACGGGTGCTCTCTTAACTTCAGGCCAACCCTCATAAACACCTCAGCGTATTTCCTGCCCACCTTGACTAGATCAGTAAAAAAAAAAAAACATGTGAGAAGTATTACAAACACTATTTGTAATAAACATATTTGAATCTTTACATTACAAATAAGTAATCAAATTTCCATAAAAGTATGACATGTTTCTTCTATATTTTAACGCGGAAAGTTCAAATTCAGTTTTATAAATTGAATCACACTGCTGATGGATTCGAGCGAAGATTTACTCGCATCTAAAAAGGTGGTGAATGGAAGCAGAGAGATGGGGTGAGGGCCTGTGACTGCTCTAACTAAATTTGCTGCTATGGTAACAGATTGCCTTTGCAATTTTCATGTGCTGATCAGTTTGTTTCCTAAATGGAGCCCAACGTTTCTGACAACTGTGGGAACGGCTGCCTGAAACACTTAGCTACGTCACGGCAGATCGCTGTGTTTCCGTAAAACTAATTTTGACCTGCCATGTTTATCCCAAAGAGTACAAACGTGACTAGTGCATGTCTCTGTATTCGGAATAACCCTATTAGCCGGGTCAATACTAAGCTACCTCACAGAGCAGCAGGTAGGTAGCGGCCATCTCCAAATGGTGCTGGGGAGCCAGAGTTATTGATTAGGTATAGATTTTTAAACAGGGATCCTACACAATGTCCATTAAGCTGTCTGGATAGTGTTTCATCTGACAGATATGAGCGATTATGGAAATGGCCGGGCCTTTATGGGGCTTCTGTGGTCAGCTCTTCGCAGGAGCCCGTCAATGAGAGCCGAAGGGGGAGGGACATAATGGAAGGAGGTGATCTCTCGTTCCCCCCCTTCTGTCGGTCACTCATTCACTCGTTCACTCCACCCCCTCTCACTAATACTCTTTGTTTTAAGTCTTAATGAGCTCCTTGTATGTACTTTTAAAAGGACAGACCAGGCTCCCTTGCGCCCAGAGGCAGCCATTAAGACTAATGGGGTTGCTGACTAATATCAGAGCCAGAGGTTGCTGAGTGGCCCTTTTCTCCTTACAAGAAATGAGGCATACGTCCAGCCTGCAGCCTGTCACCGATCTGCTGCTTTGATGCAGATTTAATACAGTTTCATCTTTTTCTCATTCTTTTCAGTTGTAAGTCAATATCATGTTGATACTTTGAGGCTGTATTTGGAAATGTGTTTCAATTGACGAATGACATTCATAGTCACCAATGACGTCTTATCAATTTAGTATTGTCGGAAAACCAGGGTCTTCCGAGGTTATGAATATGCTGAACATTTAGAAAAAACTTTTTCCACTTAATTTTTCTTCCCCATCTTGTGGGTGACTCTGTTATTAGTTGGAAAATCCCATAAGTACAAAAAAATTGCATAAGGAAAACCTTCGGTTTCAAATATAATATGCAAGTAACCATTGTGTCCACCCCTCCTTGACTCAGCTACAAATTGGTGCTGAGGTAATCGTAGGGTAAAAGGACTTCTCAGAACCAACCTCTGTAAGGTTATAGAGCTCCTAAGACAATCTGCGTGAACACGGGGGAGTTTGGGGTTTGATTCACAAATTCGAAATTCATTCATTCTCCAACTTGGATCTCAAGCAACATCTTACGTTGTTGACTCCTCAAAACAAGCAGTCTCCAGGATACAGTAAAGGAAAAACACATCTTGCTCTCTTTCTGGCGCTACAGCCCGTGACACTTACTGGAAGCATGTGCTTAGCTTCAAAACGGTTCATCGTTCTATGGGAATTTATCCTGAGGAAAGGAACAAGGCTGTGTTAAAAAGTTCATTATGTCTATCTCATGAAGCCACCTTCTCAGTCAGAGACCGATAGAAGACCTCAGACTCTACAAAGCCTCTGTGGTCCTCAGTCATGTTGTCAACAGGTACTAAGTCTCAAATCAGACTGGGTAAGAGTTAAACAGTGATGTCAGTATACACATTTAGGAGACAATTCTCTCTTTACCGAAGTACAGGGCTTTCAATCTACACATTTGTATTAAGGCCTTAGTGTAGTATTTAGTATAGTCAATTTTGTATGAAAATACCTGAAAAAAACGCCGATATAAATATGCTTAGACATTGGCTGTTTCTCAATATGCGTTCTTCAGCGATCTTGCGTCCTTGTGTTCTCGCTCTATACATCATCATTAACTGTCGAAGTTCAATTCCAATTCTCAAGAACACAAGTACAGAGGACGCGTGAAAATACCCGGATGTGTTCTTGATATCGAGGATGCATCAAGTGCAGACTTGCGCGCTGAAATCTGGGGAGGTCAGGTGAAGGAAGATCGCACACATCTCAATTCTCACAAGTTCATTCTGTGTTCTCGCGACCTTCTGAGTTCGTTCTTCCAAGGTCGCCTGGCAAGACCAATCTCCACGAGAACTCAAGTCCATTCTTTGCGTTCTTGGAATTGAGAAACAGCCATTTTGTGGAGCTGCGTGTGTAATGGTACTTCTTCTGTGGCGCATTAAGTTCCTGCACGAGAGCGCCCTCCGGCTTTTGGATGTAGCGGCATTTTACCATAATTAATTGTGAAGCATAGCAAGTGAAATCGCACGATTAATCGTCCCAGTCCTATTCCGCGTACAGTGCGTGTGGTGCAATTTTCATCATCAGAAGAGTGCGCATGTACTGTACGAGCACCACCGGATTTTGAAACCATGTGTAAATTGTACGCATAGGTTGCGCATGCTTTTACATTTTTGTTGCATGCATCTAATGTGGACAGTGTTGGGGAAAGTTACTTTTTAAAGTAATGCATTACAATATTAAGTTACTTCCCAAAAAAAGTAACTAATTGCATTACTTAGTTACTTTTCATGGAAAGTAATGCTTACGTTACTTTTAAGTTACTTTTTCTTACTTGGCTGAGGCTTGATCTCTTTCAGGTGTTTTTTATGATCGCAAAAATGTTAAGCTCTGGCCTGCCATCTCCGCTCCGGCACACAGAGTGCGTAATTCTACATTAATATGTTCAGTTTAATTCAGTACATTATTTTATTTTTAAATTGAACTAATTAACCTGAAAAGTAACTTGCATTACTTTTTTAAAAAAGTAACTCAAATATTAATGTGTATATTTATAAAGTAATGCGTTACTTAACTCGTTAAAAGTAAAGTAATATTATTACGTAATGCGCGTTACTTGTAATGCCTTACACCAACACGGAATGTGTACTTGTACAAATTAAATAAACTATACTTTGCAAAGCTCTGCATTCGATCATGCACATACGTTCGCATAAACGTAAAAAAACAGATTACACTCCGGGATTTGGAATGTGTTCCCTAGGATTGAACCCATGACCTTTGCAGGGCTAGCACAACACCATGCACTGTCAGAAAAAAAGGGACAGCACCCTTTAATTGAGTCACCGATATGTACCTTTGAGGTACCTGTATGAAACTTTGAGGTACTAAGTGTACTTTAAGTACAAAGTTACTTTCGAAAGAGTAACCTCCCAGTAACAGCTTTTGTACCTTTTTCCGAGTTAGTTACGGAAACAGTATAATGGCTACCATCCAACAACAAGCCAAAGTATATGCATAGCATTCTATATACAGGACTTTTAATGAAATAAAAAGATACTTTATATATCATGTCTGTTTGTGAAAAATTACATACTTAACAAATGAATTGTTCGCGTTTCACAGTGTAAAAAAACTAAAATACAACATAAAGCAAAAATTCAATTTTCTACCATCTTCTATAATTTGTGCGTATCCTCATGTACTACATGTATGTAACAAAATTACTTTATAGTCATCAAAACGCTCCACAATATAAGATTAAGTGAAAAAATTAGGGTGTAGTTCCAGCCGTGTAATTGTTTGGATAAAGGCGTTCCAAAAAAAGTTGATATAAGACGCTGGATGTTTCACTGCTTTGCTTTACAGAATGTGTTGAAATGATACTAGGATAATGCAGCTGTGATCACAACCGTGCTGATATACAACGATAACACACTCTTTCCGATGTGAAATTGCCTACATATCAAACAATGTAGCGTTCACCCATCAACTCTCTCCCTCTCTGTCTCACACACACACACACATATATATATATAACTCAACCAGACACACTTGTCTTTGTGTATTGATGGTGGAGGCTCTTATGTGTGTGTGTGTTTGGAGAATAGTTAATGAAGACCCTGCAAAGCAGATGGGGGTTACCAATGGTGTCCCTGCCGGTTTGGCAGAAGGGAGGGGGATTGGTTCAACAAAGGCTAAGCTCTTTTCTTATCAATTAGCACTGCTAAAAAGGACATCTCTCTCCTCCATTAGCTCCACCACGTGTCTGCCATTCACCCTATTGTGTGGCAAATTAAATTACATCCCTCCATGCCGCCCTCTCTCCTCCTTCCCTCTTTAGGCATCTATGCCCCCCAGTCTTATTCTCTTTTACACACATGCACGTGCAGTAGGCAAGTCCTTTGCTTTCGCTAACAGCAGGCCACAGAGCTGCTGTACCTCAGTCCATTGATCTGAGAGGTCAGAGGGTCTACGTCTTTATAAATTCAACAATTACTGAAGGAATGCCAGACGGACAGTGAATAGTTCATCCAAAAATAAATCATTATGATCCACATATTGCATCAGTTGTACGCTGTTTTTTATGTTTGACACAAAGGGACAACTTTAAGGAGTCTTCCGTAAAATAAAAGCACCATAATTATATGTCCATCTGACTTGTAAATTACTCCATGTTTTGGAAGCACTGCGTGAAGAACAGACAAACATCAATGTTGTTATTTACACTTTTCACACAGAGATTACACAGAAAATGCGTTTGATTTTTGGTTCATTCACAGTGCAAATGATTTTCCTGTGCTTGCATGTGACACATTTTTCCACAGCGTCTGAAGTTATGCATGATTTTTGAACAAAACAGTAAAAATACTGTAAAATACTGTAGAAATTTACATGCTTGCATCCTAAACTCAAGGCAACTGGCTTCCCAAATAAAATAAGTTGGTTCAAGGGTATTAACACGGTAGGGGAGCTGTTAATTTACAGTAGTAGAACTGTAAATTAACAGTAAATTTCTGGCAACTTAGCTGCCAGTAGTTTATCGCTATGCTACGGCATAGTTCTTTACAGTGTAGTGACGAGCTTACTGCTTCAGTCCAGTTTGCCGACATTTCTCGTCATGAATGTTGATCTGAGTTTAAAGCAACACTAAAGAGTTTTTGCTCTTTGCTCCCCCTACAGGCTCCCCCACTGTCGTAAATAATTTAGCCTACTGCAGCAAAGCTGGCTCTGATTGGATTGTAGGTCTGCCGTAAAGCAAGTTTTTGTAGTTTTCACTCGAACTACAGGACCCCGACGGTTGGAAACTTCTTTAATGCGGTTTTGGCCGATAGAGGGCTGCAAAGCGAATGTGAAAGTGCCGTTCACCCTGTTTCAAGTAGATGAACGACTAAAACTTTTTTGGTAACGTTGTTTTAAGGTAAAAAAAACTCTTTAGTGTTGCTTTAAATCCCTGTGACTATACTAAATACAACTTCAAAGAGTTGAACCTCTGCTTGCGATTACGTCTGCGTCAACGTGCAAACAAACATTTAGACCGCTAGTAGGCAGTATCCATGCGTGTTACCACACTAGCAGCGTGACCATCATTGAAGAAGCAGCTTGGCAAGATAACCCACAAACGAAAGAGAAACAGCAACTTGTGTATGTTTTGAGACGATCAGCAGTGATGGAAGTTAATAAACAGCGACTAATGTTGCAGTTTGAGTTAAATCCCTCCTCAACTTGGTCCATCTTTGTTCTCACTGGAAATACCTATGACGCAGATTTTTTAACTGATGGGAGGGGTTCTAGTGGACCAATCACAGTGCTTGCGGCCTATGTAGAACTGATGTGCTGCAACCGAGGTGCATGTCAGGCTATGCAGAGGCTACAGATAACCTACGGCGTAGCTACGATGTAGACCTTACGCACAACTATAAACTGGACTTTACAGGAGCGATCCCAGAACATTTATGAGTCGCGTTTGTGTTCATACAGAAGCCTCTCTGCCAATTTTAAGAACATTTTCAGGGACCAATATGCTGTGTGAATGGGGTTATTTATTGTAAATATCGTTAGATTATTTCTTAACACCATTCCAGCCTCTATGGCTATATTCATGGCAAGAACTGGTTAACAGTGGCGGCTCGTGACTGCTCATCCGAAGGGCACTAATTCAAAATAAGTGTTTGGAGTGTCGTGTGTGGTTCCCTTTTCAAAAATATGTGTCCCGCGTGTCGAGAGATCCTGTGTGCATCACGTGTCCCGCCAAAAGTGCCCGCTGCAGACGTGTGAAAACCATTTATGACAAAAAAGACGCTCACGTTCACAAAATACACGCAAGACACTCCCTTACCTTAAATTTTGATTACGCATGAGATTATGCGAGTATCTGGCAAACGCGAGGGTCTCTTTTATCATAAACCCTTTAGATGCGTCTTATTTTGGCATGACACAAGGATCTCTCAAAGCGCAGAACACATATTTTGAAAAAGGAACCACACACATGACGGGCTACATACATGTTGTGACGAACTTCGCATCGACCGCACTGCTGGTTAAATCTATACACAAGTTGGAGAAGGACAATTTGACATCTCCAAATCACCTAACCTGCATGTCTTTAAACTGTGGGAGGAAACCAGAGTACCTCAAGTAAACCCACGCTGACACAGGGAGACCTTACCCAGACAAGGAACAAACCGAAGATCTTGCTTAGTGGGTAGCACTGTGCCCACATGGTTAATCTTGTAAAATTCATTGTTAAAGAACGTAACATATATACATTTTGTGTTCCTGTAGCTCAGTTGGTAAAGAATTTGTAAAGGCCATGGGTAGATAAAACCGTCTGGCAAATGTATGAAATGTAAATGTTTGTAATCAACTTGATGGATTATCACAATTTAATTGTTTTGAGCAAATTGTTTCAATATTCTGAATTATTTTCACAAGGTTCTGCTTGTGTAACTGTTGCCTATAAATTAATTTTGAAATACATGGATTGCCTTTTACGTAAAACCGTAATGAAGAAATAAAATTATTTGAAGGGGAAGTTAGGTTTCGACATTTGACCTTGCTAAGTGGAGCTGTAGTATCAAACTTTCACTCATGCGCATTTCTCATTTCTCTCTCTCTCTCTCTCTCTCTCTCTCTCTCTCTCTCTCTCTCTCTCTCTCTCCCTCGCTTTGTTTTACAGTTGGGGGAAGTGTGTGCAGTACTGATTAGCATCACTATTTCCTCCTTTCCCATAACCCCCAGACCCCCGCCAGTCATCTGTTTATTTTAACCCAGAAAAAATGGGCCTTGGCCTGTGAGGACGTGCCCCTCATCAGAGACAGCACTCTCCCCCATACACACAACACATCTATATACAAAGATACAGATTTAGCCATCGCACACACACACAAACAAACAAGCAGCAAGGTGCTTGCACACATACACATTACTCAATATTAGTGCTGCTGTTCTCTTTCAATTCAACTGTCCAGTTGTCAAATCACAAATCATAAAATGTAAGCCAGTGGTCACAGAGCTCCATAACACAGCTGTCAATGTGGCCCAAATGGGTGGGTGTGCTTAAAGAGTTCATGTGATGTACTTTCTGTATATATGTGTGAGTGTGTGATCTGGGCAATGATACACTCTCTGTGAATGTTTAAGTTTGGTGCATTAGACAGTATTATATTATAATAAACAGTAGATGCATGTAAACAAAATGAGTGCATGACGAACTCCCTTGATAAATTTTGTGAAACTAAGAATTCACTCACAGACAAATAATTAGCTCGTATTGATGGAGTTGTAGAGCAACAACATGCGATACATTGCAGAACACTGACACAGGCTTTTCTTCTTCACATGCAGGTCCCATATGTGTAGTACACAAAAGCCGTTTACAGCCTGTCTCTGGTTTAACTGCCGGCACCTGCGCCTAAAGCCTACAGATGCAAGACAGGTACAGCTATGCGGAACGGTGCTCACATGCACCAACGCCAAGCTGTCTGGAAGCATGTGGGTGTCTGCGCGTGTCTCTGTGCGTTACAGTGTGTCACACGTCACGTTTCACAGCACACCTGCAAACCATAGGGCGGCACGCTTTTCCATAAGTTTTAAGAGCTCTTTCTGCTTTTGCTCATGGAAAAAATTTGACGTCTTCATACACAGCAATGTGGAATTGATTCATTAAGTGGCATAACGTGAATAGAAAAGTGAATTAAAGCAAATATGAGAGGTTTAAACAAGCGATCGGACTGAAAAGGTCAGAGGAAGAAATGACCTAAGTCAAGACATCAACAAAGCCAAATTACATAGTCAAAAGAATTCTATGGAGAGCCTGTCTTCGTGTTGGAAAGTCAAGGGACGAGGTTTAGTCACATCTTTCCAAAACATTTCTGCTGTCGTCAAAATGACGGAAAAAACGATGTCATCCTGAACCAAAAACTGCGTATGACAGTTGGGTTAATATTTAACCTTTTGATCCAAACTGGTTAAATGTACACATGTACACTAGCATGAACTGAGCCAACACAGCCTCGTGCAAATCATAAAAAATATACAAGTTGGCTAAAGCCTGGAGTATAGTCTGTTGTTGTTTAAGTGTATGTGAACGTATGCGCATGGTTGAATGCACAGGCTTGCAAAACATAGTTATTTGACCCGTCATGTACACAGTGTTCGAATTATGTAAAAAATTATGGGGAGTCTCCTATCTAAGCCTCAACAGCCCCCCTATCACAATAGGGTCGCTGTGATTTCACAAAAGTAAGATGTGATCCTGGATCAACATTCAATGTTTTACCGTATTTTTCGGACTATAAGTCGCACTTTTTTTCATAGTTTGGCTGGTCCTGCGACTTATAGTCAGGTGCGACTTATATGTCAAAATTAATTCATACTGACTAACATGAACCAAAGGAAAACATCACCGTGTACAGCCATGAGAGGGCGCTATGTTTTGCTCCTGTAGCCTACCCCTGAAAAAAAAACTATTAACTGAAACATTAACTTAAAGACAACAGAGAAAGACTTAACAAAAAAATGCCCCCCCAAAAGAATAATAATTTTCTAAATAAATGCGACTTATAGTCCAGTGCGACTTATATATGTTTTTTTTCCTCTTCATAACGCATTTTTTGACTGATAGTCCGGAAAATACGGTAATATAATAATAAACCTCAAATTACCCTTAATTCAAACCATAACCATTTTACCCATCAAATTAGTGTGAAATAATAGTTTGACAATATTTTATATATTTTTAATCCAATCCTAAATCTAAATCAATATGTCAATTCCTCCAGAGGTGTACTTACATTTCTTTCAGACAGAAATCTTTTGGATTAGTTCATTGCGAAATTGGGACAAATATTGGACTGTATTGCTTTGTAGCAGTGCACCACAAGAATTTTAAATTCATGTAGTATTTTTTTTAATAGGGCCCCCTAAAGCACAAAAATATACATTTGGGGGTCCCCTTTTAAAAAATGCTTATAACAGGTATGAGACCACCTTAACCCCCCTCAATTCGAACACTGCCCTTGCGTATGGTAAAGATGTTTTTTTACTTCTAGCTTAATTCTTATGAATTTGTACACCCCCCTTTTTGTAAGTTTCTGTACGATTTGCTTTAACCCCAGTGATGCTGGGTTTAGGGAAGATCTTCGTTATTACTTTGTTTTAATTATTATCACATTAAATAGTGTAGAGCAAGTGGTGAGATCACCAAAAAGTTGGGAAACTTTATGCAAATGAGAAGTAAATCACACAACAGAAAATCACTGTGTGAAGAATTCAGGCCAATATTGAGACATCTTTAAGGCACTAAAAGGCTAATAGTGTTTGAGTTTCTTGTGCATTTTTATTAATGTATTTTATGTTTCATGTGCAGTTTGCATGCTTTCAATACTAACTGTGGCTAAATTATATACTTTGAGAATATTGGCATTTACTGTAGCCTACTTAAAGCATTCACAGTCCATGCTGAAGACAACCTTTGCTATAGACGGTTTCAGAAGCAACAACATTAACAAACGAATGAAACCGCCTATAAATTTTACAAAGCAACTGACTCTAAGGTGTGAAGATGAAAGCATGTTAACCGTCAAATATGTTATGTTTTACAGATTAGGTATCAAAATATATGGTAAAAGTCAAGACTAACTGCTCCACACAATAGTTTCTAGGTAACGGGAGGGTGGCCCGTTTCATTCTGACTAGCAGCTGTAGCAGTCCAACGGTTTTTACATGCGGTGGCTTGGGTGTCAGTTCAGAAGTCTGTTTTGAGGTTACCGTCTCACACAGAAAACACGTTCACTGCTTTAGACTTGACTCTACCCTGCCTCACCCAAAAAATCTGTTACACGAACTTGTTTCATCTCTGGATTTTGCTGCTGGTTTCGCCCAAGATTGACTAAAGTCAAAATTCCTCCTAGTAACCAAGAATCTAACTTTCTAAACACACTTTAGATCGTCTGCAGGGCTCAGCCCGCACATCGCCTCGGAGTAAAAGTTCAAAAGGTTGTTTTTTTCCAGCAACCTAAGCTGGAGGACTTTTGTGAGCATCTCCAGCAACAAACATCAGCAAATCGCATCAAACCTGACCCAGCTCGGTTCCCCATAGCACTCCCCCAAGGGGCTACGAGGCTTGGGAAAAGGATGGCCGCTGCTGAGGCCTTGCGCCCTTGGACCCTTGTGGCCTTATGTCCTGCTTGGAGGTGTAAACTTAGAAGTGGTGCCAATGCTGGATCCAGCCCAACACACACACATTAATACACATACATACAGATGGCGCATGTCGCCGATCTTTCTATATATCATTTTAAAAAGCAGGGAGGCTGATGTCAAACACGGGTGGAATGTTCTCATTTTGAATAAACATTTAAAAAATTGTCCCGGACAAAAAATGCAGAGCATGCAGCCGCCTCCACCATGTCGTGTCACATACACACACAAATAAAAACACACACATACACATACTGTGAGTGTGGCAGAGAAAACATTGTTCTCTGGGGGATGAACAGGGACATTGACCCTAAAGAGATGCCTTTACCAGATGCCTTGTATTTTCCTCCTTGAGAATTAAAGACTGAGTTTGTGTGCATATGTGCACGTTTCAGTCACACACAAAAATGTGGGCTTTAGGCCGATTGTCCTCAACTGTACATTGTGTCTGAAGTGCTTTGACCTGTTTCTGATCATGCATTTTGCTCTCTTATTTAATCTGTGCGTTTTTTTCGTCACTTTATACTCAAACTGAAACTATGCTCACAATTAATTTCACACATGTTTAGATTACGAATAGGTTTCGGAATCATGCTCAAAAATGTGCAAAAAGACAGTAAATAATAGAAAAATTATATATATATGAAGAGTTTGGTTCCAAAATGCAATAAATCCATTTTGACTAATTTCGATAAAAATGTGTTTTCTATACCAAGAAAGTGACAAGAAGAAAACCACTATTTTCTGTTACAAACTTTCACATAGCATCTTTAGGTTATAAAAAAAATAAAAATCCATAATTTGATTTTCAAAGATTTATTATAAAATTTGATTATTTTTTCCACAAAATGCAATAAATCCATGACAAGTTTTTTTTCAAAATGCTATAAATCTATTGAATCAATATATAAATGTACATTCATCTTTGCAATGTTATATTCATTTAGTTGACTAGTAGTATACACTGATTAAACATTAATGGCATTAATCAAAACACTTTTTTGTCAAGAACATTGTCATTGCAGTCATTTACAGTGATCAGCTGTCAAATGCTTTGGTCTTGCTTGATTTCCGTGACTTAAAGTAAAATAATGGAAAGTTTTTCATAAGATCCCCTGGTGTCAATGTGTTAGCATGACAGAAGCTTGATGCTGTCGGGAAAACAAGCAACAGACGGCATTTTTCCGTCTCCCGAGTGCCTCTCGCGTAAATTATTTGATTTTGATGGCTTACGTTTCTCCCCATCACAGAAAACCACCACAGGTTTATAAATGCCATCAAAAGTATTATTTTGTTTTTGTTTGTTTGTTGATCACGAAGTACAAAGTAGATGAGGAAAACTAGGATTCTGTATGTATTCAAAGCACCGCCATTGTTGTTTACAAATCGTGGAATGGTGCACTGTGATTTGTTGAGCGGATTTATTGAATTCTGCAGAAAAGGAGGACTGGGGTTTATCGTGTTTTGGAAAAAAGGAAGAAAAGATGACAGAATATTACTTTTTAACTTTTTAATACTGACCTCATACAATATTGATTTTGGTGGTAACTCAATTTTTTTATGGCATTTATCGTGTTTTGGAACCAAACTCTTCATATATATATATAAGCATTTTTATAAGGCTCTTATATTTAGGTTCAGTAATTTCTCTTTAATAAGAGAAATAAATAAAAGGCAATAAAAAGGTTATTAGTCAGTAATTTAAATTTCTTATTTTCATAAATGTCAATTTCACAGATCTGACTTATTAGACACAAGGTAAAATACACAGGATAACACAATAAAGTGAAAAAAACTTGTTTCCATTGTGGTTTTTGTATTTTATTTTTGGTATACAACAAATGTGAGTGTCTTTTGCTGCAAAACCCTCTAAGTACACTGTAAAAAATCCAACTTTAAAATGTTCATTCAACAAAGAACATTAAGTAAATTGAACAAAGATTTCTTTGTTGCAGGGCGTCAATTGATTATTTTGCGTTCACTGAATGAAAAGAGCATAATCATTTAGCTAACAAATATTATTTTGTTGACTGGACTTAGATGTATAAGTTTTTGTCCAATTCGTTCACCCAACTTGCCAAACTGAGTAATCTGAACAAGCAATTAAAAAAAAACAATGGTCGGAATGGTTCCCAGCATGCATTGCGACATGTTCACTTCTTTGGTTAATATTTACAAAAAAAGATGACTGTTTTAATGTTTGCTGGATTTATTTATGTTGTTATGTTGTTAATGTTAGTTATATGTTGTATTTAAAGTAATTTTTAAAGAATTATGTTTGTTCATTGTTACCATGATGGAGAAGTGTGTGTTTAGTGTAGAGGACAGCAGAATAAGTTAGCGTGCATCATTGTTACCTCACAGCAAAAAGGTCTCTGGTTTAAGTCAGACAAACACTTTGTTTATGAGACCTTTCTGTGTACACTCCCGTAGTCCAAAACATGTAGATTAGTTAAATTTGGATACTAAATTACTCTTTACCCAACTTAGTCACTAGTTGAATAAACATAGAAATTTGCTTATTATCTAATCAGTCTAAGTTGGTTCAACTTTTTGGTGTACGTTGACATTACTCAGTAAATTGAGTTAGGTGAACTACATCATCCAAGAGTTGAGTGAACTCAAAAAAGCTGTGCAGCAAGTTGCCTTGAAAATTTAAGTTAAGTCAACTTTTTATTTTTTACAGTGTACATGCAAGCTTTTTTGCAAAACCTTCAGTTTAAAAAATCACTTCTTTGAACAAGACATAGTAAACAGTTGCAAATCACCAAAGATACAAGTAAACATTGCAAAAACTAAAAGTCAGAATGTAAAAATGAAGGAATTATACCACACATTAGGGGGCACTGTCACTGCCACATTCGAGTTGTTGTCAGGTCCAAAAGTACTCACAAGGGACACAAGCTTGAATGTAATGTCCTGAGAATATTGGGTTAAAGACATACTATGCAGTTATTTTGCCTAAATATAACAGCTTCAAAGTTATTTCGGTGGTAAACAAAGTCATAGTATGGCGAATCATCCTCCTGGCGAAGCTCGGGGAGGACGGCGCTAGCAAAACCAGCAATGCAAGCTTGAGAGAACCGCCCCTGACAAATCTCGCGAGAATCACGACTTGCTTTACGGCAACGACGTCAAACACGTTAGGCTTGTTCGACTTCATGCGGCGTTGCAAGAACCGACCGCCGGATGACATCAAAGTACCGCGAGAATGATCCAAGACGGCTGTCGGTTCTTGCAGCGCTGCATGAAGTCGATCAAGCCTATAACAACAACTGCACGCGCAAATTCGAGACGTGAGGCTAAACGATTTAAAAGTTAAGAAAGTGCGTTCAGAAGAGAGTAGGAAAAGGAAAAGAAAATCTGACTGCGTTAGGAACCGGACAAGAGTCCCACTCGGTCAGGTTTTTACTCGTTGGCATGCGCTAAAAGACAGCACTGGATGGGATGCTGATCTGCCGATCTTATTGATGGACCAGTAAGTAAATCTCTCATTAGTAAACTTGTTTGCGGTCTATGTTGTATGTTGTTGCGCTTGCTTCTAGTATGTCATGCGATTATCATGACAACAGTTGTCAATATCTCACATAATTATCAGGACATAAATAAGCCTAGAAGTTGTAAATAGTGTAAACATGCACAATTTGCAAACTATTATGATAAATAGCAATAATCATGTATAGTGACATTATAACGACAAATGTTATGAAATAATGCAACGTACACAATTAACTTTGGCATGGCATTTTGTAATGTTTACTTGTGATTTAGCTGCAATCATGTAAAACGTTTATAAGCCAGCAAAGGTGGTACTTTATTATTATATGCACTCTACACTTGGAATAAACTTCTTATTATCCTATTACCATCATCTGTAGTTTAGTAGACTATGCAGTAGCCTAATATTTGTATGAAATTGTGAAACATTACCTGGTCATTATCTTTGGTTCGGAGGTGTACTAGAGTGGGAAATTACGACAGTTGCAAGTATTCTCCAGCGACTCTAGGGGTCGCTGTTTGACAAAAACGCTGAAAATGCATAGAGCGGCTTTAATATCAATAACTTATTTTTGACTGAGTTGACGTTCAGTGGCTTCTGCCTCTGAGCTCCTCGAATGTCTTTGTGTTGAGTTAAGAAAAACAGAATCATATTCATCTGAGATGGCATGGTGGTGAGAAAATGATAAGACAAAAAAAATTAGGGGGAACTATTTTTTTAAGCCCACTGCATTAACAACCATTCCAACAGTGTGATCTCTTACCGTTAATGCTGTATTCTGGTCCATTGGGGACCTCCTGCAGGGTGATGTGATGGGCGTACAGGGGTCTGGCTGGAGTTGGGTTTTGTGGGTGGCACACTACAGGAGGCTGCATCTGTGGCACCATAGTGACTGCCATCATACCACTTGACCTCTAGAAATACAAAAACACTTGTAACACTAGTATGCACCTCTATGTGTATACTTGAAGGTGATGTGCAGTGACAACTGTAAGTAAGCCTTTAAATGTTGACTTGAAAGTTAAGACATTATGGATCCACTTTTTTTAAATTAAACTTCAGAACAACTCATGAGTAGTTTACTGTAATGAAGTAAATAAAAAAAATTGTTTGACCCCTTTATGTTTAAATGACATCATGCACAGTATGATTACATTTTTATATATATATTTTCAAGACATGGTGGTGTAAGGTCTGAAATATAATTTTTTTTTGTTTTCTCAGGTCTTTGGTTTTATGCTCAGAATTATGCATATGAAATTCCCTATGTGGCCCGAGGCAGCTTGGGTTTCTGGTGAACCGAAGCGCTTGAGAGGCATTTTTGATTCTTTTGATCTCGGTGGGACTCTGACGTCAGGCCAGGAGAGGGGAAGCCAGACAGTCAAAAAAAAGAACGAGAGAGAGAGAGAGAGAGAGAGAGAGAGAGAGAGAGAGAGAGAGCAGAACTTTGCTGAGTCAGCTGGTTTCCTAAGAACTTTTAGTACTCAAAACAAACAGAAGTTCATTTAGCACAATGTTGCAATGTACAGAACTGTTTAAAACACGATTAAGGATCCGCTTTTTGGCCTTAATGCCTTACTGAGCAAGAGCAGCTAAACATAAATGCATACTAATTGTTGATCTGTGCTGTTATGTTTTAACCACTCAATATGTGAAATCAGGCTAAACTGATTCACAAACAGTTCCTAATCTGCATGTTGTTTTCCGGAAACGGCCTCTATCTCATTCTAAAGAGGAAAATACATCAAACTAAACTGTTTCACACAGATAAAGCTCGGTTGAAATATAGTCAAATCAACTTCTTTTAGCTAACAGCACATGCCATTACATCTTATTTTGTAGAAGATTGTATATGTACAATGGACATTGTCCTGGGTTGTTGACAGTCTTGGTTAAGATGACGTAACAATGCCGTTCAGTAAAGGAGGTTATTGTGCATTCTGATTCGCTCCATTTAAAAAACCTGATATGCGATCTGCAGGCACACACGACTTAGAAATTACATCCCAGCAGGTTCTCATACATGTTGTGAAATGCTGGGCACAGGAACAGGTTAACTGATATCAGCACAAAACAAATCTTTGTGGTATAAATCGGCATTACTGCAGGGCTTGCATATCGTACTGCTCGAGATTTATCTGTCTGAATCCTTATCTGTCTGAAAAAAGTAGGTTTCCACTTCGAAGATGCTGCAAGCTTTCTTTGATATGATTTATCAAGCACAAAGTGTTGAGCATGACTGTTTGTGAAGAAAAAAACTGTTTGCTGTGTATCTGCCAGGGGAGCCACGGCTGTGGTTTATTAGAGCACGGCTACTGCTCCTTTAAGATAAAGCCAATTAAGGTTTGGAGTAAGATTAAATCTTTGAACATGTATATTTGAAGAGCTCAGATGCGAAACCCGCTGAGAGCGTCTAACATGTTGTCTTTTAAATGAATTTTTTTATCGGGCTCTTAATGGATTCTGCCAATATAGCGGTACTTCCAGTCCAGGATTAAGCAGATTTGAAGTGAAAGTATTTGATAAACATTCATATTTCGTGTCTTTTGTGTGCGTAAATAAATTATGTCGAATGTAGATGCGTGGCAAGCGCGCTCAAATAGAGAGCAAAACAGTTGCGACATGCACACGGTGCAACACGCTCTTTTTTCCAGGCACATTGGCAATTGAAAATACTTCAAGTTTTTAGAATGCGAAATCAGAAAGTGCATTGGAAAGAAGGAGGAAAGTGGTTCGGTCACATTTTCTTCACGTTTTTAGATGCCAAATGTAAATCGCCCCTAATACGTGCCGAAAGCATTTGGTTAATATCATTATCTTATTTTTGATGGAGGTGGTCTTTAGCGGCTTTGGCATCTTAGAACCTCATTTGTCCTACTATAAAAAAATATGTATTTAAAGGGACACTCCTTTTTTTTAAATAGGCATATTTTCCAGCTCCCTCAGCGTTAAACATTTGATTTTTATCGTTTTGGAATCCATTCAGCCGATCTCCAGGTCTGGCGGTACCACTTTTAGCATAGTTTAGCATAATCCATTAAATCTGATTAATCACGCTTAAAAATGACCAAAGAGTTTCGATATTTTTCCTATTTAAAACTTGACACTTCTCTAATTACATTGTGTACTAAGACCGATGAAAAATAAAAAATTGCGATTTTCTAGCCCGATATGGCTAGGAACTAGTGGTTGACCGGTTTATTGGCCGGGCCGAAAATGTTGCCGTTTTTGGCATATTTTAAAAAATCTGCTTTCATATCCAACACTGAACTCACAAGACGTCACTATCAGCACAATCAGTCACTCATAGCGCCTCAGAAATGAGAAAGTAAATATGTTTTGAAAGTGTTTAAAAAGATTTGCCCTAAATAACAGTCTAAACAAAAAAAAAGAGATGTTTACTATGTTAACTTTATGCTGATTAAATAATTTATCAGGTATACCAAAGAAGGATTTTATCATACAAAGCAATAAAAGCCATGGTAAAAAAATTATCAAAGAGTAAGAAATGATGACAGCAGAGTGTCAGGTAATATCTGTGTCTGATAAATGCATGGTGTGGAGGAGGTTGTAAAACTCTTCAGAAAGACCAGTCATCATTTTTTATATTTTGGCTTTGAACATTTTAATTATAGTTGCGTTGCAACGTTTCGATCAACTGATCTCGGCAGATCAGTTGATCGAAACGTTGCAACGCAACTATAATTAAAATTTTCAGCAAGCAGATAGTGTGCGGAAATTGTTTGTTGTATGTTATGAGACTTTTTATCGTCTTATCCTACGCACCTTTCCATTGACTTCAGGTGTGCGACGCTAATTTGTTTGGGCTTTGAACATTTAAAATATCTGCCAATGATGAAGACATTTTGATTATTATGTACAAATAGAAAATCTGCCAAACATATCCAGCAAGAAAATCAGCATTATATATCGGCTGCCCTGATTTCTAAATAACGTAATCGGCATCAGCAGGAAAAAACACATCGGTACCATGGCTGCAGCAGGCGCAATGATATTAAGCATTGCCCAAAAAAGTTTCCTTGCTATTGAAAGTTACCAAGGGAACTATATCATTGCGCTTGTTGCAACCATGGTATGGCAGCAAAGTCCTTGATTATTACACCAGAATGAGAGTATAGTTCCTAGTCATATCTGCCTAGAAAATCGCAACTTCGTAATCGTAATTTTACGTCGGTTTTAGTACACAATGTAACTACAGAAGAGTCAACTTTTAAATAGGAAAAACATCAAAAATCTTTTAGTCATTTTTGAGCGCGATGCTAATGGTCTAACCAGATTCAATGAATTATGCTAAGCTATGCTAAAAGTGGTACCACCAGACCCGTAGGTCAGCTGAATGGATTCCAAAATGGTAACAATCAAATGTTGAAATGCTGGAAAATTAGCTCCCCTAGAGTTTTCAAAAAAAGTGGAGTGTCCCTTTAAAGAAACCGTTTTGTAAATAAGTAATTTACTCATCCTCGTGGTTTTAAAATCCATGACTTTCTGGATTATGCAGAACACTTAAGGAGTTATTTATAGCAGAATGTCGAAACTGCTTTGTTTATTTATACAAGGAAAATTAATGGTGACCATGGCTGTCAAGCGAGATTTGGGATAACTTCATCTTCATTGTGTTTCTCACACAAAGCTATTTTGTGGCTTCAGAAGACCTTTGGCAATATGGTTTGTGCTCTAAAATTAAAAACATTTTGTCTTTATTGGAGCCTAAAAGCCCCTTAACCATCCACTTTCACTGTGTAGAGGACATAACCCCAAACATTCATAAACGTATTTGCTGTCCCACATAAAAAAGAATATGTAGTTAAAACAAAGTCAGATGGCAACATGAGAGTGAACAGGCCAAGCTGACTAAATTTTCATTTGGGGGCGCACCGTTCCTTATATTGTGCCTCCGCATGCAGAAAAAGGCAAACACAAAATAAATTATAACTTTTTATATTTCTGAAATAGGTTGTCGTCTCAAGTCCTTCTGGTGACAGAAGCCCCTGGTATCTGAGCTACTGTCTGTCTCCATGCCTGTTCTCAGTAAGGGGAGGTGTCTGCAGCCTGACTGACTGCCCATCTGATAAAGCTTGCTTTTGAGGCAAGACTGCGGTTATCAGCCAAGACTTAGCAGCAGTTTTATAGAGTTGTGGTTGTTGTAGTGTTGGTGGGGGAGCTGGAGGATTTTAGGTTCGGCTGTCTGAAACTCCGCTGCTAGAGTCACGGGGAGTGGAGACGAAAAGTCGGAGAGCGGCAAGAGATATAGATGGTTGTTGAGGGAGATGTAGAGGAAGTAGGGAGGACGGCAGTTGGATTTATGGGGTGCAGGAGGGTCCCGTCCGATTCAAAGGGCAATGTCACCCCGGCCCCCATCCTTATGGCCGAATCGGGGAGCCGGAATGTCTGACGATCAGCGGAAAATAAGCAATGCCTTGCTTTTTGATATCGTGCTCCAATCGGAAAAGATTAAATGCAAATGCGATAGTCGTGTTGCGTGATGAAGTGGGTTTCACAACGTACTTGAGCTGCCCTTAAGAAAAATTAAGTGTGCCGTGTCAACAGACGTACTTCAGTGGGAACAACAAACAGCAGCAGGCAATCATGTTCGGTTAGACTGCGGTGCTAATAACCCAGACGAACGTCCAACTATCTCTCTTTGTCAGGTTTCTTCATCTTCATACATAGTTCATGAGAGAGAGATAGAGGTGGAGGGGGTGATGAGATCAGAGAATGTTATTTTCTTCTTCAGCACATGTAAATTAATGAACCGGGAGGAAAGCCCCCTCCACGTAGCCTTTGACCGCGGTTGGAGACGAGCGTACAGTCATCTCAATTTCAAAAGCCACACAGGCCACCTGAGCAGATTAGCTGAACGGTGAGTTCCTGCATGAGGAGGCCGGGTCGGGTGCGGATTTGCATTCGACCCTTTCCGTCTCAAAGACTAACAGCCCTGTCTGTGCATACTGATGGCTAAATGTTCTCCATGAATCTTTATTAGACACCTTTCATTCAAATCTCACCTGTGTGGAATCCCAAAATGCTCTGCCTGAGCAGGATCTCTTTTGTACAAAGGCCCAACAAACAACCTCGACCCCCCTGACTCCTAGATGGCACAAATGAGGTTAAAAGATTCACATACAAATTCTTCTTTTGCATTTATTTCTTTTCTCTCTTTTGGACAATAATATTTCTCTGGGTTCATACGTGTCCAAACAATTCTGCATTCAGGGCAGGTGTCATCCCATGAGTTCAGATCTTTTAAATACCATTGAAATTACTTCGACACGCACATTCACACATCTTGCATTGTAATACTGAAGAAAATAATTCTTCTGACATATAAGCAGACGTACAGCAAAGCACAAAATGAAGAACAATAAGTATTTTTCCACTGGTGTTACATTGCATATTTCAAATGATCATATTTCAAGCGAAGAATTGCATAATAGTTATCAGAGCCTACGCACTTATTTGGCTGTGACTCAAAGTCTACAACCCCTCAGTTAACCAGCTTGACGGATCATAACGCGGGGGTTTGTGTTCACTTGCTGCCTTGCACATGGCCGGTGCGGTGGGCAGCTCAGGCCAAACAGAGGTGATTTATAGTGAAAGGTGGAGGGGTCTTACCATTACACCCAGACAGTCAGGCGGTTGAAGAGGCTGATAGGAGGAAACTGGATCCGAGTAGTAACTCATTCTACAGGTCGTCTCTGAAACTGCTGCAGCGGTGGATGTCTATAGACAAAAAACACACACACACGGCCACACTGGAGGTGAGGTTGGCGAGGGCACGGACCTCAATCAATCAGACAATGTTTATCCGGGAGACAAGACTCCAACAGCCGTATGGTTAACCTGGATTAGTAATAACCTGTCACTCAAATGTATAAATGACATTGGATGACCCAAAACAAGCAGAAGGGGAATTGATGGTGATGTAATAGCATAACAGTGGTAGTGTATTGCAGTGTTTTTGCAATGTTGCTTAAGTGTGTCTTAATCAACCGGGCAGGGCCGTACAACAAATCAGATAAATTGTGTCATCATGGTTTTTAAATTAACATGGCATTTATGTTTCACTTCGACGCTCTCTGTAGGATGTTTAATGAATTTTCAAATAGTAATAAAATGCTATAAATAGTAAAAAACTTGTATGACAATGTTTTTACAATGGGCGATGCTGATATGTAAATCAATGTCAATTTCGGAATATAAATTAATTTCTTAGACTCAGATTTTACTGTTTTAAACAGAAATTAGATTTTATTTTATTATTAATAAAATAATAATAAAAAATAAAATAAAATCAGTTAATCAGTCAAGTGGACACATTATTGATATTATGAGACACATATAAAATCAATTAAACATCCTGGGCATTATAGCAGTCCATCACTAATTAAAAATAAACAGCATTTATGCTTTTATGCATTTGGCAGATGAGATGCATCTATCCAAATCAACTTATGTGCATTACAAGGTGTGCGTTTTAGTGTGTGTTCCCTGGAATCAAACCCATGCCCTTGTGTGCTGCTAATGCAATGCTGTACCAATTGAGCTACAGGAAACTAGTCTTTAACCTTTTCTAAAGAAAGACTAAGTAGTGCCCAGGGAATGTGGCTGCATAGGTGAAAAACAATAATCGACGGAAAATAATAACAAGCCACACAATTTGAGGTCCATAGCATAATGGTATTAGTCAAATTTACATTTTGTTTTAATAAGTTTCTTTTAGATTTATATGTATCTATAATTAGGAGTTTTAAAAACAGAGAACGAAGAAGCGGTCCAAAGCCTGGAATCTGTCCCACAACCCTCCCTACTCATTCATTCAGTCAGTGTCCTCTTACTGCCATGCCTTTATCATTGTTTACTAGAGCTGCTATTAGCAGAGAGAGCTGGAGCCCAGCTGTGAGGATTCTGTTTCTGGAGTTCATGACGCGTACGTGGACAGGCAGGGGAACAACTGAGGATTCACCTAAAACAGCAGCTTGTGTGTGTGTATGTGTGTGTGTAAGAGAGATAGTGAACATCTTGAAGTGCTTAGAGAGTGTGGCAACTGATGTTACACTCAGTCAAAAGTTGAGCTGGCTGTTACAGATGAATCTTTCAGAGGTTAACCAAACACTATCTTATTCAAATGAGTAAATACTGTATTGGGCACTAAAATACCCAAGTCCACATAATTAAAAAGGAAAACAAATTTATGAATTTGCTTATGAATAAAATTAAGTTTATGAATTAAACTTCTTAACTTAGGGTTAAAATAACATTTTAAACGTACATATTTAAAAAATGTAAAACTGTTACATAGTTATAGCTATGCATATATTTTTATGACAGTTTAGAATGAAAAACAGTATTTATAAAGTCCAGATTTGACGAATGTTCCTTTTAACGAAGTACTTTTTTTAGAGGTTATTACAGAATAAAATTGACTGTTTTAGCATTACCATCAAAAAGTCACATTCAAACTCTTCATGCTGAGAAAGTTTTTGGGTCTCTGAATAACGGATCGCTTCATCCTGATCCAAACTGAAACTTCAAAGCGCAGCGCTTTTGCGCAGCGCCGCAAGTGTCTTTTACGCGCTCCGCAAGTTGAACCGTTTACCAGCACAGACAAATCGATAGAGGAATCAAAAGAAACTTTCCCTTACCGTTATTCGTTGATAGGCTGAAGGTTGTTTGCGGTGAGCTGTCAGCTGGTGTGTGTACCTGGCTTGTCTGGAGAGGAAGGATAAAGCGCACTTGCCGGAGTCCCACCCTCCCCAATTACGGCGCTTCACTCCAAAACCCATTCAGGACCCTGAACATCAAACAAGTGTCCAGCGACTGATATGACGAGAACAACATCATTAGATGAGAATATTGCTCTATTAATAGTTGGTCTTTTTTAACGAAATTTAAACTAATTAGTTAAAATATATATTGGTTCAATTACAAATAATAACGGATTAAACGATCTTTATATTCATGTTTGGTTACCAATCGTGCGTTTATTACATTTTTAAAACACTACTTGTCTGTATAAATAACATTTTTATAAATGTATTAATAGATTCAAATGCAATTTTATAGATCCAAACACAACTGAGCAATAACTCATATTTTTATATTTATGCAACCATTTCTATTATATGCATGCAGTACTAAAATACTTCACCGGAGTCTAAAAAAGATCTGAAGTGTTATGAAATAAAGTCTGTTCGACTTATTAAATTTATACTGTACTTTTGGCAGGCCTAAGGTGACTGTAGATTTAATCTATAGATTTTAATGAGTATCTGTGTTCATGGGATCCATTGTTAATTCAATCAACTGAGCTATACTTTTGAACAAACTATTGTTGTAACTGTTTTGGTTTCATCTATATACTGTAACAGAGTTTACAGAGGAAACGGATAGAATGATGTTTCCCAGTTACTACGTTAGTGCCTACGTTGTGTCCGACAGCCTGTGCTGAATCTGTAAGGGTGGGAGGAAAATGTCCATATACGGAGGAAAAGGAAAGAGAGGCTGGTGGGGGTCACAATGTGTGGATTTCCTCTGGCGATATCTGTCCTGCAGGTTGCTCGGCCTAGAGAGGAGGAGAGTGCTGTAGAGTCAGGCAGAGGATTAGGGAGTGGTCTGTTTGTGTGTACTGTCCAAGGTCCCCTTTTAATGCTCCTAGTGGGAGGAAGCAGTTTTGGGCTGGAGTTGTGATGTGTTGCTGAGTTTGGATGAGTTTTGGACATAGAGGAGTAAAGAAAAGGACCTATTTATCATGCATCGTTCCTGAAAACAGCTGTGTTGTTGTGAGCAGATGAACAAGATGTTATAAGGCCTGGGTGGTCATGACCTGCGCGTGTGTTCGTATACTCGCGTGTTTAAGGGAGTACGAGGTGTGTATTTGAGAAAGACTCCAGCTGTATGTGACAAGTGTGGATTGTCTTTGTGTGAAATGACCAGAGATCCCTGTGATCTGTCTTCATCAAAACATCTGGTCAGGTTTTGATCAACAACAGCATATGTAGGCCTATTGATCATTTATGGCAGTAGGTAAAAGTGGCAGTGGTGTTTGTTTATGGTTCTGTCTCTATGAAAGCATTTTAAGACTTTCCTTACACAAATGCATTGCTAAATAAATGGCAATTCCAAATTTGTAACATGAAAGGCATTCCCAGTATGCATTGTGTTAAGCACTTACATTTTTGTACACATTGTTCATTGCTTAAATTGAAATCAATTATGAGTAATGTCTCCCACTATTTGTATGACAAACAGAGTCGCTGCCAATAAACAAGCACTACAAATTGTCATTTGTGGTGTTCTATTGCATTTACTTTGCAGCTGCCTACGCAGACAGTAGTTTTTATTAGGGTGCCGTCCGCGTCTCGTCTAAAACACCTTGTGGATGAAAGATAAGCCCTCCGCTGCGGCCCCGTGCACTCATTTGTTTGAATTAGAAAGTGCGTGGTCAAAGATCTTTCATGCGGGTCCTTGAAAGTAAATCTGGATGTGCTTTCAAGTCCAAGATGAGAGGTGTGAAGAGGTGGCATGTCAACCTGTGCCGTCTCGGAGGAGAATCGCCATGAAGATGATGCAAAGCAATCCCTGAGGGCTCAGGAGGGGCAACACGTCAGGGGCAAAAGGGTAGCTGCATGACTTATGGCCATGTGGCGAAAGAAATGGGAGCGAGTCGGAAAAAAAGACAGAAATAGGTGGGGTAAGGCGCACCCCTTCCGATGAGCCAAATTGAATAAAAGGCAGTGAATGCGATCCAGATCTTCCTTGAGTGCCCGCAATGCTGTTTCAATTAACATGATGAGTGGTTCAAAGGAAAGGCCTTGATTCACTTCTGCTCCACATGATCTGACGCTCATCACCTCCTGCATGCCTTGCGCCTTTCTTATCACTTCAACACCTTTCATCCATCCTATCTTTTACTCTCACTCTGTCTCTCCCCCTTTCTCTCCCAACTTCTATAGAAGTGTAGGATTCTCATGTTAAGATAGCTAAAATTAGATTAGCACAGCTCAGAAAATTCGGTTTTGATGAAAAAAGTTTGAGTTCATAGTGTTGAGTTTAAAATTGGTGCCAAGCTGTCACTAGGGCAGTAACTTTTAAAAGGTCTTAAAATGTACCATTTACTTACAAATGTATGCATTTTGCACTGACGTGTATGTTATAGGTACTTATATGGGCTCATTGGTACCAATATATTGTTACCAAGGAACTTGCTCTTTAGATGCAAAGCTGTACTAACCAATGGGTTTAAGGCTACGTTTACACGGAAACAATCTGAAAAGGAAACGCAAAAGTGGCGTTGCATTATCAGGTTTTATTCTGCGTTTATACAAGCATTTTGAGGAGGAAATTGCGTGCATATGGTGACGCAAAAGTGTGAGATATTCGATGTAGTATGCACTCCAGGTGGGTAGGTGGCAATGTGAAGCACTGACACACAACACCAACAAGTCTGCATTCCTGCATACAACCCTCTTTCTTGTTCCCCCAGGTCTTGTCCAAAGCCATCTGGTTTGCCTCCGACGAATTGGTGCATGAAAATTTTGATGGTGGTAATTAATGCACCTTCTCTGATCAGTAATACTAGCTGTGAATATTTCGTACAACTGCACCACGCACGACACTCCGAACATGTATTTCAAACATGTGCCTGTCCGAAGAGAAGTCACCGGCCGCCAATTCATTCTAATCACTTTTTTGTCTATATATTGTTATTGTTCTCACACACATCTCTCTATATGTATCTCTCTCTCTTCCTCTCCCCGGTCTGGTCACGCTATACATTAAACAGAGCACTTTTCCCTCACCAGCAGCTCTAAACGTTCATCACTCACTGTCTCTGACTGCTTTACTGCTCATGTCCGTCCTGTTGTCACGGAGCATGCAAGTGCAAAGCTCTGTGTTAAACTAAATCTCACAGATCTGTAACCCAGCAGGTCTCACCTTCGCATCTTTTTTTAAAAACAGATGTAAGCCAAAGGAACATGAGAAGTAGGCTGGGATCAAAATGCTTTTAGACCTTTTATTAGAGATCGAATATAATAGGACGACATCAAAGGCTTATTATCTATAGGAGACTTCGACTCAATTTTTACAAGAGCATCTGCCGTCCTGACTGAGGTCTCATCAAAGATTCCCCCCTCAATTGTCCCAGAGCTTTGCTGAGTGCTAGCAGACCTCACATCCTCTATCTCAGACATGTTGACATGTCTCCAAGTGAAGTCTTCTTTTGTCACAAGTCCAATTACAGTCTTAAATCTCTTTTTGCTAATAGGTTTCATGCCACAGGTTAGATTAAGTAACCCCATAGCGGAAAGATTTATTTTTAATTTTTAATTATATTATAAACATGTCACGATTCCAACCTGATCTCACGAATTTCCGTGTTTTAGTCACAGAATATTTTCCACAGACTTTCTTTTCCGTGTCAGTTTACATATTGGTTACTCAATTGTTTTTCCTATTTTCTTAACATTTTTGCATGGGTTTGGGGTTAGAACGACTTTCTGTAACATAAAATGACATCCTAACACAAACCCAACTCTAACCCTAACGTCAGGTGACAATTGTTTAAAAATCCAGAAAAAAATAGTATAAACCGTTAGTTCAATTGACATCCTAACCCTGTCATGGTTAAATCCATGTCATGTTTTGTGTCTGTTCCAATTACCATCACCTGGACATTCATTGATTAATTACCTTCCTCATCACACCTGTGCATTGTTAGTCTGTCTGTATTTATACCCCTGTTTGTGCTATACTCACTTGCCGGATCATTGTCGCCATTCTGTCTGTTTCCAGTTTATTTATTATGCCCGTTGTTTGGTTCCCGTGTTTGTTTTCTGTGTTATTTATATTAAATGTTACCCTTTTATGTGAACCCTGCGTATGTGTCCTGATTCCTGTTTCCCGGCGTTTCAAGGATGCAGTGGGTTCGAGGAGGAGGTCCCTTGGAGCTTACTGTGAGGCAATGCTCAGAACTCCAGGCAGGGCTTGAGTTAGCCGTCGCCACGCCCGATTCATTCCCCGGGGTGGTGGCCGCGACACTCGAGCCAGGTTATGTGAGGGTCGAATCGGTTCCTGTGATTCTCCTGTTGGTCAAGTCACCTGGGACGGTTCCCAGGAGGTCCACCGCCATGCTCGATTTGGGGCTCAGCACGGACGCCATGCTCGATTTTTCCCCAGGATGTTCGCTACCGTGGAGGAGCCCGTTTCCCCGAGATGGTGGGAGTTGACTCCCAGGACTTTCAGATCCCCGTCGGTTCCCAGGAGGATCGAGTCTTCAGAGCCAGTCCCTGAGATGGCCGCTCCAGTTCTCCCGGCTTTGCCCCGGCTTCCTGCCCTGCCGGTTTCGCTCCGGCTTCTGTCGGCTCTGCTGTGGTCTCCGAGCCCTCCATCCCTCCCCTGGATCCACCCTACCAGACTTTTTGTTTGTGTTGTCTTGAGTGTCTGGTAGCCACTCTTTGAGGGGGGGGTAATATCACGGTTAAATCCATGTCATGTTTTGTGTCTGTTCCGATTACCGTCACCTGGACAATTCATTGAATAATTACCTTCCTCATCACACCTGTGCATTGTTAGTCTGTCTGTATTTATAACCCTGTTTGTGCTATACTCACTTGCCGGATCATTGTCGCTATTCGTCTTCATTCTGTCTGTTTCCAGTTTATTTATTATGCCCGTTGTTTGGTTCCCGTGTTTGTTTTCTGTGTTATTTATATTAAATGTTACCTTTTTATGTGAACCCCGCGTATGTGTCCTGATTCTGTTTCCCGGCGTGACAAACCCAAACCCCAAATCTAACCCCAAACCCAAGCGACAATGGTTTAAAAATAGGAAAAAATAATTGAGTAACAAATACGTGAAATTGACACGGAAAAGAAAGTCTGTGGTACGGACACGGAAAAATCCAGAGATCTATACCACAGAACTTTGTGAGATCATGTTGCATGATTATTATACCTGGACACAGGAGCAAACATAAATACACTTTCACTGGAAACAGGATGACAGAGCAGCTCCATCTAAGAAAATATTGCAATTAAATGAGTCTAAATTAAGTTGCTTAAGAGTCTGAGTCAATTAAACTTTATGAGCATTAAGTTTGACTTGAGACTGAGTATCAGACTTGGGTTTCCATCTCTGCTCTGCCTCCCTATTGTCCTCATGTTTTATTTCCTCAGACACTTCAGGATGGGTGAAATTAATGGGCTTTTATTAGATCCGTCCTGATTGCAGCAGGTTCCATTTTCAATTTTGGGAGGGATAAGAGCCAGAGATAGCATCCAGTGTGAGAAAGAAGTCCTCCTACTCATCTCTCGCAAGAGATCTTTCCTCTCTTTGATTCAATGCCCGGCTCTTTCCCTAAAGAAACTGCCGCACAGATGTTGCTCCAGCGACTACAAAGAAAGAGGTCTTTATGAAGAGTAAGTCTATTTTAGGCCACTGTATTTCCGAGCTCCGCTGCTTTGAGAGGTACAGGACTGATTTTCTGCTGAAGCCTTGTTTTTATTTCTTGTCGGGTATTTTTAGATAAAAGCTATGGTTGCGATCACAAAAGCAGACATATGATGCTTCATGACAGTATTGACTGTTGATCACCCAAACCTAAGTTTAGGTCCGTAACGAAAAACCTAAAATGTTCCTATCATAGTCAGAGCATGTCTTGACCAAACTTGTCAAAGTTAAGAGAGTTTATGTAATAGTGCCAATGAATCCAATGTGACTTTGTTGCAACCCCGAGAAAGGTTGCATTCTTTGGGAGTAGCATTAGCCCTTGATATTATCTTTAATTAAGTCCCCAATCCTTTTTTATGAGTTGTGCAAACAGCCTCTAAATAGGCCTGCTAAGTCATACAAACATCCCCAGTATTTCATGCCTTGGAAAATGTGCAGCCTTCTCCAGATGTTTAAAGTTCTCATGAAGATTTTAGAAAGACCAGGGACAACACTGCTGTCCTTCCACTGAGCTTCATTATGGGACAGAGGTCCGCCGCCCTCCCTGGTTAGGACCCGTGAGCCGGAACTCATTTTAAGTGTATTGTTGGGAGAAGGGAGTGTCACCCGGCCAACACCACCTGTGAGTGTCCGACTGTGAGGACTGTTGACAACAATTGGATACAGTTTTGCTCCATGGAGGTGTGAACCTTGGCCAACAGCGAGAGAAGGTCATAGCGACTCAACCCTTATTGAGTTAAGGACACTGCGTGGAGTGTATTCAGTGTTATAAAAACATCTGTTACCGTATTTGTAGAACACTATGATGCTGTTTTACAAAATATAACTTGGATATACTCACATGAAGCTTCTTGGGCTTTTTATGTATTTATTTGATAAGATAGTATGTAGATGTGAAAGGGCAGAGAGAAATAAATAGCAGGATTGATAATGGACCAACTCGGGTTGCCAAACTGTATTTCTTAATTTGTTAAGTTAAAGGGACAGTAAGTAGGATTTTAAGTGTTTTATTAATCAAAATCAATGTCTTTATTGATGAATATGTCCTCGTTGGTGTCAAATAACCTCTGCCAAAATCTGACTTTTCTTTGTAAGCTTAGAATTTCTTCTCTTTACTTACATTGAACGGGTAAGGAGGCTTTCATGTCGTTCCACCATAAAATATAGTAGCAGAGAGGGACAAAAAGCACTAGCCTACCAACGCGTTTCCACAACACGTTTTCATTTAGAACACGTGAACCAGCTGCAACAGACAAGGAGATCAGTGATTACATAACGGCTACAGTAGTTGCAACACGCATTTGGAAAGGCGAGGCGCTAGAGAGCACTGTTCGTTTGAATGCAAAATACAATTTCACCACTACATGGGGGTAAATCCTACTTATTGCGCCTTTTAAGTAACATAAAAATATATATTAAATTATATAATATGAATAAAAATGTTGATTTGACATCATTTTTACAGTGCAGAGATGCAGTTGTGCTAAATCAAATTGCTAAGGCTATCAGCTTCAAGCACATTTTTTTACATTAAAGCATTTTCCCTTATGACAGGGTTTAACATATTCAGCGGAGGCTGTTGGAAAGTAAGAAAAGAGGATTAAAAATTCGAGATATCCAACAAAAGAAAAAAAGAATAGTTTGTCTTGATTATATACTGGGATTGGTCCAATACTAACAAGCATCAACATCCAACAGCACCCAGAACTTCTCTTCATTAGTGGCCTGATATCTGACATTTAGACACACATCCATAGACATAATTAGGAGGGAAGAGAGTTGTGTGGATGACAGTTTCCCTCTCCAACTCCCCTTTTATAATGATATGGTGCCTAACACAGATTAATATTTGTGCATCTGTGTGTGTGTGTGTGTGTGTGTGTGTGTGTGTGTGTGTGTGTGTGTGTGTGTGTGTGTGTCTGTCTGTCTGTCTGTCTGTCTGTCTGTGTGGTTTGTGAGAGGGATGTCCTCAATATGGCCTGTTTCGTGCGTACTGATGGGGTATGGCAAGACTTGAGTGAGTCCAGCTGTCATGGTTTCTGTTTTTATAGCACAGCTTTCATGGTAAATTAGAAAATCACCAAAAAGTATATAAGACAAAACTTTTGTTTTTAAATTTAGCTCTGTGGTTTGTAGCCAATGTCATTTTTTAGCATGCACATCAAAATACAGTACACATTGTCATGATACTATATAACCAAATTATTGCATTTTATATAAAAAAAATGTGAGAGTTGGTTTTTCATGCTAAACTCACTGCCATGACACCCAAGCATTTATAGTTGCTTAGTAGTCTAGGGGGCTGTTTATACCTGGTATTAAGATGCGTTTTGGTCAATCAAATCGCAAGTGGACAAGAGAGACGCATTCACTTTGACACCTGGTATTTAAATCCGTCTCTTTGGTCCACTTTTGTCCTGATTATTGAGGGGGTGGTCTGTGGGCGAATCCCTCTGCTGTCGTTTAAACACGAGCGGGAGAAATGACCAGTTAAAAATGATGCAAACTAATATTAGGTCAAAGTCCACTGCTTATGCTGTTAGTAAACAGGCTGCACAATGTTTGGTATGTATACTGTATGTCATCTTTTATCATAAACCCTTTAGTCGTGTCTGCAGCAGGCACTTATTTTGACAAGACACGTTATGAACATAGGATCACTCGACGCAGAAAACATATTTTGAAATTACAAACCACACTCATGACGAGCTACATACATGTTGTGGCGAACTTCGCATCGAGCGCTCTCGAAAAAAGAAGTCACCGGCCACCGCTGGTATATGTATAGGCTTTCTCTGATATTTCAGAGCAATTGATGAAATAGGTTTGTGCAACTATCAAACGCTGTAAAATGAAACATACACTTGTGAAACTGTGATATCCAGTTCTTGCCATTTTGTTTTAATAACATAAAAATGGATCGGTGGCTAAACCAAAGAGGAGTTAAAAGAAAAGATCAAGCATCAACTGAAAGCAGCTAAAATCCACAGATCTATTAGTTTTGTAATGTATAGTTTTTGGACTATTTCATGTGATTTTGGACATTAAGGGGAACATTTTTTTAGCATTTTATTGTTACCATTGTTACAACCATAGACTTCATATACCCACCACCTCAGTTTTAAATTAATGGCTCTTTGGAATGACATTAAGTAGGACCTAGGCTGTTACAGTATGTTTATTTGCAGTTTTTTTCACATGCAGTTTGTTGTTCATATTAATATTATTTATTTTTTTCAAATGAAATTAAATTCATATAATAATTTCTGAACATAGCATTGCATTAGTGTTTAAAAAATTAGTTTTTGACTTAAAACAGTTGCATATTAAACTTAAATTTAGCTTATCCTTCCTATTTTGTTGTTTTTTGGGGGGCGTTTTAGAGTCGGATTCTGTTAGGTGATCCTCAGAAAAAAATTGGAGATAAAGTGGTCCTTGGGCTGAAAAAGTTTGATAAAGGTGGAAACACTGATAAAGGTGGAGAGCAGCCTCTTCAGTTTCAACTGAGAAAGCCTGAAGATCGCACTAGAAGTCATGTTCAATGTAAAAACATTGTACCTTTTTACATTACATTAGATCAATAGGTGGAAAGTAGGCGGTCTTTTGTGGCTGTTTTGTGGATGTGTTTTTGACTACCTCTGGATGTGGTCAAAAGTGGACGGGCTCAAAATGTTTTACACCCCCACACCTCTTTAACATCGTCCACTTGATCTGCACTACCAAAATCCATCTTAATACCAGGTATAAACAACCCATAAGATACACTCTAAATATTTTCAAACAAGCATTGGGTTGAACCCAGGTGTTGGGTTAAATTAACTCAGAACATTTTGATATTTGACCCAATGGGTTGGATTTTGGGTTGAAACAACCCATAAATAGTTTAAATTACAACCCAAATGGTTACTCTTAAAAATATTATATATCAACATATATATTTATTTTACTTTAATTTAAACTAAGTTAAACAATTTTAACCTGTTTTTCTTGTTTTCTTTTTTTTAAGTTAAAGCTGCATTCGGCAATATTTTTTGATCATATTCACTGAAAACCGACACTATGCTCCGATAGAACAACATAAATTAGACTGTTTAAGAAAAAACCCGCGCTTCTACCTCCGCCGAGAGCCTGTTATTTGTTTGGCAAAAATCCACTGCTCCTGGTTCATCTGGTCCAATCAGCGCAGGCCAGTTCATCTGGTCCAATCATCGCATGGCTGTGTAAAATCTGCCTGTCAATCACAGTTCCTGTACATGCCACAGATTCACCCTCACACGCGTTACAATATCACATGCATCCGCCTGAAGTTCACAGGTATGTTGGATTGAACGCAGCGTGATGGTGGAGAGAACATTCACTAACAAACTTCCGATTCCTCGGTTAACAACCAGGGCTAGGAAAACAACAAATAAAAAGTAAACAACCAAGGAAACAAAGATAGAAAAAGGGACCGTGCCCATAATAAAAACTAGGATCAATAATGGACTGGCATTTGAAAGGTGGAGAGATCTATGATATTTTAAAGGGTTCAAGCTGGTTGCAGAGCTTGCCAAATTCTCTTCTCGACAGGTGGCATAATTGTGCTTTATCAACCATTGATTGTATTTCTGAGTGTTATGTAAGTAATCTAAGTAGGCTTGCACATGCACTGACGAGGACGAGCTTGATTGGAGGTTGCTCGGTGGTAGTGTGGGAGGGGCATGAAAATTATAAACATTCAAAATCATCTCAATCATCCAGAGTTGCCAACTGCAGCTTTAAGTGTCAACTTGTCAATCAGTTTTGAGTCAAAACTTAAAAAGGTAGGTTGAATTTGCTTTGCATAATTAAGTTGTTTAAACTTTGTTGCATTTTTTAAATTATGGGTTCGTCCCTTTTTCATCCAGCGCTGGGTTATTTTCAACAACCAGAGCTACTAATACATATACAGTATATCTCATAAAGCAAGTGTTCACATACATAAAAAAAATGTTGCACTTATTTTTTTAAAGTTTAATCTTGAAATTACACTTAATTGCTTAAAGGGGACATATCATGAAAATCAGACTTTTTTCATGTTTAAGTGCTATAATTGGGTCCCCAGTGCTTCTATTAACCTAGAAAACTCAGTAACTTTGTTTGGGTAAGCCATTCTGTGCAAGCATGTGAAAAATTTGATCGTTTAGATTTCGCCCATTTTGTGAGGTAAGTAGCAAGGCCAATTACAATAAGTCCGCCCCTTAATCTGCACTATCCAACCATGGAGTTTCAATCGCAACAAATCACCATCATTGTGATCAGTGTTTGCATTTCATCAGCTCATTTGCATTTTAAAGGTCACACCCAAAAACTGCACATTTTTGCTGTGACCTATACAAAATAGGAATTTTAACGTGTTATAATAAATCATATGTGGGGTATTTTGAGCTAAAACTTCACATAAGCACGAGTGACGAGTTGATATAAGTGACAAAAGTAAAGTTGAAATAATGGTATTTAAAACTTTCTAACCATAAGCAATCAGCAGACATCAGCAAAACGTACAGTACAGTATACCTGGTCCAAATTCCACTTTAAGGGTACAATGCCCACTAAGATCATCCATTATAATTGTTCCCACAATGCCTTTCATGTGTTGCATACCTTGCAAACTATTTCAAAGCAGTATTTGCTGTTTCCTGAGCGTACTTGATGTGGTCAAATTTGGGTGCATCTTAATAGGGTTAGAGTACAGCCACATAAATGATCAACCAACTTTCCCATCAAACTTCAGTCTAAGAAACCCCCTGATTCTATCCACACACAAACAATAACACTTGTTTGTTTATTGTTGTGTGCTTATATGGCCAACCGGACAATAGCACTCCAATACTGCAAGCATAGACTGATCCTCAGTCTCTTCTCTTTCTTTCACACACACACACACACACACACACACGCACGTAAGCACGCACACACACACACACACACACACTGAAATAAAATCCTAACACATGAGTATTTATAGACTGATTTAAGGATGTAGCGTCTATCCTGTAGTCTGATATTCTGTAAGGAAATGGACTGAGCGCCCTCCTCCATTCTCCATGTCCCTCTTTCATCCAGTCTCTCTCTCTCTCTCTCTCTCTCTCTCTCTCTCTCTCTCTCTCTCTCTCTCTCTCTCTCTCTGCTAGTGATTTTAAACCTTTTTGCTCTTATCAGCAGTCTTGTGAATGTGGTTGGTTCCTGTTCCATTTTTAATCAGAGCTCAAATCAGCGCACCCAACACAGCGAAAAATATGCAGGACCAACCTCTCATCCTTAACCACACTCATTTGTCTGAAACATAGGCTTATAATGAAATTGCATGACATTCAGGACAATGTGTCAATCGTAACTGACAAAGTTAACACAAAGCCGTAAAAATCCCTCCGTCTATATTGTAACACAAGACGCTTAAGATGTAGTTAAAAGATAGGTGAAGCTACATGTGTATATGTGAGAGAAAGTGTGTCAGTGCGGCTAAATGACTGCTAGCACACGTTTGCGTGTAGGCCTATGCAAATGTGACCGTATGTGGGTGTCTTCACCTTTGTCTTAGGCATTATATTTCTGTGTGTATGTGTTTTACATAGGTTGATGGGGTTGTCTGGGTAAAAGACACAACATAGGACAAAGACAAAAAAAACATGGTTTACATTGTGGCTACATACTACAAAAAAAACCCTTATAAAATAAATACATTTTTTTATTGTTTTTACTTTAAGAGTTTTAAACTTTGTCACACATTAAATAAAGCAGTTATTTCTTAATGAAACAATCCTTTGTTTTTGCTATAATCAAATTTTTTTGTCCGATAATTGTAAGATATTACAAAGTACTTTCTATTGCAAGAACGTACAAAACAAACATACACAAAGTAGACATACATAATCCACATATACAATAAACACAAGAGACAATATACAGAAAAAAATAAAATAATTGCAAAGTACTATTTGAAAGACACTGATGCCTTACAGTGACGTGTTTGGTCTCTTCCATAGCTCAACTCTGCCCTCTATCAGTCAATACAAATTATTGCATTACTCCATCAGATGATTTTATACAGTAAGCCTATAAAACTTATACATGGCACACAAAAACAATGGCTAATACTTAATTACAATACAACAATACACTAAGCACATGTGTTGACAGAGGAATTATGTTTATTTGTTTCACGTACATCACTATACAGAAGACCATGTTCATGGTGTATTTGTGTCTTAGAAAATGCACTGTCTCTTTAAGGCCAGGGAAGAATGTTGTGGTTTTTGCCAGGGCGTTTAGAGCAGTGCCCCCGCAGTCACTCACACATGCCCAATTTTAGGCCAGCTCCCTGTCTCTCCCATTTCTTTTGAAGTTGGCTTTATCCTTTTGGATAGATGTCTCATGTCATTTTGCGTGTCTACTTATTTGAGATGTTTCTCAATAAATTGGCAGTACAGCCCCACACACTGGGCAAACTGAAAATATGTGGCTAGATTTGTTTTTGTATCACAACTGCATATAGGCTAGTACACAAACATATCAACTACTGCCTTCAGTAACTATAGTTGACATACAGTGGGGTCCAAAAGTTTGACATATTTTCTAATTAAATAAAAAATATTTTATAATAACTTTAATTATATACACAAATGTAATTTTTCTTAGTATTTGGTAGCTACATTTCCATTTTTTAATGGACTAAAGCCGAAATAAATTCTACAAGATTTTAAATGGGAATATTAAATGGAATGTTCAAGGTAAAGGAAATCTGTCCTTTTGTACCCAGGTCACTGTCATAAATTAGTAGTAAATAGTGTTTATTATATATTATATATAAGTGAAAACAATCCCAGACTTCAACGTAGTCTCAAATTTTAGCACCACATTATATGTATAACATCTTTTCTATTTTATTCCCCTTTTGTTCTCGTATTTGTATGAACGGACATGACATAAACCTGCTTGCACGCTGAGATGTGACCAGATGTCCTGGGGAGTGATTCAAGTCAACCTTACTCCATATGTGGATGTGTCACTGTATCAATTTTAAATATATGTTTATTCATGTTATAGGCATCTGTCTCCTAGCTCCCAATTTCACAGACAGCTCCCACTGGTTTTAATCATCTTACCTATAAACAATGACAGAATACGTCACAAAAGTAGCTAACTGATACATAGCTTGTAAGTCACTATGGATAAAAGAATCTGCCAAATGCATACATGTAATATAGCCATATTTGTGGCATCGTCTCCAATCCTAGATCAGAGAACCCCCTAGTGGTGAAGAACCGACACAGCAAGCCTTGGTGAGACAAGGGATCAATAGTCTCCTGCTTTATTGGATCCAGATTTGACCGTCGGAGGCCACAGATGAATGAGTTTTGTAGTCTGGTGAGCGGCTCACGTCGAGTTCAGGCTGTCAGACACGTCTGGTGGGGGAACGGGTGCACGGAGGGGGGTGATCTTAAAGCAAATGCCTGAGAAAAAGAGCCCGGCACGGTAAACCCGAGAGTCCCCGGGAACAACGCGCTCTCTCACAGGGCCGCGCACGCGGACAGAAATGAGAGGTGACAGCGGATTCATTTCACCCGCCGCTTGTCTATAAGGGACCGCTAAAAGCCTGCTGAATGATGAGTGGTCAGAGGATTTATTGAGGAGAGATGATTTTAAATGTTTTCTGACGAGGTGTGCAGTCAATTGCTTGGGATTTTTCCGCAGTGCTAGTTTATTTCACCTGGTTAGTCAGCAATGATGCTCTGTGGTTAGGGCCGCAGTATGAAATGCAAGTTGAAATACTGTAAATAAATGTGATGTCAAATTGTTAGTGCGCTTTGTTGTTTGTTTCCCTTTGGATAAATCGTCAACTAAATTTATAAATAGGTATGTGAGAACATTTAAAAAGGTAATTTGAAAGGTTTTGAAACATCATGAATCATGTGAATAAATAAAATCACCTATCAATTACTTACCAGTGATGTTTCTGATGTGCTAGTAGTTAATAATTACTACAAAGGTTGGTAGAGATTAATTTAGTTTGCCGTCTACGTTTGTGACGTCATCCATTTTCTATTCTCGCGATAGCCGCTTAACACCTGTAACCTAAAGGAAGTTTCAAAGATGGCGACGCACATTAGGCCCGCCTAAATGTTTTTCTAACAATTTAAACAATTTACACCAGCCTAAAGGAGGCGCACGTTTATTTGTGATTATCTGACAATTGTATTTAATGCCTTCCTTTAATTTAGAAATTAGTACAGAGCACAGCATCTTACAAAAATGATGGGATCAGCTTTGATGATGGAGGTCTTCAGATGTCACTGCTCGTATTCAGGTTTTGTTGTTGTGAGTTATCAGAATTAAACCTGTTAAAACTGATACAGCCTGTGTTGTGTGAAAAGGCTATCTTTTAAAAAAAATCTGACAACTGTGAAATGTTCGAATTCGATTTATTCAGATGAAGGCTATGCCTATGTCATCTGTAAGGGGTCAGTTGTCCCTTTGTTTGGATTGAATTCATAGCCATGGATAACTGGTTTCCTAGAAAGTTCAGGACCTTTTAGTGTCCTTATTTTATAAATGCTCTCTTATGTATATAGTGACCACAGTGGTTTAATTTCCCTTTGCAAATTCTAATGACACGCATAAGTGGTCAACTGTTTGCACAGATATACTTTCCCAGGTCTTGTTTCGCCTGCCTGTGAATTTTTATTGCAGATTGTGAATCTATAGAGAGGTCAGGCTAAGCGCATGAAATAAGTGATGGTTAAAATACAGAGGTCTTCTTTGCAATTCAGTTACCTCCTAATAAGCAGAAAGCTCTCCAAACAGCTTATAGTTTATAAACAACATCTAGGCATAACAGCATTTTATGTTTGGCTATATGTTATATTTTTGCTTAGAGAGTCTGAGGTCAAGTCACAATATTTTGGAGAATTTTGGATACTTTACAGTATTTACTGAAAATACTGACATTAAGCAAATTGCAGTACTAAGACAACAAATGTGTTATTGCTTGAATGCCTTATAGAGTATGGTTGAGTTTTCCAAAGCCCCTGAGTTTATCCTGTTGCGTGTGTGGGCCTTGACAGGGTTAGCGTGAAAAGAGCTCCTGCCCTGCCTTTACTAGTGCCGGCATCTCATTTACCCTTTCTCCCCTGAGAAAACAAAGAAATGTGGAAAATGAGCTATCTTCATCTCCTCTTCATCTCTGCTGCTCTCTTGCTCCTCCAGTTAAATAAATAAGACATTATGCTGGAGGACCCAGGCATTCATTACTAAATACCTGATGTAATCAGAGGCGTCTGTATGTTTTTGCATATTCCTAAATAGCCAGATATTAGAGAGGTCCCAGGAGGTGGAGTTAAAACTTTGAGATAAGTTTCTAGTACTAACACCAGCCACAGGGGCTGATCATAGATGGCATACAGGAATTCTGTTTGTGAGATGCCAGTTTTCATTAGAGGCATATATATTTTACCTTAATTTTTACCCTCTTATTTTTTTAATGCAATTCTGACCATCCATAACCTTTAATTGGTCAAAGAAATTGCTGAAAATGCACTCAAGGTGGTTAATGTTGATTACAAAACAAAAGTAGCTGTGTTCTATATGATGCTTAAAATTTTGAGTTTTGTCTGCCTCACTTTCACTAAACTTGCTTAAGTGCAAAACAGATGTCAATGATTTGATGAAAAGTACACTCTTAAAAATAAAGGTGCTTTAAAGGTTCTCAGTGATGCCATAAAATAACCACGTTTGGTTACTTAAAGGTTATTTCAAATAAGTATTTCTTACCTTTTTTTATTCTGAAGAACCTTTTTACACCAAAAATGACCTTTACAAAAGGTTTCTTCGTCTGTTTAGTGTTATTTAAGCCATTTAGCCACAAATGGTTTATGACATCGTGAAGCACCTATATTTTTTAATAGTGTATTTGAGTTGTGATTGTATTTCTTTATCACATTACTTGTAATAAGACTTTTTATGATGTTGTGATAACAACATCAAGCATTTCTAATGTATCTTTAATATTTGTAATTAGTCAAAAACCAATGAAGACACATTTGGCAATCAATATTGCGTATATAAGGAATAATTGACAACAGGTGTTGAATTATTCGAAAATAATGCACACCCAAGGGGGTAATGCGGCACTACAACGCATGTGTGCATTATTTTCAAATTAATCAAAGGACTACCGCATATACCACGGTTACCACAAACATTGCTCTGGTGGTTATTTTAAGACATTTGACATTTTTCCCCCCGAAAAATAATCAAAACCCATGTAACATTTCTCAACCAATCAGAATAAAGCATTCAACAGCCCCGTGGTATACAGTAAATACACACTATTGGCTCTTTCACATTATGAGAAAGACAAAAACAGATGAAAATTATGTCAGATCAGTTTATTCTATACATTTTATGATATATTGCACAGCATAATTTAAAATATGCAGTTTGTTAGACTCTTTAAAAAAATGGTGCTAAGCTCGTAATCATATGGGAACCATTTTTAGCGCTATAAAGCACCTCTGCAGAACCATAAGTGGTGCTAAAGCATGACTAAATCACCACTTATGGTTCAAAATAGCACAATATGGTTTTACACAGGTGCTAAGGTGTAACACAAAAATAATCCCCTGATTACTAGCCAGTAAACCACTTTTAGTTCTTTTTAGCACCATTTTTTAGAATGAAGGCTACTGTACCATGACAAACTTTATGCACATGTCTTATAAAATAAAGTTTGAACCAAAATGAAACAATAATATCTACCAAAGCTACATTGCGTCTATATTTTGTGGCCCTTGTTGTTAAAAAAAGGGCACATAAAATTTAAAGCGTAATTTTCTCATGAGACTAATTAACTTATTACTCAACAAAGAATAGACTACTTTATATGATTGCAGTAAAGAAACAAGACAATGGAAGAAAACATCCCGTTTCTGAGAACTAACACTCACATTGTTGTTTATTTTCCTTCTCTCTCATCAGGAGGCATTTGGATGGAAGTGCGTCATCCTACCATTGATCCTCAGTCCCATCTGTAAGATCCCGGGAGCAAATACTCAGACAAGATATAGTTTTCAGTATAAAGTACAATTTTAAAAACCACTCCATACAAATATTAAGATTACGTTATTTTAATGTTACATTTTACATCTTAGACATGGCAGCTTGACATACCACATTGTGATGGTTGATGCTAGATGTGTTTCCTGTCTGGCTAAGGTGGCTGTTTCCTACGATTGTTTAAAAGAATTTATGTGATCTTACAGGAAAGTGGCTTGCTGTTCGTTTTTAGTGTTTATAGGTTTACTCAATTCAAGTACAAATTTCTACAGCTTTTTTGTGTATTAACAAGTCTTTCATTTTTATTGCCGCATTGGCGTTTTAACTTTTGAAACATTGGTCTTTATTGACATGAATTGAAAAACTGCATAAAGTTTTGTGCAACTTTTAAACTTTAATTACATTATCCACGTTGCACATTTAAATAGTTAATTGCAATAGCAATAAAAATGCAATTATAATCACAAGCAGTAATTTATGAGCACGAACCAAACCAACAAACAAATTAGGAGCTAATAAAACACAGATAAAGACATCAATATTTTACGACAAAATAGTCATCGAACCGCCTACACATTAGATCAGTTTATGTGTCTTTATCAAGAGTTTGTTTACTTGCTGAGTGTCAAGCGTCATGCACTAGCAGTTTCCCCACTGTAAACCTGCCGCTGTTACTTTGAAGGAGTTTTCGGGTGAGGAAATGGAGTTTGTGAAGTGCGCAGGGTCAACCTAACAGGAAAGAGACGCGTGGATCTGACATGAGCCCACTGAGTGTCTTCATCCTAATGGGATTCCTCGGGGAACCATAAGAAAGAAAAAAAAGGACATTTGTCAAAATTGCCTAGGAGGGCTAAAGTAAGCATTTATATCACGTAAATTACCAAAACGCCAAATAAATGATTTTTTTTTGTACTGACCTGACTTTAAAAAAAGTTAACACACGAGGCCAAAATATATCAGCATATCACTTTTCATACAAAAGTGTGCTATTATTTATTATTTGGTGCTGTATATATTCAGTTAATGGTAATAAATAAGTCAAACAACTGTCTTTCAGGCGCGCATAGTATAATCGGATGTGATCCAGTGCGCAACAGGGCTTTATGCTTATTTTCCCTGTCTTTCTTTTTTTATGGCGCTGTTCTCATTTCAGTTAGATTTCCCTTATTTCATGGTTCAATGGATGTGCTAGTTGCTTGCAGGGTGAGTCCGTGTTTTCTCATTGGTCAGCGAGCCGCCGCTCTCCCATCTCACTTTTCCATTCATACATCCCTCCTCTCCTCCACACACGCCTCCTCGAGATAACTCACACTTATCCGCGATAACCACTTTTCTTATAGAACGGACTAATTATTTAAGACTGGAAAACGGTTTAGCTGAAGTGACATAAACGAGACAGGTGAGTAGGTATATTATATTTAAAGAAAACTATACTGCAAAACTCATAGAAAGTTTGCAGCTGTCAGTTACGCGGTGCATTTGCTGATGTAGGTTAAGCTGCAGTCATTTTATACCCAGTTGATGTCGCTTTGCAATCGTCTCTTTTTTTATGTGTTTTTGCATTGCGTTTGAAACGTAAAAGTCACGGGTAGATTCACAGGGAACACATAAGCTGATAAAGTTCACTGTAAATCGCTTTGGATTAAAGCGTCTGCCAAATGCATGCATGTTAGCCTACGCAAATGCATTCCATTGGTGCATGGATTGTTTTCGTTAAGATTTTTGTCCAGTGTGTCGGTTCTTTGCTCAATGCGAATGTGTTGACAGCATGTAACACGTACACACTAGGGTGCTTCAGATGAAACACTAGAGGCTCACGGTCCTCCTCGGAGGATAGACGACGCAGTTATTTAACAGTGCTCTCGAGCCTCCAGTCACCTAATTGGCCACAGATGCGGATTTCTATGCTATTTAACCGTTTAGAAATTGGGCGCATTTGGGAAAGTTTATGAGGCGAGCCCAGCTTTCGCCCGCAGGAGCCCGAGGTCTAACGCAGAGATTGCCTTCGAATATAAATAAAGCGAATTATACGTCTCCTGATTTATTTAATACGGACCTTTTGTTCAGGTATAGGAATGACGACGTCTCGTTTCGTATCGCGATAATAGACAACCCATGAGTACATTTTTATATCAATCATGAACCGTGTTTCGCCTTTGTTATCTATACGTTCTTCGTTTTCTTCTTGCAATTTACGTTTTTTTTCTATACATTGTGTGTATATATGGCCATATCGTATTTATATAGTCTATTATGTACAACATAATGTTCTGCGTACACGTATTATATAATCTGGATGTCATATCTAAATCTCAACTTAATACGAAGGAAATAAAATGTCAAGGCCCTTTATAGACCTATAGACCAGGATGCAGTGGTTATTAACTCTTTTATCGCCCTGATATTCTTACTCTTCTCTTTAATGATAATTTTCAAATAATGGGAGCATGTAGTGCACAATAAATTAAGAAAGTCTGTGTTATAGGGGAACACATGAAAGCAGAAAAAAACGTCTAGACGTAAAGTTCTAATTCGTTTACGATATTTCTATTGCTGTTTTTAATATGACAATCACTCTGTTTCTGAGATGAGGAATGTTAAATAATGCTAGTGCCAGGCTGCTCTGTAATTGCAATGGCAAAAGACACCGTCCCCGAGCTGCCCTTTCACCCTAGACTTTGTAAGCTATACTTATTAAAGCGAAAAGTGTTTCAATATGTGGCTGGCCTTTGCAGGAACGTGACGAGGGGGTTGGGCTTATATTAGGCTACTTTACAAATAGACTTGTCTCTCTTATTAAACATTTATTTATTATTATTCATAATATTATTATACCATTATCTTTTTTTCTTTTTTTTCTGCTGTTGCTCTGTTATGGCCTACCACCAACTTTATCCAAAATAGGCAATAAAAGAAAGGCCAATGCAAGTCAATCAGAAAACAGAAGCAAGTATTATTTTTAAACCTCTGGAGGGCTGAAAGGTATAAGCTACGATTCTTCAACGAATAAACGCAGCTCTGTTTAACTGTGCCCCTCATATAAGCTCGTGAACCAAATATGACCTTTTTCTTTCGAAGGCTGGATGTACATTAATGGGATGGAAAGCAAGGTGCTTAAACCACTTGCATTACCTGTTGCTTTGCCAATGGTTTTAAAGTTCATACACGCTTAACACGCTGCAGGTTTATGATATACAGGAAGAATGCAAATAAAAATAAATCCCGATGACGGGGAGATAACTTTTTGGCAAAATGAAAATATTACTATAGGGCATGAAAAAATATTACTTAGAAACTGAGACATCAATTTTGAGAGAAAAATGGCACGCCGAGGGGAAATAGTTTCACAGTGGAATCCGTGTAATTCAGAAAAAGTAAATAAAATAACTTTTTGCAGTCTTGTGAGATGGCCCAAAATTAATGAATGGATGAAATGAATAAGATAATAATCGCATTCGTTGCTGTACCAGTGGTATAGCCTACAGCAAATTGTAGAAATAATTTTCTAATTTGAAATGTTTCGGATTTAGCCAGATGGAAAAAGTCAAAGCTATTCCTACCCAGTCTCCTGAGGTTGCGTATAGAGGTGGGGGGGGGGTACATTTGAAGGTATTTTGTTTTTCGTTTGAGCTTTTTGCTATTAATTTTGGGATACTTTAAATGTTATATATTAAATTAATTTATTTATTTATTTATTTATTTATTTATTTATTTATTTATTTATTTATTTATTTATTTATTGTTGACATTTATATGTGTATTAATTTGTTTTGAGGCAGTCTGATTTTTCTCTTTGATGACCTGTGTATTTCTTTTTTAAAGGGGCCGTGAAGTGAACATCACACATTTCCGGGCTCCCTGTCCAATGAAAATGTTTCAGACCGTCCCCGACACTTCGTCTTACGTCAAGGTAAGACAACATCGTCAATACGAGCAGGTAATGTCGGAGGAAACAGACTTAAACTTCTTAATTGCCCTTTTCCTCTTCCAAGTTATGGTGACTGATGTAAATGGGTTGTGAAAACGCGGTTTTCCTGATCCACTCTTGTCATATTTGACATCTCTGACTGGGAGTGTGTAGTGTCTCAACTTAGTCTTAAATTAGATTTTTTTTCCTTATAAACTCCGGAGAGGGGATTGGCCATCCGCGACCTTCTGAGATTTTTGCACGTTTATTGTATTTGACGTAGTGCATTTTTCTGTCTCTCTCATGCTCTTAAAGAATGTAAACATTGCAAATGGCAGACATCTGTTTTTTGAAAAACTACCATGCATTAGTGCATTTTCCATATAGACCGTTTACAGCCATACCGATTCAAGCTGGTTTTGAGTTTAAGGAATATCTGCATAATGGGATTTTGGTCCACCAAACCAACACTGGACCTACACAGCCTGATTTCAATGCCACAATAATTATACCCACTTACTCATTTGCTCAATTTGGTACTTACATGGGGTTATATTCCTTTCTATTAACGGTATGTTATATTGTCACTGACTGACAGGTTTGAGCGGTTACTCGGTTATTTATGGCAGAGTGCCACTGCAATAACTTTAATGTATCAAAAAGCTTAGTGCACTGCACACAGACAGAGCTATGAAAATGAAGTATTGTGCCTGCTAAAGTCATTCATTATATCTTTACAATCAGCATACTTTCCAGAGCAGAGTTGTTATGTTATGGAGACTTATTGCCCCCCTACATAAGGGAGCTTTTCATGCAAACGCTATAGTTTGTGTTCCTCCACAGAGGGGCTGAGTTTCACAGTCCCACGAACAGCCCTCGATTTGTTTCGAGACATTAGCTGCGGAGGAATGTTGAGGGAAAACCTTCTCTTTGAAAATCAGCTTCACGGAATAATAAATAGTGCAGTGAATAGCAGTCGGCTTGGCTATAGCCTACAAACAAAGATAAAATGCCAGCAAAATGCACGTATTATTATTAGTAGTAGTAGCAGTAGTAATATTTATTGTTGTTGTTATTATTATTTATTAAATGATAATTACACACAATTTATTATTAATATTATTAATAATAATAATAATAATAATTTAACATTTTTATTTTACTTTTATTTTGATGATTGTTAGCATTATTTTAAACACTGTTAATATTCAAGAGGTGCAAACAGACAGGTCCATTCTTTCAACTTGCCCCGCCATGGTTTTTGTGCTTTGTGAGTTATTGTTGTATAAGCTCTTGTGGGTAAGGGTTTTGCTATTATTTTTATTTATGTATTTATTTTATGATTGTTGCATGTAAAAGTCAAAATGTATGTTGTTGCTATTTGGCAGAATTTGTGTTTTTTCGCAAAAAAAGGCCAGTTTCAAAGAAATAATTCGGCTTCAAGAATTCAAGCGAAGCCACGGTCCAGCTAGTGCTTTTGTTTGGTTAAGGCCGGGCGAGACTAGGGCTCTCCAATAAAAATAAATCTCAAATTAATTATGGCCTGGAGCAGGAGGCCAGACAGTATAGTGTTGTGTGCGGCAGTCTCAATTTTTTTCGACGTGCCTGTCTTTCTCAGCTCGTGAGAGAAGAGGGGCTCGTGACTGTCTCGAGCAACCTGAGAAGCATGATTCCTATCAGGTCAGCCGATGAGCGGTTTTTATATCTCAAATGTTTGCCACAAAACCAGATCACCGTCTCATCCTCACCGTTTTCATGCAATTTACATATCTAAGGACAATAGGCTTTAGTATACACACTGATGTTTTTTTTATATATAAATTACGCATTGTATTATCTTTAGATGTATAACTGAAACGAGTATAAAACCTAGACGTTTAGATCGGTTGCCATCAGGTAATAAATGTATGGCCAAAAGTCAGTTTAGCACGTTGTTCCCACAAAGTTTCTCACCGTTTTCTCTCTTGCTTTAAACATGAGGAAACTTAGTCTCACTATTGGTTTAATCTTGCTTCAGCACTTTTCCAGTAGCATTGGGCCACTGGCTTCCCACAGGTCGTGGTTGGGAGAAATGGCTGGCTGTCAAGCTCCAGCGTAGAGCCAGATGTTCTGTGGCTCACTACATAAACCAACATGCATCTGTTTATTGGCCTTTCAAAATGTTTGTTACCGCTGGACTCATAATGACCTGGGCAAGTGCCACGCGGGAGAAGAGACTGATTTTCTATGTTTAATGATGCACTTAATGAAAATATTTGTTACATAAATAAAAACAGATAATTTATTTTTAAGGTGTTATCGTTACAAAAGGCGGACCCTAGACTGTTAATGACATCAAAATAGACATGCAACCTGTTTATTTCTATAGGATTACAAGACATTATCAGAATAAGTTTAAGTTTAACTGTGTTTATCTGATATATAGTTTAACATCAAGTAAAGAGACGTCTCATTTATAATAATCGAGATGGAGCCCATAAAACATAATTATAGTGTCATTAGTGACCCCTCTCCACCAGATCTCCGTCTCGTCATGCGCTCAGAGATAATGGTGTTTTAATTAAAAAAATGGTGGAGTCTAAGCGGCCCCTCTAGGGAAACATATGTTTCAGCTATCAGGTCCCACGCTCAGTGAAAATTATGTCCACCCCTCCTCTGTAATGCACATGTCCCAAAACCTGATATGATTATCCAAATTTTGCATTTTACTAATACGAATGCTAAATGGTTAGCTTGGAATAAAATCCAATTTTCTCCTCTTCTGCCTTACTGCTCCTATCAAAATTTTCCAGTCACTGCATCCCAAATACAAATCACAGAAATTGGTTAATAAGTGCCAGCGCCGCTTATTTGAATGCAAGGGAAACTATATTTCGCGCACTAGAGAGAGAGAGAGAGAGAGAGAGAGAGAGGCCCTGACTCGAAATGGTTAAACAAGGTGTCTCCGTTAATTACTGTGCAGGCCTCAGGCAGGAGAAGCCTTGACCCCTAGCAGGATCCAGATGTGGTGCTCTCGAGGGGGGCTTTCCCCCTTTAGACCCCAAGTCGCAAACAGCACAAGCAAACCGGCGCAGACTCAGTCTCGCACCCCCAGGCACGGCCCTATCGGTCAGGGGGTCTTTAAGAATCCGGGGTATGGTCAGGTTTTTCGCTGGTTGCTTATATAGTGTGCGAGGTAATAACTCGCCGGAATTAGCGGAGGCTCTTTCAGTGCGTAACCAAAAGGGGTGGAAATTTATAAAGGAGGGATAACAATGAACATCCACACAGTTGCCATATCATAATAATAAAGGATGTGTAGTTTGACGCTACATTGCAAATGTTTATTCGTTACAAATAAGACATTTATAGTTTACAGTTATTTACAGAAAAAATATACAACATGTCTATAATTGACTGCATTTATGCATCTTACATTGGATTCAAGTTATACATTTTATCACTATGCATGTTCTCTGGCGATCGAACTATTGACTTTTGATTTGCCAGCGCAATGCGTCACCAGTGAAGTTACAGGAACTATTTTAAAATGCATCCTATAATTTTTCTTCATCATCTGGGCAAGAAAAATGGGTGCCCATGTGCCGTTTATTTTTGAGAAGTGTTAAACAACAAGCACGGGAGAGAGGTATCAGTCTCTGTATGTGGCACGCAGCCTCAGAGCACCAGAGATTGCTGTGCATTCAGAGGTGCGCATATGCAGGAGAGCAGGCGCACACATGTGGAGCAGACTGACTCGGCGCTGTGGGCTTCAGTTTTATTAATGGAAGCCCGTTTAAGGACCGAAAACCCCCACAGAGGTTCGGATAGACTTTTCACATGCTTCACTATATAGATAGATTTAGTTCACGTATTAACTGGCGTTAACCGAGTCTTGTATGATACTAGATTTTTAAAAATTATCTCGTAAATGCTAATAGACTGCATTTGCTGATTTTTGGCATTATTGAAGAGGTTAAGGCATTTCTTACCTTTTCTTACCCGCATTCCTCAAATATCTTAATATGTTTTCATTCGATAAATTTGGATTTTATTTATTTGTCTTAGTTTCCTGTTATTGTAAGCTTTTATACAAAACATATTTTTACTATACAACCCATACATGTAATGCGTTATGCAGACCTAATATTTCCACCAAATCGGCTATAATATTTGGGAGGGGGGGCTGGTGGGCAAAGAAAATCGTGCAACATATGTAAAGAGCTGGCAGGCATTCTGTAAATATTTCCAGGCAAAAACATGTACAAAGGAAAGAAACGCTATTGTTTTGGTGTCTTATCTCATCGGGACAAGTATCCTGCTTTTGGGTGCCGTCATGAAGGCAGGGCCAGTGACAAACACGCACACACACACGCATACACACACACACACGCACACACGGCTTCCTTCTCAGGCGCAGTGACTTCACTTCCCAAATTTAGAGGAAAAAAACCATCCGGCGAAACTGTCTCTGTCTCTCCGCCACATATCGGAGGCTGGAATTAATTCAGACGCGTGTCATGTTCGGAATATCGTCGGGATCCATTGAAAATTGCGCAAAATGGACGGAACTATTAAGGTAAGAGCGGAGGAGAGCGGTCTTTCTGATGGATAGAGTTTGAGAGCGTTAGACGTTTGACTTCTGCCTGCCCGAAGCTTTTCAGCCGCGCTCCGGTCAGAGATTTCCTACGGCTTTCCTACTTTTCCCCAAGTTTCCTTTTCCTTTTCGTCGAAACTTTGTTGAAATCTATAGCGGAGGATGCGGAACTTTACACGCACACACACTTGGACGCTTAGGAAGAAAAACTTGGATCAAACGCAGGTCTAGACGCGCTGTTTGCGATGGAGTAAAACTGTTTTGTCAGTAAAACAATGCGTATTTATGTTGAGAATGGTAAATGTCCGGCTGCTTTGCTTTTCAATATATTGCTGTGTTCGTACGCGTTTGGCGCAGCGGTTTATATAAATCATAAAGCTTTAGGCTGGAGATGTGGCTGCGCACTTTGAGTGGCACCGTGCCGAGGTTTTCCAACCATTCATATAGTACAAAACCCGAGCCCACCCACAATAAAATATTACTGCACAACCTTTCCCTTCTTTTGGTATCTGACAACAATCCCTACGTTACTCTTGAATGGGGTTTAGTCTCCTAAAACAGTAGGCTGCTTTTTGACAGCTATAACTAAAAGTATTTTCCCCCCAGAGTGTACCGTTACTCTGGGCTTTTTTATGGTTAGTCATAGTTGAGTTTTCTTATGCAAATATTATTCATCACATACCGATATTGAAGTCTGAGTGAGTTGAGGGAAATAAGAAGTTTAACAATCGTTTCACAATAACCCCCAAATAATGTATCCCCGTGATTGTAGACTTTTGTCTGGAGGGGAGGGCAGCAAATTTAATTCTCTCTCTCTCTCTCTCTCTCTCTCTCTCTCTCTCTCTCTCTCTCTCTCTCTTTTGCGGTCATATAAGTGGTTTTGGGTGTGGTATATGTTTGGGACCGTACACATCATGCTTATGTTAGATTTTATCATGTTAAATAGACTGTTTCGATTGCATAGGGGTGAATAAGGACATCAGAAGAGATATGCTTTTATCCAGCAACACTCCTTACACAAACAATGTCGGTTTGATATTTTAAAGCATTAAGCACAACGATGGTGTTGTTACATCATTAAAATAATCTGATGTTTTATTTATTATTATTATTATTATTATTGCCTATTATTACACAATAATTTGGAAAATAATATGTAATTAAGTAGTCAATTTAATCCAAACTATTACTAATAAATAAACTAGAAGAATTTGTCAATAGACAAAGAAAACATCTCTTGATTTTAGCTGTGCACCACTTTACAATGGGGGATCTCAGTCGACGGGTATTTCCTGTTCCACACAATCTGGTTTCCTGTCAGGTTTCCTTTTCCTCTTAAAAACAAAAGACAGGAATGTCCTCTGTATAAAATAGCCCCATGTTTTAAATAGGATGCAAACATCGCCATTTAATGACGCATCTTCTGCGCAGACAATGATGATTCCTGCTGTTCACCTTTAATGTATTACACAGTCTTTTAGGTTACGCTGTGGGGAATATGGCTGTACAATTTCTAGTAATCCATAATGCACGGTAGCACAATAGCCTCAATGTATTATATGTAATATTATCAGCTGTGCAATGTTGGTACCTCACCATAAATCTACACCAGCAAACCACTGTGTGCCTGAGGTTCTGCATGCTTCAAGCGAGCCATGCAGGCACGGCCAATTTATGGCCTGAGGTAAATGGCACCTTTGTGAGTATTTTAACCTCATTGTAATAAGATGCTTGGCTCAAAGTTTGTGACCGTCGCTAAGTTTCGTAGAGTGCAAGCAGTTTTGCATTTTGACAGGGCCGTCCCTGTGTGTATACGAGTGTTAGCGTGGAATTAGATTTTCCTATTTTTACAACCCTCTGTAATCTTGGGAAAGACTGACTGCCAATCATGAATTATATGGTGTAGGCTGATATGTCTGCATGTAAGTAATGTGTCACAGTCATAATAGCAGTTCTGGCCTTATCTGGCACCATAGAGGCATTCCTCAACTCTGCCACACTTATCATGCCACAAGCCCTTGCTGTGAGCCACCCCGATACTGTCCACAGTCCGCTGATCAAATTGATGGCGACTGTCACAAAATTTCAAATACTAAAGAGGAGAAAAGACTAGATGAGTAATGGTTGAATTTTTCAAGATTTCTTTCGTCATGGATGGGATTTTTTATTTAAAATATATTAGCAGCATTACAATTTGAAGAGTTCAATTCCATGTCAGAGATGCATTTGAATGCTGTGTGATATGACCTAATTTAATTAATAAATTAAGCATTTTTCTTGTATCAAACAATCTTAAACATAAAGCTCCTAATTCAGCCTTCCACCATCACCATCTTTGGTATCTTTTCTCCGTATTTCAGATTTTGAAGTGAATCTATCCATTTAGCTATTAGAAATACATTACAGGGTTTTACAGGAGGTTAAAACCTAACAGAGAAGCAGCGGGAAACGAGGCAATGGTCTAAACAAACCTAAAAGACTTGAATAAATGTGACTTTTAGCAGTGAATGGGCTGAAGAACATTCATGAAGAAGATGATGGCATGCACATGTAGACATTGCTCTCTCCAGAGGGGCCTGTCTGCAGCGTTTGTTTTCTTTAATAAAACTACATCACCCCAGCTGAGCGCTTGCAATGAGAGCAAATGTAGAAGTGACCTTGGACAGATGTTTGTGCCTCTGTTCTATCTCACATGCGAGTCATGATCAGGACAAAGACTTTTATATTTACATTATTTTCTTAAACAAGTATCAAAATGTCATAATTGAAAATGGTAGTCTTTATCGATGTTGGGATATTGCTTAATATTATTTCCTTAAAATCAATTTACTTGAGCTGCAATTATTTGCTTTTTTTAAAACAATGTTCCTGTTCGGCTGACGTCACGTCTCTTACTTTTTAAACCCTTCCACTTTAACTACCTGACTCAATTTAAGGCCAATTCTCAAAATCACATATCACACTATTGCATTCACAGTCCCAGTAACCTTATGTACCATCTTAAATTTTTCTCACTAAATTTATGCCATGAAAATATGTCAGATTCAGTAAAACAGGTCATGGATGGCTTTCCATGTTGACTTCTAGATGTTTTTCACGTTTCCATGGCAGTGGTGTGGTCATGTATAAGCAATCAGTCGCGCAGCTCGATTTGAACCTGCGTCGACGAAAGATCTGCCCTTTAGCAAGAAACTAATGTGCATTGCTTAAAATTGATTAAACGTGATGTACAGAAATTAGTTGGGTTTCAATGAGAAGCATTAATATTGTTTCAACCCTACAGGAGGCACTGTCAGTGGTGAGTGAAGACCAGTCTCTGTTTGAGCCTCCTTACGCTGCTGCCGCTCCATTACCCAAGACAGACATGACTGCGTCCGGCGCACAGGATTACGGACAGCCCCACAAGATCAACCCTCTTCCCCCCCAGCAGGAATGGATCAACCAGCCTGTCCGAGTCAATGTCAAACGAGAATATGATCACATGAATGGATCCAGGTATAGTGGATTGAATGTGTTTGCCAATTGCATTTACCAAATGCTTTTTGAGGCAAGTGTAGATTTCTTGTTGTTTTTCTTTTAGATTCAATGTAATTCACATTCTGTGACTTCTGTATTCTGGATAAAAATTGCTGTGTACTATTCTGTGATCACTTGTTGACATTATCTCTGCGATTGTTGTTCTTTCTAAAAATAAGCATTGATGCAAGCTCTGTCTCTGTTTTTCTCTTGTTTTTGGTCTTTCTGTCTAGCAGAGAGTCCCCGGTGGACTGTAGTGTGGCTAAATGCAATAAGATGGTTGGTGGGACTGATGCATCTCAGATGAACTATACCGGCTACATGGACGATAAGAATGCTCCGCCCCCAAACATGACAACCAATGAGAGGAGAGTTATTGTCCCAGCAGGTATCCACAGTTCGTTTAATCATGTGGTAGAATAAAAAAGTAAATGTCACCAAACTCTTATAAATTTAGGTATACTCGTATAATTATATTAACTAAGTAAACGTATGTTGATACATTAGGAGCATCAAAGTTTATATACTCATTCATTTCACATTGATTTCATCTTTGACATGATCTTACTCAGTCAATATTAAAGAAATTAAGGTAGATTTTTTCCAGAAAGTTTTGTTTTACATAATTTTATGTTGAAACAGTAAATAAATAAAAACTTTATCTGGGTTTTCACTAATTTTTATCTGATTTGGGCGGTTTATCCTATCCCCATACAAAACAACTTCTCTGTCTTTGACTGCTCTTACAAGAACGTCGGTCTCCTCGGCTGTGAACCGCTCCTGGCGTGCGCCTGGTAAATCCGTCATAATAATAGTAACCCGCCATGAAACTTGCGCCCTTGCGTTTAAAGGGAATGTTGGATAGCGTTCTGATTGGTTTATTTGACGTTACGTCCAAACCACACCTATGAAAAATGAACCTACTTCAGACCAACCCCTAATTGATTTCGACTGGCGCAAGAGTTATTTCTCCCGCCGGGAAAATAGCAACAGCGCCCAAGATCCGCCCACAAAGTCACTTGCGCTTTGCGCTTCGCACTTGTGTTTCAGATCGTTAAAATAGGGCCCAGTGTTTCAAAAATCCGGCGGTGCGAGTACTGATGATGAAAATTGCGCACAATGTACGCAAACCCTTGCATATGTGCAAAAAATGTACCATACTTTGGCCTTTATCTGGATACACTTCTGCAGCTTCGAAGTCATCCTCTGATTGGTTGAATTATAGAGGATTTTTCTGAAGACACGTGTGTCGTGTTTTCTAATGGTCCTGCCCGAAAAACAACGCAGTTCTGAAAAGTATGCGAGATTCACGTAATTCACATAAAGTCTTTAAAAGACGTCCAAGAGTTTTGCTTGACGCAATTAGTGGAAACTAAAAGAGATATTTTAAAGGGGACATTTCACTTTTTTAAGATGTCAAATAAATCTTTGGTGTCCCCAGAGCACATATGTGAAGTTCTAGCTCAAAATACCATATAGATCATTTATTATAACATGATAAAATTGCCACTTTGTAGATGTGAGCAAAAATCTGCAGTTTTTGGGTGTGTCCTTATAAATGCAAATGAGCTAATCTCTGCACTAAATGGCAGTGCTGTGGTTGGATAGTGCAGATTAAGGGGCGGTATCATCCTCTTCTGACATCACAAGGGGAGCCAAATTTCGATGACTGACTTTTTCACATGCTTGCAGAGAATGGTTTATTAAAACAGTTGATCTTTTTGACATTTTCCAGGTTGATAGAAGCACTGGGGATCCAATTATAGCACTTAAACATGGAAAAAGTCAGATTTTCATGATATGTCCCCTTTTAATGTGTTTGCCATTGTTGTTATAAACTTCAATGGCAAACACTTCAATTACAAATGAACTTATGAGACGTTTATGAATGAATGAATTATTGGTTTCACACCGGTCTGTTATTGTCGAGACATTTCCTCGACCCTAAACACGATGCGGCACAAAATTAAATGTGATTGGTTGCTTAACATGGGCAGTCCATGACCATTCAAAGCAGCTATTGTTCCCAGACCTTCAGTATGAAGTGACTGGGTCACATACCAATATTACAGAAATGACACTTTATACCTTTAATTCATATTGTTTAATTACTCTGCAAATTTTGCTTAAAGGCAGGGTGCATGATTTTTGAAAAACACTTTGTAAAAAGGGAGTCGGGCCGAGTACCAAAACACACTTGTAGCCAATCAGCAGTAAGGTGCGTGTCTACAAACCGCCATCATTGCCTGGGTTGCGTATGCGTCTATTAAAAGAAGGTCTAGATTCTATTGGGGTAGAGGCGTGTTTGTTTAGGTGATTTCAAATGTCAACATTGGCTTTCAGAGATCATGCACCCGCCTTTAAACCAAGCTACTTTACCTTTATTTTGTATTTGTCATTTCAGACCCTTCTCTCTGGTCTCCAGACCATGTACGGCAGTGGTTAGACTGGGCCATTAAAGAGTATGGTCTTCAGGAGATCGACACGGCCATGTTCCATAACACAGATGGAAAAGAACTTTGCAAGATGAGCAAAGAGGACTTCCTGCGCCTTACCACCGTTTATAACGCAGAGGTCCTTCTCTCACATCTCAATTACCTCAGGGAAAGTAAGTCCACCGCATTTTGTTATCTTTTATGATTAGGGACTTTCACTGTTTCTGTCGTCTTTATAGCTGCTGGGAACTTGGCTTTTGTCATTACAGATGTGAAATGTCAGATTTAAGTTGGATTTATGTCAGTCTGTCTTCATGATGTACAAATACTTGGTTGGTTATAAATAGTCTAGACATAGTTTAGAGGGGTTTTGTGACGTGACCTCCAAAGATGTCAGAATAAATTGTTCTGTGCAAACCTCTAAAGCATGACTAAATGGCAATTAGATCACACTAATGTCAAAATAGTTGCAATGGCCTGGTGGCAGATGTCTTAAAAAACATCTCAATAGCAAATTCACAAAAAATGTCCCCAAAGAGCTGTTTGAATATTTGTTTATGAGTATTTATGAGGTGCCAAGCAACAGACCAATAAATTGTTCCCAAACTATTTAGAAAAGCTTTTATTAATTTGCCACAACAGTAAAACTAATTGAAACTAGTTTAAACTGTGACTGTCAATGCAAGAAATTCAGTCAAACGGTTGTGAGGTTTATCCCACATGGTTTTTGACACGCCATGGCTCAGTCACTCCAGCCACACTGAGATCATCTGTCAAACTTACAACATTTTATACAATGTTTTTTAATAGTTTGCATGCTTTGCTTGTTTTAGGACTCTTGTAGCCTGAACGACTTAAGTAAATGAAAGGCTCTGTGCTCCACCTGCTTGCCGTTTCAGTCGTGACGATTATGAATTTAGCAAGTATTGCATCCAGAGCATCTCCCCCCGAGTGCTCTCAGACTTGGAGAGATGAAACCCAGGTGCATGGCCTCAGGAGACTGGCCATTCAGGCCTCTGCCTACACATTGCACGAGAAAGTTTATCCCTAATTTACAACAGAGGCATCTTGCCCCCTTTCTCGTCCAAGAGTTTTTTTTATGTTATAGCCTGCGTGTTTTGGCAGGGATCCCATGGCTTTGGAAAAAAACTTAGTCCACTCATCCGCTTGAGTACATCAGTCTATCGGTACATCTGCGCAGGCATCATCATCTAAACTTTAAAGTGCATGTTTGCCCTAAGCATTGCTCTCTGATCACTCATAAGGCGTTGTTTGCACGAGAGCCATAGGCGCAGCCGCACGTCTGTAAACAGATGCTAGCTGCCCGTTCCCCGAAAGGTCGCTTTAGATGCAGTTTGCTTGGATGGCGAGACCAGCTGGCCCATCCAAACATTATGACAGCAGCTCAGTTTTGAGGTGGGTGGAGTCCCAACAGGGCAGAGTGGTTTAAAATGGTCCTCCTTAAATAGTGATGGATTTTGCTGTGAGGTAATGGGAACTTTATTCCGTGGGTGTCAACAGTTTTGTGCTGGTGGCCAGGCTGTGGGCCTGCATGCAGGCTCGACGTTTAACAGAGAGCCATTGTACGTCTTAGGGCAGAACCCAGTCTGTCTGTGAGCCGTCAGTTTGGTTTTTTAAGAGGACTCGGTCGCTGGGTTTTCATTAGGGATATTGCCGCGGGACGGAGCCAGAGCTTACACGCAGGGCGCTGTGGATCTGCCTTCCGCTCTTTCTTTGATTTAGCCACTGTGTGTTTTGGAAACAGAAGAAATGATTCGTAATCCTCCACTCCTCCATTTGTATTGGCTTGGAAGGCGTCCCGAGAAAAAAAAAATAATATCAAATAATATGAGGGATGCGATTGTCCTTTCTACCGAAGGTCATTTGCTGTGAAACCCAAGACATTCGGATGACCATATACTTGTACACATGCCAGGTTTTCTCTCAACCCCTGAGGCTCAAGGTTTATAGGCAAAGCTCATCAATTTCTTAACGCAATCCAAACGAACACACCTCTCCACATCAGGCCTGGGTCCATAAACGCACGCCTGTTGCATGTTTCCTGTGCCTGCCGTCTGTGAATGTGACAGTAGATGCTATGCTGTTTACATGGAGTCCGATTAACATTCTTGTTTGTCATTAAGCCTATACACAGAGGAAAAGAGCAGAGACGGGTCCCGCCTCAGGCTACACTGCAAGCAAACACTGACTCGTATGCAAAATACATACATATCATAGAAGACCGTGTTTCGTTTCTGTAACCCAGCATTGGTCGGTACATTATACGAGCAACGGTGAGGTCTGCAGGGCTGATATCTGTATATTTTTTTTAAGCTGTGCTGTTGGTCAATTGCGCAGATTTATTAGAGATTGCCGCCCACTGAAATGTGCTTTCAATTTGGGCGCAATTTGAGAATTTGTTGGAATTTCAGTGCGGGGAGGGGGGATACGTTGAACGGCTGCCTTTATTTTGACTTACCAACTCTGAATGAAAAGGTGCGTGTGCTGGAAAGGTCACAGAGTAAGAGATATGCTTGCATAAGCACATATGCAGACACAGACACACACGCACAGAGACACTGTACATTTTTGGATATGGGTCAATGATGTGGCAATAAATGCAGACTTTTTTTAGATTTTAGGCTTAAAGCTGAAGTGGTGGTATCTGTCTTAGGTTGGAGAAAAACATTAGTAAACCTACCCCCCTAGACCCCTCTATACCCCTCTTTAGTGACCTTTTACACATACAGTCTTTACTGGTAATTTACTGGTAAATCGCAGTTAACAGATCATGTGTGAACAGAACCTTTCTGGTAAATCAGTGCTGCCAATTTACCAGTAAGAGAGGTTGTAAGATTACCATTAATTTACTGGTAAGTGCTATGTGTGAATGGAAAAAAAAAATGGATGACGTCAGAACACGTTGACAGCTTTGGGCCAATCATAATGTTTTTATACTGATGACGCTTTTACCACCGCACTGTTTACGGACGTTTCCACATGCACTCTGCTTACACCTGAAGTTCTTTACCAAATTTGTTTATAACAGCTTACCATCTATTTGCCAGATTGCCCACGTCCTTCACACACCCTACTGTATAAAGCCTAATGCGTAAACATTACTGCTGTTCAAGACGCAGGTTGCGCCTCTTCCCTAGTTCAGTCATCTAGTGCAATGTTGTTTGGTCACGAGCAACTGCGCGACTGTCAGCGTTTGCCTCAGAAGTGAAAACAACAAAATACGGACCGTGGATATGAAGTCATAAACCGCCACTGTTTACAAAAACAACACTGAGCTCACTGCTCGTTTAGAGGTAACTTCCGGTTTCTCACGGAGTTTACCGGTATTTTGGTACTGATGTGTGAATGATTTCTTACTTGGAAAAAGATGGAACGTCACTTGTGTGTGTGTGAACAGCACATTTTTTATTTACTAGTAAATTCATTCTGGTAAATTCTTTCAGGTAAATTCATGGTAATTTACCGTAATTACTGTGTGCAAGAGGCTACTGACTCACACATATATAAGTAACAGCAGTTATTCTCTTCAGTGCTGCAGGTTTGCTGGTAGTTATGTGACAGAACGGTCACAGTGATATTCAGAGACGGTAATGGTTTACACAGACCATAGACATATGGACAGCTTATTCTCTCTCTCCCCCTTCTCACAAGATTTTATTGATCTATTCCATTTGTGGTGGATTATCGCATGAGCTGGATATTTCAGCACCTCCTGCAATAGCGGACTTGAGGTTTTGTATATCTCTACTACTATATAACCTTTTATGTTTGCTGACTTAGCACATTAACATCTGAGTAAGAGTATTAAAAACAAGCTTGCAGGTACAAAATCATATAGGGGAGAGCGGGCACAACCTAACGCTTTTTGATTTTTGCTCAATCATTGAAAAAATATTTGAGTTTGATTAATTATATTTTTACAGACGCAACCCACACATCTCTGCTACAAATGAAGATTTGAAGTTTGTTTCTATTACTTACCATTCTTGGACAATTACACCAAACGTATCCCATAGGTGGGGTTAACTGTAACAGGCAGGGGGTTAGTTGTAACACTTGCTAAAAATTAAGTTTGCAGGCAAATATTTTAGTTCTATTTTGTCTATATACTTGAAGTGGATATTGTTTATATATCTGTCTATAATAGACAGGTATCCAAACTTTTCATTGCTCATTTAACCATAGTTCAATTATAAATGTATACAAATGCCTAAATATGTGAGAAAAAGCAGCACAATTATGACAAAATTGTTTTATATGTGACCCAGTCTGTAAAAATCATACTAAAGTCTCAAAATCCAATTCTGAAATAATGAAAGTCTGATTTTAGCCATCAATTTCATTATGATTTTAATCTTTGACATGACCTTATTTAATCAAAGATATGAACAAAAATACATTTGACACACAATTTTTGATAAGACAGGCACATTTATTTTGTTGGCAGCCAGCAATCTTTAGTGTGTAGCCTATTTAAGACAACGGCAAGAATCACGCTAAAGTTAGCGGTTTTCATATCATAAGTGCTAAGGGGTTAGTTGTAACACAGTGTTACAATTAACCCGCTGGGTCAAAATATTTTCAAGCCCACCAAAAAAAGTCGCTAAGAGCTGCAGACATATTTCAAAATGATGCTATGTTTTAGTCAACAAGACACTGATTAAGATGACATAACATTGGTTTTGGTATCTTACACAGCCAACTCAGAAACCGAAAACACATATGATGAAAAAATTTAATTACATGACACCAAAACACTCTGGAAAAACATTATACCTTTCCAATAATTTGGGGGAGACCATCTTTTGGCAGCGTGAAAAAAATACTAGAAAATTGGGTCCCTTTGTGACCCAATGCCCGGCATTGTTTAGAGTATAGCATGGGTCTGAATCTGTGCTAATGATTTGAGCACATCTGTATGCTCTACGCATCTACGCTTTACCCATCTGCTGCTCTACACTGTATTTTACAATGTGGAAAATTAATATCAATTAGTATGATGTGAAACATACGAAAGCATAATTATCAGAAAAAACAACAATGAAGCCCCACCCCTTAACCCAACATCACTGGGCGAAAGCAGATCAAACTGCATTGCATACAAGCTGCTTTGTAAAATAGTACGAATTGCCATGAGATTGTGTTAGCTGTTTATTGTGTCTTTTTGAGAGTTTTCAGGCAGGTGCTGTTGTGTGGTACAGTATATGTGTTGTGTAATATATATAGGAATATAATGATCCAGACCTGCAACAGATGGAGTTTAAAGAATTTTAATCTAAACCACTCGATGGCTTTCAAATGTAACGGGTGAGAAGCACAAAAACATTAGCACACATACAACTGCGCACCCCAAAACTTAGCTGCTCCTTAACAAGGACATTGCAGTACAGAAGCTTAAAGGGATTGTTCGCCAAAAATACAAATATGTAAGAGCTCTACAGTATTCACAATACTGATTGGGTAAAAAAGTAAAATTTAGGGTACAGTTGGGTGAACTACTATTCATTTCAGGTGTAACCCCATGTTTCTGTTGCGTCTTTTCTTACTCTCTTTCTTACGCATGTATATGTGGGGGTTTATTTTTGTATGGGAACAGCAGTCTTTGATTTCTGTGTGGGGATCGCACCCCATACAAAGGCTGCCCTGTTCGGTGGCCCCAACAGCATCGCTTAGGGGGGTTAGGGGCCTGAAGGTTAAAATATGTGTTTAATGCTCTCCCTCCTCCCCCATAAAACATACATGCACAAACGCACACATGCAAACACGTATATTGAAACGCATTGCTATCACCTCTAAACTGATTAAAGCGCAAAGAAACAGCTTCCCACTACTGAAACCATCAGCCCTCCATCCACAGTAGGAAGATGTTGTTTTGCCAGCGTAATTTTCCCTCTGTTTTCCTTCGAATTGATTTACGAGTAGCAGCAGCTAAAATGGGGAGAGAGAGAGCTTCAGGACAGATCTGAGGTGGATCAGTGGAAACACTTTCAGACTGCACATGAATGCTTCTTTATGTGCGCGGCAGATTGTGTTTGGACTGCAATGCCTCTGGATGTTCAAAACTGAGGAGCTCTTGTGGGAAACAGATGATTGTTGAGAATTAGTCGTAATTTGCTGATGCTTGAAGTGATTTTTTTTGCAGGATATGCAATTGTTTGAGTTGTTACAATGTAGTTACATAGTTATTACACGTTTATAAACCCTAAATAACCAGGCTACCAGTTTTAGTACAAAAAAAGTTAATATAATGTCAGTTAAACGTAAAATAAACCTGTATCAAGGCATGAATGGACGCTTGTTTGGTAATACTTTGCTATAAGGAGCTATTTGTTAACACATAGCCTACTTACAATGAACAATACATTTACAAGATTTATTCATCTTTGTTAATGCCAATACAAATGTTTATGTTAGTTCATGCACATTAAAGGAATAGTCCATTTTCTTAAAAGAAAAATCCAGATAATTTACTCAACACCATGTCATCCAAAATGTTGATGTCTTTCTTTGTTCAGTCCAGAAGAAATTATGTTTTTTGAGGAAAACATTTTTCTCATTTTAATGGACTTTAATGGACACCAACACTTAACACTTAACTCAACACGTAACAGTTTTTTTCAACAGAGTTTCAAAGGACTCTAGGGTCTTATCTAGAGAAACGATTGTCATTTTTGACAATAAAAATAACAAATATACACTTTTAAACAAGTGTTGAGAAAGAGGACCATTCCGAAGTTGTTGTATGTGGAATGATACTAATGAATGTCTTTGTGTCAGTTTATTGTTTACAATGGTCCGTAAATGTGCGTTTTATATATGTAACACGTGACCTCCCTACGTCACTACGCATTTACGTTAGGTCATGCTGGAAGGGAACTAGACAAAAAGTTGTGGTTTAAAAGTGCATATTTTTTTATTTTTTTGTCAAAAATTACAATCGTTTCACTAGATAAGACCCTTATGCCTCGTTTGGGATCGTTTATAGTCCTTTGAAACTCTGTTGGAAAAAACTGTTACGTGTTAAGTTAAGTGTTAAGTGTTGGTGTCCATTAAAGTCCATTAAAATGAGAAAAATCCTACAATCTTTTCCTCAAAAAAAACATAATTTCTTCTCGACTGAACAAAGAAAGACATCAACATTTTGGATGACATGGTGGTGAGTAAATTATCTGGATTTTTCTTTTAAGAAAATGGACTATTCCTTTAACTACTGTATATAACAGTTACAACCTTATTGTAAAGTGATCGTATTTGTTTATATATGAACAATAAATAACTGCTGCTTTACAAAGAGAAAAATATACGAGCATGCTCTGAACAAAATACATTTGCATGTCAAATAAAAGGCCAATCGAACTTTTCAGAGAATGCATATATGTATATTTTGTCTTTTTCAATTAGCAAATTGTGTATTTTCAAATGACCATTTTGGTTGTTTTGTGTTGCAGGCAGCTCATCAATATCGTACAACACGCCATCTCATACCGACCAGTCTCCTCGTCTGGCTGCCAAAGAAGGTAAAACACATGTACAGTACATAAACCCAACGTCATAATACCTGTAGCTTAACTGGTAGACCTTGTAATGTCTAGCTCATGGGTTAAATCTCAAGGAAACACATATTCTGATTAAAGGTACATCTTGAATGCAATGAATGTCACTTTGGGTAAAAGTGTCCGCAGTTTATGTATACGCTTGAATTTTTATTCTTCAATCAATCGTACCATCCATTAGTAGACACGAAATGCACACTACATGAACAATGCATACAGTATGGACTTGACGGGGATTCATTTGAGACCTGAGAGGTCCTATCATTTCACTAAAATAAGAGCATTGCAGACTGTTTAGTTGGCCCCTGTCCCCATTTCCATCTTCTTCTGTACATCAGAGTAGATCTCCGGGCTGAGGCGAGGTGGCCAGCAGGTGCTGTCTTTGTGTGGTGCAAATAAAGAACGTCAACAATTCAGTTGAACCCACCTGAACGCAGACAGCACTGCAGCTCTCAGAGCAGGGAGACAATTAGCAAGACAAAAGCCACATGCAACGCTGTACTAAACCTGTAGCATAGAGAGAGAGAAAGGGTAGAGAAACAGCTGTCTCTGTCAACAATATAGCAGATAGAGAGACTAAAACATGTCCAAATTATGTCTTAATGGAGGAAACAGGGATCCAGGGATGCTAGTTTTTGTTTTTAGTGATTTTCTTAGTGACTCAGTGATTCAGAGATGTATTTTATGATTTAAGAAGAGCATTGATTTTAGGAACACTGAATAGGCATTTCATAATATAAGCACAGCACATTTTTTGTCTCATCTGCAGTAATGAAATGTTCACCTCAAATGGCTTTTTCTGTGTGATGACAGATTAAACCTTGCACAGTGGTCAGTAAAACCACAAATTGTGTAAGATTGCAAGTGACAGATTTCGCCATGTTTTGCGCAAACCATAGTAACGTTTACTGAATGTTCAGGCTATGTTTCAACACCTGGACATTGTTGATGGAACACAAGATGCAAATTATTGTGTTTTTTAAAAAAGCAGTTTCCCAGACAGGTCCAAGACTAAAATGCATGTTTGAGCTGCCTTGATTTAAAATAAAAAATTGTATCTTAACATATATAAGTGTAAGTGTTTAGTGTCAAGATACAAACCAGTATTGTTTTTTGTAAGGTACACTGAAAAAAATGATGTAGAAATTACAGTATTACTGACAGCTGGTTGCCAGTAACTTACTGTAGACTTTACATTTATGTTATTTACTGGCAAGAGTTTGTGTTAAAGTTAAATGAACATTAAACATTAATAAGTCTTTACAGTACGTTACTGGCAACCAGCTGCATAATTACAGCTAATTTTTTACAGTTTATGTTTGTGGAAACTACTATATAACTAAGTCCTGTATTATTCTAAACCCTGTCTGGGAAATCGCTGTACATTCTGTAACTTGTATTTATATTACATTTATAGTTGACTAGCTGCAGTGCACTGTATTGTAAGGTCTTCACACTGGGGTACAAAAGTGCATACTAAGAACTTTTAAGGCAAAAATAAAATAATTTTTTTTTTTATAAAACGAAAGTTAAGTCAAATGAAAAAGGCAAATTTGTGACTTACAATTATTTAAAAAGTCACATTGTCTTGCATACAGGATTCTGTTTGGATAATTCTTAAAATAATATTGGCATAATATGACGTAGCTTGCTATGTGGTGTGTATACTTCTCATATCATGAAAATACCACATAGCAAATAAAAATAAATTATGAGTTTCTCGTAAATTTATTCAACTTTGTGACTTTGCAGCTGCATTTAAAAAATACTGTGTTATTTTTAACCCATGGTTATTTTTATCCATCCAATATGGATCTTTTTAGGTTAATTTAAGCCAACGGTTGGGTTAGAGAAGTTTCACAATGTACAAAAGTTGCCAACGGGGCGGTACCTTTTTAAAAAGTACACTTTATATCTAAAAGGTTCATATTGGTACCTCAAATGTACATATCTGTACCAAAATGATATATATTAATACCTTTTTAAAAGGTACACGGTAAAAATATTGCTGTAGTTATGCAGCTGTTTCCCAGTAACTTACTGTAGATTTAAATGTACGTTATTTACAAGCAACAGTTTGGTCAAAGTTAAATGAATATTAACATTGAGTCTTTGTCTTTAAAGAACTAATATATAAAATAACCACCTCACATTCCATTTTTTTTTTACTTAATTCTTTCATGTTGTGATAACTTTAAAAATCAATCTAACAATGTAAATGTAATTTAATCTAGTTCATTCAACAAAAAAATGTGTCTTGTCAGCTTTACTTAAAACTTATTTGTTCAGCCAACATAACTTGTTGCATAAAAGTAACAGATTAATAAAACCAATACAGACTTGCATCTCATTGGCTGATGATTTTGCAGTATATTATGGGTAATTTTTGTTGCAGAAGTGTTGCCCCATTAGATAGGTACATGAGCAATACGTGGCCAAATACGAGTCAATGAAAACAAACAAACAAGTGGTTTGGAATTTAACATTGCATTTCAAATATGTATGAGTGACGACTTTTGTACTTTTAATTCAGAGAGTGCAGAATAAATGTTAAAATTAATTTAAAGTGTGTTCATTCTATAAAGTTAGAAGGCGGAGACAGTCAGTTATGTTAATTGTCAGATCTAAGATTTTATTGAAGATGTTTGTTTTATCATTGAATATTCATTCCTCCAGAGATAGTAGACAACTGTCGTGACTCGTTTGCCTATAACTCAATTTACTTGTGTACTTTCCACTGATGCTACAAGATACACATCCAAATTAAATCAGGCTCTCAGACACATCAAGGAAATCAGTTTGCATAAACCATTTAAGTAAACATTTGACAGTCTCTCTGGAGAACGGGCTACTTAGGACATTCCCACTTCAGAAAGCACAACGCTGCAATAACAGTGATAGCGCTGCTCTCCGGAGCACAGGATAATCTGGGTAAGACCAGAGGACCGGCTATCCTGATAAAAGCCAGAAGTCAGACCACCTGTTCTGTACTCATTAGTACAGTGAGCCTTAAGATAAGATAACTCTGAGAACGCTTTAAGACCTTTGACCTCTTTCTCACAATTGCGGAGGTGATGAGTAAAACTCCACACAAAAGTAATATCTACATAAAATCAACATTTTGTAAAAAATTACCCTTGATATCTTTAAAATTGACTGAGAATTTTTTTTTTTTTTAATGAAATCAATGAGTGAAATCAAACTGTGATGCTCCAAATCTCGTGATTGTGAGACTTTAGTCTGGATTTCACAGACACACTGTTTGACTTTTTATTGTATATATGCGGTAACTGAATTACTTCCCCATTACAGTACCATAACTGTACATGTTTTTTACAGTATGATGCCTTTACCGCAGTTCCATTCTACAGTATAATAGCCTTACTGTAACCTAGTTTTTTTAAAAATACTGCCTTGAGGGGGAATCAAACCCAGGACGCCCTTGTCGTAGGTCTGTAACACTACCACAGTGCTACAGTCACTTGATGAAAGTTATTCACTACAATCCCCAAGTAGCCTCTTCTGTCACTCTTTCAACATTTCGAGGAGTCATTATTGTTTTGAAGTCTTGTGGTCAAATTCAAATCTGACGGTCAAGCATTTATCCATAATCCCTTTCTTGTTTCTATCTACAATTCTCAATAAATTATTTACACTGCTGAAAAACAATTCACATTTTGAAATTTGCTTCACTGCTAAAAGCATAACAAATAAAATGTATTTCGTTTCATAGATATATTTTATTTTTCCATTTTATAGGCTTTTATAACACTATTTTATTCACCTACAGAAAGCACTACTGCTGTTGTTTTACTGCAGTCTACAGCAAATTCAAAACATACAGTAAATAACTGTAAATGAAATGTTAATACCCATAATGCAATGCATATTACAGTAATCAACTGGAAAATAAAATGACGGTATTTTACTGGGCATTTTGTGGTAAGTAACTGTAGAAATTACAGTTAAGTCTAACAGTGCAGGGTCACGTAAATACCTAAACAATTAAGAGGTGGACTATAGTTACACTGTAAAAAAATTATTTAGAAATTACAGTATTACTGGGTATTACTGGAAACTAGCTGCCAGTAATTTACTGTAGATTTTACCTTTGTTATTTACTGGCAACAGTTTGTTCAAAGTTAAATAAACATGAAACATTTTCAGTCTTTATCTTCTACAGTAAGTTACTGGCAACCAGTTGCATAATTACAGCTACTTTTTTTACAGTGATTCATACACCTCCCATAGAGTCTCAAAATTTAATCCATGAAATAAAAATGCAATGATAATTTTAACATCTTGAGAGTATGATTTATACAGCCCAGTCTTTTGAAGATGCGTATAAATAGCAAGAAGTGTAAAAATCGTGCAATACATACGCCAAATTCCACTTTGGCGTCCATATGATGCGCCGGTCCTTCCCATTCACTTAGGCGGTGCTTTTTTTGTTGTTTTATTTATTAGTTTCTCAATTTTTTTTACCATTTTCGCTTTTTCGCAACTTTTTGTTATATAAAAATGACATCCTAACCCAAACCCCAACTCTAACCCCAACTCCAAGCGACCATGGCTTAAATATGGACAAAAACATGGAGAAACCTGTATATTTAATAACCTCATTAAGCAAATCTAAAATCTAACCCTAAACCCAAGCGAAAATTAAGAAAAAAAGAGAAACCAATAAATAAAACGACAAAAAAAGATGCACCGTTTAAGTGAATGGGAAGGACTGGTGTATCATATGCACGCCAAAGTGGAGTTTGGCGTATGTGTTGCGCGGTTTTTACACTTTGTGCTGTTTGTACGCATCTTCAGGAGACTGGGTAGGATTTATAAGATTGATTTATGTTTTAATGTCCTTATCTTAGGCCATAATTCTTTGCTAATTTATCCCAGGTAGTAAACAGTTAATGGTGAATAATTGTCCAATTACAACATTAAATACAAAACTATTTAGCGCAATATGGCTCTGTCCCAAAACCTAATAAGCTTTGTATATAAGCAGCGTTTTGAGGCATCGCAGGTGCAGAGCCTATAGGAGCAATATTGATTTCTCTCAGTGTTTTGGCACCATTTAATCATACAAACTCAAATATTCCCCTTTTTTATATGTTTTATTAATAGCCGTTCAAATTACTATACTTAACCCACATGTGACACACTCTTGCATCGCATTGGTGTTCGCCGATGTCAAAACTTACATATCCAAAGCTCGTGGTCCTCTAGGAAACTGTTTCCGTATACCATTTAAACAAACATTGACTGTTGCCTATATATGCTGAACTTGAGCGTGCCGTTTCAAAACTGAGCTAGTCTAGACGGCTGGCCGGGCCAGGATCTTGTTTTGACTAGGCTTGGTCTCTCGAGGAGACGCCACACCCAAAGAAAGCAAAGCAGATCTCAGCACAGACTGGGAACACAACTGTTTAAGCAAGATAGCGCTCATTTGTCTTTATACCATATACCTGGTACAATCCCGGCCTCTCGTTTATGGAAGAGATGAGTGTGTGAACCCAGTGTATGCGTTACTGACAATCTAAATTTACAGCCACCGTATTGGGACGGATTTAAAAGCCCATATCCCAGATGCGTGTCTGTCTCTCATTTCGCAGTTGAGTTCGGATGTGATTGAATTGGGAATTCTGGCTCTTTCTGCTTTTCACCGTTTCAGATCCGAGAGAGATCTGGCGGTCACATCCATCAGTCTTTCCCACTGTTGTGTCTCCTACACGGTTTCGCTCCTCCGCAAGTTCCTCTGCTCTTTTAGACAGTAGCAATGGCCACCACTATTGTTTTCTTTTTGAATTCCGATGCGTCTGTCTGCTCTTCATCTCTCTCGCTCTCTCTTTCTCTGTTCTCTCCATTGGTTTGTGACCCTTCTTCTCCTCCTGGCTGCTGTGTGTTTTTTCATGGTGGAGGGGCATTAAAAACGGGGGAAAAAAGGCTAGTAAAACAAAGAGAGGTTGTGTGAGCAGACTCGGCAGGCAGGAAACGTAACTCTCTGTGGACTCTCTCTCTTTCTCTCTCTCTCTCTTTCTGTCTCGGCCCTTCTCCAGATCAGATCTGACAGACAGTGAGAGAGTGAAGAATGAAGATCATTAGAAAGAAAGCGTGAGCGGTTTAGGACTGAGAATGAAAGAAGATCTAAAATAAATGAAAATGTTGTTATTATGGCCTGAATTCATTGCGTTTATAAATTGCTTTAATAGAGAATGCTTTGGTGTTTAGTCTCTAGTGCTACAATTTCATTTACTTTTATAGTTATGCAGCAAACAACAGTTATTGTCGTCTCAATATTTACAGCCAAAGAAAATAATATTGTGCTTTCGTTTGATGAGCCTTAAAGCTGCAGTGTGTTATTTAAATACGTCAGATTACTTCAGTTTAAAATGCAGAAACAGCTAATGTTGTTATTGCTTGGTCACGTTTTCATTTGTTTTGGCTTTAGCAATGGTTTTAGTTTAGGGCTGGACGTTCTGTTTGGCTGGCTAATGAAAGATGAAAAGGCAACTAACCGAATAGACTATATATTGTGCTAGATTTAATGATAACCAGGAGTAATAAAGGTCTTGGACGTTCTTTCTTTTATTATCGCAAGTTTATGATACTTTGAAACTTTACTATCATCTTTTCTCTTGGACGCTGTTTTAGCAGTGAAATGCTGGCTGGAGACACGGCTGAGATTTTGAAACGTGGATCGTGTCGTTTATCAGCACTTTCCAAGCTAAACATTTTTCTTTGTCTTTTAATGTTAATGTTCCACTGAAAACTTTGAATTGATTTCAAGCGAAACGACCAGAAGAGGGCGCTGTAATACCATAGTTGCAGAAGTATTGGCCCATGCTTTGGATTGATGATACTAATTTTCCATTAGAAATCTAGTTGTTTGAATTCTCAGGATGGACATAAAACAAAGATTACTTTCAAAAGCATAATTGCAGACTTTCAATAAGAGTTTTTTTTTGGCAGGTTTACTTTTATACAGTAGCACTGTAAGCCCTAGAGAAAACATTTATTCTGTAACCAAGGCCAAAAGTCTGAGCATGCAGTCGAGGGCATATAGAAACTTGATTAGTGTCAATCATTAGCCTTTTTTTGTTTGGGAAAGAGGGATCAGTGCTGCTTTAAGACAAGATGGGACTGTTTCAAGAGTGAAGTAGTGTCTGAGGCATCCACAAGAAACACACATGCGTCCTCCACGACTTTTATAGAAATTCTTGCCATTTTCCTCTGAGGCATTTGCCTTTGCATTCTTGCTATGCAGAGTAAATCTTGAAACTTTTATAAGTTAAGTTGTTTGTTCCGTTTGTTCAGTTGCCGTAATATTAAAACGGTGTTGCCAGAAATTGAACCAAAGTGGTCTCAGTTGCATTTTGAATATATGAAATATATGAAAATATACGATGTGAACTACAAAAAATGTCTTGAGGATCTTTTTTTCTTTTAATTGAGATTTATCTAAAAAAAACTAAATATTGAGAAAATACCCTTTAAAGTTGTTTAAATTAAGTCCTTAGCAACACATACTGTATTACGTATGATGAATATATATGAAGAGTTTCGTTGCAAAACGAGATAACCACAGTTTTTTTAATTGTTCAGAAATCGCGTTTTTTGGTTATGCATTCCAGTTAATATCAATGCAACTGCAGTTGGTTTGTTTTGATTTAAACCTTCATAACTTAAAAAATACAGCTAAATAGCACCGTAAAACAAAATAATAACATGATAACATAATAATAAACATGTTTTGACAAAATGGATTTATCTCGTTTTGCAACGAAACTCTTCATATATATATAGGTTATAAGAAATGTACACTGAAAAAAATAAAGACTGGATTTACTTAAAAATATAGTGCATCATTTTTGCATTACATGGAATTTTAAGCAATTTATGCAACTGCTTACAATTTCAAGTAAAACTTACTTAAAAAAGTAGATGCAAAAATGATGCACTATATTTTTAAGTAAATCCAGCGTATTATTTTTAACAGTGTATAAAGTATCTTCATAAAACATGATCTTTTCTTAATATCCTGATGACTTTTGGCATTAAAAAGGTTTTGTGGTGGAGGGTCACATATCGGTGTGTATTTTTATTTTTTATGTATATAAAAATATTTTTTATTAATGCATAATTAACACAATTAAGTATGAGAACATTTTCATGTGTTTAGATGAAGACATGCAGCATTTTGTTTAAATGTGCTGCATAAGTTTGACTTTACATTATTAAAAGCTACATAAAATGACATATAAATAATGTTTGTAGAAATATATAGATATACTGTAGGAATTTATAAAAAATAAAATTCTGGATCAAAAATAAGATCAATCAATTTGTTAAAACATGCAACATTTTCAAAAGTGTTCATGCTCATTTAAAAAATCTTGGTAACACTTTACAATAAGGTTGTATTAGTAAACATTAGTAAATGCATTAATAAACATGAACAAGCAATGAACAATTCAGTTTTTCAGCATTTATTAATTCTTGTTATGTCATGTTAGTTAATGTCAATACAATTATTCATGTTAGTTCATGGTGCATTCATTTAATGTTAAAAGTAACAATGCTTTTATTACTGTAGAAGTATTGTTGATTGTTAGTTCATTGTTAGCTAATGGATTACCTAATTGTTAACAAATACAACCTTATTGTATTGTATAGTGTTACCAAAATACTAAAGCTTAAAAAAATGTGCATCACGTACAATATAGAGCTCATAACTGTGAGACAGTGAGTTTTGATATTGATTTGTTCGCGTGCTTAACAAAAAAAATCACATTCACCATCTGTTATATGCTCTGAAAATTTGCTTGCAGACAGTTTGTGGCTCTGTGAGATCTTTAAAAACAAACTGATCCTCTTGCATTCAAAGAGATTAATAATTCTGACAATTATTATATTAGGGGTTTATGAGTATGCAATTGTATTTACTGTGTTTCAGAAGTCTGTCAGATAAAACCAAACATCTTTCATACACAGACACGCACACACATTTTTTAGAGTAAAAATATGGACAAAAATACTCCTTGGGCAAAGAGATTTACTGGGATATAAACCATTTGAATTTGATTCATTTCAAATGAATGTTCTTAAAATGTTTTTCCAAATTCTTAGCAATATATAGCAGACTATAAAACTACTTTTTTTAATAAGTTATTTCTCTTTCTAATGTTTTTTTTATCAGATGCGTCTTATGATGCTGTACGGAGAGCAGGCTGGTCGAACAGTATTCACAGTGGCAAAGGTTAGTCCCATGTCAACAGCTGTTTATATTCTACCTTCATAGAGATTTGCATGATGTATTGATCAGACATACATAACGTAAGACATGTTCTTGATTCGGATGTCTGTACTTTAACCTGGACGGTAATGCGGAAAGTCAGCCATGAGGCAAATGGTCAGTTTTCAGTTTCAAGAGACACAGAGAGCTAAAAAGCCCATTAAGTGCTTAGCAGTTTAGCCAGCTACTGCTCCTGTTTTCTTTGGACCACGACTGATTGGTCTGCTCGCCCAGACAAATGTGTATAACTTTCTCTCTCTCTCTCTCTCTCTCTCTCTCTCTCTCTCTCTCTCTCTCGCTGTTTTTCACCCTTTCCATTTCTCAGGCTCTCCAACAGTGGTGTCTCAAAACGTATCCAAGAACACTGAGCAAGCTCGGCCTCAGCCAGGTGAGCAGAAAATCTCCACCACAAGACGCCACACTTATGCATTCAAACACCAATGAGAAGATCAGCAACTTCAAATTTAAATTAATTGTTTTTTTTCAGGCTTTAAGTAACATATACTCAATTTTCTCTTCTGTTAGACCCTTATCAGATATTAGGACCCACCAGCAGTCGACTCGCCAACCCAGGTAACAACAAGAACTCTTAAAGGAATATTTTAACATCTTTAATATATACAAGTACAGGCTTCAAAAATGCACCATACAATGACTGATATGTCCTTATATGTCTTTACAATGACTCAGTCTACTTCCTTATAAAAAACCATTATGAATGGGTCACTAATAATACATTTTTCTTACCTCTCTTAAAGAGGACATATCATGAAAATCTGACTTTTTCCATGTTTAAATGCTATGATTGGGTCTCCAGTGCTTCTACCAGCCCATAAAATGTGAAAAAGATCAACCCAGTAACTTAGTTTTGGTAAACTATTCTCTGCAAGCGTGTGAAAAAATAGGTAATGGAAATTTGGCTCCCCTTGTGATGTCAGAAGGGGATAATAACACCCCTGAATCTGCACTATCCAACCACAGCATTGCAATTTAGTGCAGAGATCAGCTCATTTGCATTTTAAAGGACACACCCACAAAAGCGGCACATTTTTGCGTACACATACAAAGTGTCAATTTTCTATATTTTATTTTGAGCTTCACATACGTACTCTGGGGACACCAAAGATTTATTTGACATCTTATAATAGTCTTGTGAAATTTCCCCTTTAAAGGGACATATTCCTATTGACTGTATTTGCTTTGGGAAAAAGACCAGTACAATTCTCCCAAATGTATTATTTTGTTTCCAAAGGAAGAAGTCATTTGGGTTTTGTGAATTTGAATAATGCAAATATCTTATATAACTATTGCAAAACTTTGTGTATGTCTTTGCGTAGGATCAGGTCAAATTCAGCTGTGGCAGTTTTTGCTTGAACTTCTTTCCGACAGCGCCAACGCCGGCTGCATAACCTGGGAGGGGACCAACGGAGAGTTCAAGATGACAGATCCCGACGAGGTAGCGCGTCGCTGGGGCGAACGCAAGAGCAAACCCAACATGAACTACGACAAACTGAGCCGCGCCTTGCGCTACTACTACGACAAAAACATCATGACCAAAGTGCACGGAAAACGCTACGCCTATAAGTTTGACTTCCACGGCATTGCTCAGGCCTTGCAGCCTCACCCGACCGAGTCATCCATGTACAAGTACCAAAACGAGCTGCCTTACGTACCCAGCTACCACACCCACCAACAGAAAGTCAACTTCGTTTCGCCTCATCCACCCTCGATGCCCGTCACTTCCTCTAATTTCTTCGGGCCCACCACCCCGTACTGGAGCTCACCAACGGGAATTTATCCTAATCCGAGCATGCCGCGTCACTCCAACACTCACGTGCCTTCCCACCTAGGCAGTTACTACTAACGCCCTCACTTCTCACCCTATATGCCAAAACTTGAACTGCACTCGGAGAGAATAATTAAATGGAAGAAACGTGGAAGTATAACTTTTGTTTGTTTTTGAAGAGGCCAAAAAAATGTACAAAGAAGGAAATGTTGGAAAAAGCTGGAAAACGTAAGTAGAGAGGAGGAAGGCGGACCAAAACATGGCAGATACTCTTCAGATGGAATACTACTTATTCAAAGGACAAGTGGCTTTTTGTTCAATGTTTGTTTTGGAGAGTGCCTGCGCGCGTGTTGCTAAATGCTCTTGTGCCTTTCTACAGCCGAAAGCTGCACCAATAAGCCTTCTACCAAATAAAGACCACGGCTATAGCGTAGAAATCGGTGAACGACCGAAAATATGAATCACTGTAAACTCACCCTGTGTGTTAATGCAATTGTGAACCGAGTGTTTGTATTTGTTGGACCTAGTCCCTGTTTCTCTTTGGATTTTATCTTCTTGGTTACATGAATTCGTCTTTTTTAGTGACCAAAACATTTTCGCTGCATGTGGCAAAATCTGGCAACTGGAAAAATGGAAGGGTTCACCCGTCAGGTGGATTTTTTTCCATTAAGAGCTTCTCAGGCTAGCTGGCTAAAGCTAAACTAACTTTTCATCTTTAGCAGTGCTGATGACCAAGATGGTGTCGATGTGAAAGTTTCATAAATGATAGATAATTTGCATATTTTTATCTATATGTAAGTCCCGTGTAAATGTATAAGTTGTCTCAGCGCTCTTACTGTCTGGCGGGATTCGTGTTTGCATCCCCCTCACTGGCCAGTGAAATTCAATTTCATCTCAAAATAGCCAATATGCCAAGTGTCAATTTAGTTCAAATTAAATTTATTACATTCCTCTATGTCTTAAAACTTTCTTGATAACTGAATGTGGGCATCATGTACCTCTGTTAAAATTAAAAATTAAACCTTTAAAACAACAACACATAAAGTTGAAACCAGAGATTCGCGAACGCTGTGCGTTTGTCAGACCTATTTGCTTGTTTTTTGTTTTGTTTTTTGATCAAAGGTCAACTAGGCATTAAGCATCTTACTGTATAAATTATGCAGAGCTATTTTCATATGTGACAGTGTTAAAATCATACGTTAATACGAGTTGACCTCGGTCAAAATGCAAAAAACTTTTTTATCAGTTACTGAAAGTAGTTTGTACTACGTAGGTGTTTTGTATCTGTACATATGGGCGATAAGTTTATGAATGTTTTGTAGTAATTTTCGGAAAATGCTTTTTTTTAAAAAGCCTTGTGCATTGCCATGACAATAGGAAAGTTATTTTGATATGTATTTTTTATTCCTTGAAAAGCAAACGTCTTACCAAAACCTCAGGCTTTGAGACAATCTGTTTTTACATAAATCAAGGTTTACCACACTTCCAATGCCAATTGCCTTTAAGCCAATCGCCAATGTTGGTTAACTTAATATGTGCCAAAAACAGTGTTATACAAGTGTTGGTTTTCTGCAGGCTGTGTACAGTAACAGTAAAACAACTTGTAATTAAAAAGTCACATTAATTCATCTCTTTTAAGGGATCACTTTCGGATATGAAGGAATTGTGCTAGTTTATATATGCAATGTATTTTGGATATTAAATTTATGACTATATAAATATATATGAAATATTGCAATTAATCTTTTTGTTAATTTTGTTGTTTGCAATTTATGAAGTATTACCTTTGTAAAAGGGTTTGTATAGATAAAATGTGACAAAATAAATGTTTTGACATTAAAAAGCTCTCCTTATGACTTTCTGCCCTCACTTAAATTTACTTGCAGTAATATGAAAATGATTGAACTCTAAACCATAAAAGCAAATGCATACATTTCAATTATTTTTATCATCACTTACAATTCAATGAAATATTAAATCACTGAATGGAAACACTGTGTCTGACATCATCATAAATGATGTTTAAGTGTCAATATAATTTTTTTTGAAAGTCATATTTTTTTACTTAATCAAGTACTGATTGACTTTAAACCACAATGGGATGTCCCAGGGCCACAATGACATCTTACATCTAGATACAATTTATTCATTAGGATATTTGTCCACCACATCACAGATAATTTTAAGGTGAATGAGATGAAATAATAAAAACAAAGAATTCAGTGCTGTAATGTCAGTTATCATGTTGGATTTTGGATTAAATATTTATTTCTAAAAGTAATAAACAGTTGTGTTTGTAAAGACTACCAAATCAGATCAGTTCTGTAATTTAACAAGAATTTTTTTTTAATATTAGTTCACTATAATCTACGGCAGTGGTTCTCAAACTTTTTCTGCGTGCGGCCCCCCTTGTGTACGGTGCATTCCTTCGCGCCCCCCCCCCCCAAAGAAAGTTTATGACAAAAACTGTTCTAAAATGTAACATTTTAACTAAACAAAACATATTTAGTTATACAAAGTAGTGCTGTTGGTTAGTAGCCTTATTTTTTTTTAGGTTTAATTACACAGAATTCATGAAAAATGAATGTATTTTATAAAATGTCATAAATCTGGGGCCCCCCTGGCACCATCTCGCGGCCCCCCTGGGGGCCCTGGACCCCAGTTTGAGAACCACTGATCTACAGTAGTTAAATGTAATTTACCGTAGTGCATTATAGTAATTACACTATAGTATTAGCATAATTAATATAGTATTCTAAGTATACTGGATATAGCGTTCTATATTATAGGAAACTAGGAAATATATCATTATAGTAAATACCATATATATATATATATATATATATATATATATATATATATATATATATATATATATATATATATTACGTGGATTGTTAATATTATGAAGAAATGCCACATGTATCTAGTCACATGTATATCTCTCTGGATTATTATCTTTATCTCTAATATATTTTATAATATAAAATAATTAAATATATATTTGTATTTATCGTAGGCTGCTCAAGTATCTATATTATACGTTAGATTGGGTAACAGCTAAAAAGCATGAAATATAAGCACACAAGTTTGGAGATTTTATAGCTTTGTGTCGTGCGCCCTCAAGTGGTCATCTTTGATCTTATACTGGTGGAAATTATTGCTTTTTACAATGCTATAATGAAATGCAAAAATATACTCATCAGATCAAGCTATTTCATTCATTTTTATTTCTTAAAAAAACATTTACAAACTAAAAATGACTTTTATACAAATAATATCTTAATATAACAAAATCTATTAATTTACAACATTTACATCATCCAAGAGTGATTCGAAGCTTTAAACATCTTCAGAAATACATTATGTTTAAAATCAGTTCCTGCATGTTAACCATTCAGATGACTAGATAAAAAGAAAATAATAGAAACACATCTCAAAATGAACCTTCGGTTAATATTACCACTCCCAATGCAATGAACCTGTAACAAAAGAGAGCTCTAATTTCATACCTTTCCCACTTTAATCTTTATCATGTGAAGACAGTAATGTTGTTTTTGAGCAAGGTTTAAGAAAAGGTCAGATTTGAACAAATAGGGCAAAATGTCAGCTAAAATAAATTGCCCACAATGCAGCAATAAAGCCATTCCAGTTTTCTCTCATTGTCTTAACTTAAACTGACAATTATTTTGATGTAATATTGGAGTGTTAATTATGAACAATTAATCTGTGTAAGTTTTTTATATTCATGTTCCCTCATAAACTTCAATTAAAATCTGAAAATGCATTCTTGTGGTGATCATTCTCTGATGATGTCAGCTGGACAACTTGGGTGGTAACATCTGTTAACTCCACCCCCTCCAACTGTCAGTCTGATGCCAGTTCCATTTCTAAATGAAACACCTACTTTTCTACACCCAATAAAAGCACTGTGGAAAACACAGGACAAGCCCACTATTTTCCTCATGCGATATTAGGTTTGTTTGAGATGCGGCTTTCCTCGCCTAAAATTTAGACGTCAAAGTACCGCGAGAATGATTCAAGAAATCATATTTCGTCTCGCTCTCGCGGTACTTTGACGTCATCCGGCTGTCGATTCTTGCGGCGCCGTATGAAGTCAAACAAGCGTATTAGCAGGCGACTGCAGTGAGGGAAGGAGTGAATAAAGAGCTTTAAAGTTCACACTTCACCAATCTCGCAGTCGACCACAAACGTCAGCAGAGTATAAAGATCGCGTTTGCGTATTTTATCGCAGATGAAAGAAACAAATGCAAATGAAATACCAATGCATGAACATGAAGATGTTTATAAGAAGTATCAACAACTGTTCATTACTGGAAAATGCTATTTAGTAAACATTGTGATATAAATCTAACTCTAGTGATGATACAAATTATTTTCTGTGGTGTGAAATATAAACAGCTTACAGTACAAATTATTTAGCACCAATACAAGTTTAAAGAAATATATATAAAAATATAAATGTCATAAGTCAATAACAAGTTGAAAAAAATATAAACTCTACTGCGGCAAGTGGAGTTTTTAGAATTAAGAAGTCATCCGCTGACAATTTAGGGTTGCCAACTGTCCCATATTAGCCGGGATGTCACGTATTTTGAGCCTAATTTATTTGTCCCGCGTTGACTGCTACACTGATCTAACCAGTGACTGATGACTCTAAATAACTACAGCTCACAGAATCTATGTTATCTAGTTTTTGTTTGTTACACGTAAGAAGATTAACATAAAGGGGATAACATTTTTTACCCTTGTTGTGCGTTACAAGTGTTTTGTCTTAGGCCCTGTCCCAAATGGCACACTCTGGAATTGTGGTCCACACTTTGATGATATCATGTAGTGCAGACTTTAGGGACCCCTTGATGCGAGTCCACGTGGGTGCACCGTAGTCGTATTTTGAGACAGACTTGGGTGTCACGCCATAAATAGGAAGAGAAGTTTCCCATCAGTGTGAGCTCCTCCCTTCCATCATCTGATTGGTCTGATTAATTTTTGCAAGGACTTCTGGGTTAGTAAAGTGCGCGAAGCCTTGCTGCAGCGCGGGCTTCGCCGAAGACCGCATCAAGAGGGCAAGGGGGGCGCTGAAGAGCACACTTCTAAGCGTAAAAATGACAGATGGGACACCCTACGGAATTGTAGACTAAGTGAGCATGCGCAATTTAAGGCCACAAGACCGAAAGTCCACATGAAGTGCGCCATTTGGGATATGCCGTATGTTGCCAAAGCATAAGAGTTATAAATGAATATTTAATTAGGAGATTAGCTACCATTTTGACAAATGTCTTAAATACCCTGTATCCACAAAACCATATCCGGACTGCTGCGGCAGACCCATCTTTTGTCCCGTATTTCAGAGTAAGAAAGTTGGCAACCCTAGCTGACATCCCCGGGCCAATGAGCATTAAGCTGTGTTGTCAGCAAGTCTTTTTGTCAACGCAATCGGTGGAGAACAACTGTGCCCGGCTCCCCATTGCGAGAGGTTTTGTGGCACATGTCAGCGTGACACCAGAGCAAATCGGACGTAACTCGGACACTTTTCTAACCGGCATGCATCTCGTGGCAATCACCGGTGATTGATTCTGTGCGGAATTTGCTTATATCAAATGAGCCTATTCTGTTTTACTCTGAAATACGCCACAACATGGGAGTAAAGGCGATCGCGACTTCAGGTTCACGAGGACTTTAAGGTTTTGATTTTCTGAAATAATAGGTCAATTACAATGCTATGACAGTAAAACACCATAAAAATATATAGATGCATTTCTGCTTTAGCACCTGAATCAATGTTACATGGTTTCTCCAAGGAGGTACAGTTGATCAATGAGCTACCGAGCTTTACATTTTGGTATTGTTGGGTACATCGATGTCAATCACCTCAAAGCCTTGGTTCTCAATGCCCTTTTTTATGGAGTGGTGATGATGCCCTGCCTCATCGTGGTAGCATCGAGAGCAATGCGGGGTTGGCACGGCCACCATTTTGCAGAAGTTGGAAAAGTCCACGTGGTATTTTCCCTCCGTGGTGCGGGAGATGATGGGGAGGAAGTCGTAACCCCACCTGATTTCCTGGGGGATGTAAGAAGTCCTGACCTGGCAGGAGGAGCTGGTGGACTCGGCCGTGCCATCCAGGAAGACCACAAGCTCAAACTCTTGCTGACGTAAAGTGTCCACCGCCATTTCATAGAATGGACTTGCTTTATTGATAACGTGGTACAGGGTCAGCGGACACACGAAAAACAGATTGTCCTTGCCAGCGTGCACCGTGAAGTCAATGTTGACCTGGTCCAGAATGATGGTTTCACCCTCTGGTGTGACCGTCGTCCTCAGCAGCTTGCCATAAATCTGACTGCCGATCATCAGGGTCTTGCGAAGGTTGGCTACGCGGATCTGAAGACAGAGGGTGCCCTTTTTGGGGCAGATCACTGCGGACTCGCTGAACATTATAGTCTTGGCTCTCTTTTTGGGTAGGGCGATCTTTGTCATGATCACACCACACCAGAAGCAGTTGATAATGGAGCCCATAAGAGACTGAATTATGAGCAGCGCGATGGCTGCGGGACAGCGATATGTAACGTATTTGTTACCGTAGCCAATGGTGGTCTGGGTCTCCAACGAAAAGAGAAAGGCCGTGGTCATGGATCTGACGTTTGCCACACATGATAGGTGTTCCTTAGGTGGTTCTTGCCATGCAAGGTCACCATTGTTTTGGGCAATCCAGTACCAAACCAGGCCGAAAAGGAACCAGCTGAGTGTGAAAGAAGCCACAAATTGCAAGATCACATATCGCCATCGGGTCTCCACAAAGGTGGTCCATATGTCTAGGAGGTAGGCGAAGCGGTTTGTGTGCATCACGTTGCCGTACTCGATGTTGCAGTGGCCATCTTTGTTCACCAGGCGACTCTTTCGAACCCACTGCTCTGTCACGTACTCTTTAAGCACCTCTCTCAAATAATGTGTCATTTTGAGGGTCAGTCAATCTGGAAAAAGAATAAAGAGGATTGATATTAAGTATGTGCATTGTGAAAGAACAGCTGTATATATATTTATATTAATTGAAACTTTGTTTATTGAAAATGTGTGAGCCAAACTAATACCACAACTTATACAAAACAAAATAACAAACCATGTAATTGTGGTGTCAGGGTAAACCTCTACAAAGCCACAAATCATTTGGAGGGACTGTAACCGCATATCAAAACATGACAGAGAACGTGCTGCCCGACATGTAAGAGTATTTAACCATAAACACAGTGTTGTTTTGCATTAAATTAGAAGCCCTTTGACAAATCTGTCCCCACATGCAAGAAAGTGAAAGATAGCATCTGTGGCTAATGTTTGAAATTTCTAGTGCTCTGTATCAATCTTATGCTTATTGATGAAACCCTCTAGCACTACCAACAGTCCAAATTTCACTTACGTTTTTGCTTCTAACTTCTGAAAGGGGATAGCAAACCAGATGAGAAGCACTGCATATCTAAAAATAAAACACATTATTTTCTATGAATGTACTCTGACAGCGGCTGTCCGCTGTGACACTGGGCGCTGGTCAAATCCCTGCCACGCCAGAGCGCCACTCACATAGTTTAACACAGGGGTGGGCAATTCTGGTCCTGGAGGGCCACAGTCCTGCAGAGTTTAGCTCCAACCCTAATCAAGCACACCTGAACTTCATTTGCAAGTGATACTGAAAACTTTGATTAGATTTTCAGGTGTGCTTGATTAGGGTTGGAGCAAAACTCTGCAGGACTGTAGCCCTCCAGGACCAGAATTGCCCACCCTTGGTTTAACATTAAATAACATCTTTTTTGTCCCAAATCATTAATGATTAACATAGGCTGCTAACACATATTTTGCATCTGGAAGTAGACTCTGACTAAGCTTGCACTATTTAATGTGCATGTCCGGTGTGCGATACTTGAGATTTGTCCTACACGTGACACTTCTCGACCAGTGTACAACCCCCTTAAGTTGTGAAACGAAATTATTTTTCCTCTGAATCATTGGCTCGTGATGATTTCGTTGCATTTTGAATTTTTTGAAAAACCAATTTTTTCGAACTACTAGAGTTTTTGTCCGCTTTGCGGAAAAAAACACGGTACAAAGTTGTGGATTTCGTGTTAATGGGAATATACATTATCTTATACCGCGTCAACAAATTTGACAGAGTGCTTAAAAACAGATTCAAGGCTGTATCATCGGCAAACTTACACGTACTTGGTATGTGTAGTCATCACCTGCACCCTCAGTTTTGTCAAAGCGCCACCTAGTGGTATCGAGATATGAAAAATGGCTATATTTACTTATATGTACTGCAAATATAAGTCTAAAATCATAAGAGACGTATTTTAAGATTCCTTGACGCATTCTGTCTGCCATTTTGGGCATCGGCCGTTTTGAAATATTCTTTTCAAACTCCTCCTACATTTTTTTGTTATGTAACATCTAGAGGCACTTAAGGCAAAAAATTATATATTTGTATATATCTTTGAAGAAATTACTAAGAACACTTGCAAACATTTAGTTTTTTAAACTCCTCCTTGAGTTTTTCTTTGATTTGCTTGAATTTTTGTGATATCATCTAGAGCCACTACGGAAAAAAGTTATGAAAAGCTACCTTGCCATGCCAAGTCAAACACTACCCAATGTCGGCCATTTTAGGTATCCCACAACAAACTGGATATGAAGCTGCATCTTCGCCAAATGTTTGTGTATTGAAATGAAAATTGTGACATTTTCATCACAGCGCCACCTAGTGGTCTTGAGATATGAAAAAGTAAAATTTTTGCTTAAATCTTTGGAGAACTTCAGCTCAAAATCATGATAATTTTTTCTTTGTTTGAAACTGCTTTCCCAATCTCATATTTTTGTCCATCTGTGTCCTTGTTGGTCTTAACCTTGTGTAGCTATATTATATATAAAAAAATTGGGCACACTCCCAGTGGCGGCTGGTGACTGAGGTGACTGGTGCCTAAGTGGTGGCCGCTCTTCCGAAGGGCGCAAATTGAAAAGACTAACCACACACATGACGAGCTACATACTTCGCATTGTGCGCCCTCGAAAAAAGAAGTCACCGGCCGCCACTGCACACTCCTATGACGGTACTTCCTGTCACCATTTATGTTTCAAGAAATAAGAAAAATTCTATTTAGTGGTTGGAATGTATTGTTTACTGTTTGAGTATCAAAGCAATATCATTTTTGTAAAGCATTTTGCAAATAGAGAATCTACTTTGAACAAAAAAGGATCTTCAAACTGAAAATGTTCAATCCTTTATTAATAAAACCCATTCCCTGATATGTATTTCCAGTTTGTTCCAGGGAATCCTCTTAATGTGACCTGGGAAGCAAAAAAGAATAATAAAATAAACAATTTGCCATATATATTGGTATTTTAACATTAACATTATTTTACATTATTTGCCCAAACACAGCTGTAAAATCAGACCCGGCGCCAGACACAAATTCACGGACGGGCATTTCATTTTTTAGGGGGGGCACAAATGAGAGCAACGTCACTGCAATGCATAATATCATTAGTTATGCATTAAGTGGACAAAAAAGCGAGGAAGAACGAACATACCTCTCCATTAACGCAATACGGAGAAGTCGTAAAGATTGGACCTAGCTTACTGAAGCAATCTAAACGCAAATAAAACACGTCGCAGGGCTCGACATCAACGCTTGTCCGGTTAATATCAGAGACAAGTAGATTTTTTAAAAGGCCAAGTGAAAGAGAATTTTACTTGCTCGACCGAACAAGCTGCCTAGTTTGATTAAAAAAACGCCAATAACAATCACCAAAACAGGATGATGATTCTGCATCCTTTAATCAAAGGCGACCGAAAGTGCATAATGTAAAAACGCAAAGTTAAACAAATAAGCACAGCAAACACAAAGTGTGTTAACAAAGTGGGTTAAACATACTGCGGTAAAAATTTGGATTTTTTAATAACATGATACAGTTAAGCAGCATCATATCACGGTTGAAAATGTGACAGATTTAATGACAGTTCACTACAAGTAATTAATATTAAGCCACTTACATTTTAGACGCAATGTTGACTGTTTTTGTTGTTTCAGCAGCGAAAATAGTGAAAGATAACAGCAGAACCATAACGTGTCAGTCTCACTGCAGGCAGCACTCAATCGTGTCTTAACATTAAGCGGTGGCGCGCTTAGCAAACAACCAAACATTTCCGCGCTCACTACTGACAAACCAATCAAATTCGTTTAAAATATATATATATTTTAAATCAGACCAAACACATTTTTATTTTTATTCATGAGTTATATATGTACAAAACAATAACTTTTAATTAATAACAGTGGCCTATTGATAAAAACATGGAGCTGGTGAACAGGTGAAGGGAGACCGCAGGTTAGTCCAGGGCGGGCACTAGTGACTCACAGGGCGGGCCCGGCCCCCTAAAGCCCGCCCATGGCGCCGGGACTGTGTAAAATCTCTATTATCTTGGTTGCAGTTAAACGTTTATCAAACTTAACTTTAACTTTTCACAAGCAACGTGCTTTTACGTTTTGGAAAAATTTAGATTTTCATTATTTTATAGTTTTTTGTAGGTAAAACTCAGAATTGTGCATTTTAGCACTTCCAGTTACATCATCCTGAAGTCAACAGATTTTTTGAATGGGATTATGATTAAACGCATTAAATAAGATCTTGGGTAAACACAAGCCCAGTATATTTTTCACGTTTTATTCTACAACATTAAAAGACTCCAGTAACAACCCCACTCATAAATTTTAAAGCTCTCACGTGTCTTTAAAAGTGCGGTTGCTAACAAGTTGATACATGGAACTAATAAAAAATATTTTATTTGTTTAGAAATAACACATTTTGTTTTTCCATTCTTCTGAACCGGCAAGTTCATTTGCATTGTGCAGTGAGCACACTATCAGAGTTTTTTTTTTTTTTTGCACTGAACACGTTTGCAACAAGGACATGATAACCCAAGTCAAAATTATGATTTATAAAAAAATTTAAGCTCATAAATAAATAATACATACTTTTTTATTATTTAAATAGCTACTTTTTGATTTTGACAGTATTTAAGAACAAGTTTAATAAAGCCAGATTACAGAAACCACAGGTTTTATCATGTTGAACTGAATCATATTCAGCAAAAACACACAGGTGTTGAAGCAAGCAAGCTATACAAATTTGCCAAGGTTTTTCTTTTTTGAACATAAAATTCATATGTTAAATTTGCTTAATTTTTTTAAGGGCAATTTCATAGCAGGAAGTACAGTGGAAATCCTTATATGGACACTTTAACAGGAATAGCGCACACACCAACCAAGAGCTGACACAAAATCAGTCTCACCAAAGAAGTTATTTGTGACAGAAAATTAAAGCTTATTTAGCTTCCCAAAGAACCCAGCATTATGAAAACAATGGATATAGCTTGTTTATCCGTGGTAGCAGCAGAGTTGTGCGTGTTTTGTTTAACGGTGGATCCAAGCAGATTATGGCGTTAATTCGGCCAGGTGACCGGTTTATATCAGTGGATCTGAAAGATGCTTACTTTCACATCCCGATGGCTCCTCACCACAGACCGCTTCTGAGATTCGCATTCGATGGGACAGCATACAATACATGGTCCTGCCGTTCGGATTATCTCTTACACCACGCACATTCACCAAATTTGCAGATGCTGTGCTCGCCCCTCTGAGACATAGCGGCATTTGCATATTGAATCACCTCGACGACTGGCTTGTTCTAGCCAAGTCAGAGAGCGAAATTCATGCACACAGGTCCGTTCTGCTCCAACATTTGGAGAATTTAGGGTTCAAAATTAACCTCTTAAAGAGCTTGTTTACCTTAATACAACCGATTTTGTTTTTAGGCATGACGCTCAACTCCAGCAGGGCTGGAGCGTGGCTGTCACGCTCACATTCAGACTTTGTTCAAAGTGGGTTCATGATCCCCCTTCAAATGACTTCAAAGTATACTGTGTCTCATGGCGGCATCTTCCCCGCTTATGCATGCCTGCTGGGCATACTGTTCATGAGACCACTTCAAGTTTGGCTGAAAGCGAGAATCCCGTCCCGAGCGTGGCGGTCGAGATGCTTAATGTTACACACAGCTGCACAAAAGCGCTATCAATATGGGCATCACTTTACCTTTTCCTCTCGTGCTCAGAGCTCAGTTCAGTGTGCAGAAGGAAGGTGGTGATCGAAAATTCAGCACCATCAGGTTCTAGTTCGGTCAGCCAACATGACGGTGGTTTCTTTCATAAATACAGACTGGCGAAACATCTACTATTATTGGCTCACCAAAACGTACTCTCATTCAGATCAACCCACATCCCAGGCATAGCCAACACGGGTGCAGACATGCTCTCCCGCAACGGCCTGTCGCCGAAGAATGGAGATTACACCCGCAGATGGTCGAGTGGAAATCAACCTATTTGCCTCAGTGGAGAACACACACTGTCCAGTGTACTTCTCAAAGCAGTGCGACGCCCTGTTACTGGCATGCCTGTAGTGGCCTGTATGCATCCCCCCCAGCTCTGCTACCTCAGATTGTCTGCAGGATCAGGGAGGACAAATGTACAGTGTTGCTGATCGCTCCGTTCTGGCAATATTAACCAGGGTTCCCCGACCTAAGGCAGATGACGTCATCAGCGGATACCGCTGATAAGAGATCTCCTTTCTTAAAGGAATAGTCTACTCATTTTCAATATTAAAATATGATATTACCTTAACTAAGAACTGTTGAATCATCCCTCTATCATCTGTGTGTGTGCACGTAAGCGCTGGAGCGCGCTGCGACGCTACGATAGCATTTAGCTTAGCCCCATTCATTCAATGCTACCATTTAGAGATAAAGTTAGAAGTGACCAAACACATCAACGTTTTTCCTATTTAAGACGAGTAGTTATACGAGCAAGTTTGGTGGTACAAAATAAAACATAGCGCTTTTCTAAGCGGTTTTAAAAGAGGAACTATATTTTATGGCGTAATAGCACTTTTGGGAGTACTTCGACTCGGCGCAGTAACACCCTCCCTCTACCATTATGAGAGTGAGAAGGGGAGCGGACTTTTCAGGCGAGTGGAAGTACTCCCAAAAGTGCTATTACGCCATAAAATATAGTTACTCTTTTAAATCCGCTTAGAAAAGCGCTATGTTTTATTTTGTACCACCAAACTTGCTCGTAAAACTACTCGTCTTAAATAGGAAAAACGTTGATGTGTTTGGTCACTTCTAACTTTATCTCTAAATGGTAGCATTGAATGAATGGGGCTAAGCTAAATGCTATCGAAGCGTCGCAGCGCGCTCCAGCGCTTACGTGCACACACACAGATGATAGAGGGATGATTCAACAGTTCTTAGTTAAGGTAATAACATATTTTAATATTGAAAATGAGTAGAATATTCCTTTAAGTGAGACAATCTGGCACCCTCAGCCGGAAATATGGAACCTGCATGTGTGGTCTCTGGATGGCAGCCTTCATGCCTTTCAGGACGAGTGTTACACATAAATAGTTTAACGGAGACTAGGGCTCCTTCCACAAGATCACAAAAACTGGAACAAATTCTCTGTTTTCTACAGGAGCTTATGAACAGCAGTCGTGCGGCCTCTACGCTTAAAGTCTATGTGGTGTATATAGCAGCGAATTGCCCTCCTATAGCCAGCCATTCTATCAGGAAACACGACTTTATTGTTAGGAGTCTCAGAGGAGCCTGTAGGCTGAATCCACAGCGACCGCGCATGGCCCCATCTCGGGACCTATCCACGGTCCTGAAAGCACTGCGCAGACCCCCATTCGAGCCCCTCGAACAGGCGGATCTGCGAGCCCTCTTGTTTTAAAACCGCTCTGCCCCATCAGAGCCCTAAGAGCCTTCTCAGATCAGTCATTGGGTATGCCTATCACTAAACAGAGGCTGCTGAAAACGTGCCATCATCTTCACATGTAGCTGCCATGCTCTTTAAAAGTAAAAGTCTGATTATTAACTGCATATACAGTATATCAGTGTTTCCCAATCCTGGTCCTCCCAGAATATTTTAGATGTTTCCTTAATTAACACACCTGTTTTACTTATTAGCTTGTTAGGGAGACATGTTAACCATTCTGGAAGGACGTTGATGAGTTGGATCAGGTCTTTTAAATAAGGAGACATCAAAAACTTTCGGGGAGGAGGTACTCGAGGACAAGGATTGGGAAGCACTGCAGAAGATGACATCAAAATCGTCATCATCTGTTTATACAATTGCTATTTTTAGTGGAGCCAAAATGACACACAAAGCACACAAACTCTAGTGAATGGATTTTTTTAAATAGTTGCATAATGTTCATTTTAATCTGGAATGATGATGGGATGATGGGGAAATAAACAGTAACATTTTAAAATTCGAAAAGACAATTTAAAAAAATAAAATAAATAAACCACATACCAAGTGCCTATTTTCAGTCTTTAGTCTCGGAAATAGAGCATATGTGGTAGCACTTTATTTTACAGTTTGTGTACATATATGGTAAATATGTTGTACTTTCGGACAAATATGTAATAACATAAGGAACTTACTTTCGACTATGTACATGGTAATTAAAATGTATCATTACTGTATTTACCAGTGGTATATATTATTTCTTAACTCTGGATAAGTACTGGGTAACACCAGACATGTACTTATATCGGTGGTTTCCTGGACAGGGTTTACAGTAGATTAATCCAGGACTAGGCCTTTGTTATAATAGGACATTTAAGTAGTTTTTCAAAACAAACCTTGCAAAAACAATACTGGTGTTCATCTTGAAACAAAGCAATGGCCCTGATATACGTTAAGTTGCATTGGGTGCAGGAAGTGCTCATGGGAGCTGTAGTTTCGGGGTGTCACATTGGGTTTCACATTGCACATTGTTTATTATTTAACATGATGTTTCAGCAGAGTTCTTGGAACCATGAGAACATTTAAATCGACGGATCTTAGATTGCGCGGGGGACAATAGGGGTGGAGTGAATTCAACAAATAGCTTGGTGTTTGGTTATGAAAAGCTTTATATACAAATAAAAGAATCTAAAACCCAATCCTTAAATGAACTGGCAACCAATGTAAGTCTTTAAGTAGGGGTGTAATATGTGAGGATTTCTCACGTCCCTTAAGAAATCGTGTTGCAGCATTTTTGGATCATTTGTAATCGAAATATTTGTAACTTCGACACGCATAGAGAGTAGAGAGTTACAATAGGACAATCTAGTTTTAATAAATGCATGGATAGCAACATCTAAAGATTCATTGGGTTAGTATGGGTTCATTTTACATACTCAAAAGTAAGTAGCTTATGTAACCACACATTTGTCTATTGTTGAAACATATTTACCATACAAGTAAGGAATAATTGACGACAGTTGAACTGTTTGAAAATACTTTTATTAGCATCAGTCTCGCTCCTTATATTACTAGACCTTAGCGCAGCTTTCAACACAATAGATCATACAACCCTATTTGGTAGACTAGAAAATTATGTCTGCATTAGTGGTTATGCATTAGCCTGGTTTACACCGCTATCACTTTGCTTGCGCGAACAGGAAAAATCATGTTACTCTCACGTTAAATATGGCGCACCACAAAGATCAGTTCTAGGCCCTATCCTCTTCTCTTTATACATGCTACCTCTAGATAACATTATCAGGAAACAAAACATCAGTTTTTACTGTTATGCTGATGACAGCCTGTTTTACATTTCCTCTTAACCTGGCAAAACCAACCGGTTTTCTAGGGTAGCAGACTGTGTCAATGGTAAGTGGATGACAAATAATTTCCTTTTGCTCAACTCCAATAAAACAGAGGTACTTATTATTAAACCAAACAGTGCCAAAGAAAATATGTCAGATTACATCTTGACCATAGATGTTTGTACTGTTGCGCCATCTTCTGCTGTCAAAAACCTAGGTGTGATGTACAATAGCCACCTATTGTTTAATAGTCATATTTCCAACACTTGCTGCACAGCATTCTTACATCTTATGAAATATTAAAAAACACAGCATCTGACATCTATCTGCGTCAGATGTTCAGAAGCTTATCAAGGCATTTATGACCTCTGGAATTAACTATTGTAACTCATTACTAGGAGGGGTGTCACATGAACCAAGCAAAACAAGCTTCAGCTGTTCCAAACAAGGCTGAAAGAGTGCTTACTCAATCAAAGAAGTACAATCACATGAGCCCAATTTGGGCAACTCTACGCTGGCTGCCAGGTAAGTATCAGATACAATTTAAAATATAATCAGTTATAATCAAGACCCATCTCTTCATCTAAGTCATTCACTAAAATTAATTTCCTAAATATAATAGGTAGCTTGTCCGGAACTGAGCACACACACATTCATTTTTCTGTATGACTTTAACATTACATGTGAGCGGCCTCTACGCTAATAGGATCTTATTTTGTTTCCTTGTCTCATCCATGGTTCCCGGAGGACATTGAGACTGACAGGTCCAGTTCCAGTTGCCATTATGCTCATCCCACCACTGATCTTGCATCCCATCATCATGATGCCCAGCGACAACCAACTGTACACACAGATGCACAACTGCGATCCATTACACCACTAATTAGTATTAAAAAAACAAACATCTTGAGATACTTGGTTATGACTGAGCATTAGAGACTTGGGGCTTGAGTAGACTACTTGCTGGTGGCAAGAATCTCATTTCTCCAATGAGTCAACGACGACCAAAAAGAAAACTTCACCGAGTCATATTGCACAGAAATCTTGTCAAAGAACGGAAAAATAACGGTATTAACGGGTTACCATTACTTTAAATAAACGATTCTGTTCCAGAACATATTTTTTAAATACATATTTTTCTGGTTTCGTTTCTGTTCCTTGCAAAACATCAAAAGTTTCTGGTTTTCGTTTTCGTTGCGTGAACCGGTTCAAAGCCATGGACATGAATAGTATACATGCATTCGTGTCCTAATGTAAATGGACAGATCAAAAATTCCCATCCCATGCCGTGTCGTAAGCCATTTATAAAACAAAGGCACCCATTGCACATCGGAATGTTTTACTTCCTTTGTGGTGTAAACTGTTCCAGATCGGTATGAACCTTGAATTGTTGCCAAGTGTTTTGTGTAAGTGTTGATATCGGATATGAGTCGCTTTAAGTGTGAGTCATAAAACATCAGATACAGGCAACAAATTAGCAATCAAGATTTGCTGCGTAAATCCAACGTAATTATCATAATCAGGACCACCTTTTCCAGGTATTGCATAAGCTCATGCTTTAGAGAAGGATCTAACCAGTACAACAAGAACAACCTGTGACACTAGTGTGAGTTTATTAGGCAAACGCATGGCATACGAAACACTGTGCCACTATTAAATGTGTCAACCGAATTGAAACTTTCTCTATAAACATGTAACCAGACATAACCATACATAACCAATAAACATTCCTTTCTCAACCTTGAAACGTGTAGCATTGCAAGCTGATGTAAGAGTCTTTTACGAAACCCATACGCAGCAAGTTATTGCCCTACCTACAGTAACACAATCACTGCAGTATTATTTCAAGGCAGCCTTTTAAAACAGTAGCACGACTAATGTGGATATTCTCTACAATAAAACTACATTTATTAATCAGACTTTGAACCCTAAGTAATTAAACTAGGACCGACCTGGACCTGCCTGACCATTTAAAATATAAACCCGGAACCGCACGCGTCTCGGGTATTCCGTGAAGACCTCTAATGGTAAAACTCTGCTCAAGTTCAGACACATGAAATGTGACACTTACAGTATAGAGGGAGAGAACGTGTGTGTGTGTGTGGGAAACACTAATGCTAACCTTTTGTTAAGTCATCACCATCTTCTCTGTCAGTAAAATCTGTGACTGTTGACGTTTACGCGAAAAAGAAAGTATACAGAAGAACGGAAAACACCGCCACCTTTTTACTGTTATGTGAGAGAGAGAGGTGTGCGCTGCATGCAACGTAGAAAGGGAGGGGCGCGCTGGGTGCTTGCAACAATCAATTAAAGGCGCTCTAAGCGAATCTGTGTGACGTTACTTTTTGTTGATGTTTAAACTGTTTTCAAAGAAACGGAGCGTAGCTAACTCCTCCCCCTCCCTTCCGTGCTTTCATGAACGCGCCTAACCCCCATCCCCCAATCCTTCTTGACGTTTATTGGCTGGGACACTTTGTTATGGTTTCTGGTGGTAGGTTTGGCCACTTTGTTTTTATTGCAGTTTGTGGAGCCTGGGCTGTCTACAGAGATCGTGTTTTTTTACAGTTTGATCAGCGGACAGGCAGCAAGCAGATAGTGAGATGATGTTTGCTGCATGTAACAAAAAATGTTTTATGGTCTAAAACACCTGAATTTGCTTAGAGCACCTTTAAGACGTTTTTAAACAGTAAAATATAAATGTTAATGGGGATCATGAAAAATCTATTTGTGGTGGCCAGTGCTGATTCCGTGGCGGTGCGCCACCGTGGGCACCATGTTGGAGACCGCTGCTCTATTGTTTACACGAGTTTTCATACAAAATAATCCTTTGTTATTGTTGTTTTCCAAAGTATGCACACAGTTTGATAAAAGCCAGGGCAATTTTTGATCTGCCAACACGCACAATTTATATTTCACCAGCAGCTGATCAGTTTGGTCTTTTATAAATTTATTTTGTAATTTTGCATCATATTCTCCTTACACCTTTCATCTGTAACCCTGTACAGTACCAAATACTTTGTTACTATACTTACAGTAAGTAGATTTACTGGTATTAGTATTTTACTTCAAAAAAAGGGTTAGAAGATTTATTGTTTTCCAATGCGATTTATCCCTCTGGCCGCCTTCTAATCTGTGCAGTTATGCAGAGGCGGACACTACTTAAGTATTTTTACTTTCAACATAAAAGTAAATGTTCAAGTATTCGTATTTTATTAGTGTTTTTCTTTGGAAAACATACATTCCAAAGCATATTAACATAATTTTTACTCCACTACATTTAATAATTTCAAGTTTTTGGTTTATATTTAAGTAAATTAAAGATCTAGTATTTTTTACTTTTCCTTAAGTAAAAAGTATTTGTACTTTTACTTAAGGAAAGTAAAAGTACACAATTTTTATGTTATTAGGTATAAAATCAAATTTAATATGGAGTATATAAAAGGAATACACAGTATGATTCTATGCTTTAGAATGTAGTGAACATTTTTTAGTAAAGTAAAGTACATTTTCTATTCCCAAGACAAACACTCAGATAAAGCACAGATGCTTGGAAAATGTACTCAAAGTACTCAAGTAGTGTCCGCCTCAGAACACATTTGCCCATCACAAAGGTAGGCAGCAGCCCTTCCCAGCTCTTATTTCAGTTGTATTTTTCCTGGCTTGTTGTTTAGGTGTGTGATGATGCACAAAGACTCAAGTTTATACCTAATTAGCTACAAGACAATTTTTTTTTACTTGTGTCTTGCTAACATGAATGACTCATAAGGATCTCATGTAATAAGTTATGTAAAATTTTGCTAACGCAATAAGCCTACATGATTGCCATACAGGCTACTGTAATGTACTATTCCATTTATAATGGAGACACTACTGTGGATACAGTAATATTTGCGTCTAATAATGTCATCATAATCACCACATGCAATGTAGGCTTTAACAAATTGACAAAGCACTGCAGGTGAATAAGATACAAAATAACAATGGCATATCACCACAGAACTTTCCCAGTGAATGAATTTTCCTCTGAAATGTTATGTTTAAATATACAGATTAGCGTGTTTTGTTTATCTACATATTCAAACAGGTAAAGGGTAGTAGGCTTTAAACAAACACCAGCTAAAGGCCGTTTCACATTGGGCGTGATTTTGTGCTGGAATTAAACAGTAGACCCCTTATTAAGCCTTTCATACTGCGCATGATCATTTGAGTGGGTCGATATTCTTCCTGTCGCTTTGCAACAACAACACCCTCCCCATCCAATTAGATTTTAGTTGTAAATCACGGTTTCGGAGCCACTATTGTACACAGAATGGCAACATGGGGGAGATCAAACACAAAAGACTGCATTAAACACAGATGAAGACAAAGAGAAAAGAGATAAAGAGAAAACATTCCCTGAGGAGTTTCTATCTCAAATCCATATTTCCACTTTCCACTGGGTGGCGGTCCTACCCAACGTGAACACTGCGCGTTCACTTAACACTAAAAACACTGTGTAAGTTTTGATTCTCGGTTTTAAAAAACAATTCACAGTATGTAAATGCAGTTTACTTTTTCCTATGTGACTGATTGTAGTATATATATACAATTTTAAAGAAAAGAAACACAACAAATTAAATGTAGTTTGATATTACTTTGTCTTTATGCAAAAATAAAAACTGATATGAAGCAATTAGATGACCCCTTTTATCAAACTCTATTAAATACAATAATATAGTATATTAATGATAGACAGTGCTGGTCTATAGATTATACAGTAAATGTGACTGGTGTTATAATGGTTATTATTTCTATTAGATAGAGCAGAAGCAGGAAAAGTGCCTCTCTTTCTATTTCTCTCTTGCCGATTAAAAAAGCTAAATCCACTCATTATTTCAGATTCAAAAGTCTACTTGCTGTGCCAGTGACAGGGGACTTTACATTACAGCTTTGCGTTTTGTAAATCTTGAGTCAGCTTGAGCTTTGCTCGTTCAGTGCAATAGGCTTAACATGTCTTTTTGCTACCATCTCTGTGCAAAGTTTTTAGATTTTAGAAAATATATGGTTTATTAATAATAACAAAAAAAAAACAAGAGCCAGTTGTTATCGCCATAGAAACTGGCGGCACGCTAAAACTGCACGCGAACTTTAGCGCAGTAGCGCTCACGGTCATTCTCCGATCGACTCGGGTTTTACACACAATATTAATCAGACTTGGGACCCGAAGTAATTTAACCATGACTGACCCTACTGACCATTTCAAATACAAACTCGGAAACCATACGGGCCGCGGGTGCTCCGTGAAGTCCTCTAATGTTAAAACTCTGCTCAAGTTCAGAAACATGAAGGATATAATGTGACACGAGCTTTTTCGCGTCGCATCCCAATTCAATGAGAAACAGAGAGCACGTGAACGCACACCGAACTCATCATGTCGCGCACAAAATGTCATTATTAAAGAGTGTCATCATCACAGAAAAACAAAAAAGACAAAATTTGATGCCAGATATACTTTGGCACTTGTTAATATTCCTGGGCAGCGCTGCAGCAGCAATGTGTGGGAAAACACTGTTGCAAGAGTGTGCAGGCGTCAGTGGGAATTTGGCGAGCCATCTATGGGAGATAAACTCATTTCAGGACAATATTAACATGGCATTACAAAAAAATATGAATCCATTTTTGGAATTCTATTAATCGATTCTGAATCGGCAATGCTTGAATCGCGATTCAAATGTGAATCGATTTTTTGCACACCCCTATCTGATATCTTACAAAAGTTCTTCCAGGGCTCGCAAAATCGCTAGCCCAACGTCCCGGGGCTATTGTGCTTTGCAGACAGGCTATCAAAATGCATCCCCGCCCTGCCCGTCGGGCTATCTTGACTTATAGGGAGGAAAAATATATTTAAATGCTTATGCATTCTCTCACAGATTTGGATGGCTAATAATGGTGTATGAAATTCAGGCATTGGGTATTTAAATTGCGTTTGAGCGCGCGCTCGAGCTTTACTTTCGCGATTGCGCGAAGCCGCAGTACAGGAAGCAATCCGTACTGATTTGTTATGGATTTGTTGGGCAAATCCTCCAACTTTGTCCTGTCAGTCATTACTATCCTCACGTAAGAAAATTAAATCTCTCGCAGCAAGATTTAAAGTGATATAGATTGTACGGGCAGTGAAGAGAGTGACTCTGTGCAGAATCGCTCTTAAAGCGACAGTAGCCCCTGTTTTTCTGATCGAAAAAATTATCCAATCTGTAACTGGATGATCCAAACTGTGAGTTTTGTGACCCACTGAACCACTTTTAAATGGTGAGTATATCTGGTATGGGGATGAGCAGGAACAGTTGGTTTACATGGAAATCCATTTTTTTTTTGTCAACAGCATCAAAACAACAACAAGAAAAGCAGATGAAACATTGTGGTTAGAGGTCCTATTGGCTTTGTATTGGCAAAATTTGGCCCGCGGTAAAACTAATTGAGGAACCCTGTGCTATGCCCACAAAGTCAAGTGGCATTTTCTTATCTGTGACTTCAGTTAGTATTTCAGATTCAGAATCTGAAGTTTATAGATATTTCACTTTGGTTAGAAGAAACTATTTGTACTGATGATTGTAATTGTATGTGTTATTTGTGTTTTGATAGATGTTTTATCTCGTGTTTTGATAGATGTTTTATCTCAATATTTTACATTAAAAGTAAAGTATTTTTTATTCGGGCTACTTGCATTCATTTCAGGCTACCAAAAACTGCCCGAAGGGCTACCAGGGATTTAGAAATTTTGCGAGCCCTGTCTTCACAAAAATGGAATCGCTTTTAGCTGAAAATTTTGAGAGGTGATAAGAGAACAAATGAAGGTAGGACAAAACGTTTTTTATTTTTGACAGCGGGGGCTGTTTTTTCATTTGATATATTTTATGTTTATTTAAAGAAGATAAGCAATAAGCCCTGCGAAGCAGTGGTGTTACAGTGCATTTTATAACAGCTAAGGGAGGTTTAGCTTCGCGTCATGCCTAACAATGCCCCTTAACTGTTATAAAATGCACTGGTAACCCACTGCTTCTTGGGGCTTATTGCTTTAGAATGGGTGTTGGATTTCACTGGAACCTAGTTATTATAGTTTATAACGTTTTAAATATGGATATTTTTATTACAAAATCACATCGATAGCCCTCAGAAGCAGGGCTGTACACAGGATTTTATAAACACAGAGGTCCATACAGCCCTACTGAAAAATCCAGCTTAGACCAGCATAAGCTGGTGAGCTGGTTTTAGCTGGTCTCCCAGCTTCGTCTTTCTTTCTTGCACTTCTACTAACTGCGGTATGGCGCTCCTGTCCTCTTTTGAGTTGGTCTTCTGTCTGCCTGGTTTGATTGGTCATTTCAGAATCTATATATAAATTTGACTTTATATCTTACTTAATGGGGCGCAGTGCAGACCAGTTGGCTTGTGACATCACATTACCATGAGATCAATTTGAAAGCATACTTCATAATTTACTGTTGAATTGATCTTGCGGTGCTAAAGGACCGTTCACATTATAACAATAAATATAAAGTTAACTATAACGATAACTATATTAGCATTCACATTATAATGATAACTTTATGCTAATTCACACACACGCGCAAATACTTGCTTTAATGACATTAACTTTTAGTGGATAATTCTTGTAATAAAAACTGTTGCAATTGTTTACATGACACTAAATATGTAAATATGCTGTTCTTGTTGGATTTGAAACTAGTGAACAGTAAATCTAGTTTGTGTAATCTAAGTTAATATCTTACATTTTGGTGTAGTCAGTGTGGTAGGAAAAAAGCATTACGTAGTGACTTTCACAGCAACTGCATCATGGCTGGACAGGACTACCTGAGGTAATTTTATGTTATAGACCTCTGTATTGAGCTTTTCCACTGTCATTTCAAGTGCGTGTGCACTTGAAGTTCAAATAGATTTGATTGGCTGTCAATGGTTTATCGTTCATCAGGTGGGTGAAAAATCGCTCAGAAAGTGACCCCAATGATATCGTTAATTGTATCTTTATCGTTATGGTGTGAGCTTCGCTTTTGTCTTTAATATAAAACGATTTTTGGAACGATATTTTTTTATAGTTATAGTTATCATTACCATGAACGGCCCTTAAGACGTCACATGTTGGTTGGTCTACGCGGTGCCGCAAGAAGCCAAACGAGTGCTGAGTGTCAAATAAGACTAGCGTCAGAAAATTGGAGCCATTTGGATTACTTTGGGCTTGAAGAAAGCAGAAACCATTTTTAACCGTTATAACTGGAAGAGCTAGCCTAGGACATTTTCTAAAATAACTGAAAATGTGTTCGTCTGAAAGATGATGGACATACAGGTATTATGTATCTTGGATGGCTTAAGGGTGAGACAATCATGTGGTAATTTTGATTTTGGGACAAACTACCTCTTTAACTGTGTATTTTGTAAGCTTTTTTAGACTAAAATAAGACATGGAACATGAACAAAATAAACCAAAATTTCAAAACTTTATAAAAAGTAAATTCATTAGGATGCGATTGTAACAAGAAGTAAAGCACTCTCTTAACACTGGAGCCCATCGTAATGTCGATGGGTGTGCGATGACACACAGCCCTCACATGCCTATCATATTTCTTATTGCTATTGCATATTGCTTTGGAAGTTAAACGCGCCCGGGCGCGGTTTGGTTTGTATAGTGTGAGCGCACCCTAAGACTCATGTTTGAGCTGTCTCAAATAAAAAATACTTGCACTGACAGATCTCAGATCTCAAAATAAGCCAGCGCCATTTATTTGTCTTAAGATTAACACCAATATATGTATTTTTCTAATGCATGTAGTGCTGGGCGATACAGGGCAGAACGCATATTGTGAAATATCGAACCACACACATGACAAGCTACGTACATGTTGTGACGAACTTCGCATGGTGCGCTTAAAAAAAAAAGAAGTCACCAGCCGCCACTGGTTACGAGCTATACACGCTGATAAAGGGATGTCAAGAGCATCACGTTGCTGTGGGGGTCGCACACTCATACAGTATATTCACTGCAGTGGTGGATCTGCCTTTTTTTCCTCAGTTTCCTGAATTTGTGAATGTCCTGTAAATATACTTTTAAAGCTGTGCGGACTTGTGCACGAGCAAGGCGGACGCTGAAAGAAAGTACTGTATACTGTACCTATTTTGTCAGTTGTGTTCCGGGCTTTGACGAACCCTGTTTGCGCGTTTAATATTACACACAACGAAAATGTTTCCGCGCATTTGGATTCGGTCTGCGTTATCCGCATAGCGAAAATCATAGAGCTGTACTAATAAATGAATAACTTGCCTCATCGTGTTTGCGCAACATTACGCACAGTGCGTAAACATTATCGATCTGTCATTATCCTCTTGTAAAAGGTTTCAACCTCAATGTGACTTTCCTAGTTAAATAAAGGTTTATATATTATCGTTTTATCTGGAAATTTGCATGTTTATTAAAGATGCTTAAACATCTTAATTTAACTAAGGTCTATAGTCCTGGCTTTAGCTAAGCCTTTTCTGTGATACCAGGCCTTGGTTTTTCTAGTGTATTAAAATGATGTGAGTTCACCAGCATGAAACTAAAACAGGTATTATTAATGGATACTTTTACTTAAGTACATATCCCATACTTCTTTACTTTAACTTAAGTAAAAAAGTACAGTCAGTACTTGAAGGTTTACAACATGTATTTTTAAACATGAATATCTGTACTTCTACTTGAGTAAAGGATGTGTGTACTTTCCCCATATCTGTAAAGTACATGACTCATTGTTACTATTTATACTCACTGTTATCAAAACATTATCAACGTGGCTACAATTTTCAGTTATTTGCCAATGTGTATTATATAAGGCAGTGGTTTTCAAACTGGGGGCCGCGAGATGGTGCCAGGGGGGCCCCAGTTTTATGAAATACATTAATTTATCATGAATTCTGTGTAATTAAAAAAAAAACAAGGCTACTAACCAAAAGCACTATTTTTTTGTATAATTTAATGGGTTTTTTTTATTATTAAAATGTTGAGTTTTTTTCTTTGGGGGGCCGCGAAGGAATGCACCGTACACCGCAGGCTGAAAAAGTTTGGGAACCACTGATATAAGGCTTGTTGTTTAGGGCAGAAGTAAAGAGACCCTATTACATTGCTAAAAACAACATTATTTGGTGTTATACAATGAGTCTGCGTGGGTTGTGGTTCAAAAATCACATTATTTTTCACATACCATACATTATTGTTGCCCTGCCTTCCTGAAACGCGTTGATTTTGTATCGTTTGTATCGTTAACATGCACTAACCAAAGGAAATGTATAATCGTGAATCGGATAGTTTTGTAATGCGCATCACTGTATGAATGATATGGTCATTTGCACGGATATTTATGCAGAGAATATAAAATTTGTTTACCGGTGATTTTATCAACCTGACCTCTAGTCCTTAAATTCATTTAATTTTACCAATGTGAAAAATCTGGGGGTCAGATTCTACAATGGACTATTATTTGATTAACAAATTAGTACAGTTGTTGGTTCCAGCTTCTTTTATTAACATTCTCTTTCCAAAAATAAACCATTTCTCTCATAGTCTTTCTTAGAGTCTGCTACTGTATATATCCCTTTATTACATCGAGATTGCATTACTGCAACTCCCTCTATTATGGTATATCTAAGACTCAGATTTCTTGTCCACAAGTTGTTCAAAATGCATCAGCAAAATCCCTTTAGGGACATAAAATAATTGGTCCTGTTACTAAAGACTTTAAATGTTCTTGTCTTTAATGTCTTAAACATATATTTTTCCTTGGCTTTTAGTTGATAGTCTTTTTATGGTTGTTATTTTAATTGTACTGTTTTATCCAGCCCAGTCTCACGAAATTTCGTTATATAGTCACGTATTTTTTTAATTCTTTTTTCGTGCTATTATCACGAAATTTCGTGTTTTTTCGTGATCGTATAACGAATTCCTGTTTTCGTGTGATTATCACGTTGTCAGGACTCTGCCTTGAAGTCTTGTGTTATATTTGTATTTTGTCATGGTGGCAGAGTTCTGGCAGTCCCTGGTCTTGTGTGGAGGTTCATGCCTTGTTTTTGTGTTTGGCATGTGCCTCCTGTGTCTTGTCATTTGTCCCCGCCCCCTCGTTCTCCTGCTTATTGTTAATTATTACTTATTCCCATCACCTGTTCCCTCCTCGTTATCTTGTTTAGTTTCTCTTATATAATGTTCTCTTGTCCTTAGTTCTGTGCAGGTTCATTTTGTTTTGTCGGTGTGTGATCCAGTTTTGTCGAGTCAAGTCAAGAGTTTTATTGTCTAGTCTAGTGTTTTGTGTCAGCAGTCTATGCTGTATGCCCCCACGTGGGCTTTTGTTTGTCGTCTTATTATTAAAATCCTTTGTTAACCCCTTCATCGTCCGCTATTGGGTTCATCTGTGCTATTCCTAACAGAATGAACCTGCCAACATTGAACCCAACGACGGTGTCGGGGTCAGCTGCAGCCCCCGTTTTTGTCTTGTTGCCGGTCGTGGTGCGTCCTCTCCCGGAGTGGCTTACCAGAGGGGTCCGTGACCGGTTCTTCTCCGAGCTGTGGAGGGCCGCTGTAAATTCGGATCCGGACCTTGGGGAGTTGGCGGCCTCTTTCGGCCCAATCTCCGGCTTGGCCGCTGTGTGGTTTCCTCTGGGGCTGGCCTCGTCCGCGCCGCCCACCGAGCCCGCGCAGTCCGCGCCGCCCACCGAGCCCGCGCAGTCCGCGCCGCCCACCGAGCCCGGGCATGAGCTGCAGCCTTCACCACCCAAGCCCCCATGGACTGTTTTGTTTGATTAATGTCATGGACTTTTGTGTGTCTGATTTAGTTTCGTAATTATCTTGTTTTTGGCACCTTTTGTTATGTTTTATTCTGATGTGTTCATTGTCTGGTCATGTTGTTATCTGTCGTGTTTTCTTGTCTTGTCTTGTGTGTTCCCTTTTGGGACGCCAGGTGGCGTCCTTTGAGGGAGGGCTACTGTCAGGACTCTGCCTTGAAGTCTTGTGTTATATTTGTATTTTGTCATTGTGGCAGAGTTCTGGCAGTCCCTGGCCTTGTGTGGAGGTTCATGCCTCGTTTTTGTGTTTGGCATGTGCCTCCGGTGTCTTGTCATTTGTCCCCGCCCCCTCGTTCTCCTGCTTATTGTTAATTATTACTTATTCCCATCACCTGTTCCCTCCTCGTTATCTTGTTTAGTTTCTCTTATATAATGTTCTCTTGTCCTTAGTTCTGTGCAGGTTCATTTTGTATTGTCGGTGTGTGATCCAGTTTTGTCAAGAGTTTTATTGTCTAGTCTAGTGTTTTGTGTCAGCAGACTATGCTGTATGCCCCCACGTGGGCTTTTGTTTGTCGTCTTATTATTAAAATCCTTTGTTAACCCCTTCATCATCCGCTATTGGGTTCATCTGTGCTATTCCTAACACACGTATTGGTTACTCAACTGCTTTTTCCTATTTTCTTACCATTGTCGCTTCGGTTTAGGGTTAGATTTACATAAAATGACATCCCTAACCAAACCCAACCCTAACGCCAGGAGACATATAAAAAAATAAATCAGAAAAAATAGTATAAACCAATATATAAAGTGACATTCTAATGCAAGCACCAAATCTAACCCTTTTTTTATTTTTTATTTTTTTTATCCAAATCTAACCCTAAACAACAATGTTTTATGGTTTAAAAATAGGAAAAAGCAGTTGAGTAACCAATAAGTGATAATCACACGAAAACAGGAATTTGTTATACGATCACGAAATTTCATGATAATAGCACAAAAAAAGAATAAAAAAAGTGACTATATCAGAGACTGTTTTAGCATGTGTACTAAAGAGTCAGTTTTTTATTTTTTACTTATTTGTTGTGTGTGTCAGTTTTTTTATTGTGTACTAATCTGACTTTGTACAGCACTTTGGTCGGTTGCTACCATTTTTAAATGTGCTATGGAAATAACATGAACTTGAACATTTGTGACCCTGCATGTGAAAAACTTTGATGCTCCAGTCCTTGGCTATTAAAAGAGCCAGATGGCTCTGGAGCCAGCATGGACAATGCTCATGCCAACTTGCTGTCAGTTGCGCAATCGGGCCAGTGCGGCACCATCATGAAAGCTTGGCATTTGCATGTGTTTTGAGGCCTTGCCGAATTAATTTTTTTAAGCAAAAGCTTGTTGTGAATGTTGCTGGAGAAACATCAGCAGTGATTGAGGTAAATAGACAGCGTTTTGTTGCAACTCGATTTGGTAAATATCTCTCCTCAACTTGGTCCATCTTTCTTTGTACCGTTGCAAGCGGAAATGTGTATGAGCAAATGCAAAGCCGATTTTATGAAGGGATCTAGCAGACCAATCACAGCACTTGTGGTTGGCATAAAATTGACACGTATTGGTTATGTGCACATTACGCAACACCACAGGGTACAGCGTGGGGTGTGGTTCTCTGCGTAGGCTATGCCACTGGTTCTCAAACTTTTTCCGCGTGCGGCCCCCCTTGTGTACGGAGCATTCTTTTGCGGCCCCCCAAAGAAAATTTATGACAAAAACTGTTCTAAAATTTAACATTTGAATTAAGCAAAACATTAAATGATACAAAGTAGTGCTGTTGGTTAGTAGCCTTATTTTTTCAGGTTTAATTACACAGAATTCATGATAAATTAATGTATTTTATAAAATGTCATAAAACTGGGGCCCCCCTGGCACCATCTCGCGGCCCCCCTGGGGGCCCCGGCCCCCAGTTTGAGAACCACTGGGCTATGCCATAGACTAGACGTAAAACTATAAATAGAACTGTAAATGTGAAAGCCCATAATATTTACTATTATTTATGTGTGATTCATATGTAGGCATGTACAATATGTACTGTATGTGTGTACAGTAGCCTATACATGTATGCATGTACACATACCTTAGCGGTGCCTTGTGCGGTATGATGTCCTTATGCGGTAGTTGCAGGACACACAGGACAGTTCGCTATGGCTGTCATGTCATCATCATCCATGCAAGAACAATATTATTTAGAAAACATACTTAACAGAAGTATGATAAACATTAAAGTAAGTATGTAGTATGTAGTACAAAAAGTTGTATAAACACTTTAGGTTATCCTAATAAACTACAATGCTGTTTGATTTACTGGAGTTGAGACAGAAACAAATACTCATACAATGAATACTCATTTATGCCATTGTTAACAGTATATTTTGTGTATGTTTGTATACAGCAAGAAAAGAACCAGTTTTATACCTCAGCTGTAAGTTGTGAAACATCTGCAGTAGTTTCAGGACACCTGGAGCAGTTCTCTATGGCTGTCACGCCATCATCATCATCAATGCTGGATGGCTATAACAAAGTTTTTAAAAATATTAGTTAGGAAATACCTCTCATCAGTCCACACTACATTAAACCTTAAAACAGGGGATCTCAGTTCATCAGTGTCTTCAGGTTTTTTTTAAGTTGCAGGCAGTTGATTTTGATCCAGAGGTGAAAACCACTGATCTAAAGTGTGTGAGGTAGCCTACAGTGGTTTTACCTTTTATAGTTTTACCATTGATGTCCTTACGCACATTTAAATCAAAATTCAACACTCCATATAATTAACATATTTACATTTATGTGAATGTAATGTATATTTTACATTCATTCATTTAAATGTGTAATTTACATTCATGTTTGAGAGTTAAGCATAACTAAAAAGAAAATATTTGAATGATGATTGTAAATCTTAATAATTCAAGTGGTACACAAATTTGATATTTCTAGGTTTATAACCTTTATAAAATACTGTATTCATACAGTGCTTATCCCTTACGAAAATATGGTTTAGCTAATAATAGTAATAAAAAATCTACACCAAAAGTACACCAGAAACATGGTTACTACACTTTAGCCACAATAAAACATGGTTAATTTTCCTAAGGGATGTGAGGTAAAAGTTAAAAGTATAAACCAGTGGTTTATCGGCAGAAAGTTTAGCATTTATAATTATCACGGTTTAAATGAGCTGTTTTTGGTAAAAACAACAATACATTGTAACTGTAGATTTACTACAAATACCACATGGTTATTGTAATAAAACCATGATTAACGTTATAATACACAAACAGCAGCATGTTAAATGATCTTTAAACTTAACTTTAGCCTAATCATTAATGAATTAGTCCTCAGTACGAGGGTCTTGTCAGTGGTATCGATCACGCGCGATCCTCCGCCTCTTTCACCGGTTAAAAACTCCCACGCGTGCTCGGGTGTCACCGTGTTTCTCACCGGCTCTTGAAGCGGCATCGCCCCGGTCTCACAAAAGCTGTTCCGCTCTCTGAATCCACCCACCCGCGGTGCCCATACTGTGATAAATTAGCCACTACTTTCCTCATGCCATACATGAAAACACTATTTAAAACACTTTAAATTTGCCTATAAAATACACGATCTAAGTTTATTAAATAGCATTTTCCCTCACGTTTAGCCTATAAACAACATCAATTAAATCGACATCACACAGACATGTGTTATATATTCATTAACTCACGTGACTTCAGATTTTTCTGTAAAGTAATGATTACCTGTAAACACCTGTTCGAGTGTGTAGGTGCGCCTGTAGTCTAGATTTTTGTAGTGAGTGTTTTTTCCTCTCACCTTTATACTCACTCGTGCCAGAGCAACACCCCATAAGCACCACCACACTCATGGGTACAGTATGCATCTAAATAGTTGAGGGCATTCTGGAAGGCTGCTTATGTATTCTCATCATTCTCATGCAAGACAGGACTTTAACACTCACTGGCATTTAGAGCTGGGGCAGCCAATTTTAGTTAATTTATTCATTTGAAGTGTCTTGAGTATCGCATCCTTGTAGCCTGACGTTGTCATACTCAATTCTAGTCAGAATCTTCCCCGTTTTTCAAATTGTGGTGGGCGGGGCTAAGATCGGCTGGCACACAGGCTAGCATCCTTGTTGTCAAACGGGTGATTTTTTTTTTTTTTAAATAAAGTGTAAAAGCCTGATAGACGTTTGGCTTTAAACATGAAATCCTGTACATCAAAGGGGATTTATTTTCAGTGAAAATGAAGAGTATAACAAAGGTGCCTAAAGAGTGTGCTTTTTTTAAGAATTAATAAAATAATCAGGGTGGAAAGACAAAATAAGTCATCTGCAGTTATTCACCATCCTACAGGACTAATGTTAAGCGCTCTCAGCAGTATTTAAATCACATGAAATAAACTACTAGTCTCCATAACGGTAACCTAAAAAAAGAACATCTTTAAATACAGCAGAAATTTTACCCATTATTACATTAAACGTAATAATATAAAACATGATCATATTTGAAACAATTATATTTATAGTAAAACATAACCTCAAATAACCACTGTAATCATTTCTTAGACTCACCTCATTATTTATTCAAATACAACAGCCAATTGCAAGTCTACAGAAGCATACCATTCAATATGTTTATATTTTGTCTTAGACGTAGATTTGTTTTATAAAACGATGGTGTTTGGCTGTACATACTAAATGATATAATATGGTTATAGTACAGTAGTTGTTAGGTTTAAATATCATTCCTGGTTTCTTCTTCGCAGCTGCGCATAAGTAGTCTTTTAAAACAATTTTTTTGGCGGTTTTGATTTGTGCCATCGTCAGCTTTTAAACATGTATGAGGAAAAACTCACACGCAAAAATCTACATCCAAAGTTCTTAGAAGATTTTACATCGTGACCCGCTACCATTAACCAGTTTCTGGTAAGTACTTTCGTTTATTGCTATCTGGTTTTGCTATCTGATGCTATCATTTTTGTGTTGTTGGTCGATTTGAAGACTCTTGTTTACATCATGTTGGTGTGCGTTTTGTTGTAACTGTTAGTTGTACTGTAGGTTAGAAAGGGGAGCATTATGTTTTGATGTTTTTTGTAATATAAAACTTGGTAAATTTCAAATGGGATAGTTGTTCAGTCTGTTTCTCACTTTATAAAAAAGTGTGGTGCCCCCCATGAAAATGAAATGCCCTCCCTACTGAAACATCCAGCTAAGACCAGCATTACCTGGTTGCTGGTTTAAGGTGACAGTAGCTGGATTAAGCTGGTCCTCACAGCCTGCTGGTCAAGCTGGTGGGTTAGTCTATTCTGGTTTTAGAAACCTAACCGACCGTACATTTTACAGGATTTAGGCTTTAGCTGTATCCTATCTTCCTTGCTGTTTTTTCATTATAATCCAACCCCCAAACCTAACCATAAACCCAACATCTTGCAAGATTTGGCCATAGCTGTATTCCCTCTACCCAGAACCCTAACACATTCAAGTCAGGTATTTGCTCATGGTGGGGTATCGAAAAAAACAGCAAGAGGCATATCAGTAGCACCCCCTGAGTTTATTTAAAGCTAAACATTTTTGGGACCGAGTATTTGGTCCCCACTATGTTTTTGATCCCAACTTTGTGAGTGTGTTAACAGGTTGAGGACCACACCACTTGAACTTTGCTACACAGCGACCTGCGAAATATCATCGCACAAGCTTGCGTTTCCGGTCTGACGCGTTCCCATGCGTATGATTGAAAGTCAATGGAATGAAAAGTCTAGAGCAGTGGTCACTAACCCTGTTCCTGAAGATCTACTTTTCTGCAGAGTTCACCTTGGTTCACCCCAATCAAACACACCTGAACCTGCCAATCAAGCTTTTCACGGAGGCAGGTGTGCTGAAGCAGGGTTGGATCTAAAGTATGCAGGAGGGTAGATGTCCAGGAACAGGGTTGGTGACCACTTGTCTGTAACCAATGCTTAATTCAGATTCTGCAGGGCAGCACAGATCAGAGGTAACATTAAAGTACATAGGTTGTAGTGCATTAACTGAAATATATCTGTGTAGTACTTTAATATAAAACTGTTTACATAATGTGATGTGGGAGCAATACAAGCACTTTCCCATCCGCTTATTTGTCTCCAGCGAAATGAGTTGTTTGGTCATATTATGTTTATTTGAAAAATATTTTTAATTGAAAACATATTGTGGATTTGGCATTAGATGAAAATGCAAATATGCATAGAATATATTTTCTTTTCTTTTTATTTTATAATAAAAAGTAGTCTTGTATTTGGGCCAGTCAGTACACAAAATAAATGTACACAAATGTTATACCCATCTTTTTAATAGAGTGGAATGCTGCAGTAAGTTTAGTCTAAAATCCAATCATAGTATTCAAACAATTTCTTCAATAACACCCTTATTGGGGGCTGAGCCCCTTAAAACTTAAAGCCTAGATTTGTCCCTGGTAAATTAACTGACTATTTTGGTAAAACAGAAGGTGCTGTTACACCTTCTGTCTGTCTGCTAAAATATCATCACCCTAGTTGATTCACCTTTTCTATTGCCTAAAACATAACCCCCACACAGAAACATGTGCAAATCATTAGATTTAAACAGAAACTGATTTGGACCATGATTTATAAGCACTTTTAACTAATAAAGGCATTTGCAGCAGTCAATTGTCAAATGATATTCCACTATGTGACTTCCATAGAAAACAAGTACTAATGTTTAAGTTTGCAACTCATCACAAGAATAGACACTGTCCCTGAATCAATATGTGACATAACTTGAACCATATTTTGTGCATTAAATTGTTGGAATAAGAAAGCTTTCTTCTTCACTTACCGGTAGCCTGTAAAATCATGCACATTGTGTCCGGTTGAGAGAACTTTGGTCCTTCATACATCCAAATGCTGCAATACAATAGTGAGAAAAGACAAAGCCAATCATTATGTGCCGTGGATTAGAGAGGTGGGACTTAGGAAAGGCAAAGCCAATCCTATAGACTTTATGCATGGCCTTTTTTGTGTTTTCATTCCGGGGGCTAAAGAATATCAGGTGCTGCACCGGAAGTGGACGATACTTTGGTATCAATCTGATACCATACATGGGCAGTATCAATGATTCCGATACATGTTTTACTTTAAAAAAACATGCCGTATTTAAAACATTTACAATGTTTAACCAAATGCATTTTATCAAAGGCATGATCAAAACAGGCATTCCTTCCATTGTCTAAGCCTTTGATCAATTCGCAACACTTTCAACAATGCAATTATTTTATAAATCTTTGTAAGCAGGCAAAAACTAAATCAGTCAAGCTGTTGTCATAGAGTGGCACAACACCGGCAGTTTGAGACCCCTGGTTAAACTTAAATGCATACTTCAGGTCTTAACTGACCTGGGGCATCTTTCACTACCCTCCCCCTTGTTCATTTGTTTAGTTAAATCTTCAGCTTCCTCAATCTATGTATTATCAAAAATTTAACAAGAAAAAAAAATACAAACATGTAAAATAATATCCGTTTTATAATTAAATTAAGGGGGTAAAATGTGTACAGGGTTACTAAAGACCTGAGATATGTAATAGTGTAAGTTAAAAATAATAAAGTCATGTTAATTAAATTAAATGATGTTTTGTTATGGTTAATAAAATGTTGGGTAATACAGTGGTTCAGTGGTTGGCACTGTTGTCTCAAAGCAAGAGGATTCCTGGGTTGTACCTGGCTAAGCCATGGAGCCTTTCTATGTTGTTTGCATGTTGGTCCTGTTCTATTGTGGGTGTCATTCTGGTAAGTCAGTTTCCCCCACAGTCTGAAAATATGCAGATGTAAATCAGAGTCACTAATTGCCCTTAGGTGTGTGGGTGTGAATGTGTGTGTCTGTGAATGTATGCGCCTGTAAAACCACTGGTTCAGTACTGGTGCAGCTCAACTCATTTCACCTTTCTTGGACTCGGTTTGCTTTTCCGTTGAGTTGAGTACTGCTTTAGAGTGGGTGGGATTAAAGGCGTGTTGTTATATTTGTGCTGCCTACTGCTGTGACATTATATAAAACGTGGGAGCAACACAGCCTCATTTAAGTTGCAAAAATGCCATGCACATGCAGACGTTACGCCACAAACTGCAACTTTGTGAAAACACTGGAATGGTGTTCCTGGTTCTCAGCCTGTGGATGTTTTTCACTGCAATACGGCAACTTACAAAACAGCACAGATGACAACATCACTGGTTTGCTCAAGACGCACAAGGATAAAGCTTATCTTGCATCTTTGCAGACAGTGTCCTTACGTCATGTTTTAGTATCAGCTGAGCTCACTTGGAACCTCAACCGAGGTGGTACTAAAATGAGAATCAGGGACTGTCTGTACAAGCCAGGTGGAACTATGTAGTGAAAAAGCGACATAAGTGCCCCGTGATGGACTGACCATCACAGTTTACCCTGCCTGTTGCCCAAGGTACTGGAAGATGCTTCAACATTTATTTGTTCTTGTATAGGATAAATGGGTTTGGAAAGTGCCTTAATGGGTGAATGGATGGATGGACTAAAAATATTTGACACAGATGTTGCAGTGCTTTTTTTATGGTGACTGAATTAGTGTGGAATCAGCCCTGTACATTGTATATAACAAAAGTCTGCTCCAGGGTTCATCCCTGCAGCGGACTCTGTGATGAACCCTGCAGCAGACTCTGTGTTCATCACAGAGTCCGCTCCAGGGTTCATCAGAGATTCCGCTTTAGGGTTCATCACAGGGTCCGCTCCAGGGTTAATCACAGAGTCCGCTCCAGAGTTCATCACAGAGTCTGCTACAGGGTTCATCACAGAGTCCGCTCCAGGGTTCATCATATAGTCCGCTCCAGGGTTCATCATACAGTCTGCTCCAGGGTTCATCACAGAGTCTGCTCCAGGGTTCATCACAGGGTCCGCTCCAGATGTCATCACAGAGTCTGCTCCAGGGTTCATCACAGGGTCCACTCCAGGGTTCATCACACAGTCTGCTCCAGGGATCATTACACAATCCGCTCCAGGGTTAATCACAGAGTTCGATCCAGGGTTCATCACAGAGTCTGCTCCAGGGTTCATCACAGGGTCCACTCCAGGGTTCATCACACAGTCTGCTCCAGGGATCATTACACAATCCGCTTCAGGGTTCATCACAGGGTCCGCTCCAAAGTTCATCACACAGTCTGCTCCAGGGATCATTATACAATCCGCTCCAGGGTTAATCACAGAGTTCGATCCAGGGTTCATCACAGAGTCTTCTCCAGGGATCCTCAGAGTCCTGACAGAGTCCGCTCCAGGGATCCTCACAGAGTTCTCACAGAGTCTGCTCCAGAGTTCATCACAGAGTCCGCTCCAGGGTTCATCACAGGGTCTGCTCCAGGGTTAATCACAGAGTCCGCTCCAGGGTTCATCACAGAGTCTGCTCCAGGGTTCATCACAGGGTCCGCTCCAGATGTCATCACAGAGTCTGCTCCAGGGTTCATCACAGGGTGCGCTCCAGGGTTCATCACACAATCTGCTCCAGGGATCATTACACAATCCGCTCCAGGGTTAATCACAGAGTTCGATCCAGGGTTCATCACAGAGTCTGCTCCAGGGATCCTCACAGAGTCCTCACAGAGTCCGCTCCAGGGATCCTCACAGAGTCTGCTCCAGGGTTCATCACAGAGTCTGCTCCAGAGTTCATCACAAAGTCCACTCCAGGGTTCATCACAGGGTCCGCTCCAGGATTCATCACAGGGTCCGCTCCAGGGTTAATCACAGAGTCCGCTCCAGGGTTAATCACAGAGTCCGCTCCAGGGTTAATCACAGAGTCCGCTCCAGGGTTCATCACAGAGTCCGCTCCCGGGTTCATCACAGAGTCCGCTCCAGGGTTCATCACAGGGTCTGCTCCAGGGTTAATCACAGAGTCCGCTCCAGGGTTAATCACAGAGTCCTTTCCAGGGTTCATCACAGAGTCCGCTCCAGGGTTCATCACAGAGTCCGCTCCCGGGTTCATCACAGAGTCCGCTCCAGGGTTCATCATACAGTCTGCTCCAGGGTTCATCATAGAGTACGCTCCAGGTTTCATCACAGATTCCGCTCCAGGGGTCATCACAGAGTCTGCTCCAGGGTTCATCACAGGGTCCACTCCAGATGTCATCACAGAGTCCGCTCCAGGGTTCATCACAGGGTCCGCTCCAGGGTTAATCACACAGTCTGCTCCAGGGATCATTACACAATCCGCTCCAGGGTTAATCACAGAGTTCGATCCAGGGTTCATCACAGAGTCCGCTCCAGGGATCCTCACAGAGTCCTCACAGAGTCCGCTCCAGGGTTCATCACAGAGTCTGCTCCTGAGTTCATCACAGAGTCCACTCCAGGGGTCATCACGGAGTCTGCTCCAAAGTTCATCACAGGGTCCGCTCAGATGTCATCACAGAGTCCGCTCCAGGGTTCATCACAGGGTCCGCTCCAGGGTTAATCACAGAGTCCGCTCCAGGGTTCATCACAGAGTCTGCTCCAGGGTCCTCACAGAGTTCTCACAGAGTCTGCTCCAGAGTTCATCACAGAGTCTGCTCCAGGGTTCATCACAGGGTCTGCTCCAGGGTTTATCACAGAGTCCGCTCCAGGGTTCATCACAGAGTCTGCTCCAGGGTTCATCACAGGGTCCGCTCCAGATGTCATCACAGAGTCCGCTCCAGGGTTCATCACAGGGTGCGCTCCAAGGTTCATCACACAGTCTGCTTCAGGGATCATTACACAATCCGCTCCAGGGTTAATCACAGAGTTCGATCCAGGGATCCTCACAGAGTGCGCTCCAGGGATCCTCACAGAGTCCTCACAAAGTCCGCTCCAGGGTTCATCACAGAGTCCACTCCAGGGGTCATCACAGAGTCTGCTCCAAAGTTCATCACAGGGTCCGCTCAGATGTCATCACAGAGTCCGCTCCAGGGTTCATCACAGGGTCCGCTCCAGGGTTCATCGCACAGTCTGCTCCAGGGATCATTACACAATCCGCTCCAGGGTTCATCACAGAGTTCGATCCAGGTTCCATCACAGAGTCTGCTCCAGGGATCCTCACAGAGTCCTCACAGAGTCCGCTCCAGGGTCATCACAGAGTCTGCTCCAGAGTTCATTACAGAGTCCGCTCCAGGGTTCATCACAGAGTCCACTCCAGGGTTCATCACAGAGTCCGCTCCAGAGTTCATCACAGAGTCTGCTACAGGGTTCATCACACCCTGTGTCTCAATTTGTTCCCTAGCTCCCGAGGTCGTGAATCAGTACTTGTACAAATGTTCGGGCACTGGTAAGGACCCTAGCTCACTTGACATTGGGACAATGTTCACTTATTTTTCTTTTACCTGGCTGGTTAAGCGCATTGTGATCACTCACAGCTGTTACTCATCAACAACCGGCAAAACCAACATCTCTCTGAATTAATTTTATATATATATTTACAATTTTAAATAAATATTATTATTTTAAATATTAAGTAGATTGTGGATGTGTGTTTATATTTCAAACAAAACAAACGTGTGTCTTTATAAAAGTTCTGTCACATTTCATAAAGTTTATTGAATTGGATCACGTGATTTTTGGTTGGTGAGCTTCAAAAAGGTCACTTGATTTCCGGTAAGGGAACATAGGGACTATCTATGCTCACTGGGTTTTGTGTTGCATTGTGGGAATTTTTAGGGAAATTTTAACGTTCCAATGCACTGGAAGGATTTTGCGATTGAGACAGCCCTTAAATGTCTGACTCCCTGATCAGTGCCCTGACTACTGAACAAGAGAGCTGATTGAGACATACCCACAGAGCCGCTCCAGGGTTCATCACAAGGTCCGCTCCAGGGTTTGTCACAGAGTCCGCTCCAGGGTTCATCACATAGTCCGTTCCAGGGTTCATCACAGAGTCCGCTCCAGGGTTCATCACAGAGTCCGCTCCAGGATTCATCACACAGTCCACTCCAGGGTTCCTCACAGAGTCAAAATGCTTTTTCTCCCGAACTTAGCCTCAGACTCACTGTCCTTTCTAAAATCAGAGAGTGGCAGGCTCGCTGTCCTGAACTCCGTGAGTTGCACACTCACTCTCCTGAACCCTGCCCGGTGCCGGCTGTCATCTCAGAGCTCAGCCTAGTACTCACTGACATCCCAGAGCGCAGCTACGGCGGCCATTTGCCCCTCCTGTTACACAGTCTCCAATGTAATGGCTAGGCGGCTTTCAGTGTCTTAAATGCTCTAGTAGTGTAAAAGCCACAGTGTGGCCATCTGTCTTTCCTGGCTTCCAGTGCAGGCTGCACCTCCGTGGCTCCCAGTGCAAAATGCACTGCCTTGGCCCCCCAAACTACCCGTACCTCCCTGGCTCCTGGTGCACCTCCAAGACTCCTGGCTTCAAGTACTGTCCTGTCCCATCCATTTATCTTCTGTCAGCCTCCAGGACAATCACCCTCACCAGGTTCTACTGTTCGCAGGCAGCTGTATACAAGGACGCTTCTTCCGGAAAGTCGGAATATGTACTGTCCTGTACTGTACTGTACATCCTCACCTGCCAACCATCATCCTCATTATCTCCACTTGACTTGTATGCTCCTGTTCCCTTCAGCCTTTGTCAGTTCTTAATTTTATTTAGTGTGTATTTCTATGCTTGTCTGCCTGTTCTTCGTGTTATTATAATAAAAAATTAAATTATTATAAATTATATTATAAATTAAAGTTTATTCTGTAATTCAACAAGGTTTCATACAAGAAAAATAATGCTTGTAGTCCTATTAGTTCTTTAGTATTCACTATAGTATACCAAAGTTAGTTGTAGTATAATGTAGTAATAATTACTATAGTATTCTAATTAGGGATGTCCCCGATCACGTGGTTACAGACTCGATCGGACGTTACCTCCCGATCAGGACTCGGATACATATGCAGGGTTTAAAATCCGGCGTCAATGTCTCGCTCTGCTCCGCGCCAGTGTACGCGCTGCGCTGGTGCGTGTGAACTGAAGAGAAGAGAATAGGCTTGTTCGACTTCATGCGGCGCCACAAGAACCGGCAACCGGATGACGTCAAAGTTTAGCGAGAGCGATTTAAAAGCAAACTTCGTATGATTTCGCTGATCACTCTCGCGGTAGTTTGACGTCACCCGGCTGTCGATTGTTGCAGCGCCGCATGAAGTCGAACAAGCCTGTTGACGTGTTTTCATTCATAGGCTTCACACTTGTGCGTGCAGGGAACCCGGCCACGACAAAACCTGGTTTTTACCGCTCATTTAAACGACGCGTTGATCGTTTTTGTCATCATGTGCTCAGACGCAGCTCCGCGTCTAACTTAGAACCTCAATTCGCGCAGGATCATTTTAGATTACTGTAGAGATGAGAGATAGAGAGAGAGGTAAGAATGGTGCCCACGTCGAAAAAACTTAATAAAAGTCTAGAAACAAAGTATTAAAGTATGTATAGCCATGTCACTCATCTCATTACAATATGTTAACTAGATAACTGGATACAACTTATTTTATAGTTTAATAAAATAATGTATTTTGATTATACAAGTTAATTACGACCTAACTATAGGTATTTTTTAACTAACTGCTGACCAGCTTAAAGAATCTCTATGGCTAATTTATAAGACATATTGCTGAATCAGTATGTTGTTTTTCTTGTTAATTGAGTCTTTTTGGGTAGCCTATCTTATGCCTAGAATTAGTCAAGGAGGTTGAGTCTTATAACTTCCTTCAAAGTTTGATCAATAGTGCATAATGACATGTGCAACAAATGCATATAGGGTGTCAGACTCATAGATTTGCATAATTTAAGCAAGCAAGCAAGCAAGCAAGCAACTTTATTTATATAGCACACTTTTTAAACAACAGACGTTGTCCCAAAGTTCAGGTTTTAAAGTTTGGGTCAACATGTGGCACAGCTTTAAAACTGAAACTTAAAATCATATCAGAGGTACAAAATGTCATTAAAACACACCAGTGGCTTTGCTGTCATCAGGATTAAACATGTTACCCCTCGAACCCTCCCTCCTAACAGAGCATCCCCACAAAACAAATCCCAATTTAACCCCTGTACATATACTAGATATATTCTCCTTATTTTTTAACACATCTATAGTTATGCGCTGGCACAGAGTTAGACTCTTTTGACTCCAAACAGAAACAGCAACGCGTGCGGCATGACATAAGGAACATCCTGGATCTGTTTTTTCGCTCTTCTTTATTCTTTTTTTTTTATGTATTATGGAAGTATCGGATCGGGACTTGGTATCGGCAGATACTCAAAATCAAATGACTCGGACTCGAGGGCAAAAAAACCTGATCGGGACATCCCTAATTCTAATGTTTATAGGAATCTATACTATAGGAAACTAGGAATTGTTTACTATAGTAAATACCATATATATTATACATCAATATTTATATATGGGCTGTAAACACATTGATAGTCTGAAGGAATGCACCATATGGTAGTATATCTTTTTAGATTATTATCTTTACCTCTTATATATTTTATAATATAAAACAATTAAATATATATTTTTATTTGCTTTAGGTTACTGTTGTATCTATAGCATGCATTAGATTATAGCTAAATTATAAGGTATCATCTAAAAAAGCATAAAATATAAGCACACAAGTATGGAGAGCTATAGCTTTGTCTCGTGCGCCCTCAAGTGGCCATCTTTGATCTTATACTGGTGGAAATTGCTTTTTATAATATCATTGTGAAAAAAACAAAAATTGAAAGATCAAGCTATTTTATTTATTTTTATTTATTTAAAAAAATAATATTTACAATGTAAAAATTACATAAACAAATAATATCTTAATATAAGAATATATATATATTCATTTACAACATTTACATGCATTATCTGTTCATTATCTCCGAGTTATTAACATCTTTAAACATCTGCAGAAATTCACACTCCGCTAATATCCCATTCAGTTAATATTCCCACTCCCAATGCAATGAACCTGTAACAAAAGAGAGCTCTACTTTCATACCTTTCACACTTATATTCACCTTTTTACAGTAAAATTGTTTTTAAACAAGGTTTAAGTGAAGGTCAGATTTGAAAAAAATGTCAGCTCCAAAATAAATACAAATAAATATGTTATATCAAATAAATTGCCCACATTGCAGCAATAAAAACATTCCACTTTTCCCTTGTTGCCTTAACATACGGTTTTGATTTTCTGAAAAAAATAGGTCAATTACAGTGCTACTACAGTAAAACACTCATACAGACGTATTTCTGTCTTAGCACCTGAATCAATGTCCTGTACCTCTGATATAGTGCGTGAAGATAGTGACAATGAAGATAGTGACATTACATGGTGTCTCCAAGCAGGTACATGGTCAATCAAATAGCCACCAAGCTTTACATTTTGGTATTGCTGGGTACATCAATGTCAATCGCCTCAAAGCCCTGGTTTTCAATGCCAGTTATCGAGTGGTGATGATGCCCTGCCTCATTGTGGTAGCAACGAGAGCAATGGGCGGTTGGCACGGCCACCACTTTGCAGAAGTTGGAAAAGTCCACGCGGTATTTTCCCTCCTTGGTGCGGGAGATGATGGGGAGGAAGTCGTAACCCCACATGATTTCCTGGGGGATGTAAGAAGTCCTGACCTGGCAGGAGGAGCTGGTGGACTCGGCCGTGCCATCCAGGAAGACCACAAGCTCAAACTCCTGCTGATGTAAAGTGTCCACCGCCATTTCATAGAATGGACTTGCTTTATCGATAACGTGGTACAGGGTCAGCGGACACACGAAAAAAAGATTGTCCATGCCAGCATCCACGGTGAAGTCAATGTTGACCTGGTCCAGAATGATGGTTTCACCCTCTGGTGTGACCGTCGTCCTCAGCAGCTTGCCGTAAATCTGACTGCCGATCATTAGGGTCTTGCGAAGGTTGGCCACGCGGATCTGAAGACAGAGGGTGCCCTTTTTGGGGCAGATCACTGCGGACTCGCTGAACTGTATAGTCTTGGCTCTCTTTTTGGGTAGGGCGATCTTTGTCATGATCACACCACACCAGAAGCAGTTGATAATGGAGCCCATAAGAGACTGAATTATGATCAGCGTAACAGCTCCAGGACAGAGATATGTAATGTATCTGTTACCGTAGCCAATGGTGGTCTGGGTCTCCAACGAATAGAGAAATGCCGTAGTCATGCACACAACGTTCGCCACACATGATACGTGGTCTTCGGGTGGATTCTGCCATGTGAGGTCACCGTTGTTTCGGGCAATCCAGTACCAAACCAGGCCGAAGATGAACCAGCTGAGTGTGAAAGAAGCCACGAAGTGCAAGATCACATATCGCCATCGGGTCTCCACAAAGGTGGTCCATATGTCTAGGAGGTAGGCGAAGCGGTTTTTGTGCATCACGTTGCCGTACTCGATGTTGCAGCGGCCATCTTTGTTCACAAGGCGGCTCTTTCGAATCCGCCGTTCTGACATGTACTCTTTAAACACTTCTCTCAGAGAATGTGTCATTTTTAAGGGTACGGGCAATCTGGGGAAAGAAGAAAGGGCATTGATTTTTAGTATGTGCACTGTGAAAGAACAGCTGTATTTATTTGAAACTTTGTTTTTTGTGTAAATGTGTGAGCCAAACTAAGACCAAAACTAATACAAAACAAAATAACAAACAATGTAATTGTGGTTTCAGTGTAAACTATAACAGAGCTACAAATCATTGGGAGCGAGGGACTGTAACCACATATCAAAACATGACAGAGAATGTATTGCCCAAAATATAAGAGTATTTAACCATAAACACAGTGTTGTTTTGCATAAAATTGGAAGCCTTTTGCCAAATCTGTCCACATAGTTTACACGCAAAGATTGAGAGCATCTGTGGCTAATGTTTGAAATTTCTAGTGCTTTGTATTAATTGTACCCTTGTATTGAATGAATGTGTGCTGCATTCATGCACAACATTTGTGACCCAGTCTGTAAAAATCCAGCTAAAGTCAGGCTTTGTTTTCTACATAAAATCATCCTACATAATGTAAAAAACAAATAACTTTGATATCTTTAATATTGACATGAGTATCGTCATGTCAAAGACTGAAATCAATGAGTGAATTAAACTTTGATGATCCTAATCTCATAGTTAGATTATGAGACTAGATATTTACAGACAGACACATTTTGATATAAATGAACATTTTGACTCCACATATTAAAAAGTGGCTATGATTGTTTCAAGTAGAATTGAGTTAGCCGCTTTCTTTTCATTGAATGAGCTGTGAGTGTGAAAAAATCGGCTCAAATTAGTTTAACCAATAAGTCCTAAACCGCCAGGGAATTGAACCAGGATTTTACACCCGAGTATTCTCGCTGCAGGCTTTGATTTATGGCTGAAGAAGTGTACTTGACACATTCTGGATGTTTCTATGTACTTAATTACAACAGTAAATAAAATCTTTGGTAATGCAGGCATCGCATGGCACTGCGTTCAGGGCGGTTAGCTGCGGGTAATCTCTGCTTATCAGTCGTTTGTGAGAGACCGAGAGCTGTTGAGATCGCTCTCGATTCATGGGCTCTATCTCTGGAGAGTGCTTAATGTTTAATGCGCACTCTATTAGAATACACATCAACTCCATTGCAAAGCTCAATTACGCTGCAGAATAGCAACTGTTCAACCCTGCCAGAGGAACCCGCAGTTCCCATCCACCACCAATCATCTGCCGCACAGATTTATGAATTTAATGTTCCCAAAATACCTTGAGGAATATTGGTGCTGATGAGTGAACCAGACTGTCCACAAGGAGGATTTAGAAATGAATCAGTCTCACTCATAGACCAGACAAAATATTGAAGAAGGCTTTAAACTTATCATAGAGTTGAACATTTTTGTTCTCAGCTTACCTGCAACAGAAGATCTTCAGCTGATATCCAACAATCTTGCCGCGGGTGAAGGTGCGAATCACAAACAATCACCAGCAGTCTTCCTTTATCGATCGCTCTCCCTCTCTCTCTTTGTTTCAAAACTCTCGATCCTTCTTTTAAATCTTAGCTAAAGCAGGAAATTGGAAATGTGCTTGTTATTCATTAATAAGCCGCGTCCCTCCTGAAGTGCTTCACTTTCACACTCTGTTAATCTTTCTTGCTCTCCCTCTAGGTGTCTGAAGCACCTTATGCCCAACTTTGCCCTTTTATACATGCTCCGTTCCCATTTGCACTGTCATCCTGTGTTGATGTATACACAAAAATGCTTTACACACGTGGAGCATGCAGTGTGCCATTACCTGATGACACAAATTTTGACACACATACGCATTTACAGATGCAGGCACTTAATCGGAAGTACACATCAACACATAACATCTTCGCTTGCTTAAACAGCCCCACAAGGGCTGTAATAAATGAACTGTTAAGGGTACCAGCACAAAATCATATATGCTAAACAGTCATCACTAGTGACAGTGATGTGATTTTGTTCTATGTTGTATGTTGTGGGAGTTTTAGGTCACTGGATACCTGCAAACCAAGGTCACATGAGTGTTGCAACTAAAAATGGGAATATATAGAAGAATCTCTGGTGTGCATTACACACAAGCCTCATGAGTGTTGCAACTAAAAATGGGAATATATAGAAGAATCTCTGGTGTGCATTACACACAAGCCTCATCTGATTGTAAGCCTACAGTTAATATAAACTGTAAACATGTGATTTGGGACGTGTGAAGAATCAGGATTTTTATGTATTCAGAATCATTGTCTAACACAGGAAGTATTACAGATCTTGTAGGAAGGGAATACATGCAATTTGAGTGGAGTCAGAAGTAATATTCACTAAAGGATTGTAAAAGATAACTTACGCCATAGTAAAAAGGATTTCCCGAAGAACGCACATTGCTTTCAGTGATAAAAATGAGAAGGCACAGGTTTTTGTGAGCTCACAGACTGGCTGGATTTTCAGATGGGTTTTTTGAAAGAAATCTCAGATCTTTCTCTCACTCATCTTCTGTTCTGTAAGACAGTGAGAAACGAAAATGCAGTCTTATCTTGAGATAAGCTTTTCCTTTTCTACGAAGACTGACTCTGTAGTCTACTGATTTGAATACGTTACTAAACAGTTCGTCTATTTAAAGACTTAATTTGTATTTGGCATCTAAAAATGAAGAATAAGAGTGCAGAAAAAGAATGCAGCTCATTCGCTGTTAAAAATGTAAGGTTTATCAGTAGCCAGTATATCATTTATATATAACTATATGACAGACTATGCCGCTTATTATTATATAATGTGAACTATTTGACAATTCAGCACAGTCTTACTTGTTTGGATTTCATATTGATTGTGTTTATTACTGGATTGAATTAATTAAAATATTAGTTTTTTCGAATTAAAAGGGCCTTATTTTAACGATCTGAGCGCATGGTCAAAAGCATGCGGCACAAGTGCACTTACTGTAAGGCGTGTACAAATCCACTTTTGCTAGTTTAACGACGTCTTGCCCATTGTCTTAAATGGTTGTCCCTACTCTCTTAATAAGTAACGGGTGTGTTTTAGGCATACTTTGTTAACTTTGAAAAAGTCTATGGGTGCAACAGGTCAATTAACTCGTCAATTATGAGAAAACGCTTCCCTGCCAATGACGAGTATTTCCGGCTGTCCGCAATACCGCTATTACCGGGTGGCGCTTTTCCGCAACTTATGCAACCCGGAAGTAACGCCTCACGTGTAAACTCAATGATCGTGCTGAATGGGATCTCTATCAAAAGTCCTTCACAAAAATTTTTTGTTTTTGAAGAAACCTACCCATATTTGAGAGGTGATTACAAGAGAACTGATGAAGGTAGGATGAAACATATTTTTATAAATTTAAAGAAGAACATTTTATGGAAGGCATTAAACTTTTGTGAAAATCATGAAAAATGCTGGCGCTGGCTTGCAACTTAAAAAAAAATGCTGGCACCGCTGGCAACGAAAGAATTAAAAGCCAGTTCCCTATTTACATGTCAGAATTTGTAAGAGGTGGCAAACAAACCACCAGTTTAAGATTAGTGTTAAAAATTTTGTTGTTTTATATTTATAATAAAGGTAAGGCCTATTTTTTGTACAGTAATTACAGCTTTGGGTATCTTTAAAGTCTAAACTGCTGTATTTGTAACAAACAAGAGAGAAAGAACTTTTAAAAATGTGTGCTGCTGCTGCTGTGTGTAATAAGCAAGGTGTATGCACATTGTCATCCAGTTTATAGACGCCTATTGCTAACCAAAATGTGTGTTTAAAAAAGCTGAATACAAAATCCCCACCCAGTCCAAGGGATGTTCTTGTTAAATTAAAATAAAGTTAAAAAAGAAAAAGGGGGGTGAAATTTCCTGAAAGGGTAACTCTTACATAGACCCAGCTACAGTCTTTATTATTGTTTAAAATGTAAAAGTTTAACGGGAACAAAAGGGGGGAAGGGGTGAAATGATACAAGTTTTGGGGTTGGGTTTAGGGTAAAAAGATGGGAGGGGGTTCGGATTTATAATAATAAATGTTTAAAATAAACAAAACAAAAAAAATAGAAAAAGTTGGGTTTGGGAATTCTAGGGTTACTAAAACCTGGGTTAGAGTTGGGGTTTGGGTTAGGATGTCTAAAAAAAATAACAGAAAATTATTCTAAACCCATCCCCAAGCAACAATGGTAAGAAAATATGAAAAAACAATGAGAAAACAATACATAAAATGTAACGAAAAAGAAAGTCATGCAACTAACACGAAAATTACATTTGTGCTCAAGCCATGAAAAAAAGCTGAATTTCGTGCCATAGACACAAATAAATTAATCCGTAGCATTTTATGACATGGGCGAACCGTGCAAGCGCCTGGGGTGGCATTTCTTTCACGAAACATGGGAGGGGGCACGAGCAGAGAAAAAAATCCTCTTTGGGGAATTGGCAAGGTGGCACCCCTGCTTGTTGAGAATGTGCCGTGCACAAAAGCTGTGTGAGAGTAGGAATGGAATGGGGGGGGTTCCACTGTATAGTGGAAAAGTCGACTCCCTTCCAAATAATGCACATTTTATTAATATTATAAAGTCAGGCCTATAGTTTCTGCACATTTTAGTTTTTCTGAATTATGTGAAATGGCTAAAAAAAAATAGGTAATAAAAATGATTATGTGGTCACCAAAGTGAATAGGTGAATAAGTTGTTAGCGCACAGAGGGTTTAAACCAGTGAGTGTTTTGTTCCTGCTCCCTCGCAGGAAATTTTAGAGCGCCTGGGCTTTTCCACGCTTGGATGAATGGCATCAGTTTTAAGAAGGTTGCGTTCATGATAGTGTTGCCCTTGCTTCTTTTTTGTCCATCAATCAAGTGACTTAATGAGTAAATGAGTAAAAAAAAGGATTAAATAATTAAATGAGTAAACTACTTCCCCACCCCCCGATACTATCATGTATCGGCAATCAAAATGAGATATATCGTCCAACACTAATGCTTTCTATGCTAATACAACAATAATTCGATTTTAACTCAACAAGCACGAGATCTTTTGAGGTTGGAGGGCAGGTTTGAGTTTTAGTTTGTGTTTTCTGTTCTTAGTGCAGTAGTGTAATAATTAGATTCTATTTAGTGTGTTTTCACATTGGTGTGATAAAGGAGTTTATGTTAGTGTATGTATATGTAAATTTTTTATAGGGACGCTTGAATGGGGTCTCGCCCAGGGTGTAACTTCATCTAGAACCGTCACTTGACCCATGGGCACACAAATGTGCCAAATGGATTTGCTATTTAAACAACGTGGTGCAGGGCGTGAAAGTGACAACTGTGTTGGACTGAAACTAGCCAAAAACACATCACGAATTGCACCAGGTGTATGATAGGGTCCAAAAAGTCTAAGGCTTAAACACAGAGTGTGTATTTACACTATTTGCTTCACTATTCTAGTTGCAAGCTTTATTTCGGTAAGAATAAGGTCGATTTTTTTCTACTGTGACAAAAGGACAAAATGTTTTAGTCAAAGATCCAAAAAATGTCTTTACCAGAAGTGCCCATAACTAAGCCATCATTAAATAACTATATTCTGAATCCGAAATGATCAGAAGACCCTAATCTTGACCTTTCTAGTGTGCTGTATAAACTCACCGCACTTATGTGATACCCATCAGTCATTTGGTTATAATCAGGATTCAGTTCAATACCTTTATGTGCTTTGACATGCCGATTAGCAAATTTTCCTTAGTGAAGCTTTCAATGGAAAATCCATAATAAGCGTTTCAATAATAACAAACCACAAAATGTTGCCTGAGGCTCCCATTAAAGACCACTGATCCCAAACAGAAGTTTTTCCACACTGACTTCTCTTCAGTGAACTTTTTATATTTGTGTAAGTGGTATAAATGCCAAATTCATTTCACATAACGAAACACTTCACATTCTCGTCAGAAATACTGAATCCATGACCTTATGAAACGTTTCTTTACAGCAAGAAAATCAGCCACCGCGACAAACCAGACATGCTTTAATAATAAACCCTGAATACCTCACTGCCCACCATGCACTGACTCCATATAAAATGTAGAGTTTTACCAAATAAGCATTAAAAGGACAAAGATTAAACTTGCAAAATGCTTGACTTTTCAAAGGTTTGTCACAACTGAAGAATTCAAAGTAGTGATGCCCCATTAGTTAAAGTGGCATAATAAAGTTGTAGTGTTTTTTTGTAATGGTAATGATGTATTCACCTGTGCCAGGTGTCTGAGGAGGTATTTTACTACTGAAGTGTAAACGTTAATGACCAACTTAGTTCCACTGAATAACTCAAATGAGTCACACAGTCCATGCGTCAATGCAGATATTTTTGCTCTCCTTTTCCTGTCTTTTGACTTCCAAAAATTCAATAGTTGCCTTTTGACATGTGGCTTACGGACCCTGTCACTGCTCATTGAGGTCATTCTTTATGTCGTAGGGCTGGAAAATGAGTCAAAGCTTATTTATCGGTCGTGTTATTCATCAAGCAGGTATTTTCGAATCTTCGTCCTCGAATTCATTATCATTTATGGCATAAGTCATCACTAACTAAGGTTTCAATTCAACCTTGACTTGACATCAGGGCAACGAAGGGAACGTCATGACTTTAACTGTTATTAAATTAATGATACATGTACCGTCTTATTTCATTTCGTTTCATTTTGTTAGTAACGCTGGTGCTTTAATTCAGGGATTTCCAAACTTTGCATTTCACAACGTGCTCAAATAGATATAATCTATCCCACTAACACATTTAAACACACATTTATTTCTTTTCATAAATTTGTGGTACCACAAATGAGACCCGATCTACAGTTTTAAAACCTCTGCTTTGATTCATTTATTTATCACATGCAAAGTTGCAACTTTATGACAGAGCAAATGAGTTTAACATATTAGATCAGTGAAGATTATTATCCCCCACATTCATCTCTGAAAAGTCTATAGTTGGGTAAGTGTTGCTTTAACAGTTGGCTTCATCAGGACTGCTTGCAGTCTAGCCAATACACCAATTACAAGGCGCAAACTTATGTGCAGTCTCAGAATGCAGCTATTACTCCGTATGCAATTGTACTCTTTGTCACTCTAATGTTGACATCTCACCTAAAACCGTGGGCTGTAAAGACTTTGGGTAAACACTGTGACTCAGTGTCCTTACTGCATGGGAAGCATTAGGCAACCTCGGTCAGTTATGTTTTCTCTTTATTTTAATTTGACATAATTCCCCATTTAAGTCTTGTTATCATTCAGTCATTCGGTTATAAAAGTACAAAAAGTTTATTAAATAGATTTGTAGCAGTTAATGAAGTGCCAGAACCTAGAGAGATCTTTAGGTGGCTTAATAAGAGCAGCCAATTGGTGGCAGCCAAAGCTGATGTCTAGCCAGAAGAGTTGTATTACAGACAATGCCAACAACCATTGGCAAACAGTTGCCGTGTACTAGCCAACAACTCGTCATTTAGGTTGTGAAGTAAAGCACTCGTGTCCTGCATACAGAAACTTTGCTTGTGAGGACAAAGCAATTTAGGATATTTACTGCACTTGCAAGTGGAACTGTTGTAATACCGTGAGTTTCCAGGGTGTCGCTGCTGAGCAAACACTCATTTTCTAACACACAAACCACATGCGCTGTTATATTGCATGGTTATTCACTTTAATCAAGATTACAAACATAGGAAACGTCTGTTACCGTACCAGTATCTAACAGGAAAGAATTAGCCAGATACTCATAGGAAGAGTTTTTTTTACTCTTTGCATTTATTTTACACTCTCATATGCGGGAGCTGAACAGCACTTGGAGCTAATACAATACTGTGTGCTTTATAAAACTTGGCTCAAGGGCTGAGTAAACTTCTCTGAACTATTGAAAAGTCTATGGACTGGAAATACCGTTTACCATACATTTAGCAGTAATGCATAATCATGCCATGGTTCATAAATGGCACCAATAATTCATATGTTTGTTTATATAATCTGTTAATAAGTAATTGTGTTTTAAAGGGGTAATTAAATGAGCAATACAATCTTCCTTTATAAGAGTTTTATATGATTAACTAGACACAGTTCTGTGATTTGGGAGACTACTGTGTTTAACAACAAACAAAGCAGAGTAGAAGTAAAACAGTCCTAAACCGTCATTTATGATAAACATTAAAAACCAGTTCAACGCTTGAAAAGTCTACACTTGCAAAAACACAAAACAATAGGTCATAATATGAGCTACAGCATGATGCACATTTTCATATTGTGGAGGAGTAAAAAGAAAAACACATATGCAGGGTTATTTTGTAACATTGCCTCAATGCACATTTTCTTATTGAAAAGAAAACAAAACAAAATAAAAATAACAAGTCTAGTTACAAATTCTCAAATGGATTAAGGTTTTGGTATTGACAGTGAATTCTTGACTCGGTGTAGCTTTGGCAACGTTTTTAAGGTTGCAGTCCTGCTGGAAGGCGAATCTCTATTTTTGCAGACCGCAATTGATTTCTTTAAGTACTTGCCTGCATTTGGCTGCATCCATTATCCATCTCAACCCAGTTTCCAGTTTCTGCTTATAAAACAAGCATCCTTACGTCACAATGCCACCATCATTCATGACAGCGGAGATGAAGGTCTCAGAACGATGAGCTGAATTTTTACCACACAGAGTTGTGCTGAGACCAAGAAATTTGGTTGTGGCCTTGATAAAGCAAAATTGTTTCTTCAAAATGTTTTTTATTAACAAGAAACAATTAGTTTCTTCTCTCTACTTTCATACTTTACAGCTCTGAGGAGCTGTTGTGTCATGATGTAGTTATAACACTTTTGGGCACTTTGGGTGCCTTAAAGTACTCGAAAACTCTTGAAATTTGCCGGCCATCGGATCCGGGCAAAGGCTGGACTACGGGCGTGGCAAGGGAGCTCTGTAGTGCCCCCTGTAATGCAAAAACAACCCTGGGGCACAGATCAGGCAAAAATGTACACACATGTACGAGAGTTGGTACGCATATAGATCTCATCGACCCAAACAACTTTTCCCCTTAAACATTTTAGCTTCGCCCAATAAGAAGTCGGACATTTTGGATTGTTTAAAAAATGCATGTGGTGAACTTTTAAATACTCCTCCTAGGGGATTCATGGGATTGACACCAAATGTGGTGATCATAATGTCGAGACATTGGACTTGCTAAATTGCGAAGGGATTTTTGTTATCGGGAATGGCTCTGTCATGGCGAGGCGACAAAGTTGTGGGAAAATCATTGAAACAGGAAGTGTCTAATATCTAAGGCAAAAAAAAATCTTATTTTGATGACAAGCGGGGTGTTTGTTTGTCTGAAGATTCCGATCGCATCAATGTACCTATTGTGACTCCCACGTATAGCGACCCACCAGGCGCCAGGAACTGTGTCAGTCACAAAGGTGGATTTTTTTGACAGTTGCATGCGATGTTCTTTTAAATACTCCTCAAAGGATATTCATGCGATTGATACCAAAAGTGGTCAACATGATGCAGAGACATTGTAGATAATAAATTGTGAAGGGATTTTTGATATCTCAAATGTTCTTCCCATGGCAACGCGTGAAACTTTCATTTTAAAAGCAAATTTAAAGGTAGGGTAACAGATTTGACCCTGGAACATTTTTAGTTATGCTGGTTAAAAGTCTCCTCACATCCTGATAGCAATTACTGGGTTAAGTTGTTTAAATGTATTTGTAGAAATTTATGTCATCTGTGAAAGGCGTAGGACCTAAAAATATTCAACCAATCATAGATTTCGGTCCGAATGGACGTTTCCTTTTTTGTCCCTCATACGTAAGTGTAATTTGAATGCCCACCGCGCAAGCTAGTCCACGCAGACACCATACGTCATCGGCGCGTTCATGTGCGCTCACCTCCTGTCTGTAAACAGAGAGAATAGCAAACTTTCTGCTGAATTGACAACCTACACAGGAGCAACAAAATGAAAGACATCTTTTATAAAAACAACAGCAAAAACTGCCTGGATTAGCAAAAACCCAAATTAACATCGGCAACTTTACTGCTTTACCACGAGATGCAAACAGCTGCAGGAGGGTCTGAAAGGGTCTATTTTGGTAAGGTAGGTACGCGATATGTTTGTTTTCAGATGGATTCAGATTTCTACTCTGATGAAACATTGTGTTGCTTATGAAATTTGTGTTAGTTTACGGATTAGCGTAACAATATAGTTACTACGTCTACACAACCAAAAAGCAAAGTTTTCTCACTGGTGAATGAGACATGAGATGTGACCGTCTGATCTGTGCGTGTTCATGTGTTTTGAAAGAGGCGTGACTTTGGATAGCGATTTGACTGGAGGGTGGGGTCGTGATTTCATTGCTAGGTGGCTACTGTTAGCATTTTTTCAAAATGTGAAACCCTACCTTTAAGCCTTACAGTTGCATGCAGTGAACTTTTAAATACTCCTTCTAGGGAATTAATGTGATGACTCCAGAAATGGTCAACATGATGCAGAGACATTGGTGATGATAAATTGCGAAGGGATTTTTGACATCTCGAACGCTGTTGCCATGGCAACGCATCAAATTTTACTACTATTTTAGGCATTTTTAAGGCTCTTGGCGTGCTTAGATTAAATTCAAATTTGGCACACACATCACAGTTGTCGACTGTTAAGTGTGGACAAACAGGTCAGACATAGGTGTGCCTCTTAAGTCGCTCACTAGCACCCCGGTTTGTTTAAAATGTGCGGTTTGTTATACCTACAGTACCCAAATGGGTCAGTAACAACTTTAGATAGCCCACTGATATTTACCCACTTGATGCACTTGCCCACCGTGCATCGTTTTCTCTAAAGCACCGTATAGCGATAAAAAAAAAACGTGCAAGGGCCCGCCATCGCTGCTTGCACCTATATTTCATGATTGTACTTGCATGATATTTCAACAAAATTGCTGAAAAAATTGCTCATGTATATCTAAGTGGACATCATTGCATTAGCAGCACAAAACACATCCTGATAAAAAAATGTATACTTTGTAATGCACTGTAAGTCGCTTTGGATAAAAGCATCAGCCAAATGCATTAATGTAAATGAACCGTTAAACACTAACTATTGCTTGAGATGTGATAAAATTTGAGTCCCCAAAAAGAGCGCTGTCAGCAATATGGTCCTACAAAATGTAATGTGTCTTTTGGTAAATAAGCAGTCTTTAATCCATTTAAAGTTTTCAGTTCATCAATAAGAAAATGCATATAATATTTGATGTTAAAACATACTCTTGCAGGACATGTTATTTTTGTTTTGATTTTCCTTTATTTATTGTTAAAACATGCCCTTAAGAGTATTGTTTAGTTTTGTTTATTGTTTAGTCAATCCAGCAGACTAGGTTGAACCTGGCAATGTTTGGGAATCTCTCTCTCTTCGGGAATCTCCAACGTGTTTTCAGGATTTTATATTTTGCACTATTATACAAATAAATCATGATCTCATTTGTTTTTGGTGCTTCCACCCTGGGAAAACCCATTCCAACCCAAGGTTTTAGTTCAGTGTCCTGCTCCCACCCCATATAGTATACTGTATACAGTATTTGCTGCTGAATGATGTCTGCAGCCCAGCTTCAGCTCATACCAGCCAAACACTTCAAAGACCGCACTGCCTGCCTCCCTTCAGTCATTTTTTTCAGAATGAATTTTAAAGTCTTGTTAAGGGAGGAAAGACTTCCCCATCCAAGTCATTCTATAGATCTAATTTCCGACTCTTTTTGTATGCATTGTAGTAAATGAGATGTACAGTAAATAAACTTGACATGACATGACTTGACAAAGTCTTCTTTACATAATTTTTATGTCTAGTATACTGTATACCCTATTAATACAGTGCTGTTAAAATTATGCTGTTAGCAAACCCTTTACTTCCATAATGTGACATATTTCATGTCACTTTATCTCCCGCACCCACTATATCATTATACTGTGTATTTCTCTATGCTATCTCATGGCAATTCATACTTATTTTATGAGATGGCTAATACATATTAATTTCTACGACCTAGGGTTGCAAAATTCTGGGAATTTTTAAGGCTGGAAACTTTCCATTGGAATTAACAGGAATATATGCAATTAATAGGAATGAACTGGGAGATTTTTTTAGAGTTGCCTATAACAGGGAACTCTTGCAGCATAATTTTGTTTAAAACAACAAGAATTAATTCACATAAATTGCTTAAATTTTTTCCTTGTGCTGTGTGTAAGCTAGTATTGTACATGCATTGTAAAGACAAATACACTGACTGAGAAAACATTTAGGTGAGGTAATTAAAAAGGTAGTATCTAAAAATGATCCCCCCACACTCACTCCCCCTGAAATAAGAAAAATCCTCCATACAGTATATCACCTGGGGGGTCCCTCCATTTTCCAGGCCTTACTATTCACACTTGCTGCATTTCAGCCCAATGACTACATCAACTCGAATAGGTTTTGATGATACAACTTTTATTATAGTATTATAGTTAAACTAGCAAATACCAAAATGTGTTTATTCAGTATCCAATAGGCAGTAAATCAGATATCTAAATGTAAGCTAGCACTACTTCATTGAACATTTATGAGGCTAGCTATCATGTAGCTGGGTCAAGCTGTGTGATGCTTTTTCTTCTATATTCTGCTAGCCAGTTTTTTTGTTATCATACAGAATTACTCTACCACACAAAAGTTTGGACACATTAATATTTTTTATGTTTTTGAAAGAACTTTCTTATGCTCATCAAGCCTGCATTAATTTGATCAAAAATCCTTCAGAAATTATTCTAATATAAATGCAAGTATTGGGATTCTTTAAAATTGTACATGAATTGCCCAAATGTATACACCTGTCTAATTTCGTTTTGATGCATATTGCACATTTTCTGTTAATCCAATAAACCTTATTTCACTATTGAAATTACTGTGTTTTTCATATATTTGATAGATCAAAATGAAATTGCTGATCAAAACACCCAAATATTTATAATGAAAATCATGTAAAATCTTTTAAATTATAATCATGTCAGGGGTGCCCAAACTTTTTTATATGACTGTACAGTATGACCAAACATAATGTTTATTTGTTTTTGTATAATTTATATAGTTTATATAAATTTCTCTAAATTATTCCCATAAATTCCTGTTAAGTTTTCACTTTGGATTATTTCCAAATTCCCCATGGAAAGTTTCCAGAAACTTACACAGCAAAATCACCAGTGTTAAATTTTCAGGGATGGTGTTAAATACACAGTGTTGATGCTGTTTTAACACTATCTGGTAATAAAATAACACTGCCATTGCTAGGCCAGTGTTATATCCACGACAGTGTCAGTGTAAAACAAGGGTGTTATCAGATTTCACACTGAGCGGTGTAAATCAAGCCACGCCTCCACTAAACATATCCTGTCAGGGATTTTACCGCCATTTTCTTTCAAAGGAGGACTGAAGAGAGCAGGTAAATCTCATAATATTCACATAGTTTAGCTAAATTAAACTGTTATTTCTCTGTCTGACTCTACGCAGCCATTTGCCAAAAAACCTAAATAAGATATTTTTCCCATTTTATTTCCCCTTTGTTCGTTATTTGGTTCAGTTTAATCAGAGCTACCTTGTGTTACGTTGTTCCCTTGTTAGTTTGGTATAAAGTTAAACTGCTAGCTAAAAGTTTTAACCAAGAAAGATAATATTAACAGGAGATATGAATGAATGTAAGAATTGAACCCTGATAAAACGCGACATGCACTACAAATTGAAGGTATGAAATTAAGTTAAATGAAAGCTCGTTTATTCACCACATGATGCTCGTTATGAGGTAATCATATAGGCTAGATACCGTGAGTTAACGAGGTCGTTTACATGCACGTGAGTGCACGGATATCGGTTAATTATTCAAATTACTGAAAAACACGGAGAAAACCGCAACCGCATCGTCATGTGTTTTTTTTAGATGTATGCAAACAGGGAAAATATCGCCAAACCAACAATTCATTTTACCTCAGAATATGCACAGATTGGATGCATTGTGTGTTGTAAGCTTTTCGTGGCGCTAGATGTCAGACAGATGCAAATAGCAAATACATACGAAAGTGTAAAACGTGTATGGCGAACATTTGTTTTTCTGTCATTATAGATGCTAGTTTGGTGAAAGTACACTGAGTGCTTAAAATCATTCAGAAGAGATGCTGTTTTTAGGGCAGTTTATTAAAGAAGACCTGACATGGATGACTTCCAATGAGAAATGACTGCTAATACTTATATAAATTCATTACAGAAGGTAAGTTTCATTCATACATATAAATCATTTTATTTGACATAACTGAACAGTTAACCAATCTTTTTAGTATATGTAGTTTTGTACATATTATGGTTATTAATCAGGCAAGAAAGTGACATGACCTGCTGCCAACTTTAATAAAAATATATTATCTTCTCATTCGTCGTTTTGCTATTGATATCATATTAAATAGCAATCAAATTGATTACTATTTTGAAAATGTATAATTGAAGATTCATATTGTCTTGAGTGCTGTTTTTAATATAAAAAGAATGTTGAGTTTTCAGAGTCTTTATTGTCATTTTTTTGTGATAGGACACTACCAGACTATATTTGAATACGGCATACCCATGAATTCTGAACTGTTATTCCTTAACCCAGTTTGGAGGATAAGAGCTTACCAACTATGTGAGTACACACAGTACTTTAGTACTGTACACTGTCTCTAACATTATACTGAGATGATTTTGATTCAAATAACGGTTAAAACGGCCTAACCCTAAACTGCATCCTTTTTGGTATTTTCTTGACCCTTTTTGTCTTTGAAAATCTGCAGAAATATGCTGAGGCGATGTATTGCAAAATAGCCAACATACAACAATTAAAGGATAATTGCAGCCTATATCCTGATGAAGATATGGATGACCCTCTGTCTGGTCAACAGGAGTTTAAATATGGTAAGTGTAAATGGGTTTGCTACTTTTACGGTTTTAAAGTTTAACTGTATACTCATGGTGTTTAAATTCTGTTTTGCTAGGATAGGACAGTGATGTGGCAGCTCTTCCCTGGCTCATTCACCTCTTGCCTTCATTTGTGAAAGGAAAAAAGACTGGAGAGGGTCAATGTGCAACTGAAGCTACTGATTGTGCTCTGTAAGTTTTTTGGTATTTTGTTCTAGTTATTTATTCAGCAGTTAGTTTGCTTGCATTGTTCACCCCATGTAAATGCATACAAGTTCATAAATACACATCAAATACATTCATCAAATACACTTTTTTAAAACACTTAGGTGATGAGCATCAATCCATGCTTTGAGGTGGATGGATCAGCACAGCCCTGCCTGCTCTGCGTTGGGAACAAAAGTTGCATCCAGAATTTTTACATCATTCTGGACCAAAAAGCCATTCCCTCCATGATGAAGACCACTGATGCAGCCTTCCACTACTGTACAGTAAAACAACTACAGAACTAAATACCAGGTTGGAACGTGTTTAAGAAAAATGAAACGTCTTTTGAATTGAAATGTCTGTTTTGTTATGAAAAAATCTTTAGTATTGTGAAGGATAAGCATTTCTGCTTGCCGATAAGGTAATTGCATGTATTTTAATGTTCAAGTTTTGAGTAGGGTGGCTAATTTTTTTAACTCTTATTTGATTTATTAAAGACTTTATAATAAGTGGTTTTCATGTCACTGCGCTGTGGTATAAGATAACTTTCATTATTCCATATTGTATTCTGTGTCTAATTGTAGCTGAGGTATTTAAATAAGCAGTGTTAAATGCAAAGTGTTGTGTGTATCAATGTAAATATTAAATGTAATTTACTTTAATAAAAAGAGGTTTTGCAATATTTCTTGTCATTTTTCTTTTATAGAAACAACCCATTAGCAAAAAAAGTGGCTATTACTCAGTATTTTAACACTTAACATTGTTGAATTCACATTACACTGGTGTTGACCTTAAATTAGGAGTGTTAATTTTTAACACTATTTCTGTGCCAACACCAGTGTAGTGTGGAAACAACAATGAATAGTGTTGAACAAAGTGTAAAATTTAACAATATTGAGTGTTAAATTAACATATAATGGGTGTTGTTAAATTAACACTACACTTTTGACTAAATTAACACAGTGTAGTGTGGACACATATACACACTTTGCCGGTGTTAAATTTGACACCGTGGGTGTTATTTTAACACCAGTGATTTTGCTGTGTACTGGAAACTTTCTGCCCCTTGGCAGCCCTAGTACGAACACATTCGTACATATTTGTATGATTTGCTTTTGCCCCTGCATGCGACATTGGGGTTAGTGGTGGAGTTTCGTTATTGTTTTTTTTTATCATAATCATGTTTTTGTACAAACTCAAACGAATTAGCTAACTCATCAAATATGTACAAATTCTTGTGAGATCAGACTGAATTTTCTTTTTTTTTGTTTTTGTTTAAATTGTGTAAAAAAAATCTTCATACTATATACTGACTTTTTGCTATTCTGTATTGCTTTATAGCTTAATTTTTTTTAAATAATTTATTTATTGGTCGTCTATTTATACATATTGTACATTCATGTTATGGTCTTTGTAATTTATTGTTTTATATGCCCCTCTACAAATAAAACAGTTTCCATATTTTTATTAGTTAACACAACTTTTTCTGAAATCTATTTTAACCAACACACTTTACGAGTTAGATCTGCTTAAAAAATTGTGTTGAAATCAAGTTTAAGTTGAATACTCATAATATTTAACTTTATCCCATCCTTCTTGAGAGAAACAGACAAAAATTGTAACATGTTGCTGTTAGAAAAAATTGTCAAAACAATTGTCAACAGCTGAGCTGTCACTGGGGCAGTACCATTTAAAAAGGCCCTACTATGCACCATAAGGTACACATATGTATACATGTGCTACCAATATTTACCTTTTGGGTACCAATATGTATGTCTGAGGTAATGATACTGTAGGAACTCTTTACTAAATGTGTACTTTTTGAAAAGGTGCTTTCCCATTTTCTGACAGTGCAGATGACAGTTAAGATCTTAGATCTAAATATTTTTAGTAAAAGGTAAGACAAATAATTATGTAAAATGGGCAAAAAAACCAGTTTAATGCAAATAATAATATAATAATAATAATAATAATAAAACTAACAAAATAGTAAGCAGTAGTGTGTCAAGGGTATGTTTTTTGTAAACATGATATTAAAGGAATAAGGAAAAATAATCACAAGTTAATGTTGTAATATCAACTACAGGTTTTCCTATCGAGGAGAATTGTCCATTTATCCTCGAAATCTTTTAAAAATCTGAGCTTATCCTCACTGCTAAAGCCAATGCTGCAGTCTTATTCTTGCCTAATAGCCATAAATCACAGCTGTGTTCATTTCTTTTAAATACATGGTCGTAAATCAAAATAGTGTTATATGCATGAGTACATTTCTATTTGTAATTTAGATTTACATTTACAAGCAATGTAAAAATGCATTACTGCAGTTCTTCTGTGGTATAGAACTGCCATATGGCAACACTGTCATTTGATTTGTCTACTGCAGTAGGCCTACAGAGTTGTCACATGGAGAGAAAAATCAGATGTCATATGGTGTGAAAACAGAATCATATTGGAAAAGACTATTTTAATTCCATCAACGCAATATGCTCTTTCTTCAGAATAGCAAGAAAATCGAGCAAAATATTGCCCAGACCTGGGCCACAACTTAAGTCACAAATCTGTTTTGACAGACTGATTAAAGCCTGCTGGGTGAGGTGTTTGTTCATTTGGCATCAATTGAACAAGCCAGTTGTAATGCTATTGAGGTTAAGTGCAAAAATAGATTGACCAGCTGACATTACAGTGACTTTTTATTTATCCAAGTAAAAGACAAAAGAGTATGTTTTCTTCTTCTTTTTACTTTCTTCTTTTCCAGCGTTTATATATTCTCTATTAATAATTTTCTAGATGTAAGCAATACATGGGTTTCTTATTGCATAAGGCTTTTCCAAAGCCCTATTTTCTCCTCATTCATTCTAGTGTTTTAAGTACATTTATACATTGAATTTGTAACTATTTCAAGCATCTGTCCTACTAATGCTGAAATGTTTGGCCTTTTTAGCTTTGTAAAACAAATAAAGTGAATTTCCTCTAATGAGCACAAGCAACACTTGGTTTTTTACAAAACACTAGTTTTTACAAACTAGATAAATGTAGTTAAAAACATCCTACACAATATATATAGTTTAAACAGTTCATTGAGTTCATCCTAAAACGTCATCGGCAAGCACCATTGTGAAATATCACTAGTTAAGGTAGTAGTTCTTGGATAACTTAGAAATAGAAGAGAAAAACAAATAGGTGAGTAGCTTTAAGCACTTAAAACCAAGTTTTCCCACGTACTATTTGCATTTATATATCTGAGTATTACAGTATGCATTTAAACTGTATTTTGAAAGACATTGTGTTGTTTTGGATATGTTGTTAGAATTGTAGGTATTATTTTATTGTGTGACCAATAACACAATAGGCTCTATCATACACCAAGCGCAAAGTGTTTTTGCTAGTTTCAACCCGGCGCAATTGTCATTTTCACATTTAGCACCACGTTGTTTAAATATCAAATGCATTTGCACCCAAACTTTTTTTCAGTGTTGGGGAAAGTTATTTTTAAAAGTAATGCATTACAATATTAAGTTACTCCCCAAAAAAGTAACTAATTGCATTACTTAGTTACTTTTCATGGAAAGTAATGCTTACATTACTTTTAAGTTACTTTTGCATTACTTTTCTTACTTGGCTGAGGCTTGATCTCTTTCAGGCCTGGCAGGTGGCTTTTATTACTGAGAGGTTTGACATTCAGAAATTGCATATTTCCATCGCAAAAATGTCAAGCTCTTGCCTGCCATCTCTGTTTCGGACTGAAACTGTTCCCGCTCAGGCGTGCATGCAAAGAGTGCGTAAATCTACGTTAATACGTTCAGTTTTTTACATCAAATTAATTTTTTAAAAAGTAACTCAAATATTAATATGTACATTTATAAAGTAATGCGTTACGTTGTTTGGTTGTTTGCTAAGCATGACATGGTTGAGTGTGGCAGTGAGACTGACACGTTGTGATTCTGCTGTTATCTTTGAACTATTTTCGCTGCTGAAACAACAAAAACAGTCAACATTGTGTCTAAAATGTAAAATGTTAAAATTAACACATTCTTATTTGGAATCTTTTTAGAAAAATCTAAAAAATTACTCATTACCAGAACAGTGTTGCCAACTTGGTGACTTTGTAGCTAGATTTAGCACCTTTTCGGGCCCCTTTAGTGACTTATTTTCAAAAAAGCGACTAGCGACAAATCTAGCAACTTTTTCTGCCGTGGTTGGAGACTTTTGGAGACTTTGACGTGAAAGCATGCATCATTCACTCTTCTCAACGAGCAGCTGCCGCTGCTTCCGTGGGCTCCACCTCCGTCCCCGCCCCAAAGCACTTACAGGTGGCCTAGTAGTCCTCATGCAGCAGAGCAGAGTCTCTCCCAGCTGCAGTCAGGGCAGGAGATGTGGTTAATCTCTCCGCGTCTAGACGGCATAATCGTGCATGCGGGAAGCCGGAGCTGGCTTATCACGCAATGGCGGGATGTAAATGTAAAATGGTCTTTGAATAAAATAAATCACTGTACAAAAATAAATATTTGAGTGAGCTGAGCAACAGCACATTCAAAACAGACAAACTGTACGAAGCTGACCCATTAATGAGCTATGTACCTACGTTTCCTATCATTTATCAGCATATACTCATATGTTTTGAAATTGGACTGTTTGGATATAGGCTACATGAACCAGTGTTTCCGCTATATACATTCAACCGTGGCGGCCCGCCATGCCTAAAACATCCCCGCCACGCCTGCGGTTGTGGATAGAAGGGATACAGCAAACGAATTCTCGCTGGATGACCACTGTTTTAATCTAATCCTTCAACCAAACCCAACTCTAAACACAAAATTTCACACGATTGTAGAATGTATTTGTATCTCATTTAGCCAGAGCCGCTGTTTTCATCCTAATAATCCTACCTCCAAATCTAATCATTAACTTTTCGGCATTTGCTGTATCCCTTCTAGACAAAACCCACGGCGGCAGCTCGCAAAAAAGCTACATAAATGTCCGCCCTGCCAGACTGGCTGTCTTAGAAATAAATTCCTTTCTGGATTCGCGTTGTTAACTCATTTATAAATAAATCTCCTAAAGTATCACAATTTCTTCCATGGGTTTAGTTTAATGAACAAATAGATTTAAATCAACAGAGGATGATTAGGCTACGTCTCTGTTTTGAGAAATAATAATAAAATAAATAAGCCTATACGAAATTTGCTACACTTAAATAATAATTAAATTGACAAAACGAATAAAAAAGTATTTGAGTTTCTGTTTTTTTTTTTGTGACGCGCTGACCAAAGCAGCAGAAAGCACGTCATGTTTTTAATGATTTTAAGTAAGCACAAAGTTTTCTCCTTATTGTGAGTTTACACAAATAAAAAAACATAATTTGAAGTTTCGAATATTGTTTTACTTTTATCTTTATGACTATAAATTTAGGGTAATTTAAGGTGCAAGGTCATCACGCATTTGATGTTCAACGCGGACGCAGCGCAGGGCTGCGAGAAAAGACATTATTAAACTTTCGATTTAACATATTACGAGTTTTTTGGACATTCATTTGGAATCACTGTACTCATATTATCAACTTATCTGGTCATTAGTTATTCAGAATATAGGCTATAAGCGCAGTAGCGCGCTGCTGACCGCTCAGCTGTCAATCAATCTTCTGTGCTTTAGATCAACACTCACAAAGTTTCACATTAAATGATATGATATTTGTCCAAAAACAAAAGGCTAAATACTGAATACTACTTATGCGACTGCAAGACATTAATAGTCGAATCTGTTTGTAAGGAAACTTACATTATTCCCGTGGAAGAGAAGAACGTTGGTAATAGAAACTTGAGGCAGACGGTTTTATCTGTTTTCAGACGAAACAGCAGGGTCGGGGTACCCGCGGGATTTGATCTAACGTGTGTAATAATAGACTATTCGCGTGTCATTTGTGTTGTAGATGCAGGTCGGGACTCAATAGACAAGAGTAAAATGCGGGTCTAACATCCAAGACCAAAAGTTGACTCGTTTTTAAATGGTCCCGTGCTTTGTGTTTAAGGTCTGTCTGAAGACCGTTAAAGGTTTCTATTCAACTGCGCGATTTGCGGTGTGACCGGCTAGGGGTCTTTATGTCAAATGGTCCGGACCGGGTGTGAAATAAAATTGCTGCTGATGGATGTTCGGTCAATCACAGCGGTGCGGATTATCAAACAGGACTGTGCGTGAGTTTGCAACAGCACTGTAACGCTAAACACGAGCACAACTTGCAATGCACACTACATTAAAACTACAATGAAATATCCGAACTACGTACGTAGCTATGTAACGTTTTTTTAAGAAAATACATTTTAGATCAAACATAGAAAAGCAATATGCTATAAATATAAGGAAAAGTAAATGACAGCATGAAAATGATAAAAAATAGATGTTAGTTTACTGTAGCCTGTATTCTACTTTAAAAAAAATAATGTACATTTATAATCATCATGGGCGCCCCCTGCCGCCACAGCTGAAAAAAATCCTAGAGGAAACACTGTGAACATAAACACGTTTCGTTTTATGAGAATAAAAGCAGATAAACGAACGAGAAAACATTTTTAGGCATTTATGTGTATAAACATTTAATTTGTGACAGTACAGAGAGAGAGAGATAAACATGAAACAGCCAATATAGGAAGAATGCAAATCTTCTAATGAGGCAATGACGTAATCTAGCGACATTTAGCAACTTTCCAAGCAAGCTTTAGCTACTTTCCATTGAAAATAGTTGGCAACACTGTACACGAATAGGAAAAAACCCTTTAAGACTGCGCACAAACCATTTTTCCCATCGTTAAATTAGCAAAAGTGGATTTGGACATGGCCATTTAGACCAGTGGTTTTCAAACCCTTAATTTCGCGGAAATTAAAAACTGGGTCGCCAGAAAGATTTCAGAAAAATGTTACTAAAATAATTTATTAAATTTTATTATAAAAAACAATCATAATAACAACACTCTTGAATAAAAGCACAGTAAAAAATATCTTATAAATACACGAAATAAAAAATCATGACCCATTATTTGTTTACTTTGACATTACTACATTATGCACTTTTGGTCGCCATTGAGACTAAAGGATGCAGACTCATTATCATGTTTTGATGATTGTTATCGCCATTTTAATCTAACGTTACTTGTCCCTGATAAGCGGACAAGCGTTGATGTCGAGCCCTGCGACGTGTTTTTAGACTGCTTCAGTAGGGCTCCTCCGTTGTATTGCGTATGTCAGTTCTTTTTTGTCCATTATCATAATTAATGATATTATGCATTGCAGTGATCTCATTTGTGCCTCCCTGAAAAAATGAAATGCCCGTCCGTGAATTTGTGTCTGGCGCCGGGTCTGCTCATACATACAGACGTGCGCTTGCTCGTTTCACCGGCCTCACTCAACGCTGACGGCTTTCGGCCCCGCCCTGCTTCATGCTACTAAGAGAGTGGGGGGGAGGGGTAGAGTGTGGGTCGCATAATCTTTATTTTTTTTAATTAGGGTCGCTCCTAAAAAAGTTTGAAAACCACTAGACTATGCACGTGCGCTCTAGACCATGCGCTTTGATCATTAAAATAGGACCCTATGGGTTCTATATCCAAATTCAGGTAGACGACACATCATGCGCCTTGTGGCAACCTCTAGGCGCACCTAGACTCTTTATTAGGGTCTTGATCCATGTGTGGCAGGATAACAAAGGGACACGTTACCTCCGGCCTAATGTCTCTGTGGCTTTTCTGTTATTAATCTGCTTTTTAAATTTTTAATGTTATGATCCATGCAGGTACAGTATGCAGGTCCTTTAGCTCGGGACCTTTTGAACTTTTCTAAGATTGTCTGAATTGTGCAAAATGAATTCTATAGCATTCTGCCTACAGCTGAATAAAAAGTACTCTCACGAATGCAAATGTGGTAGTCTCCCGATACAGTTTAGTCAATAAGTTGAATATTTTATTAGAAATGTCCTGTTCTTCTGCTCTTAACTCCAACGCAGGGTCAAACTCACACCTTAGACACCTATCTCCAATACTAAGCACTAAGTGTAACCACTGATGACAATGAAATGCATGGAATTTTCATCTCATCTGAGTGCCATTAATTTCTTTCAAATCAGCTATTTATTTTTTAAGAGGCAAGACCCACTAAAGGAACCTTGAAATGCACAGCTTTGTTTAATGCGTTGACGTAGTTTCCACTGAAACAGGAAATTGGGGGACTTATTGAGTGGCTCCCCCTTTTGAAATAGGCAACATAGTTTAGATCACAGGCTTGAGCCTTGAGATGAGAAGCTGAATTGCAGAATGATGTCATAAGGCTAACCTATTTATACTACAAGCCAAATAAACTTCAATTTTGATTTCATACTTCAAAATTAACACTAGCAGACTTGGCACTGTTGACATATACATAATTTATCTGTCCCACCCCTGTTTTCCACCAAACAAAGCTAAAATAAAATTGGATGTGAAGCTGAATCACTGAGGTCATAATTCACTTAAACTGCCATAATTCAGTTAACTGACCAAAGGCCATGTGTCCTCCACATGGCCCGCTTTACAATGTCAGTACACATGCACAGTGTCTTCTATGCATGCAGCTCACTCCCTGCATCAGCAACAGCAAGTCATTTTCTGGACTTTTCCATTTCTCTCTTCTTATTCCCAGAAGGCGCAAATGTGTGCGCAGGCAACAACCATCAACCTTGTCCAAACGCTTGATAAACTATATCTTTAAACAGAAGAAAAAGAATAACCCTGATGTGTGACCCAACAGGAGCTTTAACATCATTTACATTCTCTTGCTTTAATTTTCACCTTATGTGCACAGTTAATTAAATCCTTGGGGAGCCATATTTTGAGAGAAAGTGAAAGCTTACAACAGAGGAAGATGTTATTATTGTAGCTAAAGATATTAGCAAAATGAATAAATAAATATTGTGTGGCGTTTTTGTGTTGTTGCGTGGGTTATCCATACTGAAAAACTACCTAATTGGTTAAAACCCCTATAAATCCAGATAAAACCAGCCATCCAGACTGTTTTAGCTTTAGTTTTATGGGCTGTCCACATGGAGACGCGTATCACTGTATACGTATAAATTTGTTATCGTATTGGCGTTTCATCCACACGGATCCGGCATTTTGGGAGACTGAATCCGCTATTTTTTGAAACCGGGTCCTAAAATGGATAAATCTGAAACCGACACCCTTGCGGTTTCGTCTGTACAGCCAATCCGTATATTTTGTCAAGCGAAAACGTCATCACATCACGTGTCGGGAGCGTCACACGTAACAGCAACAATAACGGCAGACTACGTGATGGTGTTCGTGCTACAGAAGCTACTAAAGCCTACAAGCTTTATTACAGCAAAATCTACTGCTTCTATGCAATTGTGGTGACCAACAAGCGATAATGGACAACACCATACGTTGGTTATGCGCATGCTCAAAGTCTTCTTCTCCGTGTATAGTGTATATCTGTGGCAGAATTACAGCGCCCCATACCGGTCCGGCATGTATACTACACCGCTTTCAGTCGGTTTCAGTGGTTTCGGTTTTACGGATTATTTTTTAAGAGCAAGGAAAAAAATGATCGGATTAGGAATGCACCGGCTTCGTGTGGACATAGCCTTAGTTATATTTCAGCAAGAATGTTTATCCTTTTCATGGTTATACCTGACCTGTCAGTGTATATTTTGTGGTCATCAAGGGCTGACTTTATGTTATTCCTTTATTATATAATTGACATTCAACAGTATTTTGAAGTATGCCAGTTTTCACCTGGCTTCAAACTATTTTGACACAAGTCAACAGTACTTTCCATTAGGACCATATTGAATAGTAAATTGACAGAATCTAATAGTTGATCTTTTATTCTGTTTTACAGGTCATTCCACAAGACTTTATAATCTTTTTCTCAACCCAAGAAAGAAACAACAAGCTTAGAGAAATGAAGGGCCAACCCCCTGATTACACTTAGAGGATTGATAACCCATTGAAAATGTTTATTGATTTTGCAATTACGAGGCCTGCTGATAGATGTGGCATCAAGTAATGCTTTATCACACTGGAAAGAAAGACATGGAGAAAAAAATCAAACACTTGTGGGGAGAATTTATTAATGTGCAAAACTAACTACCAACAAATCAGATTAATCAGGTTCTGCCATGCATATTTTATTTTGGTTGCCATAAAAGGTTTGAGTTTTAAAAGGGGTCAACTCATATTTCATGCCTTAAAGAAATAGTTTACTCAAAAACAAATGAAAATTATTTACTCACCCTTATGTCATCACAGGTGTATATGATTTTCTTTCCTTAGCTGTACACCAATATGCCAGCTCCGCTTGTCTTTGTAATGCTAATAGATAGTGCACAATTTTTGGAAGAGCACACACATCCATTATAATAGTTAAGTAAAATAAATTATAACAAAATGTATAACAAATTATAATGACTAAGTATTAGTATTATAATGACCAAACTTTAATTTTTAATCATATCCACCCACACATAATTTTATAATAAAGCACTCATCTTATTCAGTACTTAATTCAGTACGTCACAGTATGCAATACTGGACGCAGCATCAGTTTGTTATTGAATTGAGTTCATCTAGGACCCAACATTTCATTGGCTGAAGGAACTTTTAATAGGTACTCTATTCAGTGCCTGATTAGAAAGTACAAAATTTTACTAATATAAAAATGTCTGTAAAATTACATTATCCACAGCATTTGTTGTTTTTTTGTTTATTTGTTTGTTTATTTTTTAATGACTTAATATAAATGATTATGATACTTACTGTGCTGTATTAGTTTATAGACCATTTTGCAAGATGTAAACAACACTGGTCCAGAAACACTTCGTGTGTCAGTTTCGGTAAGACTTTACTTGAAGGGGTGTTCATTAGACTGACATGACACCTTCATAATCATACATATGACACGTGTCATGAACATGAAGGAGATTAAGTCATTAAGTGTCATTTGTTTAATTATGTCATTTTTAATGCAAGATTACTTGTCATAAATCTGTCATAAACATGACATAGCAGAATAATTATCAAACTTAAGAAACTACATAGCTTTATTTGTTAACATTACATTAAACTGTCATTTAATGTCATTAAGTGTTAATACTCTGTCAAATCATTTTAAATACCTTAAAATGCAACACACACGTCAAAATATTATACTTAACTTTATGTATGTGCACAATACATAAAAACCTAATGACATTTTAATGACAAATTATATTTGTACCACTGTAGTTGAGGTCAAGAAAAATATTTATGACGCTGTTATATGACACAGTTTTAACACTTAATGACATTTTATGACTAATTATATTTGTGCCACTGGTAAAAAGTGGTCAGTTATTTTGTCTTGGTAATGTCAAGATGTCATGACAAGTTATGATGTATTGGTTAATGTCAAGTTGTCATAACAAATACATCTCAAACAATGTTATCTTTCCATTAAAAAAAAAATGAATGACGCCTAATGACAATTGTCTAGGGCTGCAGCTATCGATTCTTTTTGTAATCGATTAATCTAGCACTGAATCGATTGATTAATCGAGTAATCTGAAAATTTTTTGTGTGTGTATTTAAACAGCCAAAACAAATAATGCATAACGAAAATGACGTGGCTTTAAAATGTTCAAGCATTTTATTTCTAAAAAAAACAGAGGTATTTGGCTCCAAAAAATAAGCCTATTTATTTCCATTTTTACCCATTTAGTGTTTATAAGTGCCAGTGCCAACAATTAAGCACTTTAATTTATTAATATGCACAACAGGTTTCATGCTGTAATCTAGCCCTGCCATCAAAGTAAATATCTGGTTTATGTACATTTCTACACCTGCAGCATTTACCATAAGGCTACTAACAAATAATATATCATTTCTGGAGTGAGCCTATTTGCTATGGTAACAACCTGTGTGTGTGCGCACACGTGCACCTGTGTTTGTGTTTGCACGCGTGCTGTGCGTGAGGAAGAGTGACACCCCAGTCAGAAGTTCAGTTGCTTCATTGCATTTTGGTACTGCAGAAATACATACATTCATTTTCAATAGAATGCTGCATTTGGTTTGGATCACTTGCATTTCGGTGCATTTTAGGTTCAGAATCTGTTCGAAAAATCACAACATCACGTCCCACTGTATACAGTGAATGCATGCAGCTGAAATTATTGTTGCGTGGCTACATAAAAGTTTAAGCATATGTGATGCATTGCGCGATCGGTCTGACTCGCGTGAGAGAGAATAACTTCCTTATGCTAAACTCCAATAAGACAGAGATTATTATTATTATTGCACAAAATATGTCAGATTACAAGTTGCCCATATATGATTGCACTGTGGTGCCGTTTTTTGGTACACACACCTGTAAAGTGCATGCGTGTGTGTAAAGGGGTTCTGTTTTAAGCTATACTCTCCTGCAATTGAATGTGAATACGAAAGCTAAACATCATATCGAGTCAAACCGCATAACGACATCGCTACAAATACAGTATGGGATTAAAATCAGCGGAAGCTACGTTACCTTGTTTCATCGATGTTTGGTGAAACAGCAGTGGATGTTTTCGGTTCAGATGCTAAATGTAATGATAATGTAATGATCATTCTCTCTCTGCCATTTATGGACATATTCGCTCTCCGCCATTGCGCCAACTAAATTCAAAATGTATCACGCGCTATGATGTGCTTCCTGAACATTGAACAACGGTCCTTGTGAATCAGATCTCGGCGCGTGTAGTGCACGTCATAGGAATTTAACGAGGCTCGAGAAATTTTTTTAATCGAGCTAATCGAGTAACTCGATGAATCGTTTCAGCCCTACAATTGTCATAAATGTGCATTAAAAATCTCCTTCATGTTCATAGCACGTGTCATGTCATGGTTATGGATATGTCATGTCAGTCTTGTGAACACCCCTTCAAGTAAAGTGTTACCCTGTTTTCTTAATTTCACATATATCTTAAAGATGTTTGTTTAACTTTTGATTCAGTTCTTTATGTTCTGTTGGTTGTATTTGATCCCAACGTTTATGTAGTGTTAAAAAACTGAAACAGGAAGTGCTTCTGGACCAGTGTTGTGTAGATCTTGCAAAATGGTCTATAAGGCAAATATGTCTGCAGCAAAGTATGCCTGCAGTAAAACACTGCGGTAAAGTATGCTAGATCATGGTAGTCTGCTGCATCCACCTTAACTTAGCACTCAGAGCCAGCCTGCAAGGTGGCAAATTGCTCTGTACAAATAGCCTTGGGCATCAATTTTTTAGGTGTGTTTGTACCATTACCTGATTTGCATAAGTAAATTCTGTGCTAGATGCATGTAAATATTCATTCATTCATACATTTATTTCATTTTTAATTAATATACCCTTTAAAAACTGTTCACTTGCCCACGTCTGTATAGTTTTTTTCCAAGCCGGTCTGCTGGTTTAAACAGAGAATTATTCAGTTTTCAGATATTAATTCCCTCTGAAAAGTGTGAACACTAAACACTTTGTCTTTAATTGTTTGATTATCTCGAACAGCCAAAGGAGGTTATACAAAAAGAAATCTGCCACGTTTGCGAATAAGCACTTACCTTTGCAGCCAGGTCTTTATAGCACATGAATCCTAAATGAATAGGATGTTAGTTATATCACTAATTACTTTAAAGATGTCAGGTTTAATAGACTATTCATAGAGAATGATCATTTTTGATAACAGTATCTATTAGTAGGTGCTAACCTGACCCCAACTTGACACTGGAGCAAAAAGCAGGTTTGGGGCGGGACTGCCTGTCCTACCAATGATGTATTGGGGGAGTGCATGGTAATCTTGAAATTGAAATCTTGCTCAATTCTGAGCTTTGATTAAATGCCCAGTACAACCTCTGTGTATACATTAGGATCCTAACTGGGAATACCGTACCACGGTGATTCATTGCTGGCCTATCCTCAAAAGCCAATATGTTTCAAAGCCATAAAATGCACCACCACTGTGTGACCACGTGTGTGTTTGGAGACTGCAGAGTCATAAATCTGAGTCCATTGCCATGTAAGATGTGTGTGGGGAAGTGTTCTCATGTTTAACCTTGCCATAATGCCGTCTGCCATCCAGGAAAAGCTACTTGCCATTCTAATGACCTTGCGGCGAGAGAAGAGAAGCAAAGGGACAACTCTCTCTCCCACCCTCCTCTCTCTCTCTCTCTCTCTCTCTCTCTCTCTCTCTCTCTCTCTCTCTCTCTCTCTCAATATTTTCAATATTTCAACCTGTGTAATTTTACAATCAAATTTAAGCGGTAAATGTGCGTTGTATGACTACATTTATACGTTTTTGTATGATTTACTTTCGCCCCTGTGATGTTGGGGTTAAGGGCTCATTATAGCCCCTGTTCCAAATGGCGCACTTCATGTGGACTTTCGGTCTTGTGGCCTTAAATTGCGCGTTCTCGCTTAGTCTACGAGTCGGTAGGGTGTCCCATCTGTCATTTTTACGCTTTGAAGTGTGCTCATCAGCGCCTCCTTTGCCCCCTTGATGCGGTCTTCAGCGAAGCCCGCACTGCAGCAGGCTTCGTGCACTTTGCCAACCCAGAAGTCCTTGCGAAAGGGCAATAAGACCAATCAGGCGACGGAAGGGAGGAGTTCACACTGACGGGCAACTTCTCTACCTATTTCCGTTGTGATGCTCGAGTCTGTCCCAAAATACAACTCCGGTGCACCCACGTGGACTCGCATCAAGGGTCCCTAAAGTCTGGACTACGTGATGTCATCAAAGTGTGGACTCTGAGGAAGACCACAAGTCCGGAGTGTGCCATTTGAGACAGGGCCATTGTTGTGCGTAGGTCCGCGACAGCATAGGTTCAGCGTTGGTTTTCATTTATACTTTTGCGTCGTCGTCCGCGTCCACGTGCAAACACACGCGCAGACTGCTGGTAGGCAGTATCCACGTGTGTAACCACAGTAGCACCGCGACCGTCAAAGAAGAAGAACCATTCTTTGTTTTCACCGTCGCAAATGGAAATACACAGGTTTTTTACCTGACGGGAGGGGTTCTGGTGGACCAATCACAGCACATGAGTAGACCTGACGCGCTGTTAAAAATTTTGGGAGGTGCACGTCAGGATACGCAGAGCTACGGATACCCTACGCCGTAGCTGTGACTATAAATCGGGCTTTATGGGTGGGGTTTCATTATTGTTTTTTATAATCGTACATTTTTGTACAGTTCTCTTACTGTAGTAGCCTGGGTTTCCCCATGCTGCCTTGCGTGAAAATGTATTCACGCGGCAAGTCTAGCATGGAAACTATGGCACTTTTTTGCCCCTGAAATAGTGAACCAATCACAGAACGGGGAGGGGGCAGCAAGACAATGACGACATCTATGTGACACACCGAAGCAGTTTTGTTATTTGTTATAACACGGCAACAGACGCAAAGTAACTTTTCGATGCAGCCTTTAAGGTGATTTAAAGAGCAACTTTTGGCATTAAACAATTTCATATCCAAGAAGAATGTTTGGATATGGCAAGACATGATAACCACCGAGTTTTTAGGACCAACCTGCTAGGCATCGTCGTCGACGAAGTACAATTAATTTATAAATGGTAAGTGGTATTTATTAATATCGTATTGTCATTATGCCTGTACTGTGGTTGTCATAGTGCCACTAAAATGTGTTGCTTTTCAATACAATATACAGCTACCGGTTTAAATGCAAAGCTTTTAGCTGTGTGCACACGAACCGATAAAAGTCGTTTATGTTTAAATTGATGTCACCCTACACGTCATCTGGTATAATTGAAACAATTGGCTATGAGCTACGTACAGATCGCATTTGATGGACATTCGTAGCGCCCAATAAATGTCTCTGGGCATTCGTAAACCACACCTCAAATACGAGAAAATTAGCATGTGGTTCACAGATCACGTCTCATTCTCTATGAGACTGGTCTGGTGTTAGCCAGGCTATTACCGCAGTACAAATTCATACAAATTAGCCAACTCGTAAAATACATACGAATTCTCATGAGATCAGGCTGGTCACCTACGAAAAGCACTTTTCCTTAAAGGAGATTTTTCAACAAGAATTCATGATGATCAAATGATGGAGAGGACTTACTGTATATATAGACCTGCATACAGTACTTTCAACTTTTGGATCACAGTGATGGAGTGATACTGTACAATCCAGATTGTCAAACGATACTCTTCTTCATGCTCTATAACCTCGCTCTCAACCTACAAGATCGGGAATCACCATGTGCAAATTTCATACCGCACAGATTTTGTGGGTGGCGTTTGCAACAGTACCCGATTTACATAATCCTAAAACATGCAGACGGCACCTGCGAATACACGAATTTTCTTAGTGTATTCCTCCCACAATATTCTTTATGCAGTTTTCTTATATTGCACCGTTTCTTTTATTGCATCTTTCTCCCCTCAGGCCGTTCTTCAGCTGAAATATTACTGACACTGATTATACGGCATATCTCGCACAATTCTCTTCTTCTCCTCCTGTGTCTCTTTATACAGTTCTGTAAACATCAGGCTGAAGATTAAAAGTAGTCGTGGTAAGATGCATTCACACACACACACACACATACGCATACAAGTACAAAAAGGACAAATCCTTTGAGGGTAGACACAGGAGCAAGGGGCGGTGGGGGAGGAAACATCCTCTTCTGCACTCTCTCTCTCTCTCTCTCTCTCTCTGTGTCTCTCTCGCTCTCTCTCATCCTCCAGGAGAGCGAGGTAAGGAGGTGCTGGGGCGCTGTGTTAACAGAATCCACGAGGCAGCTGAGATGAGCGCATCGGAGCTGGAGTCAGAACAGAGCGCAGATGTCCTAACATGCCTCCCCTGACATAACACGACCACCTCTGCACTCAGATGAAGGTAAGTCTGAACAGATTACAAACCGAGAGTACGATATCCATCACTGAGCCTGGCTGCGGTCGCTGAATGAGCTTTTCTAAGTGGTCCTGCACGCAGTCACTATTGAATGGTCTTAATGTCATCTGCCCCCCTTGAGAAGGGCCAGTGCTGGATGAGAGATCTATGCTGCATGCTGAGAAGGAGACAGAGAAAGATGGGATATGGAAGGATTACCCCATCAATGACCCCTGTCCCACGGAGACCGCTTACTTGTTCTAGTGTTGCTCAGGATTGAATCAGTGTAGCGATTGTGAGGTTTCATGTTATCGCAGCAGTGCTGAACATGTTGGACAGCGATGTGAGGTGCACATGTATTTGTTTTTGTGCATTGCAGGAGTTTTGCAAGCGTGTCAGTGGTGATGCGTGTGTGTGTGATGGGGGTTGCCTTTACAGTATATGTGTACGAATGCTTTTGTTTGGCCAAAGTGAGATTGCTTTTTCATAGCTCAGGAGACTTTATTGAGTTCATTTGAGAAGTTTCTCTATAAAATAAAATTAAAGCTTTGTCCAAGAAAATTTTGAATTTTTTTTTGTTATAGACCGAATCACAAACTTTTTGGAGACACATATGAGATAACCACTGTTTGTTAATCTCACCATCTATACATTTATTGTTGCCTTGGATAAACCGTTTGTACACTGTCAGAAAAAAATGGTCAAAATATGTACCCCAGCTATCACTAGGGTGGTGGTAGTACCTCAGAGGTACATATTGGTACCAAATGTATTCATACCTGTACCTAATGATCGTATTAGGACCTTTTTAAGGGGTACTGCCCCATCACATTTGGGTACACTGCAGTGTCCCTAAGACTGATTGGATCATAGTAGCGTACAATATGTGTAAATCCTCTGACAAAGCAAAGTGAGGAAGAAAGTGTAGTTTTTTAAGGTCCAGTAGTGGTGCAGATTCGTCCGAGAGAGTCGTATTGATTCTCTTTGATTCTTCTTTACAGGGATATTAGTCTTTTCGCCTTGGGCTGCAGTTACAAACTGCTCGCATAGAGATTTTCCTGCATCTAGCAGCTCTGGTCTTGTCACTTAAAGTCTCTAGATAACTCAACAGACTCCCTCATAGACCAGCGCTGGGAATCTGGGAACAAAAGTGGGGAGTGCTCGATAAAGGCGAAGATAATAAATGGCAGTCCAATCGTAGCCGCAAAGATAGGGAATGTATGAATTTTTAATGGTGTTTAACAGTCTAACTACAGGGAAATGTGAAATAATGCCAAAAGGTTTTTACGTTACCTAACCGACAATCATTTTACATTTAGATAAGTGTGTTTTACCTTATGTATTACAAACAGGCTTACACAAGATAAACGTGATGGATACAGCCAAGGTGGCGGTGCACACATACCGGTTGTGACATCATGAAATTGCAATGGAATTACTCATGAATATAAATTAAGTTGTGCACGAATAATTTAACATGGTTTTTTACTGCTTTGATAGATGTATGTTGCATGTGATCCACTGATTTGGAGGTCAGGTTAGTTTTGAGGAAATGCTCATTTTAAAGCCAAAACTATTTTTTTGTTATTTTTACTATTAAATATACTCTTTTTTAGTATATCTTTACACAGTGAATTAATAGAAGAAATTCTTGATAGCTGAAATGTAATTAAAGGGTTCACATTGACTTATTGACATATTTAATGTGATAATTTTTACAGTGTCTGTCCCAGGATTTGATACTGTAGGTCAGTGGACAAATGCATAGATCAGCTAAATGTCAACTCTAATGTTAACTTGTCCAATCTTAAAAAATAATAGGTAATGAATTTGGCTTCGATTTAACCCCCACCTGGATTACGGCCTAAATAAAAGAGGAAAATTAATTTAGTAGGAGTTAAAAAGGAAAACATTGTCAGTTGGGTGACACATGTAGTTTATTTAACTAAGTTCGGGAGGAGCATGGTCATGTGATCCAACCAATCAGCGCAAAGAGGTGCCTTTAAACAGCGTCATTCACCTCGTCCCATTTTTTTGCAATTTTTGCCCTCCTCACTCTATTTTATCTATCCCAGTTTAGGGGGGGAGGGTGCTCTCGGTTCGGGCTAAAATTTTGAGCTTGGAGCTCTCCCCTGGGACAGCACGCCAAATATGCTTCATCTCATTCCCTATTGATTTCATGTTTATGCGAACTCGTGAATCTCAAGAGAAAAATATAAGTTGTCATTGGGACGGTACCTTTTAAAAAGTACCATTTAGATACAAAAGTGCACTTTTTGAAAAGGTAACGTCCCGGTGACAGCTTTTGTTCTGTCTTGTAATTTTTTATGAGGGTGTGATGATGGACAATATTTTACATTGCATGATTTATTGTACTAGTAAAAACATTTCACTTTGAGTATACAAATAAGTCTTCAAACACTTATCAAAACATAATAACCTCAAGTGGTAGATTGCAACTTACAGTGTTCCCACAGGCCCTTGAAATCCTTAAAAGTTTGTGAATTTCTGGGGGGGGGGGGTCAAGGCCCTGGGAAGTTGTTGAAAATATACATACATAGATACAGGTCATTGAAAGTGCTTGAATCTATTTTATGTAAGAAGTTTTCTGGAAAAAAAATCCATATGATTCCTGTGTAGTGTAGGATAATTTCATAAAAATTCTAGACTTTTTAAGCACACGTCTAAACTGTTCGCTTTAAATGCTTATATCTTCTGTGTGTGAATGTCACCAGAATGCTTTTTTGCATAGTTGTGTTTGACACATGAAAACGTCTCGGGTTGCGTATATAACTGTTGTTCCCTGAGAAGGGAATGAGGCGCTGCGTCTCCCTTGCCATACTTCCTGCATCCCTGTAACGCCGTCTTTGGCCATAGTTCAGATAGCGATATACTTCCTGGCTCCCGCGTCACCCTGTCTTTGTCGTTAAGCCTCACCATTGGTTGAATTTGATACTGTTGTAAAACAGCTTTATAGGCAACATTTTATTACAAAAACCTGATTTAGAAAAAAGGGGGTGGAAAATAAATGCCTTCTATGGTTTGATTACAGAATTAAGTGTTTTTATAAGTCTGTCATTAAAGTCTTTGTTTGCCATGGCACAAATTCTTCTGATGGAGTGACCTTTGACCTCATTAACTTCATGGAAATTCCCTCATGAGCAAACTCAGCTCAAAGATCTGACGCAGTCCCCTTGTTCTATTGACTGCTGCCACTTCTATCACCTTGAGCTATAGAAATAATTTAATTATATATCAGTGTGAATTATTTATGTCGAGTGTATCAAGCAAAGACAACATCTCTTCACAGAGTAAACAGATGGATTGGCCTGTTCTTTGAAGTCGTGGTTTCGCATGATTAAATCATATTGTGGGGAAATTGTTCTGGAAAAAAGATAGAATGATCTTACACTTCACATTTGTTGTAAGTGCCCTTACATCTCTTGAGATTGAATTAAAGAAATTGATTTTGTAAGACGTATTCATGTAACTTGTGTGGATGTGATGTGATGTGAGCACAGACATGCTTTATCTAAAACAAAGTTACAGCTCATTTACTATCATGTGTTGCTATTGTGTTAGGTCAGATTTAAGCAGCAAAGTCTCGAAGAGTAGTCCATATGAGATATTTAATGAAGTGTACTATGTTCAGTGTTTTGTCATGTCAGCTGTAGTTTCAAAAATTCCTTTAGCCTTTGCATTGATCTGTATACTACACTGCACTCTAAGAAGGATGTGTTAATTTTTTACGCATCTTTTTGTGTTAAGCTTTTAACACATTATGTATAATTTTAATACATTATGTGTCAATTTGTGTTGATTTTGTGTTTAAATAAAACACAAGTTGTGTTAAAAGTAACACAGAGATGAGTTGATTCTAGGACAACGCATTTAGTGTGTTGCACCAGAATCAACACTGATGTGTTGTTTTTAACACATCTGTTCTAATGCTGCGTTTACACCAACCGCGTTTGATGCGTCAAAACCGTGTCTACCGCCCCTAGTTTGTCGCTTGAACAGTTTGAATGCATTTGCGCCCCTAGACGCGCAGAAAAAGCAAGCATTTGACGCCCGTCAGAGGCAAAATCCGTTTCTTCTGGAAGGGGCAAGTGCTATGCGGTTGTCTGTTTGCAAGATGGCTGATGTGCATTTATCGAGAGAGTTACCAGTTTGTATTTGGTCACCTTACTATAGGGGGAAAATAGTTTAAAAAACGGCAGAAATGCCGCGGGTCCATAAACGTCACATGACTCAAAAGTGAAATGTGTATTTACAACTTACCAGGTTGCAAATTGTCTTCACTGACACTCTTCCAAGTGAGGTCCTTTTTATTCCTGTCTCTATAGAAATAAGAACTTGTCTCGTATAGCTCCGGGTGACTGCTCACCAACAATATCAAGCGTTCCTTCATGTTGAATGAGTGACTCCGGGCGGGACTGCCGCCACAGCAGCAAGCAGCCTCCTGATTGGTTAACGTGGCGTGAAACTCCGCCAAAGTTCAAATTTTTCAACTTGGGCGTCAGATGCAAATTTGCGTCAAACACAAAATGCAAAAGGGGAAAAAAGAAAAACACGATGCTGGGATGGTACCCTCAAACATCATTTTTGTGTATATATAAAACACATTGAAATGTTGTACCTTTTGGGGTGCAGTATTATACCCTAAAGCAGTGGATCTCACATTTTTTCGGCATCCGGCCCCCCTTGTGTACGGTGCATCTCTTTATAGCCCCCCTAAAAAACATTTAAAGACAATTAACATTTAATACATTTATAACATAAAACATTCCACTTAAAATTTGAATTAAACAAAACATTAAATTAAAAAATGCATTGCTGTTGGTTAGTAGCCTTATTTTTCTGAGGTTTTATTACACAGAATTTATGATAAATTAATGCATTTTATAAAATGTAATTACACTGGGGCCCCCCTGGCACCATCTAAGTGCCCCCGGTTTGAGAACCACTGCCCTAAAGATCTATTGTGTACCTTAATAAAAATGTAGGGGTACAAAACAGTTAACTGTACCTTTAAACAATCGGTACACGATAGAAGTACAGTAATGTACCCAAAAAGGTACTACATTGTATTATGTTTAGTATACCTGTAAAGGTACAAAACGAAATCTTAGGGTACCGCAGTTTTGTTCCTTTTGTACCTTTGTTGAATTTTATGTCTTTCATGTAGTACCTTATAAACTCAGTCAACTTCTGGTGTTGTAATTTTATGATTTCTTAAAGGGTATTACAGACTAAAAATAGGTTTTGATCAAACTTACACTCTCATAAAAGGTACAAAAAACTGTCAGTGGGGCGGTACCTGTTCAAAAAGTACACTTGTGTACTTAAATCAGCTCAACAGGTACATATCTGTACCTAAATAGTACATGTTAGGACCTTTGTAAAGCACACCATTTGAGTGACGGCTTTCTAACATATAGGGGCGGTTTCCCGGACCAGGATTAGCTTAATCCAGGACTAGGCCTTAGTTTAAATAGGAAATATAACTAGTTTTAACAAACATGCCTTACTAAAAACATTACCTGTGTGTATTTTGAGGTAAAACAAAGGACACTGTTGTATTTTAAGATATGTCAGTGCAAGTTGTTTTCAGTTTGGAGAGCTCTTAAAAGTGGTTAAGTCTAGGACTAGTCTAATCCCTGTCCGGGAAACCACCCCTTAGAGAATTATAAATTATATGCAAACAAATTAACACGTTAAGCCGTTGCTTACAGAGAAATGAAAATTGTATGTAATGTTGTCAAATTTCATTTTTTTACATTTTAGCATTATTTTAAAGGCGGAGTGCACAATGTTTGAAAAACGCTTTGGAAAAGGAGACGGGCCGACTACCAAAACACATTTATAGCCAATCAGTAGTAAGGAGCGTGTCTACTAACCGACATCCTTGCCGGGTTGCGTATGTGTGGGGCGGGTATTTTAAAAGAAGGTCCAGATTCTTTTGGTGTAGGTTCTTGTTTTTTTAGGTGATTTAAAATATCAACATTTGATTTCAAACATTGTGCACTCCTCCTTTAATTTTATTAAACAGCATGGAATGTTTTTGAGTGAGATGAACTTGCACTTTCTCCCACCAAAAATGAATATTTAGGTGATTGATGCTAGTGACTCCGCCTCCTCCGCACACACTCCCCTCCCCCATCTTTTATTCCCCTCCCCCATCTTTATAATTAACTCCCTCGAACTCACATCTTGTTCAAACTATAGAGTTTCCAACCAGCGACAAGCCTTTATAACGTAATTACAAGCTGGAATTTTATAAAAGCCTCAACTTCTTCCATTAAGCCATTATGTACAGTAATCTGGCCAATGTCACCTATAATAGAGTTCAATTACGAAAAGAGTTGTTTACATAGAAACAAATTCATTTAGTGAAAAATGATCTGTTGTCTTCAACAACAAAGCCTCACACAAAGCCATTACAGCATTTTCAGAGTTGCCATGGAAACAAATTTCTGGGTCGAGAGACTCTTGTAAATACGATAACTCCGCCATGAAGTGAACACAGCAGCTGAACATACTGTAGATCTCCTCGTTACACCCCAGCCTGACACCAAGCCTATAGCCACATTTCAGGATTCATCTCCGTAACGTATAGAGCTGACGCTAGCAACACACGGGGAGCGATACTGGCGCATCTTTACAACCAGTAATCGTAAAACAAACGCTGGGATCCGCACAGTAACCGATTCGTTCCTTCACCTTTAACCTCATAAACACAGCGGGCCTTTCCGCTCGTGGGTGCGTGAGAGATTGTTAAACTGACAGTGCGCAGTAAAAGCCAACATAACAGATAATGAAAAGGAAAGAAAGGCTGCGGTTAAATGGCAGATTTGTAGTTGTAGATGGTTGTTTTTACCTTGACATGCACACACTGCCTCCACACTGCAACATTTCCAAATCAAATGTATTTTTTTTTAAATCAACCATAAGCTCCTTTCTAAATATAGCATGTATTGATTTTTAAGCATACAAGGAGAAATATAACTAAAAACACAATCAAACGCTTTCATGCCACTGTGAATACAATGGGCACCTTTGCGTGATAGGCAAAGAGATGAGGAGAATGATAAAAGGCTGAAGTAGGCTATGTGCTTGTCATTCAGGAGCCACGAATCAATTTCAGATCAATGGAGGACTATATACTCAGGGCGCTCCTGCAACGGTAGAAATGTCAAAGTTACTTTCTGTCATGATCTGAAGGCAAGTGTAGCATCACTCCAACCAGTCCTTTTAGATTACTTAAAGATGTTTTTTCACTTTCAAAGGTTTAACTCCTGGAGAAATAGCACTTACATGACTTAAAGAGGCTGTGACATGAAAATCTGACTTTTTCCATGTTTAAGTGCTATAATTGGGTTCCCAGTTCTTCTATCAACCTAGAAAATGTGAAAAAGATCAACCCAGTAACTTAGTTTTGGTAAACCATTCTCTCCAAGCATGTGAAAAAATAAGTCATTGAAATTTGTCTCCCCTTGTGATGTCAGGTAGAAATCTTATTATAATAATACCATCCCTTAATCTGCACTATCCAACCACAGCACAGCCATTTAGTGCAGAAAGAAAAAGAGAGAGAGAAAATAATTCACAGCACAATTGAGTTTCAATTGCAACAAACCACAATCATTGCGATCAGTGTTTGAATTTCATCAGTTCATTTGCATTTTAAAGGACACACCCAAAACGCCACATTTTTGCTCGCATCTACAAAGTGTCGATTTTAACATGTTATAATAAATTATCTATATGGTATTTTGTGCTAAAACTTTACATATGTACTCTGGGGACACCGAAGATTTATTTAAAATCTTAAAAAAGTCTTGTGGCATGACCCCTTTAAGAAACATTACATGAGGGCTACAATGCCTTTTATATTGCACAATGAGATTACTAGCCAAACGCAACCCCTTTATTTTGGGTAACCCCCCTGTAACTGAACACTTTAAGTGGCAAAATAAATTATTCAGTGGTAAAATACAACTGGGAATAGGATTTGTCTGTAATGGCACTTCTGTTTGATCCATGTTAGAAGGTCTCGGGTAATGCCACGGTCGCATGAGACCTTTCTTTCCATTGACTTTTATTAAAAAACGGCAGTCCAAAGCTCAGGTTTGGTGAACTCTGACCTATGTATTTGTATAACGTGAAGCAGTGCAAAAAATAGATAATCGATATGTCAGCACAAACTGAAACTAAGGGGGAGTGCACACGAAAGCTTTTACGCCCGCGGCCGGCGCATGTTTTCGATTGATTGCAATGGAAACTCTGCGTTTTTCAAATAAGCTAGCAGCTAGCGCTATTTTTCCGCACTGAAAACCGGCGTTCGTCATTTTTTCCGCGCTCTGCGCTGAACGTTGAAAGTTCAAAGAGATTCAACTTTGGGTGAAAAGCTCCGCTCATCGATGTCAACAACCAACCTCACAGCTCAAGTAGCTACCAAAGAGCTCGGCTAAGGAAAGCTAGTGCTTAGCTAAAAATAAGCTGGCAATCGGTGTCCTCCAGGCATTTTCAATCACGTTTAAAAGTTTTGGTGTGCACAACCCATAAGAGTATTGCACATAAGATCCCATTCAGTACAAAATGGTGCAAGCACGCTGAAATCCGTGATGTGTGAATAAGTAAAAAAATAACAACACGTTACTGCATGCTATTATATCCGGTTGCTGCACGTACAGTATACACAGGGGTCTGCATAGAAATGTTCCATGTTTAAAGTCTAGTGTGACTGCAACGTAAAAGTATAAAGCTGTTGTTATATCACTCAGAAGTATCAACTTTAAAAAATACTTTGTGCACTGTAAAAACTGAGATCATGTGTCATTGTCTTAATAACCTCACTAATTTGACATGCAAATGTCAATGTTCAGTTCTAATAAGATTGCATGCCTCAATACAGAGACTAATGTAATTTTAAGTATGATGAAACAAGAATTTGTTTTTACAGCACACTAGCATTTTTGCGATTACCTGCACCAGTCATTTCCCGTCGTCTTACATTTTGCTCGTTTCTCAAAGTCCCAAGACATCTGAGTCCATTATCACTGGATTATAAGTGTTCTCAACAGCAAGAGGATTTAGCGCTGTCTGTTTATGCTTATCGACAGAATTTGACGTAAGGTGTTTCAAGCAGTCGTGTCAGGGCAGCGACTCAAGACCTTTGGAAAGCTAATTAGGGCAGTTTAACACCGCACCTGCGTTGGCGCAGCAGCCTTCTGAAGCCGTACGCTGTAAATCACTTCGGGGAGTTGACAAGCCATCTGATAAACACAGGAGAGAGCGTTGAGGAGCATATTCTCCACTTAACACAAACCACCCCCAACAAACACACACATTCTGCATGGACTGCCTACAGTCCTGTTAGCACCATGTAATACGTGTCACTCGACCGGGCTTGCATGCCTTCACGGACACCCTGAAGAGCGTTTTGGAGTGGGTGCGATCGGGCCGCCCATGTAAGCTTCCTGTAGCATCACTCGGACTGAGTTGCTGTCATGGCGCCAGCCTCTCAAAAGCAGGACGGAGATGGGACGGCTTAGTTTCAGCCACTGCTATTCCTGTCACTGATAGGACAATCTCTCATGCACACTCCTTTCATTAGACTAATTGTCCTTAGTGTGGACAGGATGTCTGCTCAAAGACTCGGTGTCATTCAGAGAGATAGGGACATTCACACGCACGAGTGAATGGACCGCTGGCAATGAGCCGCTCTGGATGGCGTTCGTTCCAGGGGCATTTTAACTCATTTGCCCTGGCTAACCTCAAAGTGTCATAACAGTTTCAGATATAGACAACCAAGCCATCATCTTACTCTTAGCATTGCACACACACACACACACACACACGCGCGCATACACTTTTAAAGTCACAGCGGTGACAATCCCGCCTCGATGATGATATGTCACAAAACATTCAGCCATTGTCCAGCCGAAAATGTAAATTCGGTCATTATGTACTCAACCGCATATTGATACTGTACATGGATAAATTTCCAAGAATGCTGACAATGCTCGTTTTTATATACAGTATAGTGAAAGTGAACGGGGAGCAAGACTTCTTCCACAGTTTTCCTAACATGTCTTTCTTTATGAAACAACAACAGGATGAGTACTTGATTCATTAGTAAATGACCATTTTGATTTTTGGGTCTCTATGTAACGTCTACTTAACTGAAAGTAGAAAATTAATTTTACCCATAAGTATACCCAGTTACCCATAACCCACTACACCAAGTTTAGTTTTCAGATTAATTCATCTCCAGCACATTATAGTTTTCTGTGAAGATATAAAGTGCATGAGATGCAAATATTAGAGCACAATGCCATTGGTCACATGATAGTATTGTGCAAAGTTTTAGGTCACCACCAGTTTATTGTTTAGCAAATTTTTAGCAAAGTGGCCATCCATATTTCATTTTCATTAATATACAAGCAGAAGATGCAGAAAAAATTAAAAAAAAAATTTAAAGCTCACATAACACACTGTTTTTGCATTTCTGATGTTAATCTGGAGTACCTATAGAGTAGTATTACATCCTTTATAACTCCGAAGAGTCTTTAGTTTAATCAAATTTATAAAAGAAAGATTAGCTTTAGTGATTCTTTCCGAAAAAATGAAGAAGGAGGAGTTACTACCACGGGAGGAGCGAGTACAAGTCATGTGACACTATACAACACACTTATAACTTATGATTCACTACATGTTCGTGTCATGTATATGATATGCACGCGCCTGTTTCCAACATAAAACAGAAGTCTTACTTACCGCATGCAACTCATGACCCAGTTGGGACTTTTCAATGAAATCCAGTGCATCAAAAACACACGCAAAACTACGCTGCTACCCCGGATAATAAACTATATCCATTGTTTCCATAATGCTTGCTTTCTTCTCCTTATCCAAAAACACACTTCTTCATTCATGCCAAGTTTTGAAATTAAACAAAGCTGTCGCGTGATGCGTGATGTGATGTTTGTAAGTTCTAGCGTCACCCGCTGATTGACGTGTGGGCAGGGCTTTCCGGGGGAAGTGCCCATAAAAAGAAGTAATACGTATAGAAACCCCCTGAAACGTCAGCTGGACCCGTAATCGAAAAAACTTTCTGAACCTTATACCTGGCGAACACGCCCAACTGCTTTTTTGACACTTTGCCTACGTTTAGCATGAGGAAACAACTCTATAACTGTGTTAAAAAGTCAGAATGCATGAAATACCATTGAACCATCCCTTTAACGAAGTAGATTTTCCTACTATGGAAGTCAATGGTGCTTCTCTTTTCTGCTTGATTATGAATGTCTCCTTTGTTTTTAGCAGAACAAATAAATGAATACAGGTTTATAAGAACATAAGGGTGAGTAAATGACAGAATTTTAATTTTGGGGTGAACTATCCCTTTAAAGTGAGCCTGCAGGTTCTTGTTATTCATCAAGTGTAAGGGTAGCTTAACCTTAAAGGGGACATATCAAGAAAATCTGACTTTTTCCTTGTTTAAGTGCTATAATTGGGTCCCCAGTGCTTCTATCAACCTAAAAAATGTGAAAAAGAAGAAACCAGTAACTTAGTTTTGGTAAACCAGTCTCTGCAAGCATGTGAAAAAATAGGTCATTAAAAATTGGAACCCCTTGTGATGTCAGAAAGGGATAATACAGCCCCTTAATCTGCACTGTCAACCACGCCACTGCCATTTTAGTGCAGAGATCAGATCATTTGTATATAAAGGACACACCCAAAAATGGCACATTTTTGCTCACACCTACAAAGTGGCAATTTTAACATATTATAATAAATTATCTATGGGGTATTTTGAGGTAGAACTTTACATACGTACTCTGGGGACACCAAAGATTTATTTGACATCTTAAAAAGTCTTGTGAAATGTCCCCTTTAAATATGTGACACTTAAGCTTATAATTTAATAGTATAGTAATATACAGTAAATGTGTCTGATGATAACACAGAACATTTCAACTAAAAGTGAAATGAACTTCTTCAGATATCCCCTATTTAGTACATAGAGAGCATTGAAAACTGCACGACGAATTAGATTGCAGCTCAGAAAGGACAACATCCGTCATAGCAGAGACTCATACCACATAAAAAAGTAAGACAAGGTCTTTGCCATTTACCAAAGTCTGGTTTGTTCTATTTGTTCTGATGACTCTTCAAAATTGCTTTCTTCTCCCAAAAAAAAAGGAGAGAAAAGAAAGGAAGGAAGAGAAAGAGATTCATAAAGCTGCGACTCCTTACTGCAAGACATGGATGGATGGACTCTGTCTATATATCTGGTAGTAAACTGCATTGCTGCAGCGTGAGCTCTGTTATTCCCTTACCAGTCATCAGTTTCCCATGCGATCTGCTTGTTGGACATTAGTGAGGTACCGCAGTGTGTTGTCAAAACACACGCGCCCAGACATCGCAGGAAATGTCTTTTCTTTGCGAGATGCTACCAGCTGCTTCTGTTTATTCGAAGCCATTTTACCAGCCCTGCAGTGTGATGAGAAAACTGCAGGTGTTGCAAATGAAGTGTTTCCATGCTCACCAAGCTGAGAAGCAATGATGTAATGCTGCGTTTCATTTCAAGTCAGATCTGAGATATTCCCACTTGATATCTGTAAACTCTGACATTGCACTTCCCGTAAAGAAAACATAATAGTAGCATTATCATTGCCTTTACGGTTCAAAGCAGACAACTAAGTCTCCTAGTAACCAAATTGCAAAATGATGCTGTGACGTGCTAGCGATGCTTTTTTTATTATGTAATCTATGAACTTGAACTCGTTGGTGCATTTTATTTGCTTGAAATGAATGTTTATTATTTGATGTATTACATAATGTGATATACCCACATCTCGACTAAATCAGAGTTATATACATCCTCACAGAGTTAAAGTCTAACTGGAAGTTATAAATGACCACTTTTAGAGTTGAAGGATGAAGAAGAAACATCTGAAGTACTGTGACAACCGATGAATTTATCATTCAGATTGTCTCATTGAAACACTAAGCAGTATTGATACAAGTATACACCTGAACTGTCTTATGAGCAAGAGAGTGTGAAAAGAAGCTGATGTTGACAAATTACACATTGTTTATTCCCGTGCAATTAATTCAGTCAACACACAGCTATAATTTCAGCCACAAAGAGACGTTTGGCATATGCTAAATAAATGCTGGAAAGCATGGGCGGCACTAGGGCGCTAGCAGGTGCTTTATAATCCTGAAGGATCGCCGCCATAGTGCCCACAAACTTTTTTGTGGAAGAAATTATATACAGGCTGTATTACAATAAATAAATGAGTTAATAATTTAAAACAACAAATAAAATATAAAAACTTTTGACTTATTATGAGTGCATAACGCGGCATGAGTGCATAATGCACTTTAATGATGCATTAACATTGAGTGGGTTCATGTGTCAAGATAATTGTAATTCAGTTCCCGTTAGTAAGTTACCTGAAAGAAAAACAAAACAAGGACAGTTCATTAAAAAACTATTTTGAATGGACAGACAGTTCAAACAGTAAAAACTCCTCTTGATATACCTGACACTTCCTGTGACATGCATGATTGTTGCACTTACATTTTTTAAGTTTAATAATTTAAAACTACAATTCATTTCAACTTCCTTGACTAGTGAGGAGTTTCTAAATTATTAAAATAACATTGAAATAAATTAAGCTAATTCAACATTTTTCAAGTTACAGCAACTCATGAAAAAAAGTTGAAGTCATTTGTAAATTCAAGCTGGTAAAAGTACAAATTTAAGTGCAACACAAATGTTTTTTACAGTGCACTTTTGGCCATCAATACATGATACAAAGCTTCAATCACAACAACCACAAAATTGCCCTGGTTTAGGAATTCAAATATTAAGTAAATAATGAATATATTCCTATTGCTGTAGATACTTTTTAGTGTCCAGTGGCGGCTCGTGACTGCTCATCCAAGGGGCACGAATTTAAAATAAGTGTTTGGAGTGTCATTTGTGTTGCTCTTGTTTTCAAAATATGTGTTTGTTGCGTAATGTGAACCATGTGCATCACGTGTTTTGTTAAAATAAGTGCCTGCTGCACACGCGTCAAAACCGTTTATGATAAAAGAGACGCTCACGTTCACAAAATACAACTAAGACACTCTCTTAACAGTAAACTCTGATGACGCATGAGATTATCTGAGTATCTGACAAACGCAAACGTCTATTTTATCATAAACCCTTTAGACGCGTCTGCAGCAGGCACTTATTTTGACAAGACACGTGATGCACATAGGATCACTCGACGCGCAGAACACATATTTTGAAATTACGAACCACACACATGATGGGCTACATATATGTTGTGAAGAACTTCGCATCGAGCGCAGGCCGCCACTGTTAGTGTCATTGCCCTTGAGTGAAATTTAAAAAAGTTTGATGGATGAATAACTATGCAACATTAAATTGTGATGAATAAAATAATTGTGTTATAGAAAATAAAAAATAGAGAATTGAAGTTTTTTATATTATTTTAGTAGTCTGGTCCCATTCAGTCTGGCGCTGCTCTTGCTTAAAAGTATGGAATAGTTTGTGCACTGTAGTTTCTGAAATTATTGTTTTTTTATTATTTGTTTATAGATTCCATTGAAAAGCATCTAAAGATACTTCAAATAAGATACATTTCAGAGCAATGGTGACCGGTGATTTTTTTTTTTAAGGGGGGCACGATTCAAAGCTTGTCACAATATGTATGTAGCCCGTCATATGTGTGGCTCATCATTTCAAAATATGTGTTCAGCGCGTCATGTAAACTTATGTGCATCACGTGTGATTCCAAAATACGAGCCTGCTGCACACGCGTCTAAATGGTTTATGATGCATTTGCCAGATACTCGCATAATCTCGTGTGTAATCAGAGTTTAGTGTCATGGCGCTTTTCCATTGCATAGTAGCTACCCATGGGTCAGGTCGGGTCAGCTCACTTCACTTTTGCTTGGTTAGCTTTTCCATCGAGTTTAGTAAGACTTCAAAGTGGGAGGGATTGTAGGCATGTTGTTATATTTGCGCTGTCTACTGCTGTGACATCATATGAAAGCATCGCTGGCATGCTATACATCCCCATACATTCATTTATTTCTCAGTCTGCCACAAAATCAAAATCGACCACCACAAAAAATGTTTGCACATCACGTTTATCACTACCTTTGTCTCACATGGCAGTTTTTGCACAAATACCCGCGGCGTCAGTCGACGCGCTCCACCGAGCCTCATTTAAGTTGCAAAATGTTGTGCATTTTCGCATGGCGAATGTGCCTCTACAAACCGCAAGTCTGGAAAACAGTGGTATGGTGTTCCTGATTCTCAACCTGTGGATGTTTTTCACCGCTAAAAGGGAGTTTGGGAACTAACAACAAAGCACAGATGACAACAGGTTTGCTTGACACAGAGCAAGCAGGAAGGTAAAGCTAATCTTGCGTTTAGCATAACGCTCATCACGATTCTCTCAGACCAATCAGTGATCTTCAGTGTTTTCACGTCACGTTTTAGTATCAGCTCAGCTTGCTTGGAACCCCAAAATGTATTGGTTACTACGTACTGTACCCAGTGGAAAAGCCCCCAAAAGTAATCTGACCCAACCCGTGGGGTACTGTGCAATTGCGCCATGAAGTAAGGGTCTGGCGAGTATTTTGTGAACACAAGTGTCTCTTTTATCATAAATCGTTTCGACGCGTGTGCAGCAGGCACTTATTTTGACAAGATTTTGACAATCCAGCTAAGACCAGCATAAGCTGGTAGCTGGTTTTAGCTGGTTTAAGGTGGTACTAGCTGCTTTATGTTGGTCCTCCCAGCCTGACAAAGCTGGTCATGCTGGTGGACCAGCTGGTCTTCCAGCTTGACCAGCTAAGTCCAGCTAGACAAGCTTAAAAAGTGACCAGAACACAGCTAGACCAGCTTGCTACACCAGCAAAACCAGCTAAAACCAAGCTGGGAGACCAGCTAAAACCAGCTCACCAGCTTATGCTGGTCTTAGCTGGATTTTTCAGTAGGGGATACACATGGTTCACACGATGCAACAAATACATATTTTGAAATGACAAGCAATGACAGTCCGAACACATATTTTGAATTTGCGCCTCTCGGAAGAGAAGTGACCGGCCACCACGGTTTCAGAAGCACTATATTGCTAACTGCATCCTAGACTTGCTTTGAAAGAATATAAGAGCTCAGATGCAAAAGCCACTAAAGAGCACCTGCGTCAAAAATGAGATAATGATATTAACTGAATGCTCTCTGCACGTATTATACATTCATCAAATACTTTTGCTTCAAATCCGCTTAATCTCTGCCTCACGCCATTCAGAAATACTGCTTTGTCGCCAGAATCCATTAAACGCCACGTCAATTTTCATTGTTTACTATGTCTTGTCCAAAGAAAGAAAGATTTTTTTTAAGTGGAGGTTTATAAGACCTTTTCACTGCCATTAAAGTAAATAACAGAAGCTAAACATAAGAGCCTGATAAGAGAATCCTCATTTATACAAAAACATGTCAGATGCACTTAGAGTGTAAATCTCCCTAAATTCTCTTAGATTAATGTTTACAACCAGAAAGCATCTGATTTACTAGCGTAATAAAAAACTGTAATTCAAGATATTCTGTTGAACACTCAACACACTTTTGCTTATCAAGTAAATCTGTCTTGCTTTAATGATGTGTGGATATTTTTGCTGAAGAACATCAGCTTGTGCCTTTCTCTCTTTCTCTGCTCTATTACCCATCTGCCTCGAAACCAGACTCCAAAACCACAAAAAGCGTGTTACACTAAAAGCTTGATACCGTGCTTGTTACCTCCTCAGAACAGGCCGATAAGCATGAGGGAACAGACTCTGCTCTGGCGCACCTCGCCGGCGTCAAGCCATCAAAGTCACATGGAGATGCACATGGGCCATGAGACCACTGTGTTACAAAATGTGGAAACAGCAGAGGAGGGGACGATGCGGAGGTCTGCCGTCTGTCTGTGATGTATTCATCATGTGCATCTCGGATGCGGGTCACGTCAGTGTGCCCTTTCGCTGCAGACCTGTCAGTCAATACTGTATTCCTGAGTGGATGGAGGCTCTGACGTGCCATCTGTGAGCGAGAGGGGCCGTGCAAATAGGGATGAATGATGTCACTGCGGTATAGTAGAATTAGACAAATAAGATGTGATGGAGCAAAAACGATACGATGCAATACCGTCTTTATTTTCTGGGAATTCGTACTTTTCTTGACTTCAGCTGCAATTCATGTAGCTTTATAATGATCTGTTGTTGTCCAACATAACATGAGGGTTGTGTGTGTTAGACATTATGTGCTGCTGACAGTGATAACTGTTTTAGCTTGCATTGTTGTGGTCGTTATTAGGCATGGAAGAGAAATATCCACAAGAAAGCCTTGGTCATTTGCTCACCGGGTTCACCGGTTCACCTGATTACTCCACATTGATTTACTTTCCTTGCAAATCAATGCTTATTTGAGGTCTTTTTTCATAAAAAGTGAAGCAAATGGGGGTTGTAAAGTATCCTTCTAAATCGACTGTATCTTTCTCTCTATGACTCTGTCTCTCCAATCATTTTTGATTCTCTATTTTGATTCTCTAAGTACGGCATCAGTCATTTGAAAATTATTGAAGTAATAACTAAACAGTGTTCAGAACACTTACTCAATTAGGTTAAATGACGAGGATGACTTGCAGCCGGGCCGCGGGGGAACATGGGAATTTTCCACTGTTATTAGGCACCTTATGTAACTGATTAGCACAGACAAAGCTGAATGACATTACCGACTGGAGCACAGGTGCAGTGTGGGAGTGACTGGTTTCTGGAGCTGAATCATTGCTTAATGCACCATGTCAAAACATCAGAAAGTTAAACTTATCAAAGTTCAGCCACATCCACAACAAAAAGCCATTATTGGAAACAAAAAAGTAAAGCCTTAAGTTCAGAAACCTTGTGAGACAACATTTTAAAGGTGCCGTGGAATGTGCAACTGTATAGGCATAGATGAATAATACGAGTTTTGTACATGGTAATGGCATGAGCCTCAAACTATATTGTTTCCTCCTTCTTATGTAAACCTTGTGCATGAAAAAGAAAAAAAAAGGGGAAAAGAGGCCAATCTCATCATACAGTAACACAGACTGTAATGTTACAGTCGTGATGTTCGCCCCAACATTAAATTACACATTAGGGTTAAATTAAATTAATTACATTAAATTAATTACAAAGTTGTTAAAATGCTAAAAACAAAGTGTTGACTGCTGAGTTAGCACTATATGCTAGTTAATGCTATATGCTAACTTTAGGCTGAAATTTTACTTTTTGAAAAAATAACGCGTTAATGTAAATACATTTTAACAACACTCATTTTATTAATGTGCGATTAATGCAATGCGCAGTTTCTGTTTGACCCTTGTCCTAGACGATTGTTGGATAAATTGAGACGCAGCATTAGGGGGTGTGCACACCAACGCTTTTACACCCGCAGCCGGCGCATGTTTTCAATTGTTTCCAGTGGAAGCTCTGCATTTTTCAAATAAGCCAGCAGCTAGCGGTTTTCTTCTGCGAGAGTTGATACATATTCAACTTTGAGTGAAAAGCTCCGCTCGTCAATGTCAGTTCTCACACGGCCGTCCAATCACAGTGGAGGAGGGGCGGGACATTACCACAGCAAGCAACTGGCTCGCAGCTGAAGTATAACAGCTATCAAAGCGCTCAGCAGAAGAAAGCTGGCACTCAGCTGAAAGTCCAGGCGTTTTGTCCAGGCGTTTAAAAGTTTTGGTGTGCACAACCCCTTAGACAGTAAATAGTCATCAAACTTCTAAAATCATCTTTATTTGTACGTTTTACGAGTTGCTTAAGCCTTAACTAATACAAAGAATGCGTGTCCATCCACTTGCGGGTCTGAGATTTTGGTTTCAGTTTTAAAACATGCAGGACTTGAGAGATAAACTTCAGGACCTGATTGTTGTTAAAAGAGTTAAGAGCGACAAAAACGATCTTCTTTGCTTTGATGACACATCTGAATCATGCACACAGGCACGCGACCCCAATATATACACCAACCCAGTATCACAAAATTACATACCTATAGTCAGGTACATTTGTGAGTATTCTCCATGACACTGACACACTTTTCCGCCTTTTTGAGTGAACATGTCACACATTTCTGAACGTGTCGCTGTCACGTATTTGTTTCTTGACTGTTTTGTCCTATTTTCTTACCATAATCGCTTCGGTTTAGGGTTAGATTTACATAAAATGGCATCCTTACCCAAACCCAACTCTAACCCTAATGCCAGGCGACAATGGCTTAAAAATCATAAAATATATATTAAAAAAATGTTTCATGAAGAAAGGTATAAACCAATACTTAAAGTGACTTCCTAACGCAAACACCAAATCTAACCCTAACCCGAAGCGTCAATGGTTTGAAAATAGAACAAAACAGTTAACAAATTCATGACAGTGACACGTAAACAGAAATGCCTGACGTTCACCCAAAAAGGCGGAAAAACGTGTCAGTGTCACGGAAAAGACTCACAAATTTACGTGACTATAGGTACATCATTTTGTGATCCAGGGTTGATATACACATCTATACAGAATTACAGTTTGAAAAATAACAGTTTTGACAAGAATTCATGAAAATAAATCTGTTATGTCCATAAAAAATCTTTAACTGGATTTTTTTCTAAATTATTTTTGCTTACTCTTTCACCAATAATAAACAAAGATTTGCATAAAGCATCCATATTTGTCCACGCCCATGTTGATTAGAGTATTAAATATTTGAAAAGCGTTAAATTAAGGTTAATATAGAACAGATGTGTGAAAAATGTGTGATAAATTGCAATTAATCACAAGTTAACTCGTGACAATCATGCGATTAATCTAGATTAAATATTTTAATCAATTGACAGCCCTGGAAAAAACAAACCTACCACTCAGAAAAGTCCATTTCCAATCTCTGAATAATTGATTATTCCTTAAAATCTGCATCTTCGTCTGATACAGCCTCAAACATAATGTCTGTTTGCACACACACAGAGCTACTGAAATAAGCTGCTCTGAGAAACAGCCAATCAAAGCAAAGCTCTAAATTATTAATCATGACCCTTTCAAATAATGTAATAATTTAATTCTGGAAACAAATCCTATGGTTGAAAATGGGCATGTTAAACTGTCTGGATTATTTTTGCACTTAATAAAGCCTCATACCTTCTATGAATATCAATGCATTCTTTGGCACCTTTAGGGCATTGTAGGCACGCATCCAGTTTAAAAATAGGGAAACAAATCAATAAACCATATTTTGAATAAACTGCAGTAAGGCAGGATTGCTTGTATTTACTGCAGAAAAGACAAAAACATAATGCATTGCAACAACCTCAGAGAAAACATTACATATCTATTACAACAAATTCTTTCAATCACAAGTCTTGCATATAGATGAAAATCATTTTTGTATGAAGCAACCTAATAAGAGCATCCATTTCAGATAGACAGATGCCTTTTGAGATAGCATCCTGTGTCACAGCAAGACAACTCACTACATTTTGGAACAAAGCCTACATGAATATGTTCGTCTCTTTAGTCTTTTCCACCAACAATACACCTATACTCTCTGTTCAGGCCCTTTCTGCTCAGAATTCAGCTTAAGAGATTTGACAGGTGAACAGTACAACTGTCAGATTGGAGACAGCAAGCTGCCAAGATATTCGGAGAACACAGAGGTGCTCATCCAGGTTGGCATGACTCTCCGGGTGCATGAGACAGACAGCAGCAGATTTCATGGCGTAACGCTTCTGACGCGGATAGTCTTTGGGGATCGGGGAACAGCTGGGACCGCCTGCATGTTTTAGGGACAAATTAACTAATTCAAACCTCACTGTCAGTCAGAAAGCCTCGCATGTCATGATTTAATCCTTTAAGTAACCGTCTGAGATGTTGTTCCTAAAAAGGTATGTTTGGCTTGTTCCATCTCACCGTTTAATAGCCACCAGATTTAATGTGCAGTCAAAGACTGAGCAGTCAGGTTTAGTTTATCTGTTTACCCATTAGTGAGTTAGACAGCCATGGCTGAAGAGCTTCCCAGTGGTGTTTGACATGATTAATATGTTTACTCACCTAATTGAGAGACATTGAGTGAGACATTAGAAGTTTAACCGCAGTTCGAATACGTCTTGTTATGGTTTAAAAACATTCGATTTTCCTGTATAATACAATAAATCCATATTTAAATGCTACTGTTAAAGGAATATTCCATTTTCTTAAAAGAAAAATCCAGATAATTTACTCACCACCATGTCATCCAAAATGTTTCTTTCTTTGTTCAGTCGAGAAGAAATTATGTTTTTTGAGGAAAACGTTGCAGGATTTTTTTCATTTTAATGGACTTTAATAGATACCAACAATTAACACTTAACTAAACATGTAACAGTTTTTTTCAACGGAGTTTCAAAGGACTATAAACAATCCCAAACGAGGCATAAGGGTCTTATCTAAAGATTGTCATTTTTGACAAGAAAAATAACAAATATTTAAAGCACAACTTCTCGTCGAGATCCGGTCGTGATGCACCAGGTGACCCCACGCAATACGTCATGACGTCTAGAGGTCACAGAGGACAAACGCGAAACTCCGCCCCAGTGTTTACAAGTGTTGAGAAAGAGGACCGTTCCTACGTTGTTGTACGTCAACTGATACTAATTAATATCTTTGTGTCAGTTTATTGTTTACAATGGTCCGCAAATGTGCGTTTTATATATGTAACACGTGACCTCCCTACGTCACTACGCATTTACGTTAGGTCGCGCTGGACCGGATCTAGACGAGAAGTTGTGGTTTAAAAGTGTATATTTGTTATTTTTCTTGTCAAAAATGACAATCGTTTTGCTAGATAAGACCCTTATGCCTCGTTTGGGATTGTTAATAGTTCTTTGAAATTCTGTTACGTGTTGAGTTAAGTGTTAATTGTTGGTGTCTATTAAAGTCCATTAAAATGAGAAAAATCCTGCAATGTTTTCCTCAAAAAACATAATTTCTTCTCGACTGAACAAAGAAAGACATCAACATTTTGGATGACATGGTGGTGAGTAAATTATCTGGATTTTTCTTTTAAGAAAATGGAATATTCCTTTAAGGTATTGCATTTATCAGTGTTGGGGGTAACGCATTACAAGTAACGTGCATAATATTACTTTTCTGAAGTAACGAGTAAAGTAACGCATTCATTTATAAATGTACACATTCACTGTAAACCCTAATGTTGTCTTTACTTAAACAATCAAGTAAACATCACTTAATATTTTCTGTTCTGAAGCCAAAGCTTAAAAAGTTTAGTTGATTTAACTTTTAAGCTTACAAAATCTATTAAACTAAAACATTCAAGTAAAATGAACTTAAAGTTATTAGTTCATGTTATGAGGAATACCTATAATACTTTGCGCCTGAATATCTTGATTATTTACTGCTTTTTCACAGAATAAAAACTGATAAGAACTTTCTCTACTCAAATATTTGTTAATAAAATGTAATATAGCTTCAAGCTCTTATATTATTGATGTTGTTTTGTTGTAAATTATAATTTTGTGAAGTCACATTTCAGGTGATCAGTGTTTCTGTACATGAACGCTGTTCAGAACATTTTATTGTATTTCTCTCCACAGTTCTGACAATGTCAAAAGGCAACAAGTTACCTTAATTTTTTTTTAAGTAAAATCAACTTATACGGGCTTACAGTGTATGTACAGGGTGTGACTCGTTTCCATTTGACATTTTGGTTAATAAAGAATCTTAATTAAATTCTAATTTCAGTTAAATTGTCATGTTGAGTTGACTTAAATATACAAGTACACTTGAAATTAACACTAAGTTAAGTGAACTTTATTGTTTAAGTACATTAAATAATCGTAAAGTTTGTTAAACTAAACAATTTAAGTCAAGTCTACATAAGCACCAAGTTAAGTAAACTTAAATATGCACGTTTTGGGTGACCTCATTACTCAATTAAATTGATGGAACGAGTTTACTCAAATAATTTGAGTTCAATCAACTTATTAGGGTTTTCAGTGTAATATTTTAGTTACTTTTTAAAAAAAGTAATGCGAGTTTCTTTTCAGTTGAATTAATTTAATTTAAATATATATATTGATTTGATTTAAATATATAATTTTTGAATGCAGAACTTCTCAGTCATAAAAACACCTGCAAGGCCTGAAAGAGATCAAGCCTTGGCCAAGTAAGAAAAAGTAACGCAAAAGTAACACAAAAGTAACGTAAGTATTACTTTTCATGAAAAGTAACTAAGTAATGCAATTAGTTACTTTTTTGAGGAGTAACTTAATATTGTAATGCATTACTTTTAAAAGTAACTTTCCCCAACACTGGCATTCAAATGAAAAAATATGAGGACCTCAGATGCAAAAGCCGCTAAATGGCACCTCTGTCAAAAAAATAGATAATATTAACCGAATGCTCTCGGCATGTCTTATACATTCATCAAAATCTGCTTAATCCCAGCCTCAAGCCATTAAAAAATACAGGTTTGTTGGCAGAATCCAAGAATATGCTAAAAATGTTAATTTACAAGAAAAAATTCAGACGCACTTAGTGGATTTTGCATCCGAGCTCTTTATGTAATCTTGAAGTCAACCTCTCTCTCTCTCTCTCTCTCTCTCTCTCTCTCTCTCTCTCTCTCTCTCTCTCTCTCTCTCTCTCTCTCTCTCTCTCTCTCTCTCTCTCTCTCTCTCTGCAACAGAGTCCAAGGATTTCTTTTCTTAATGCATGCTCTTGGTTTTATCATCAGTGATGTTATTTTTAAGCAAATGTATGATTTTTGTTTACATTCTGTTTAAATCAATTTAATCTATTGTTATGCCATGCTCTTCCTCTGAAATGTCTATTTCCTGATGTTAGGCATCACAGGCTATTAGAAAAGGTTGACTAATAAGCAAATACAGATTCAGTATTGCTTTAGGAAATATATTCAGTCTAATGTGCATCACCCATATTTCAGTCCAGTCAATCCCAATGGACAAATTCAAATTGATTTATATATATTTTTTGATATATGTGTTTGGTTATTTCTCTTCTAGGTTTGCAGTCAAAGCTGAGGATGGCTGGAGATTCTCGCGTCCACATGGACCACGACATGGAGATAGGAGTGACTCCAAGAGAGGTCAGCTGTCAATTCTCCCACAGTATAATTTACACCTTTTCTGTTCAATGTGAATGGATCCCCAAGCCTAAAACATTTATATGTTGTTTTTACTTTTGTTTTACTTTTAAACTGTTGTTTTACCCCATTGTAAGACAATTCAATTTAAACTGTTCTCTTAATTAAAGACAATATATTTTACCATACATTCATCAGACATTGTATTTTACTGCAGTGGCCATCAGATAAATGATCTTTGACCTTATTATGTGAGAGGAAAAAACAGCAGATAGCAGTATGTTTCCGCATTCATTAGTGTTCATGTAATCTATACAAAATCAATCAATAAGTTAATAAATAGGTATATGGGCTTAATTAAAGGGACATTCCACTTTTAAAAAAAAAAATGCTCGTTTTCCAGCTCCCCTAGAGTTAAACATTTGAATGGAATCCATTCAGCTGATCTCCGGGTCTGGTGTTGGCACTTTTAGCATAGCTTAGCACAATCCATTGAATCTGATTAGACCATTAGCATCGCACTAAAAAATAACCAAAGAGTTATATATATTTTTCCTATTTAAAACTTGACTCTTCTGTAGTTACATTGTGTACTAAGACCGATAGAAAATTAGTCCCCTTGGTTACTTTCAATAGCAAGGGACTATTTCGGGCACTGCGTAATATCACTACGCCTGCTGCAGCCATGTTACAGCGGCGGAGTCCTTGATTGTTGCGCCAGTTTGAGAGTGTAGTTTCTAGCATATTTGCCTAGAAAATCGCAACTTTAATTTTTCTGTCAGTCTTAGTACACAATGTAACTACAGAAGAGTCAAGTTTTAAATAGGTAAAATATTGAAACGTTTTGGTTATTTTTTAGCGTGATGCTAATGGTCTAATCAGAATCAATGGATTGTGCTAAGCTATGCTAAAAGTGGTACAGACAGACCCGTAGATCAGCTGAATGGATTCCAAAAAGGTACAAATCAAAGTTTTAACAAGGAGCTGGAAAATGAGCATATTTTCAAAAAAGTGGAGTCTCCCTTTAACTATAAACAGTTGATCAGGAGATCAGGTTGAATTACTCTAAATGTGTTGATTTTGTGATAATGATCAACTGCACTTATCAAATAAATAAATAGACATGACATTTTGATTTAAGTTTTCACATTTTAATATGTGTGAAGAAAGAGAGTGAAGTAATACAAGACCGGAAACTAGAACAATGTTTGCCATTTATTCTGCAAAAGCATTTGGCTGCAGAATGCTGAATCAGTGAAAATGTAAAAATACATTTGAATGTTATATTTAATGAACATCGAATGCAATTTATATTTCACTCAATTTACGTAGTTGTAGAGACACAAAATAATTGATCCCAGTTGTCACACATAATCTGCTTTTTTAAAAGAAGATGGGGCGCAGGTGTGCAGCAGGTGTCCTGACGTTTCTAAAATTTACAGTCACCACTTTCATTTCAATTAACAACCAAGCACAATCTCTAACAAATAGGGAGACAATTTGCCAACGCTCCCTGGCTCTCTGTGGAGGTTCACTGTGTTCTAGACTTGGGAAAGGGACAAAGATTCTTATCTGGGCTTGCCGGTGTCCCATGGGGAAAAGGAAGGTAATGGGGGAGGATCCCACGGAGCTGCAGAATAAGAATTCAGTAATGGATTTGAGCCAGGATAGCGGTTTTATGATCAATGTAGTAACAGGAAAGAGATGATCTTGATAAAATGAAAAACTGCTCAAAGGAATCGTTCACTTAAAAACGTAAATTCTCTTATCATTTATTTACCCTCATGCCATCCCAGATGAATACACTGTAAAAAAATTCCGTAGAAATTTGCATCTGGGTTGCCGGTAATTTACCGTAGATTTAAATGTATGTTATTTCCTGGCAACATTTTGTTCGAAGTTAAATAAACATTAAACATTTACAAGTCTTTGTCTTTACAGAATAAAACTAGAAAAACAGCATCAAGCAAAAAATTCTGGGAAACAAAATCTGAAGCAAAAAAACAGAAAAAGGTTGATGATGATTTCTGGTTCCCAGAATGCTTTGCATGAGCCTGTTATTGTATCGTTTTATTCTGTAAAGATAAAGACTTGTTAATATTTAAAATTTATTTAACTTTGAACAAACTATTGCCAGTAAATAACATAAATTTAAATCTACGGTAATTTACCGGCAACCCAGCTGCAATACCATTGTAATTTCTACAGATTTTTTTTACAGTGTACGACTTGTTTTCTTGTACACAAACAAACCATTTATTGAGAAAAAGACACTGTCACTCTCTGTCCTTATCAGGAAGTCAACAAGACTTATAATGTTTGAGCTATAGGTGTTAAAACACAATAATGGTTTAAGCCTGTTGGTAACATAGATAGCAATCTGTATCACAGACAGAACAGCGGTACTATATCCAATTTAACCTTTTTTTTATTTTTGAAGCAAAGATCTTCAGATTTACAACATCACTTTCAAATAATAAAAGAATGAATAATTGATTTGTGGTGTATTCATAACAGACTGATCTCATGGAAAGTCGTGTTATAGTCACAAAAAAATTGATTAATTTATCCAATTTCATGTGAATGGTACGAAATTAAGCTTTTTTCATGCCTTGAGCACGAATGTCTTTTTCATGTCACTCGCACAAATTTCTATAAAGAGTTATTCGTGTCCATTGCACGACTTTCTTTTTCATTTCATTTTATGTATTGTTTTCTCATTGTTTTTTCTTATTTTCTTACCATTGTCGCTTGGGGTTTTTACAATTATTTAAAAGTAGGGGGTGGGAAGAAGAGAAAACAATACATACAATGACACAAACATGAAAAACTGTTTATTCGAGTGACATGAAAAAGAAATTCGTGCTCAAGGCACGAAAAAAGCTGAATTTCATGCCACGGACACGAATAAATTAATCACATTAATCACAACACAACTTTTCGTGAGATCATGTTGGTTCATAACATGGACAAATGACACGTAAATGTGGTGCTTTTTTCATGCATACTTTGTTTTTACTTCATTGGTGCAATATCTTTTGGTTTTCCACTTCTAATTTCAATTTTGCATTTGCATTTTAATAAAGTATATTTCAGCATTTATTTTGCACCAGACCCATATGCTTCTTTTTGTTTTAGTTTCACTAGATACGCTTGAAATATATAATTTTCTCACCCAAATTGGTTTGGTTTGCTGGTCTTAAAAGGGTTTTGGATCCTTGTCACCTGGTCAGGTTTTTAAATCAGCAAGCCCACCAGCTTTGTTTAACTGGGATTTTGTTCAGCATGGGAGAGAAGGAGTGGGGGGTCTACAAAAGTAACAGCACTGGAAACAGAAAAAGTCCACAATATAGAAAGTCCCCAGAGTAAAAGGTACAAGAAAATCAAAAGTTGTCACTTTTCAAAAGGTACACTTTTGTACCTAAAATTGTAGTGCATGTTGGTACTTTAGAGGTACCTACAGGTACCAAAATTGTACATATGATTTACTGTCCCAGTGACGACTTTATGGTTTTCTGTGAGTGTGCTTTGTTATTCTGGCATTGCATCTGCGTGTGCTGTATGTGCAGAGAGACACTGTGTCAGTGTCATCACAGTGCAGCTATCAGAGTAAGTACCAGCTGTCATTGCCTGCCATAGAGCAGCTCAGTGGAGATAGAGGTGGATGGGACCTGTTGTTGACCTGCCTTTAAAAATATGCCCTGTGATTTTGATGTGATTGGACGAAAAATTACATACTGTATGTATTTTGCTGGCTATCCTTAAAAACACTTATACGTAATATATAGGACTTCAGGCTTGTCAATATTGTAGCTCATTTAAGCAGTTTAATTGGTTACTTTAATTGCATCGTTTATTAAAAATGCTCAATGCTTAGAAAACGATTTCTATGACATTACTGTATGTGGCGAGCAGGATGGGGGAGAGCCATGAGAGCTTGTATCCCATCCCTGCTGACAAAACACCATCAAACCAGCATGGCTATTATGCTGGTTTGATGCTGGTTTAGCTGGTGGTCACCAGCATGGAGGAGTCAGGAAGTATAAATGAAGGAACGACGACGGTTGAGGACGAGAGAGGACCAGGCCTGGACATTGTTTTACTGTGTTTTGTTAATGTGTTTCATGTTTTGTTTGTGGCCGGCAGTCTTTCCTTCATTTATACTTCCGAACTCCTCCATGGGATACGGAGGCTCATTAGCAATCGCATCACCGATCTCGCGAGGCTCCTAGGCTCTCGCCCATCCTGCTCGCCACACTGTAATATATATTGATTACCAAAACAAGCATTGTTGAAACAGATGCCTTTTAAAGTTTGACAATGTGATAAAAAAACAATCAGAATATCCTGTCAGATAAATCATGAGTTAAATTGTAATGAATTGTGTGCATATTCATTCAGCACATTGATATGTTTTCCTTTACTAAAACATGGTAACAGTTGATATTTTAAGATTTTCACCTTCTGAAAACCCCAGAAAAAGAGAGAAAATTATATATATATATATATATATATATATATATATATATATATATATATATATATATATATATAAATTAAAGAGGAATTTATATAAAAAATCTATTCTCACTGGTTTTAAAAAAGTAAATATAATCTATTATTTCCATTTGTTTTGAATTCAACAAAATATACACATTTATACCGAAGTGACCAGCCAACAACAGCTTTCAAAATAAAAAAGATTTTTAATTATATTTTTGAATAATGTCTATACTAACACATCCTGTATTAAAAAAGTTGTGATTGGCTATTCTTTGTTACGCTTATTTACACTCTCAAATGGCTGGGTAATTTTTAACCTATGTTGGGCAAATATTGGGAAGAACACACTGCTGGGTTAAAAAAGACCCAATGTTATGCAACCATGAGTTATAAAAACCTAGCTGTTGGGTTAAAACAACCCAGCTAGCGGTGTGCTCTGTCCAGTATTTACCCAGCATTGGTTAAAAGTAAAACAGGCATTTTTAAAGTGTATACACAAACATATGAGGGACACATAAATGACCAATAGAGTTAATGTTTCTTTCTTAAATGTTTCTTTTTCCTCCTAACAGCAGGTGAAGAAACTCCCCAAGCACATGAGGGAACCCCAGATCCCTACAGATCGCACTCACCTCATCTCCGACCCTGTTAAGAAACCTCGTCAGCGCTATGTTCAGAAAGATGGCAAGTGTAACGTTCACCACGGCAACGTTCAAGAGACATACCGGTATCTCAGCGACCTTTTCACAACGTTGGTTGACTTACGCTGGCGTCTCAGTTTCTTCATTTTCACCCTGGTCTATGTGGTCAACTGGCTCTTCTTTGGATTCTTGTGGTGGCTTATTGCGCTTATACGAGGAGATCTTCAACACATCGATGAGGAGGGCTGGACCCCATGTGTGGAGAACCTCAACAATTTTGTCTCAGCTTTCCTCTTCTCCATCGAAACGGAGACCACCATTGGTTACGGCTACCGGGTCATTACAGAGAAATGTCCAGAGGGGATCATTCTTCTGTTGGTACAAGCCATTTTGGGATCCATTGTTAATGCCATGATGGTGGGCTGCATGTTTGTGAAGATCTCACAGCCCAAGAACCGGGCGGAGACATTGATGTTCTCCCACAAGGCTGTGATTTCCGTGAGGGACAACAAGATGTGCCTGATGTTCAGAGTGGGAGACCTACGGAATTCCCATATTGTGGAAGCGTCAATCCGTGCCAAACTCATTCGTTCGCAGCAGACGAAGGAGGGCGAGTTCATCCCGCTCAACCAGACGGACATAAACATTGGCTTTGACACAGGAGATGATCGACTCTTCCTGGTATCGCCGCTCATTATATCGCACGAGATCAACGAGAAGAGTCCGTTCTGGGAAATGTCCCGTGCACAGATGGAGAAGGAAGAGTTTGAGATTGTAGTTATCTTGGAGGGCATGGTTGAAGCTACAGGTAAGATCTCTATACAGTTTGCGCATACGTGCTTGTCAATGTTTTCAGATAAACATTAAAAAACAGTCTAAGATGGTTTATGCTGGTCTCAAAGGTTTCCCACCCTGGCCAGATCTTTGGTTTGGAGCCCAGCTAAGACTGCGAAACAGTGATTAAACAGTTAAACTCTTGATCCGAAGGTGTACGGTCATGCAGTAAACATTACACTTTAAAAAATACCGGGTTCAACCCAGGTGTGACAGAAAAAAGTGACAGTATGAGGATTTGCATTAAATCTCAGTAAATCTCAGGCATTCAGGATGGCTTCAAGGAGCAAGTTGTGTATTAACTGCCAGCCCTTGCAGATCATTTGACCTCAATGATTTTTCCACAACATTTTGTGGCAGGTTGAAGACTTTAGAGGTCAGTATTTTGAATTTACAAAGCCGCACTGGCATTATTCATTTATCTGTGCTGATGGTGCCGAGTCATCCCATTCGTAAGCATACTGACTACACAAAAAAACATTTAAATCCGACAAGAAGACGAATGTTAGAAAATTGATGCTATATTTCCCTTTAACACAAGTGGGGCTGTGTCTCTCATTTTCTGGCCAGCCACGTCATTGCAAACCTGTCCAAACTGGAGTTTGTGGAAAGAGGCAAAAGGTGATTAAGGTTCTCTGGGTATGTTTCACCCTGCCGCAGGTGATCCTTTGGAAAGCTTATTGGAGCAAAAAGACGTTTCTTTTTCCACTCTTCATTTTAATTAACATTGTTTTTCCAGGTCTCAGGTCAGTGAAACTCAAAAACGGTCAGCATGTTTAATAAGAAAACTAAACAGCTGGCTCTCTGCATTTAACTCTTACAGAAAAGTATCGTTAGCAATGTGTGAATGCAGTATTGCTTGGGGCAAAACCAGTACGTTTTGACATCTAATTTTTAGCCCATCAACTCAGCATAATCAATGTAAAAATTGGCACAGTATGTGGGTGGGTCTAAAACATTTACTGCAGTAGATGCCATTTTCTTGTATTCTGGTGCCTTTTAATTAAACAATTACTTTAATAGCCTAAAAGCTATGTTTACCTTGTTGTGTCTTACGTGAGTGAGGCAGGCGAAAGAAGTGAAAACACGAAATAGGGTTTAATTTATATAGAATGGATTTGAGGAAGTAGCAGTGTGAAAGTCAAGGCTGTAGCTAAAACACGGAATGGATTAATTTATTAAGGCATTCCTCAAGTGGAATGGATGGAAGTGAACGGACATACGTACTAAATTAGAGAAAAAGCGAGTGTGTTGGTCCAATATCATTGGTCTTAAAAAGTGGGTGGGTCTTGTCCTAATGTATAATGGTTCCATCGCCCAAACTGACGTTATATGGTGACTGACTCAAACAGCTGAATGTATGCAAGTGGACGGATTTAACCGGAAATCTCATTCCCATCTGATTGACCTTGCAGAACACTGTGTGGAATATTGAATAGATCTGCGCTCTCTCGGCTGTTTGGGAAATAAAGAGGTCTCTATTGTCTAATTGCCAATTCAATCCCATGCTAAACATTTCCCGTAGATTATCAGATATATCAGGCGAATGTTTGCAATTCAAAGTGTTTATTAGGCTTTCGTCCAAAGATAGCTTGCATTGTGCTGATCTAAATCCAATTCATTATACATGCTGCTGACTGATGGCACCCATTTTTGTGCTTGTTTTGCAGTGAATACCAATGAGCGCACAATAAAAGATAGAATAATATTTCATATATTTACACTACAGATCAAAAATTTGGAATCTCTTTACTGAAACGTTTGCCGTGATTTTAAACACCTTTAAAAATAGCCCAGAATAGCCCTTCATGACTTAATGAATAGCCCTTTAAGGTTCTTTCAAATTTATCTTAGGGTGAGACCTCGGTAAGATTTTCCAAATTACAGGCAAAGGGTGACTACACTAAAGATGATCAAATATAACAGTTTTGGATGCTTTTAGTTAGAAATTAATTCCCACTGTAATATTTGTGTGATGCCATATAGTATAATGATTTGAAAAAATAATACGTTTTTCACCGGTAGTGTATAAATAAATTATCTGTTTATAGGTTTTTGGTGAAAGAGTTACAATTATTGTTTAAACTCTATGGATATAATGGGTACTGTCAGGGGCGGAGTGGCAATCGGGAGAGTCGGGACTTTTCCCGGTGGGCCGGTAGTGTTTTGAGACCGTGAGGGCCGGTCTGGTAATATTTATACATTGCGAGTTATAGCAACATCATCTGGCGACCTAATGTGCGGGCGTTCCCGCTAGTCAAACCGTGCAGCTCTCTGCTCAACACAGTAGCCTATATAAAAGTGCTCAACCCATTCGGCAGGTCGAGCCATGTCAAAAATAAAGGGGGATCAGTGAGCGGCCCCTCCCCAAATGACATAGCCTGTCGGACTTTGATGTAGAAAGCCGAACGCCTGTTAATTGCAGTAATATGCGGTCGGATCCGTCAAGCGGATAGATTATTTGACAGACTAGTAGTTAGTGTGGATTAAAGATGTTTAATTTGTAAAGGTTTATTTATCTCCACATATATCATAAATAATAATTAGCAGGGTAACTTTGCAGTATACCACATTATATATTTCCTGTGATTTCCATATTATAGACGAGAGTAGGCTATTCAACTGCAATATGGCAATAAATATCCTCACAACATTCTCAAAACTTTGATAAAAATTATTTTCAAAGGAACTGTATTCTTACAGTTATGCAAAGATGCAGACATTATTCCGCATATGATTTGAATATTAGACGAGAGTATACATATCGGCAATGAATGTCTCATATAGCAACAAATATCCACACATAACTTAATATAACAGCATAATGAAATGAATAAACAGACAAGGAAGCAGACATGTAAATTTACAGACATGTAAATTGTATTATTATTACTGGAAAAACAGCAATATTACCGAAATAAACTCTGAGGTAAATGCGCCAAACACGCTGTTAACCGTAGACTACTAACAAGTCTAAATAAGCAATAACAGTGAAAAAAAGCAATATCTCTTAAAACTTTATATGACAAAATGATATTTAAATGAAATGTATTCTTACAGTTATTCAAAGATGCACACATTATTCAATATACTATTTCCTGTTTATGAGCACATTCATCTCTGGCCTCGCCCTGTTATGTAGTAGATGATTGACAGGTGCGCATCACGGTCTTTCAAACAGGCATCATTTTGTATAGTTACTCATTTAGGAAAATTAGTCATGATTTAATGATTGTATTATTATTATGATTTTTTTTTTGGCAGATTGATTACGATTTGTATTACCCTAGTTTTACTACAAATACAAGACCTTAGTCATTTTTTACCAGGGAGGGACAGTTTTCTACGAAATTTCCTGGTAGATTTTTTGGTCCCACTCCAATAGGTATAATCTTACTTAAATGAGTAAAATTGTAATGTTGTTATACTTTTAAGATCTAGTCCAACATGACCTAACCCTTAACAATGAATGTGAAAGGTTAAACCGTGTAGCTGGACATTTGACACAGAATTTTGACAAATTCTGTCAATGTTTTCTCATCCTTATGTTGTTCTAAACCTGTATGAATTTCTTTTTTTTCTGATTAAAACAAAAGAAGATATATTGATAAATGATAGTAAGCACACAGCTGACTGACTTCAATAGTAGGAAAAACAAATAAGAGGGAATTCAATGGGCACCGTCAACTGTGTGCTTACCATCATTTATCAAAACATCTTCTTTATCATTTATCACAATACTTTCATAATATTTGTTTTCCTACTACGAAAGTCAATAGTTATAGCAGTTGTGTGCTTACCATCATTTATCAAAAAAATCAAAAAACTCATACAGGTTTAGAACAAGAGGATGAGAAAATGATGACAGAATTTTCATTTTTGGTATATTAAATTGATTCAATGTTTCACTTTTTACAGTGTAAAAAACATGGACGTTTTGTACTTGAACTCACCTGTAGGTTTGTGAAGAGCATTTTTAAGGCACAAAGTTGTGTCACTTGCGGACAAACGAAAATTGCTAAAGAGGTGGGACGTAGGTGAAACTGAGGTGCCTGGTTGCTTAAATTACACCCACCCAGCTCGACAGTAGTGACAGCAGTAACAGTTCACCCGTCACTCAAGTGTCACATCCTTAATTATGCAGAACTTTAAGGCTTAATATCATTTAAACGGATGAGTCACAAAAAATTCACCCTTATCATAGTTGTCATGAAGAGCAAAATTACATATGTAGACCAAAAACACTTTTTGTACCAGGCTGTAAAAATATTTATTTCTGCTGTGAAGTTGTGCATTTTAACATGGGGGTCTATGGGATTGACTTCCTTTTGGAGCCAGCCTCAAGCAGCTAGTCAATGAATTGCAGCTTAAGTCACTTTCGACTTGGCTTCACGATAGAGACCAGAAGGTTGCCCCTTGGACAAAACACGCTCTATAGAGAAGTTTGTCCGTTTAGGGCTACTGTAGAAACCGTGCAAAATGGTGACTTTCATGTAATGGGACTCTGGTGTATGTAGATAAAAACGGCTCATTCCAAGGTAATAAAAACATAACGGTTCATTATGTAAGGCCTTTATACACCACTGATAATATAGTTATGGATATTATATTGCTTTTCTGTCAAGAGATCCTCCTAAAATGTACACATTGCACCTTTAAAATATTGATCAAGCTGTCTCCACAAATGGTTGTGCAGAAAATTAGCATAAACATGTTAGTTTAAATTGAGTATAAGGCATAGTAATATTGTAAGTACTGATTGTTTCACAGTCGATACTCAGCAAAACATTCACACACTTCTCCACAGTTCTGCTTGTGAGTGTCTAGTTAGCAAAATGCTAAGTGCCTGAAGCAAAACTCTCAATATCCTTTGAAGATGTAACGCCTGTAGCTTTGCAAACTTTGACAAAATGCCTTGCTTAATGCCAGCCAATCAGATTGGATATGGTCAGAGAAAGTGCTTTCTAGTTTGTTTGTGCAATATACATAAGATAAGCAAGACTGAAATTAGGACATACTATACTGTAACAGTAAAAGCTTAATTCAGACATTCAGGCCTAAAGCTATCACATGACACATCAGCATGCTTCTCCATGATACGTGTAAGCAACATTCATGTCACTTCCTGTTCGCCACATCCCGGTGTGGAGATGTGCCTATCTAAGAGCATGTCAATGGCTATAGGCGGTTTCAGCAGTAACAACATAAACAAAGGCTTTCGTGGAAGACATGTAACTTCCGGTAAACTCTGCTAAGAATCCTTTTAGAGTAGTTTATTTCTGATAACAAGCAAAATAAACAACAAGTAGATTACCTTAGTTCATATTTCGTAGCTAAAGCGTGTACAAAATGACACTGAGCTAACGTCGCTGTGTAAGATACCGTGTGTACTATAACGTATACAATGTTTACTCTCCCCTTGTCTTTAGGTCAGGATAAACCTACAAATAGGTCGACTGGCATGCAAGCTTCCCTTAGATCGAAATCTACTTGCTAATGAGGGATGATGGCTTCCTTTTGATGTGCTATAGAGATTTAATGACCCGGTGAATGCAGTAAGGTCACAAACTACCTGATTTGTCAAATATAGCAATGCTTTAATTTAGCTCAGGCATGTGCCAGAGATGACGGATAGCCCATTTGGTGTAGTCTATTATTTGTCCAGTAATGAGGGTCAGGAGTTTTATGGCGAGTCTCAAGGGGAACCGCAAGCAACTTGTGTGAACGTGATGAGACTTCAGTGATGGTCAGATTATGAGATGATCTAGCTGTACTGTACGTTAACTAACAGCCCGTGAGCCAGGCATCAATACCCTGAGTTATATAACTCGTGCATAACGGTGCATCACAAATCACAGCCCCATGCAGTCCCAGCTCATCCCCGCCCCCTCGGGCACAAACACGACCTTTTAGATGTGTCTTGCATAATATGCTTGTTGTAACAGGAGCAATTTCCATTTGTGCAATTTGAACTTGAATGCAGCGATTACCAACAACAGCTTTTCCCTAAAAACAGTATAATGGCACTACACAGTATGTAATGAAATCGTTGAACTCGTTGGCTCTGTTCCACAACCCGGTGAGCTGCCATTCGTCCCTTCTGGTGCAACGCTGGGTTGAAAATAACCCAGCATTTTTTATGTTTAATGTTCGCTGCATTATCTAACATTTTCCTCTGGGGAAAATGTTTAAATGCTTGCCAAGAATTTAATTGGAAATCTGTACAAGATATAGTTTTTTATTTAATGTTGGCCTATTAAATGAATCCAATCCGTTTTCAGTTCAAATGATTTGATGATGCAGCAGTAATCCAGCTAGTTTACCAGCTAGTTAATCCAGCTATCTATTTTTTCATTGTTTTTTTCTAAGTATTGGTAGCAGCAAAACTTCTCTAATCCACAGAGTGTTTTAGATGTTTCCCTTAAATCAACGCAGATAAAATGTGAAAGTGTCCTTGCCTAAGTACAAGATTGCATTTTTATTAAGAATCTGTCTTCCCATATGGCAAATATATATATATATATATATATATATATATATATATATATATATATATATATATATATATATATATATATATATATATATATATATATATATATATATATTACAATATATTTTTTAATATATTTCAAAATATACAAAAAATGGCCAAAAAATATATTTGCTGAAATATATTTTGGAATATGTTACATATATATTTACTGTACATAGCCTATATTATATATTTCATATATATTTACAATATATATAGTGGCAATTTCTTAAATATATTTTAAAAATAAATATTAAAGCCTTAAAAATATATCAGTGTTTCCCATACATTGATTACTCGTGGCGACCGTCATGGAATCAACACTGGCCACCACGAATAGATTTATCATGATTCCCATTTACATTTATATTTTACCGTTTAAAAACGTTAATTTATTGTTGCAAGCGCCCAGCGTGCCCCCTCCCTTTCTCTAGTTGCTTGCAGCGCACGCGCCTCTCTCTCATTAACAGTGAAAAGGTGGCAGGGTTTTCAATGTCAGTTCCTCCATATGCTTTCTTTTTCGCATAAACGTCAACAGTCAAAGATTTTACTGACAGAGAAGACGGGTGATCGAGTTTATCATGACTTGATGAAAGGTCAGCATTAGTGTTTCTCACACACACACTCGTTCTCTCCCTCTCTATGATGCGGTATGCCTGTGCATGAGTTTTGTAGTAACTTTGTGTATTCTCTCATATTTCCAAATTTGCACCGAATTGTCTGCACTATACGTGACAATAAAACTCACATTTAAAATAAAAAAGGGCTTATAACAAGACATTGATGAGAAGAGCAACAGTAGTAAGGCTTTAATGTAAATGTATGGTGATTTTGTCGAACAATGTCGTGTTTATAAATCAGAATTTTAGCAGCAGTTGAATAAAACATGAGGGGCTCTATCTTACACCCGGCGCAATGCAGCGCAATGCGCAACGCAAGTGTCTTTCGCTAGTTTCCACCCTAATTTTCACGTTTAGCGCAGCATTGTTTAAATAGCAAATGCATTTGTGCCCCCTTTTGCGCCCATGGGCGTTCTGGTCTGAAAACGAGGTGTGTTCAGGCGCATTGTTGGCGCGTTGCTATTTTGAGGCAACTAAAATAGACAACGCCATTGACCAACAAAAACCTGGTCTAAAGTCTAAAGTCAATGGCGCAATATGTTATTTAAAGAGCGCATAATATGCGCCTACAGTATAAACGGGAGGACAACGCGGGTTTGCTAATCACAAAGTACATAAATCCGCAGCAGCACAAAAATGCTTTTAAATATGAAAGATTAAAGGATTGAATGTAAAAGATTATTATTGAGTTTCTTGGACATAAATAAGAACTAATTATGAGACGTTAGAAGGCGCAAAGAGCTGCTTCACCTGCAGCCTGATAAGTAAATAAATGCTTTGCTTTAAACAAATGCATCTCACGGATTAGTTTTTGAGTTTACAAAGTCCGTCATCTAAATAGGGATAGACATAGCGCCAGCGCAACTTGCTTTTAAAGGGGATGAGAGCTGTGACTCTCATTGGTTTACTGCACATTACGCCCAAAATACTCCCATTACAATAGGACCTACCTTTTTCGACCATGCGCTCGGCGCACAAACCATTTTTCCCGTCGTTAAATTAGCAAAAGTGGATTCGGACACGCCCATTTAGACGTTGCGCTGTGTGCTTTAGACTGTGCGCTTAGATCGTTAAAATAGGGCCCGAGATGTTACTGGGTCATGTTTAGTACCTATTTCATTTTATGAGTACTGATAATATGTAAAAATAGCATTTAGTTGTGTTAAAATGCAATATAATGTGACGGATCAAGGAGTAGAAGTAAAACATATTTCAGGTGCCAACATCAAACACAAACACATGATAACGTCACATATATGCTAATTAGCGTGTGACATCATCACCGCCAAAAGTCTCCTAAAATCCTGTGGGAAACACTGTGTATTTAGCTCTCCATATATTTAAATCCAAGGAAATATATTCACGTGTCATTGGAAGAAAAATTATTTTACGAAACTGTAAACATAACCATTTTAAAAAGTTAAAAAAAATATACTAAATAAAATCTACTTGTGTTTTGCATATATTTTAAATATATTAGAGCAAAAATAAATTTTTCAATATGGGGTGTATAATTAGAAATATATTTGCTTGCCCTTGAAATACATTTTAAAATATATGTTGATATAATATATATATAAATATATTTCCAAATTCAAAAATATATTCAATTGAGCATAACATTTTACAAAATGTTTTAGCATATATTTAAAATATATTTTTGGCCAGAGAAATATATTTTTTGCTGTATGGGATAGATTGCAACTAAATACTGCATGTTCTGTAAAGGTAACAGTATTTAGACGGTTTCATCGGATGCATTGCCACAGTTACACGCCTGGCCCGAAGTTAACTTCTGGTATGTGTGGCTGTGTCCGAAATAGCACTCTATACCCTCATTAACTTTTCCTTACATTGGTTCGCTAATATAGTTCACTCAAATGATTGAATTCGGATACTTGGTGTGGGGCCATCTTCTGCCGAGATGCAAATTCATTCGGTGCAAGCCTCAGTGGACGAGTAGCAGCTACTGTAGCTGTGACATCGTTTATACACTCATTATTGTGTTGAATACCACCTAATAATGTCCAATATGATTTTGGACACCACTAGAAATGGATTGTCCCTCAAATAATGCACTTAGGAGTATAGGAGGCTATTTTGGACACAGCCTGTTGGTTTATCGGTCTGGCTAGCGACTAAACTGAACTGTGGAAGAAATACATTGTCGAAAATAAACATATTTCAGTTTCCTAAAGACAAGGGTAGACAGCAAGCAAGGATCACCACTGGTTTTGCAGCCAGACAATAATTGAATGATCTGTAGCTAACGTTTGTATACATTAATTTTACACAGTAACGTTAGCTCGGTGTAGTAGTTGATACGCTTAAGCTATGATTTGAAGGTAATTTACTTTATTTATTTTACTTGTTATCAGTAGAGAGGGATTCTGTTGTTATTGATTCTATGCGGAAGTCAAATGTTGTTGCCACTAATGCATACTCAGTTTTGACATTGTTTTACTTTAAAACAGAAGTTTAAAGCAGGTCACATAAAAAGTCTAACAAAAATTCACACATAAATAAATCAACTGGAGCTGGTGATCATAATGCTCCATCTTTAGTTCCATAGAGAATAATAGCCTGTCAAAGTTTGAATGCTTCTCTTCCCATCAACTTGATGAATACTAGAAACCCAACAGACCATTGAGTGCTCATAACCAGCAGCGTCTACCAAGTATTACCGATGGCAGTAAGATAAGTATCAGTGTTTTTTATATGAAATGCCCATTAACTTCCCATTCATTTTGCTTATAATGAGTCGCAAACCCACAGATAAGAACTTGCATTGAATTAATGTTCTATCACTAATATAGATTATTAAAGGCTGGTTTTATGAGTAGGTGTGAGGTTTAAAGGAGGAACTGAGGAGGCAGTTTGAAGGTTATTGATGTGTGCTGGGCCGGTTTAAATTTTAACATTAGCACTAGGTTTTCATTTTAAATCTTACACAACCCTGTGGAGAGTTCTGGCGTCCTCTAAAGGCTGCGACTGTCAATTGTCTTTATGAACCATTATATAAGTGATTGTTTGGTAATATCTTAACATATACCAGTGCCACTGTTTTTTCTCAAGATGCACACAAGTATTGTTTTTGTAAGGTATGTTTGTAAAAACTACCTAAATGTCCTAATATAACTAAGGGCTAGTCCTGGATTAATCTAAACCCTGTCCAGGAAATTGCCCCATATTGCTCTTTATGTCATGTGCAATGAATCTAAATATTAAACACGTTAATGTTGATGTTTGCTTACTTCCCCACAAATATTTATGTCTATAGATAGATAAACAGACAATTATGTGCACCAGTTCTCCTAATGGCACTTCTTATCAAACAGCCCAGAATAACAGTTCTCATATGTGTCAGCAGCCTAAGTGTGTTACTTTTGTTGTCCACAAATAAACCATGAAACCTTTGGCCTTGAGGTGCTATACCCTTATTTATAGATTCAAAAAGCATTGGCAAGTTATTGAGATCAACATACTTCATCTCACACACACACACACACACAGATGAATACAACGTTAAATGCGCTCCATCTGGCTCCCATACATTGCACAGTAAAAAATGCAGCATGAAGTTAACATATCATATAAAACAAGTTGAACTTAATTTGTTAATTTAAAGTAACATAACAATATATATTTTTTACAGTGTAGTGAAGATAAGATAATTCAACTTTATTACATAAGTTACAGCAACTAATCACTACTCAAGATAAAAATAAAAGTTGAATATACTTAAAATTTAAGTGCAGGGTTTTTTTTACAGTGCACACACTCGAGCTGCTCCTAAACTTGTGAAACAAACCAGGGGAGTTAAAAGACTGTCAGAGCATTCGGTTCATTTTAGTTTCCATAAGTGTTGCAGTGTAGATTACACAAGTGGCTTGTATGCGAGAGCTGTAATTATAGTTTGAGCCATAATGACTGAGGTTCCCACATGGCACTGCTTTGCGGGCCCAGATTTGACATCAAACATCAAGTAGCAAACCAAATTAAACATTATATTACTTATTGCACATATAATCATTATATTATTTGGTTTCATTGTAGTATTATTCTTATGTTTTGTTGAAACATCAGTGCATGTACTGTAAAAAAATGTAGCATTGATGTCAAAACAATATATACTTTTGTTACTTTTACTTAACAAATTAAGTTAAACAATTTCAACTTGTTTTTATAAATTGTCAACTTATCAAAAGTCAAACCTTAATAGGTTGAATTGACTTCATGCTACATTTTAAATCATTGTGCCAGTTTAGTCATAAGATTGTGTTGTGTACATGCATACAAATGTGGGATGATTCTTGTTATCCTCTTGCAGTTTTAGAGGTTGTACAGTAGATAATTTGGTCATGTGAAAAGATAATGATCTTGATGTTGCTGTCTGCTAAGTATGAAAAACAAAGCTGGCGGATGTGAAAGTGGGCAGTCCACAGAACATTAACTCAGTTTACACCACAACTTGGAGTCATGGGGCAACAAATCTGTATCAAGCTGTGTTCAAACAGCTATGAAAAAGTGCAGCAAACAAATAAATCACGTAGACGCATTCAGATGCAGATATTTAAAACATCCAGCCTTACCAGCAAACTTTACGTCTGGTACAAGATCATTGGATATGAGTCTGAGAACAGTAAACTGACTACTGAATTTCCTCACTGACTTCTGAATTTCCTCACTGACTAGGCCTACGGAATTTTCTCACTGACTTGTGAATTTTCTTACTTACTGTCTTCTGAATTTTCTTACTGACTACTAAATATACTGACTTCTAAACTTTCTTACTGACTACTGAATTTTCTCACTGACTTTTGAATTTCTTACTGACTACTGAATATACTAACTTCTAAATTTTCTTACTGACTACTGAATTTTCTCACTGACTTTTGAATTTCTTACTGACTACTGAATATACTAACTTCTAAATTTTCTTACTGACTACTGAATTTTCTCACTGACTTTTGAATTTTCTTACTGACTACTGAGTTTACTGACTTCTGAATTTTCTTACTGATTACTGAATTTACTGACTAATGAATTTTCTCACTGACTACTAAATTTTCTCAATGACTACTAAATTTTCTCACTGACTGCTGAATTTTATTACTGACTACTGAATTTTCTCACTGACTACTGAATTTTATTACTGACTTCTGAATTGTCTCACTGACTACTGAATTGTCTTACTGACTACTGAATTCTCTCACTAAATTCTGAATTTTCTTACTGACTACCGAATTTACTGTTTTCTGAATTTTCTTACTGACTTTTGAATTTAATGACTTCTGAATTTTCTCACTGACTACTGAATTTCTTTACTAACTTCTGAATTGTCTCACTGACTACTGAATTTTCTTACTGACTACTGGATTTACTGACTACTGAATTTTCTTACTGATTACTGAATTTACTGACTACTGAATTTTCTCACTGAATTCTGAATTTTCTTACTGACTACCGAATTTACTGTTTTCTGAATTTTCTTACTGACTTTTGAATTTAATGACTTCTGAATTTTCTCACTGACTACTAAATTTTCTCAATTACTACTAAATTTTCTCACTAACTAGTGACTTTTCTTACTGACTAGTGAATTTGCTCACTGACTACTGAATTTTATTACTGACTACTGAATTTTCTCACTGACTACTGAATTTTCTTACTGACTACTGAATTTTCTCACCGACTACTGAATTTTTTACTAACTTCTGAATTGTCTCACTGACTACTGAATTTTCTTACTGACTACTGGATTTACTGAGTACTGAATTTTCTCACTGATTTCTGAATTTTCTTACTGACTACCAAATTTACTGTTTTCTGAATTTTCTTACTGACTATTGAATTTAATGACTTCTGAATTTTCTCACTGACTACTAAATTTTCTCAATGACTACTAAATTTTCTCACTAAATAGTGACTTTTCTTACTGACTAGTGAATTTTCTCACTGACTACTAAAATTTTCTCACTGACTACTGAATTTTATTACTGACTACTGAATTTTCTCACTGACTACTGAATTGTATTACTGACTTTTGAATTGTCTCACTGACTACTGAATTTTATTACTGACTTTTGAATTGTCTCACTGACTACTGAATTTTCTTACTGAATACTGGATTTACTGACTACTGAATTTTCTCACTGACTACTGAATTTTCTTAATGACAACTGAATTTCTTCTCACTGACCTCAAATTTTTCTTACATTCTTACAAGTGTTAATACCACAGTAATGTCTATGGATGTGTACTGTGGTCAGAATTTGCCCAAATCTTTATATTAATTAAATTCTCATTTTAATTTACATGTATAAATCTGTATTAATTATACTATGGCAATTATTATTATTATATAATATTTTTCTGGTTTTATCTGCAAATCTTAATAAAAAGAAAAAAATGTGTATCACATCATCATGTTACTGACCTTCTGAGCTCGTTATGTAACTGGGTTAGACTTGCTGTATGTCTATAATAGAAGCAGGGTTCAGAGAGTAGGTTTGTGAAATTCTGATACTACAGTAGATATTGCGCAAATCTTACTAAAAGTCAAATATAAAAAGTCAATTTATCATCTCACTTGAACTTTCTCTGGGTGTCATAAATAATGTTTTTTTCTTTGTTTGTTTTTCTCTCCTTCATCCCCTTTGTGTGTCTGTGTGTGTACATACCTGTCTGTGGATGCACACTTGTACATGTACATTTGTGCGTGCGCCCATATTTTCCTGCACCATCTAGGCATGACCTGTCAGGCACGAAGTTCATACTTGGATTCTGAAGTTCTGTGGGGCTACCGCTTCACCCCGGTGCTTTCTCTGGAAAAGGGCTTCTACGAAGTTGACTACAACAACTTTCATGACATATACGAGACCAACACACCAACCTGTAGCGCTAAGGAACTGGCTGCTAAATTTAAAGAGAGCCCGCTCCTTCCCCACCTCCCGCTTCTCAGCCCTGACCTCAGGCATCACACGCCGGACCCCTTCTCCGTCCAAGACCCCCCATCCATTGCAGACGAGAGGGAGAAGGATGGAGAGAATGGTAGAGAGACGAACAATGGCTCTGCCAACCGTCTGGAAGAGGATCCGTGAGGGAAAACCTTCCCTGAACAGACTCAGAGACTGCGTAGTAATTTGTCAGCTTATTTTTCCTTCGCATGGAGAGATTTACTTGCAATAGCCATGCAATACAATCCCAAAATTCTCTAGAGAGCCAAGCTGATGTGTAGATTAAGGTTAGACGCACAAACAGATAAGAGAGGATATTTATACTGAACATACTGTATTATTGATGCCCACACACTCATTGAAGTACATGCATAATCTATTTTAGCTTTTTAAAGTTAACCGTGCAATTTTTCATCAGTAAACACCCTGTACCTCAATGACAAAAGAGTAGCCATATGCATTTCAATCATCCCGCAAGGGCTTTGTCGCGGCATACATACTGTAAGGTTATACCCCTTAATCTAACCATAGCAAATCAGCTTTAATAGTAATCCAATGCAAAGACTCTTGGGAGGAATACTGTATGGAGACAATATCAAAGTTAAGCTAATGCTAGTGTGTTTAACCACAATGAAGGCCACAGTTTTGGGCTACAGTGTTTGTTTCATTAATCTATTCTCTATTGTATGTTTTCGCTGTACTGGTATTGTAAAGATCAATTCCCATAACTCATAATGAGGTACATTATTGCATGTGATATGGCTTGCAGAATTTGAGCCAAAAACAGAAAATGCACCAGATAAAAGCACAACCACTGCAGCGGCCGACTTACAGCATGTTAGCCTGCAGTAAGTACTGTAGTAAAATACTGGTGACATGTGAGAGGCAGATGATCTGGGTTTAGAAATGTTGCACATCTATGTTGTCTCTATGAAACATGCCTACGCTGCAAATAGTCATTTTCTCAGTCAGTATGATTGTCTTTGTTCTGCAATAAAAATATATAAACGTCTTTGAAACAAGATAAATCATTCTTGGAAGAAGAATATATTTTAATTTACATTTATTTTTGTTTATCCTACTGATTACTTGAATCAACAACATTTATTAGTTATGTTGCTGCTGCGTTACCATGCATAGCAATTTTACGTGGCGGCAATTTTGTATTGATTCGTACAATTGGATTCCTACAGAAACATACGACCCCACCCCTAACCCCAACATAACGGGGTGAAACAACAAAAGAGATTGTACAAATTGATACAAATTATTCACTTCGTAAAGTAATTACGTATTGCCTTGAGATTGTGTTTGGCTACTGAGCATTTTTGTATCATGGTTTTAATATTTTTGACTTGAAAAAAAAACACAATCCAGATTAAGAAAAAGATTATTTGCAGTGCATGTAATAATTTTGTTGACCTGAGTTCAACTTTTTTTCCAGTGGTGAAGCTCTGGACTTGTCTTTGTCACGTTTGAGTTTTGTGTGCAGGTTTAGACGACACACATACTGTAAGACTGCAGGTTTAAACCACATACATACTGTAAGACTCCCTTTTAAAGCCAGCCCGAAGAACTGTGTTACAAAGCGAGCATGAACCGGACGGTGGATACACTTTCTCAACAGGGTATTTTCTAAGGCATGCAGACTTCAAAAATAACAACGCTTTCTACAAAAACTGCAAGAGTAAATGGTCAGCTGTAATGAGAGGTCAGCTCCGTTTACAGTGGTGCAGTATTTTAAAGACTACTTCATGCTGAGAGTTTATTTGCAATTTAGATGGAGCTCACAAATCATTTTCACAGAATAATATTATATGCAGGCTATTTAAATAAATAAAACATAAATACTCAAATATCTGAATACTGTTTTTTATTTTTTAAGGTGGTTGTAATTGCACATAAAGCTAAATCAATTATGGCTATTATATACAATAGAAAAATAAATAATTAGAGCAATACATATTAAATTATACAATGTAGTGATATTGGTCTGAAGCTAGATTTTTCTGATTTTTTTAAAATGATAAATTAATGTATTTTATAAAATGTCATAAAACTGGGGCCCCCCTGGCACCATCTCGTGCCCCTCAAGGGGCACCCACCCACAGTTTGGGAACCGCTGCAATAATAGAAACTTACAAATGCTTTTCTAGAAGATTAGTGATGATATTCAGCCTTTCCTTTTAATAGAAAAGTACATACAGTACAGAGGTATATCATAATAATATGTGCAAGAATATAAATTCAGCTGAAAGCCCATGAGCTTTCTCTCACTCTTTCTCTTTGTTTCCGTATGCTGTTCTTTTCTCACACATACTTTTTGAAAGGTTAGATATGAAATTGTTAATTTATGCTCTGTGAGCAGGTACTACTGTAGCTCCAGTGCACCTTAAATAAAGGATTGTTCTGCACGTAACCGAATATCAACTAACCTTAACCACAACCAAGAAACATTGCAAATGTATAATTTTGTCAGGAAAGACATACTGTAGCTAGTCATTTTTTTAAATGGGTAATAATATGCAAGCTAACAGGAAATCAATTGGTAGCCTACTTGTGTCATGTACTCTGTTCTGCATATATTTATATGAAAACATACTGTCTACAGCGTGTCAGAATGTACATATTTATACAATCAATATGGATTTGTATACATGGATATTTCACAGACGATGAGACATGCTGGTCTTTCTTTCTCTTTTTAAAAAAAACATTCAATACTATATAGGCCTACTCGGTGTCCCCAGTTTTAACATTTATTGCATAGCACAACAAACAAATTTTAAAATATATACTGCAGTGTATCGTACATAAATTCTATAAAATGTACAATATAAATAAGGAAATGCAGTCTTTCACAGTCTGCTCAGTCTATAAATAAAGAGGACTCAAGCAAAGTGATACACTAAACAAAAACTGCAAATGATTTTCTGGTTAAAATTTGCAGAACCATCATTCTTGGAAGAAGAACATATGGGCTGAGTCACGAATGAAAACATTCATCAAATAGAAATTCAATAATCTATAAACAAAATCCATGAGTATGTATGTGCAGGGCGAGTGGTCTTGTACAGTATACACTTTGTCTGAAGACTGTGGTCCTCATAAATTACATGAAAGTGAGAAGAAAGATACAGAAGCTCTGTGAAAAGATCTGAAGCTGATGGTACATGGCTGGAAGGGATGAGACAGAGAACTTGCTGTGGATGAAAGATTAGAGCCCAGAGCCCAAACAAAGCCCACAATCTGTGCAGACCAGGGGACATGCAGATATGGACTCTGTGGCGAGGGGGGATACTTACATTGTAAAAAGAATTATTGAATTTTTGCAGACACTGGTGTATCTTATTCTTAACCCATTCAATCAATCATACGTATAAAAACTCTTAATGTAATATGTAAACAATGAGGCACGAAGTGCTGTGTCGTCAATAAGTCACGGCTGAAGAGCGTTGTTGGGCCCTTCTGATGCAATGCTATCTCGTGGCAATTTGTACGTATTTTATGAGATGGCTAATTCGTTTTAATTTGTACGACCACATTTATACACTTTTGTACGATTTGTCTTGACCCTTGTGGTGTTGGGGTTAGGGTTTCGATATTGTTTTTTTATGATAATTGCAAGTTTTTGCACAATTAACTTAGCCAACTAAATTAGCCAACTGTAAAATATGTACAAATTCTTGTGAGGCTGTCAGATGTGGCATATTCATGATACAGCACGGACTTCAAGTACAGTCATGTGAAAAGTGTTGGCCTCCTTTCTGATTTTTTGGGATGTTTGTCACACTTTAATGTTTCAGATCATGAAACAAATATTAATCCAAGATAACAGAAGTAAACACAAGATGCAGTTTTTAATTGAAGGTTTTTATTATGAAGGGAAAACAAAATCCAAACACACATGGCCCTGTGTGAAAAAGTGCTTGTCCCCTAAACTGTTGTAATTCAGCCACAATGGTATGTTTTTGAGCATGAACCGCCTTTTTAACAGGATTGAGGTCAGGACTTTGACTAGGCCAATCCAAAGTCTTCATTTTGTTTTTCTTCAGCCATTCAGATGTGAACTTGCTGGTGTGTTTTGGATCACTGTCCTGCTGCAGAACCCTAGTGCGCTTTAGCTTGAGGTCTTGAACAAATGGCCGGACATTGTCTTTTGATTTTTGGTAGACAACCAAATTCATGGTTCCATTTATCACATCCATCACACTACCACCACCATATTTTTCCAAAAGTCTTGGAGATCATCAAGATGTTTCCTGGAAAAACTGAGACGAGCCTTTATGTTATTTTTACTCCACATCGGTTTTTGTCTTGTTTGTCTTGGTGGGAAGGTTCACCAATCTTCCATGTTTTCGCCATCTGTGAATAATGGCTCTCACTGTGGGTCACTGGAGTCCCGAAACTTTAGAAATAGCTTTAAAACCTTTTCCAGACTGATAGATCTCAATTACTTTCTTTCATATTTGTTCTGAATTTCTTTGGGTCTTAACATGATGTGTAGCTTTTGAGGATCTTTTGATCTACTTCACTTTGTCAGGCAGGTTCTATTTACAACCTGATCTCACGAAAATCCGTGTTATAGTCACGGAAGCACGGATGTCTTTTTCGTGTCACTCCGAAAGATTTCTCGCAGGGCCGGCCCGAGGCATAAGCAAACTAAGCGGCCGCTTGGGGCCCCGTGGCCACCAGGGGGCCCCCAATCATTTTTTTTTACAATTAAATAACTTAAACAAGTAATATAAATGAATGAATGAATGAATGAATACGAATGTATAAATGAATAATTCAAGACACAAAAATCTGATTTGCAGACAACTAGCTAGCGTTTGAGACTCATGCGCAATATAGACACCTCGCGTGCATTGCAATTCGCACTGGTGTGCAAGTGTGCATAACTGTAATAAATGATAAGCCATGTCACAAAAAAGTATTTATCCCTCTAGTGCCGAAAAGATAAAGAAGAAATAGACAGAGGAGGAGAAAAAAAGCAAGATAAAGGTATGTTTGCATGATTATTTACAGTATGTTTAAGTTGTTCAGCATGGGCTAGTGGTGTGACAGATCGCAGTTGATCCACAGTTCAGGTCGCATGCGATTTGCGGATTAATATGCAAATTTAAATAGGGAAAGTTTATAATTTCACGTGTTTAAAAGGCTTGCAAATGTTAACATTTCAAGTGATTTTAAACCATTTAACAGCAAAAAGGCGCTAAAGTAAGAAGCTTTCTAGACGCACATGCGTTTGAATGTTATGATTAATTTAATTTGATTTCTGTACCTAATGCTAATTTTAGACCTTACTTAATGTGCAACTTTGTTCTTTTAATAAATATTTGTAATTTCTTTCTTTTTTTTGTTTTAATTGGTGATGGGGCCCCCAAACAAATTCTGCTTAGGGCCCCTAAGATCCTCGGGCCGGCATTGTTTTCTCGTGTGATTTTATGTGTTGTTTTCTCATTGGTTTTTACTTTTATCTTACCATTGTAACTTGGGGTTGGGGTTAGAATCACTTTCTGTTACATTTTTAGACATCCTAACTCAAACCCCAACTCTAACCCCCAACTCCAGGCAATAATAGTTTTAAAAGCAGAAGAAAAACATGTATAAACCCATACATAAAAGTACATCCTAACCCAAACCTCAAATCTACCCCCAAGCGACAATGATTTGAAAATAGTAAAAAAAAAAAACAATGAGAAAACAATACACAAAATGACACAAGAAATCCGTGGAAAAAAGCTGAACTCCGTGACATGGACACGGACAAAGTGATAAAAATTTCCGGGACTATAACACAGATTTCCATGAGATCATGTTGCTTATTTAAGTGATTTCTTAATTGCGAACTGGTGTGGCAGTAATTAGGCCTGGATGTGGCTAGAGAAACTGACACAATACAAATATTAAATCAAAACTTTAATAAAGTTAAATCACCAAAAGCCTTCCTTCCCCAGGAAAAGTAGTCCCTGTCTGACCGTGAAAAAAATGAAGGATGCATTCCAAGGTAGCATTAACCTAAATTAAAAGTACATTTACAGCAAGATTGATTTTACATTTTTTTACATGCATGTTGGTTTGAAGACCCCAACTCCAATTTTACATAAAAATTTGAGTGTTTTCACAAGTGCCTGCAATTGTTTTTGTATTATAAACACAAATGTTGGTCCACCAGATGCAGTTTGTACCCAGAGAGTATGAGTCAGTGTGTTTTTAAGTGTGTGTGTGTGTGTGTGTGTGTGTGTATATATCAAGCCTGGTTCAGGCACTGTGAGTATATTGCGAAAGTTGTTTTGGAGTATATGTGGGAGTGGGATAGGCAGACCTGTACAGCTAGGCTAGGGGGACTAAGAGCCTTTTTTATGAGCAAAAATATATCTCTAAAAAGCCTCTTTCATCGAGTGGTCTCTCATTTCCTCTCTATCTATATATAAGTATTGCTGAAAAGCCAAAAAATCTCTGAGGGCAGAGTAACATTGCCATACAATGAACATTTCAACTATACAAAAGCTAGCATGGCAACATGAGTCCAGTTGGTACTGTAGTGGGCTTAGAAGCTAAATGTCAAGAAGTTGTTGGACATGTAAAATGACCATTTCAACCAAAAATAAAAACACGTTTTGCACAGAAGGATTCTGATGAAGATATTGTCGAATTGTCGGCCTGAAGGTAGAACTACAAGCAGTTCTGCCTTCAAGCGGACTGAAACTAGTACAAGTCTCGAAAAATAACTGTAAAACACAAAATGTGTTTCCTGTGAGCTCTGCAGTTCCTTTAGAACTGAATTTATGTGTAAGACCACAATAGATCTCCAACCCCACCGACAGCTCCTATATTTTTATATTTATCAACAGGAAGTGATCAAATTGAACAGAGATCTTTATTGTCAGTGCTGAGCGTGAAAAGCACATCTGTGCTTATTCGCTCATTATCTTCTCTTCAGTTCTTCTGATGGATCTACAGATCACAGCTGTTTTTTAGGCACAGCAGAGGGTTTTCATCTCTACTTACAGTATGAACACCTTATGTTTTTATATTGTGTAAAGAGAAAGAAGGAAACTGGACGAGACCTTGTTTTTAAGAAACTGTTCTGCCAAACATTTTGTCTCCGTTTCCACATTTTCTTTATAATGATGATATAATCTCTTCCGTGACTTCTGAATTATGCAATACTATATGTTATCCAAGACAGTGATTGGGGAACATAAGGTATCTGTCATGACTGCTACTGCACAAGCACTGAACTGACATAATGAGATGATACAAGATGTTCTCAGCAGAGAAACACAATGCCTTTATTATAACTTTAAGCATTCTGTTGACAGTACAGTGTATAGTTTTTCGCTATGTTAAGCTTCGGGTAGCATATACAAAGAGTGCAAGATCTAAAACTTTGCTTTGATGATATGATGCTATAACACAGCAGCATAGTTGCCCCCCATGCAAGCTGAAGCTGCTGAACAGAAGTAACAATTGCGTATGTATGTTACCATGGAAACAGTGTGCTGTTTGAGTATTTCCCATTATAATGAGGATTTAAAGCTGTCAGATGGGATTTTGCAAGAAATGTCTGTTTGATATCACTGGACTTCAACATAATAATTTAGTATGTAAATTATCCTGTCATTTTATGTTTCAAACAGAGATGGCGGTATAGAGCAAAAGTTACAAACTAGCTACTAATTTTAGCTAGTAATGCGAGTTACTTTTCAGTTTAATTAATTTAATTTAAAAGTAAAATAATGTAATGAATTAAACTGAACATAGTAACGTAGAATTAAGGACTCTATGCGCCTGAGCGGGAACAGTTTAAGTCAGAAATGGAGATGGCAGGCCAGAGCTTGACATTTTTGCGATCATAAAAAATACCTGCAAGGCCTGAAAGAGATCAAGCCTCAGCCAAGTAAAGCCCGGAATACACTGCAGGATTTTTGCCCACCTATAAGATCATTACCTTATCACACTGTGCAACATTGATCGTTTAAACTCTGGTACGACAGGCATGTAGACTCTACGATGATTACCGGAAGCTTCGGCGGCTGCGTCATACGTTAGGGAAACGTCAAAAGCATGCTCTCATGGTAAACAAATACCAGTACGCAGATCGTAGCAGCAAGCAAACTGTGCGGTGATCATGCTGAATTTCTGACACTGTCAGAAAACTATCGTAGGCTATCTTTGGACGCAAGACCGGGAAAATGGCCGTCTTCGAACTTCTCTCACTGTACGACATAAGACCACCGATGAAGAGCCAAGATCACAGAAATCGTGATGATTGTTTCACGATGGCAATCTTTTGTCTGGGACAGCCAATAACCGTGCAGTGTATCCCGGGCTTAAAAAAAAGTAATGCAAAAGTAACTTAAAAGTAACGGAAGCATTACTTTCCATGAAAAATAACTAAGTAACGCAATTAGTTAATTTTTTGGGGAGTAACTTAATATTGTAATGCATTACTTTTAAAAGAAACTTTCCCCAACTGACAAAATTAGTTGTATTTAACTTACCTTATTTTAGCAAGCCAGTTAAATGAGACGTTCAATGGGCGTGGTTGAAGTGGGCAGACAAGCGTTTGGGTGAAAGTTTGATACCGAGGCTCCACGGACAATAGAGGGTATGCACGTGACATCACCTTTGGCGAAAGTGACTGCGGTTATGCCCACTGAGTGGCAAAAAGTCTGAGTGACAGCATTAGCATAGGGTGAAAAACATGTCTAAAATGGGAAAAGTAGTTGTGTAATCAACTGTGCTAACAGATTGGAGCGGCCTTTTTTCCGGACTGCAAAAAAACATTCAAAGGATAAGTAAATCGGTGGCAGTAGCCATATGTCAGGTATGAAAAATAAAAAATCCTATAAAAACTGAATACTCTTATTCTGTGTAATTGCAAAGTTTTGTCAGTGAGCATTCATTAAAAAACATCCACTATGATGAGCCTTGTGTTCTACAAAGGTGGGATGGTTTAATACAACATATATGTCAGGAAAAGCAATGTCTGGCCACATGCCAATGTCCACAGACTACTGGTTGTTTGGCAAGTTGTTAGGGTCACGGTTAAGGGCAACTAAATTTAATTTAAGCTAATAATATTCAGTTTTACAGGCGTTTTTGCAGCAGCCGCTATGAAAACCAGCCATTTTGTTGAATGTTTTGCCACTTAGCAGGGCGAGCTACGGCGTGGTCACGTGGAAAAGTGAAGTCAATGCATACCCTCTATTCATTCTGTGCATGCCCTGGCTTTCTTCATGCTTCGAAACAGTTTAAAAGTATCTCTACACCCTTGTCTCATTGAAGATACGCAGATCATTAATATGCAAATTAGTTCTCACCTCCACTCTTTCGCACCACCTCAGACCATAGATATATATGTAAATAGATGCTACAGTTTCAGACACATAACTGCTAAGTTCAGTTTCACACAATGCATACATGACCTGTGCGTTTGCAGCACTAATCTTTAAGTGCTGATGTTAACAGGTTACAGCACTTACCCAGCGTGTGTGAGCAACACAGAAACAGAGCTGATGGAGTAGTGCTGTGATCATTTCAGCGCTGGGTCTATGAGGCATCCAAACATAACATCTATGACTCGAACTACTGATCCACACGTTCAACTGTGTTGATAAGATTGCTTACATGTTTGTGACGATGGAAACTGTCTAGACTATAGACTGTCTCTAATACTCAGCAATGGTGTTAAATGATGAATTTGTCATAAACAACAACAAAAAAATGATTTTCTTCACAGTGGGACTTTATAATTCTCTGACAATGAACAGCATTTATTTTAATGCATGTTAATTTAATATTTACATGTACATGTACAAATAATACACATTGCCTGTGAAAACCCAGCTAAAGTCATTTTTTGAGATTGACTGTTTTCTACATCATCTCTCAAAAGTAAAAATCGGTGTCAATGAACATGTCAGTGCCATCAAAATGACAAGTCATTGTGTACGGATAAGACAGTCAAATTGTTTAGTCATGTTGTCAATACAACAGTTTACTCTGGACGGATGTTCTGATGTAAACTATGGCTAAAGTTTTCGTGACAATTATTGTATTGTATATTGTAGGTTACACTTCAGTGTAAGTTATGTGGGAGTTTGTTTGCAAGAAACTGGACAAAATGTACATTTACGCTTTTACTGTTTGTACTGTGATTCGTTGACAGACCATGTCATTGTCATACAGAAAGGAAAAGACAACACTGCATAGCACAAAGAAAAACAAACAAACGTAGAAATGTGAACATAGGACAATATCTTTAGGGAAAACATACAGTGCCAACATTAAACATTATTTGAACATTATTTGAACATTAAACAAATGCATTTAACCAACATTAAAGCCGCTCTATGCATTTTCGGCGTTTTTGTCAAACAGCGACCCCTAGAGTCGCAGGAGAACACTTGAAACTGTTGTAATTTCCCACTCTAGTACACCTCCGTAGATAATGACCAGGTAATGTTTCACAATTTCATACAAATATTAGGCTACTGCATAGTCTACTAAACTACAGATGATGTTAATAGGATAATAAGAAGTTTATTCCAAGTGTAGAGTACATATAATAATAAAGTAGCCTACTGCGTTTGCTGGCTTATAACGTTTTTACATGATTGCAGCTAAATCACAAGTAAACAGTCTATAGTCTATGTCTACTGTATCATTTCATTTGTGTTCTTTTATTGTAATGTAAACATTACAAAATGCCATGACAAAGTTAATTGTGTACGTTGCATTATTTCATAACATTGTTCGTTATAATGTCACTATACATGATTATTGCTATTTATCATAATAGTTTGCAAATTGTGCATGTTTACACTATTTACAACCTCTAGGCTTATTTATGTCCTGATAATTATGTGAGATATTGACAACTGTTGTCATGATAATCGCATGACATACTACAAGCAAGCGCAACAACATACAACATAGACCGCAAACAAGTTTACAAATGAGAGAATTACTTACTAGTCCATCAACAACATCGCCAGATCAGCATCCCTGTTGCATCCAGTGCTGTCTTTTAGCTTACGCCAACGAGTAAAAACCTGACCGAGTGGGACTCTTGTCCGGTTCCTAACGCGGTCAGATTCTCTTTTCCTACTCTCTTCCGAACGCGCTTTCTTAACTTTTAAATCGTTGAGCCTCACGGCTCAAATTCGCGTGTGCAGTTGTTGTTATAGGCTTGATCGCCTTCATGCAGCGCTGCAAGAACCGACAGCCGGATGACGTCAAAGTGTCATCTCGGATCATTCTCGCGGTACTTTAACGTCATCCGGCGGTTGGTTCTTGCAGCACCACACGAAGTCGAACAAGCCAAACGTGTGTCATCGTTGCCGTAAAGCAAGTCGTGATTCTCGCGAGATTTGTCAGGGGCGCTCCTCTCAAGCTTGCGTTGCTGTTTTCTAGCGGCGTCCTCGCAGAGCTTACACAGGAGGATGATTCGCCTACTATGACTTTGTTTACCACTGAAATAACTTTGAAGCTGTTATATTTAGGTAAAGTTACTGCATAGTGTGTCTTTAACAAAAACGAATGTAAAAAAATCAGAAAAATTTAATTGTTCATTGTTAGTTCTATGTTGTATAACTAATGTAAAGTGTAAGTAATGTAACGCATAAAAATAAAATGACTGAATGACTTTACTGTGGGTTATTAAGGTTTTACCAGATGAACCTGAATGCATCCAAAAACCTATAAAAGAAACATCTTTAAAAAGCTAAACCAACAATTTTTCTATCTTTGCTTATGGGCATTGGAGCTTTGGAGATTTGTGTGGCAGCGGGTTAGGTAGACCTTAGGTAGGGCCATGAGGACCAAGAGCCTTTTATAAGAATAAAAATATCCCTCTTAAAGGCTTTTCTTGTGAAGTGCTCCCTCATTCCCTCTATCAATATAAGTATCCCTGAAATCTTGCTGGAGCAGAACGACATTTAGAAACCATCAATGCCATATAATGAGTCTTCAACTATTATATACATTTTGGTAAAGCTTTACAATTATGTTGTATTTTTAACATTTGTAAATGTATGTTGTAAATATGATATTTGAGTCTTACAATTTTATCCATAATCAGTTTTAATGGTAGGCTTGTTACGGTAAGATGTCAAGATGTTTCTAAGATGTTTTTAGGATAATTTGTTTCAGAAAAAGTTCAACAGAACATGACTCACCTCTTTGTTTTTCCAAAACGTCCTTTTATACAACAACTAAACTTATTTTGTGTTCCAGAGAAGAAAAGGTTAATGAGGGTATTTAGTGGCATCTAAGGGTAAATGATGGCTAAATGGTAACAGAATTGTCATTTTGGGACAAAATGTCCCTTTAACGTGAATTAAGGGTACGTTTGTTGGTCAAAAAGGCCAGTTCACACAGGTACTCACTGTGCATGTGCAAGATAAAACCTTTAAAAGTATCTAATGCTGCGTGTACACCAGCCGCGGTAGAGGCATCAAGCGCGAGGGATTTCAATGTTAAGTCAATGTGAAGATGCGTTGACGCGTGTCTGGAGGCGTTTGGCGCAGCGCAGTAGACGCAATTCCACCTCATTCGCCCGTCTAGTTTGCCTGAATGGCGCGAATTGAGTGTATGCCGTGGTACGCGTGAATGGTGCTTTTTGTGCAATTTACATTTAAGGGAATTTGCGGCTGTCGCCCGAGTCGAAAAATTTTAACTTTGCCGGATTTTCGCGCAGCATTAACCAATCAGGAGCCTGCTTGCTGCTGTGGGGGCTGCCCTGCACAGTGTAACTCAATCAACATGAAGGAACGCTTGATATTTTCTGTAAGCAGTCACCCGGAGCTATACGACACAAGTTTTTATTTTCATAGAGACAGGAATAAAAAGGACCTCGCTTGGAAGAGTGTCAGTGAGGACATTGGGCAACCTGGTAAGTTGTAAATACCCATTTCACTTTTGAGTCCCGTGCCGTTTATTTTCCCCCTATAGTAAGGTGACCAAATACAAACCGTTAACTCTCTCGATAAATGCACAATCAACATCAGCCATCTTGCAAACAGACAACCGCATAGCACTTGCCCGTCGCACAAGAAGCGGAGTTTGCCTCTGACGCGCATCAAATGCTGGCTTTTTCGGCACGTCTACTTCGCTCTAGATGCGCTATTGCATTCAAACTGTTCAAGCGGCAAACTAGACGCGATTTTGACACCTCAAACGCGGATGGTGTAAACGCAGCATAATAGCGTGTGACAGTTTACCAATGCCAATTTTCTTTATTACAACAACTGAACTTATTTTATGTTTAAGTTAAGAAAAATGTAACATAGGATATTTAGTAGCATCTGAGAGGGTAAATGGTGACAGAATTGTCCTTCTGGGATAAAATGTTCCTTTAACATGAATTATGGATATGTGTCTACTGGCCAATTCACACAGGTACTGTGCATGTTGATAAAAGAGAGTATCTAACAGTGTGTAAATGCAATTCTTAAGCCAAGTCATATGACTTCCTAAATTTGCTGCTTGAAGGTATCGAGCCAGACCATATTGACAAGGGAGTACAACTGAGCACAGGTCACAAAAATAACTGGAGGTGTGTGATTTAGTCGAAATGATGATCATTACTGAATTAAGAGTGAGACATTTAACTGTGCTGAAAGATGCATATGCATAGACCAGCCCAGGCAAAATAATCCGGACAAATCCCTGTGGGTTGGATAGTAACTCCAACAGATAAAATGATGAGGATAATAAAATGGTAGAGGAAGATCTATTAGTTTTGTGTAACACCTGCTGTTACAGTGATTAAGAAACCGCAGAGTTGCTGAAGTCTCATTTCTGTCTGGTGTGTGTAACCCCAGGACGAACAATTATTCACATCATCGAGATGTGCTGAAAAACTATTTTCTCCAATTCGCCAACAGCAAATGGTAAAATATATATGAAGATGACGACGAGAGACGTATGACAGACTTTTTGGTCATCCATTATAAATTTGTTCTCATGAACTTTTGGTTCTTTAAATATGTAAGCATTCACAGTATGACGTTTTATAAAACTCTTCAATTCCCTCTTTTTCTTACTCAAACTTGTTTTACTGAATTAGTCAGTACAGCTCACAGTCATATATTGTTTTTTATCAGTCTAATTTTGTATCCAACTATATGTAACCCTCCCACAAATCTGTCAAGTAAAACATGATTTTCCCTTTTTTTAGAAATACAAGACATTGTTTTCTTTTAAAGGTCATGTTCTTTCTGATCTCATTAAACCCAGTTAGTGTGTAATGTTGCTATAATAGCATAAATAATACCTGTAAAATGATAAAGCTGAAAGTTCACTGCCAGGTGATATATTTTCTTTAACAGAATTCACCTTTCACAGCCTACAGCGAACGGCCGGTTTGAACTACAGCCCTCTACTTCCTGCTTTAATGATGTCACTAGAACAGTTTTTGGCTAAACTCCGCCTACAGGAATACATCAGTCACCAGCTAAGCTAACGACAAGCTAAGCTGATGAAATCACAACACACTAAACAAGCTACACAATCAGAACTCAATATGTATTTCTGAAGGAGGGACTTCATAGAACAAGGAAGACAAGTTTTGAGGACAATGAAAACAGCGCTATACAGATAAGTAAATTGTGTGAAAATTGTGTGTTTTTACACGTGAAACATGAACACGTTATAATGCGCACTGTAAACACAATCAAAGCTTTAAAAACACAGAAAGAACGGGACCTTTAAATTCAAGAAATTTGTTCTGAAAAGTTAATTTTCTAGTGTTTCACTGGCCTTCACAAGTATAGCCATACCTCCCCACACACATACACAGACGCACACAAACAAACATACACACACACACACACACCTTCACAGATGCACACAGTGTCTTCTCTGTTGTGGCTTAAGAACAATGCCTTGGGCCTGTTTATTCTGAACACATTTGTTTGCTTCAGCATCTGTTGCTCCAATCCCAAGAGTCACAGTTACACAATCTGAAAGACACAACATATGAATGCAGATCAAGTACAAAAAAGTAAAAAATAATTATTATTTTATTTATTCAATAACTTCAATGACTTTCCTCCCTGCCTTCATATACCTGTTTAAAAAGATCGAGTTTTCAATATGTGACCCTGGACCACAACACCAGTCTTAAGTAGCACGAGTATATCTGTAGCAACAGCTAAAAATACATTGTATGGGTCGAAATTATTGACATTTTTATTGATTGATTTTTTATTTTTTTATTCAGCTTTCAGGTGATTTTAAAAGATTGACCCTTATGACCGGTTTTGTCTGTTAAGGGTCACATATAGACGGTTTTATCAGATGCACGCATGTTGTCGTGGTTCTGCATCTGAACTGAACTTCCAGTCTGTATTTATTTATCGTATTGGCTAGGGGCTAAACTGATTTCTAAAACGAATACCTTGTCGAAAATAAAATGTTTTAATTTGTTAAAAATGAGAGGAGACAACGAGCATGGATCACAACTATGTGGAGAGGTTTGGCAGACAGACAAGAATTCAATCACCTGTACAGTGAAAAAAATTATTCAATTTACTTATTTTTTTTTTAAGGTAAGTGGTTGCAATTAATTTATTTATGCTACATTTAAACAAAAAAATTAGTAAAATAAAATAAAAAAGTTTAAGTGTAGCTTAAATAAATTGATTGCAACCACTTACCTTAAAAAATTTGAGTAAATTGAAAGAATAATTTTTTTCAGTGTAGCAAACATTGTATACCTTCATTTTACACAGTAATGTTAGTTTGATGTAAAATCTGACACTCTTTAGATATGATATATAAACAAAGCTAATTTACTAGTCATTTATTTTCCTTGTTAACTTCTGTAAAAAGACTTCTTGTTATTGATTCTATGTGAAAGTTTACCCGAAGTTGCGTTTAGTCCACAAAAGCCGTTTGTTTATGTTGTTACTTCTGAAACGGTCTATAACTATCTTAGGGGCAGTTCACATTTCGCATCTTTTGCACGCACAAATACATTATTTTGAATGTAGATGCGTGGCAAGCGCGCTCAAATAGAGAGTGACGTTGTCACGACTATAATCTAACGTGCCCATGTAGGTGCCGTAGCGAGTTGAAAATATTTCAACTTTCAAAATGCTACGTCAGAATGAAGGAAAGTGGGGCGGTCATGTTTTAGACGCGAAATTTGCATAAGCTGTCAAGACTCAAGTCCTCTAACTAAAGGGGGTCGCACACCGGACAAGAAGCGCCGCGCCGCATCGCATCTAGGGCAACTTGTAGTTATTGTACACCGGAAGTGCACATTAAATAGCGCGAGCTTAGTCAGATAGCGTCTACTTCAAAATGCAAAATATACGTTAGCAGCCAATGTTAATGATTTGGGACATATGATGTTATTTAATGTTAAACTATGTGAGTGGCGCTCTGTGGCGCGACAGGGATTTGAACGCGTCCTGAGTCGTAGCTGGGCGTTGTGCGTATACACATAGAAAACGAAATGTGTTCGATTTTTTTAGAACGGACGTTGAGCTGCATGTCCGGTGTGCAACCCCCTTAACAGTTTTGTGAGGTTTGTGCCTAAAAATAAAACCCTAGAATGTCTCAAATGACATTTACATCTGCCTTTACTAATTTAGCAGACACTTTCATCCATAACAACTTAAAATGAGAGCATTTAACGTTTTGTCTGAGACAAGAAGCATGGTCTACAAAGCTATGTTAGGAATAGAGCTGTAGATATGCAAACATGAACAATATACAGTAGGGTTTTTAAATAAACAAAGTTAGTGAAAGGTAGACTGTGGACAGTGTACTGTTGGGAATATGTCAGATAAATGGGGAGCAGGTGTTGTGTAGTTGTTTTTTGAAGGTTATCCATATCATGACTTTTACCCTGCAATTTGACATGACTCAAGAGTGTGTTGCTGTCAGCCTCAGAGAGAAAGTGAAAGATAATAAGAGAGAGAGAGAGAGAGAGAGAGAGTTATTGCCTGTCTTATTCCCTTCCCTTCCTTACACGGGAAATCTTTCACTCAGCGGTCAAACTGAGGCTACTTAAAGTTTAATTACTACATCAATAGATGAATGTGAGCTCAGTACCAGCCGGCACAGAACCAGTGTTCTCAATATCACATTAATTTGCCTTTGCAAAATACTGCATAGATGTGAGCCATTTCACAAGAGAATCACTTATTGGATTTTCAGCAAGTGGCAAAACACAAACAGTAGCCTAACTGATATTAAATGGATCATATCATGAAGGAATCAAATTTTTCTATTTTAAGATAAATTGCTTTCTATACGGATCCTGTAAATTTATTGTCTTGGGTCCCTGATCAGAGGCAAATTTTAGTTCAGGTTGTTTTAGGAATCTAAAGCATTATTGAAGGCTGGGGCAGACTAAACAATCACTGTAAAAAAATAGCTGTTCTGTAGTTATGCAGCTGTTTGCCAGTAACTTACTGTAGATTTAAATGTATATTATTTACTGTCAACAGTTTGTTTAAAGTTTTTCAATTTTGCGTGCATTTGATACGCCAGTTCTTCCCCTTCACTTATACTGTGCATTTTTTGTGTCTTTTTATTTATTGGTTTCTCGTTTGTTTTTTTAACATTGTCACATGGGTTTGGGGTTAGAGAAAGTTTTTGTAACATAAAATGACATCCCTACACCAAACCCCAATTCTAACCCCAACTCCAAGTGACCATAGTTTAAAAATAGACAAAACATGGAGAAACCTATGTATTAAATGACATCCTAAAGCAAATCCAAAATCTAATCCCTAACCCAAACAAGAATGGTTTAAATAACAGAATACAAATGAGAAACCAATAAATAAAACAACACAAAAAGATGTGCCGTATAAACGAACGGGAAGAACTGCCGTATCATATGCACACAAAATTGGATTTTGGCATATGTATTGCACAATTTTTCAACTGAATACTATATTTATACGCATTTCATGAGAATTGGTTGATGAAACTATAAAATAACAACCTCATGCTGGGAACATTCTGGGCATTCTTTTTCTCTTTTTTCTCGAAATTTTGGTTCCCAGAATGCTTTGCATGACGCTGTTATTTTAGTTTTATTATGTAAAGATAAATAATTTAATTTTTAATGTTTATTTAACTTTGAACAAACTGTTGCCAGTAAATAACATAAGTTACTGGGAAGCTGCCAGTAATACTTTCATTTCTACAGAAATGTTGTTCTCGACTAAAGTACAAATCTGCAGGAGTAATAGCAGCCCAAGCATTGCGTCTCATTTCACATGCAAAGACAGCATTTGCATATGAATCTTGAAGACGTGGCAGAAAATAATGGTTTGTTAGATGGGTCAGTGAAAAACAAAGTAATGACTGAATGAAAAGCTTTACTAATAACTTTGGGAGAAATTATACGTGAGAAGACTTTTCAAAATAAAATAAAAAGATGAAATGGAAAAGTTTGACACAAGCATTTTTTCCTGAACAGTCTCCAAGACAAGAACAGCATGATCTACTCTGTCTAGATCCAGAAAGAAACGGCAGAATTTGGTCACCGTTCACCGACTGCTAGTAAATGGATGAGAAATGATCTGTGTCTGTGTCTGGGAAATGAAACTGTCATGGGCAGGACGATCCCTCTCTGCCAGCCCTATTCTGTTCAGGAATACTCAATCCAGCATAGTGGGAATAATGTGCAGTATTACTTTCCCACATTCATCTTTATCATCTCTTTCTCTGTCAAATAATCTCACTCTTCATGAGAAATCTAAAAGTCAGCACAATATGTTCTTTATCAGTAATGAAATGCATGACTTTTCATCACTTTCATAATGCGAGTTAGAGTCAGGATCAAATTAGTTAACACTTGTTAACTACATTATACAATTCTTTTCAATCAGTTTAAGATCATGTTCGTTTGAACATTTAATAAAACATAAAATCAAACGTTGTATCAATCTAATGAATAAGACCTTACTCCAGTATTATTTTTATATGAATTATTTAATATCAGATTTATGTTTTTAAAATTTGTCATATTATTATAATTTCAAGAAATAAAGTCAGAGAATTGTAAAATAAGTGGGTGGAATACATGTAGCTTGAAGCCAAACACTTCAAACTGTGGATAAACTTTCTGTAAGAAACAGCTTTGAGAAAATCGGATACTTGTACTGACGCATTAAACAAGAAGTCTACAGCCGTGTGTTATTCTCCTACCTCCACGAACTTACATCAATGTTCCTTTCCTTATATAATTCTTTTGAACACAATTATTATTCAGCAGCATGACTGCAGTCCTGCCGCAACTTCCCTATGGATACAATGGAGTGGAATTTAAAAGGATGTTGATCTTTCCGAATCAATATCCTGGAATCTATAAGTAAGAGATGGATTTTCATGCTAAACGACACCTTTAGTGTCGGTTTGCAACTATGTATGAGTTACACAGTGAGAGCGTGTGTGTGTGTGTGTGTGTGTGTGTGTGTGTGTATTTGTGTGTAAATTAGACCAGGTGCTTAGGGACTGTAATGCAGCTGTATCTCAGCGTATCTTCTCCCCAGGGTCAGCTTTATATCCTCAGAGCTCCTCTTTAGTATCCAGCAAACCTCTCGGGCTCTTTTTCCTGGAAGTCCAATCGCAGGAGAACAGAATAGAGGAAAAATAATAACGAATTATAGGATCTTTCCTGAAACAATCATGGATGGTTGGAAAGATGGATGTATGCGTTCATAAATAGATAGATAAAGCTACATTGTAGCACATTATGAAATACTGAGATTTAAAACAACAGCTATTTTTCATTTTGGTCATCTCTACAATGAGCTCAGATACAGAATTTAGTAGATTTTAAGAAGGTAATTCCTCTATCACAAAGTAGACTTAAAGAATTCAGGCTATTGTTATTTTGTCTTAAATAACACTTGTTCTCTGGTCTTGGTCTTGTCTCAGACTCGACAGTTGATCTCTGGTCTTGTCTTAAATTGGACACTTGATCTTTGGTCTTGTCTTGGACTCGACACTTGATCTCTTGTCTTGTCTTGTCTTGGACGCAACTTTTCATCTCTTGTTTTGGACTGGACACTTGATCTCTTGTCTTGGACTGGACAGTTGATCTTTGGTCTTGTGTTGGACTCGACACTTGATCTTTGGTCTTGTCTTGGACTCGACACTTGATCTTTGGTCTTGTCTTGGACTGGACACTTGATCTTTGGTCTTGTCTTGGACTCGACACTTGATCTCTGGTCTTGTCTTGGATGCACTTTTCATCTCTTGTCTTGGACTGGACACTTGATCTCTTGTCTTGGACTGGACACTTGATCTTTGGTCTTGTCTTGGACTGGACACTTGATCTTTGGTCTTGTCTTGGACTCGACACTTGATCTTTGGTCTTGTCTTGGACTGGACACTTGATCTTTGGTCTTGTCTTGGACTGGACACTTGATCTTTGGTCTTGTCTTGGACTGGACACTTGATCTTTGGTCTTGGTCTTGTCTTGGACTGGACACTTGATCTCTGTTCTTGTCTCAGACTCGACACTTCATTTCTGGTTTTGTCTTGGACTGTACACGCATAAGGTCTTGAATTGAACTTGACAGTTGACCTTTGGTCTTGTCTTGGACTTGACACTTGAACTCTGATCTTAGTCTTATCTCAGACTCGACACTTGATCTCTGGTTTTGTCTTGGACTCGACACTTGATCTCTGGTCTTAGTCTTATCTTGGACTCGACTACAACACTGGCATATTTTAATATATCAAGATCAATACTGTATTTGGCAGTTTGTTCAGGCTTAAAAGCTAACAGTGGCCAGTACCTGTCACTCCGTACTTAAATTGAGGTTTTGAAAGCATTCTCCCTCTAAAATAATTTGAACTATCCATTATGTTTAGGGTTGGTTAAAAGAAAGCATATAAAAACATCATAATTCATTCTACGTGCACATTGGCACAAAAACGTTGTGCAAACATTAAGTGTTCCAGAAAACGCATAAGCATTTATCACCTAAATCACATTGACCATCTGGGCAGAATCACAATGCTGCAATGTCAATATGACCTGCACTGTAAAATGAATCCTGTCTACAGCTGTCTATACATAAAAAGTGGATATTGTATAAAATGTTATACAATATCCACTAACAACTCTTATGTACAGTATTTGATTCACAACAGATTTAAGAAATAAATTATACCAGTTGATCTACAGAAACATCACAAACAATAATACAGTATATTATGCATTGACATATCAGATGGTAATGCCATGGTAATACTGTAGATATGTAGTATTGATAGTTTTCATGGTACTCAAAGTTACCTAGAAGAATACTGTGGTATTGAAATGGTGATTTCCAGTAAGTCATGGTAATATCATGATGCTTTTGCACTCTTGTTAGCCCAGTGATCTTGCAAATGAAAGTTTATTTCTGAAATATTATTGAGGACACGTTGAACTCCTGTGCACTTGCAGCATGTGTTTTGAAATAGGACATCTGCCATAATATGGGATAACCCATCACCTTCTTCAGGATTTACGCAGTCACAAGTGCAATGTTGCAGGAGAACATTGGCAGTGCCATGACAGAGAAACCTTACAGCGAGCCTGGCATCACCATTTACTGTAAATAGTTTGCATCGAGGGCATTGTGTTTGGCCACACACAAGGAGCTTCAAGGAACAAGTTATGGATCACACGCTTCTGTATTTACATCTCAGACTTCCTTATGCTTTCTCTGCCTCTTTTTTTATTGTGAGGAGATTGCAGGAGATCCTTGCAGTCCTTGGGACATCCTCATGGCCTTTTGAGATTAATTCGGCTTTGGGTCGCAGAGACCCCAGTGATTGTAGTTGTAAACATAGTTCATTATATTTCAATTTTTTAATAATACTTGGTCAAAAGTGAAGCAAATATGTGACCCTGTTAGTGAAATCCAGGCTAAAGTCTTATCTAAATATGAGATAAGGAGCATCAAAGTTTGATTTTACTTATTAATTTTAATCTTTGGCATGATTTTATTCAGTCAATTTTAAAGATATCACAATTATATTTTTACTGAATGTTCTTTACTTTATGTAGGATGATATGTACAGTAAATCACAAAAAATGGCTTTCACAAACTGGACCGCATATTATTAAAACCTTAATAATTTTTTGTATACAAAGCAGACATGCACTTTTAATAAATATGAGGATTATTCAATACACTAACATTGATATTTTATAATAATATTATATATTTATATATAAAGAAATATATAATAAACAATAGACATTTATTGCATTTTCAGGTTTCATTCCTGTGTTTTTGACTAATGTTACATGTTTAAAGCGTTTATGTTTAAGTGTTGAATCAGTTTACAAAGCAACAAAACATTATGTGTCATTTGTGTTGATTTTGAGTTCAAATAAATATAAGGGACAACAGAAGGTGTGTTAAAACAACACAAAGTGTGTTGTTCCAACAATAACACATTAGATGTGTTGTCCTTAACTAGACACAAGATGTGTTATTTCAACACATTCGTTTTAAGAGTGTACTTCCAATGCTACGTGTTTGCAAAGTAAAAAAATCACTAAACATTTGTACTTCAAAAAAAAAAAAAACCTGGGCCATGCAAATATTTTATCTTGATATGTTAATACACCGCAGATTTATAATAAAGTCATATTTATAAAAAACTTCTGCTACGTACACTCTTAGAAAGGATGTGTTAATTTTTTACACATCTTTTTGTGTTAAGCTTTTAACACATTATGTGTCATTAGGTGTTGATTTTGTGTTCAAATAAAACACAAGTTGTGTTAAAAGTAACACAAAATGTGTTGTTTCAATAATAACACAAAGATGGGTGGATTCTGAGACAACGCATTTAGTGATCTCGAGATTTGACGTTTACGGTCGCTGATGAGAACTGAGATCAAGATCGCTGGATAAAGGGCTGAAAAATGTTCCTCGCAGTCGTATGAATTTTTAAGATGTGGATTACAGCAAATTAATAAAATTCACGAATTTCTATCAATGGCTGTTCGTGTCTGTGGCACTACTTTCTTTATCGTGTCATTTTATATTTTGTTTTCTCATCGTTGTTTTCTATTTTTTGACCATTGTCGCTTGGGGTTTGGGTTAGAATCACTTTCTGCGACTTCCTAACCCAAACCCCATCTCTTACCCCAACTCCAGGCGAGAATAGTTTTAAAAGCGGACGAGAAACATGTAGAAACCAATACATAAAATTACATCCTAACGCAAACCTGGAATCTAACCCCAACCCCAAGCGACAATGAATTAAAAATAGGAAAGAACGATGAGAAAACAAAATATAAAATGACACGATAAAGAAAGTCTAAGTAACTTACTGTAGATTTTACATTTATGTTATTTACTGGCAACAGTTTGTTCAAAGTTAAATGAACATGAAACATTTTCAGTCTTTATCTTCTACAGTAAGTTACTGGCAATCAGCTGCATAATTACAGGATTTTTTTACAGGGTGAGTAAACTGTTTTACATAAAAAAGTTACAAAATACGACTGAAAACATTAACATGATTAAGAAATACAAATGACCGCAATTTTAATAATTATGAATACATACAAATCCTGATGTCTATAAAACTGTTAAGTAAGGAATAATTAACGAAGGGCCGTTGAATTATAAGAAAATAATGCACACCCAAGGTGGTAATGCGGCACGACGCAATGCAATATTTTTGAAAAATTTAAATGAACAGAATCAATTATTTCTCTTATGGTTGCCACAAACATTGCTCTTGTGCCTATTTTTCAGTCCATCAAGAAAAACGCGATTGTGCGATCGCGTGATATATTGCATAATCAGCCAAAGTCCGCATATTTATGCGCGGCTGCATTTTTTCCAAATACGACGCACTTTCGCCTCATTAATTACATATTTCCGCGCACAAAATATGCGGGGCTTGCATGATTTCATAGTCTCCGCATTTTCGTAGCAAAAAGTCACATATATATTAGCAGAAAGTTGAAAAATTTGCATTTACTTCCCAAAAGCGCAGCCGTGTCCTCTATTTCCATGAACGTTATGAAGTGACGTGATTATGTGACGTGAACATCATTGCAGCTATTGCAAGTTTCCGCAGTTTTTGCAAGTTCCGCAATTTTCGCAAATTCCCGCAATTCCATCGCATAAATTGCAAAAATATCCCGTATATTCCATCGCATTTTTTAAGAAAACGTGCCGCAAGATCAAGGATTTTTGCCCGCAACAATCGCAAAAAAGCTCCGCGTTTTTCTGGAAGGACTGATTTTTAAGACATTTTTAAAACATTATTTTTTTTTTTGACAGGTTAGGTGTGCTGTTTACAGAAAAATAATCAACACACATGAAACATTTCTCAACCAATCAGAATAAAGCATTCAACAGACCCGTGGTATAATACGTAAATAATTAAGGTAGTCCTGTCAACACATCGATATTATAAGCTTCAGTGTGTATGAAAACATAAGTATGTACATGTGGTACAACCACACTTTACGCAAAACACACACGTAGTCTCATGAGATCACGTTGGTATATACAAACGTGCGCCAAACAAAGACATGAGGGCATCCGTCTAAACAGCTGCACCTCACTGATCACACAAAAAATGACAAACAAAGCAATGAGCGGCTGAAAAATGTCATTAAGTGGGTGGGGCCTGCTGACTGTGATCAAAGCAGTGATGTTGCTGTGTGGACATTCGTACAGCCTGCATGACTGAGATATGTGATTGAGATCTGAGATAGATGGACCTAACAGGACACCTTCATGTAAGGTTAATGATGAATGTTGACACAGACACAGCGTGTCTGTAGTCTACAGAGCAGGGAAAGCCCTGTGCCAACCTACCAGCATGTAAATAGTACGCAATGCATTTAGGACACTATAAGCAATTAAAGATGCGTTAAGCAGATAAAAGTCTGCACACAACCTTTAAATCACACACCTCAATGTATAAGTTAAAATGGAGGCATCAAGAAGGACAAAATTTATAACCTGCAGGCACTGCTTTAATTTTACCACCTGTGTTATGGTGGGAAGCTGTATGTACAAAGCAGATTACTATTCAAGGGACACTCCACTTTAAAAAAAAAAATATGCAAATTTTCCAGCTCCCATAGACTTAAACATTTGATTTTTTACCGTTTTAGAATCCATTCAGCTGATCTCCGGGTCTGGTGCTAGCACTTTTAGCATAGCTTAGCACAATCCATTAAATCTGATTAGACCATTAGCATCGTGCTAAAAAATAACCAAAGAGTTTTGATATTTTTCCTATTTAAAACTTGACTCTTCTGTAGTTTTATCGTGTATTGACTGACGGAAAATTAAAAGTTGTGATTTTCTAGGCAGATATGGCGAGGAACTATAGGCTACTCTCATTCTGCCGTAATAATCAAGGACTTTGCTGCTGTAACATGAATGCAGGAGGCGCAATGATTTTACACATTGCCTGAAAATAGTTCCCTGCTATTGAAAGTTACCTAAGGGGGCTATTTTCAGCTGCTGCGTAATATTATTGTGCCTGCTGCAGCCATAAAAAATACAGCTGAAATTATGAAACACTGTAAGACTTCTTATTGTATATATGCGGTAACTCACTGGCAACGTGTATCCATAATCCCTTTCTTGTTTCTATCTACAATTCTCAATAAATTATTTACACTGCTGAAAAACAATTCACATTTTGAAATTTGCTTCACTGCTAAAAGCATAACAAATAAAATATATTTCATTTCATAGATATATTTTATTTTTTCATTTTAAATGCTTTTATAACACTATTTTATTCAACTACAGTAGCACTACTGCTGTTGTTTTACAGCAGTCTACCGCAAATTCAAACCATACAGTAAATCACTGTAAATTAAATTTTAATACCCATAATGCAATGCATATTACAGTAATGAACTGGAAAAGAAAATGATGGTATTTTACTGGCCATTTTGTGGTAAGTAACTGTAGAAATTACAGTTAAGTCTAACAGTGAAGGTTGTATTTTTTACAGTTGAAGAATTTCTGTTTTAAAGTTTATATATATAATATGGGATGGATAAAAAACAACACAAACACCCAACCCCAGAATAGTATTTGAAAGCAACCGGTTTTATATCTATTTGGCATTTGCATACATTTCTTATGCAAGTGAGTTTAAAATTAAAATAATTACCAGAACAGCCCTGCGTCTTAGAATATCACATCAATCTCACATTTACCGATTCATGGGCTATTACCTCTCGCACTTTAAATGTGAAAATATACTGCTATGTACACTTACACTGATTTAGCAATGATATTTCACATTCTTGCATTATTGACAGTAAGCAATCCGTGTATCGAGGCTTTGGCACATGCACAAAAGCACACGCGTACACAAACCTACGGACGTGTTTGAACACGGTGTCCCACTGACAACTTGAACCGACCTTGTTTTTGGTTGTCATGTAAACACGTCTTCTTTGATTGCGTAACACCGGGTTGCGTAACAGGAGCTGGGATGACCAATCAGGTATGACAAAGCAAAGCATCCAGGTTCTGCGCTGCTACTGCTGGGGTAATGAAACCATCAAACAGTCCTGCCTGCGAAGAAGAAGCAGAGTGACGCACATAGACAACTTTATTTCACTATTAACTACGTCATGTTCTCAATAGAGAGAAATTCCAGCTCAAGGAATTCACTAAAGGAAAATGAAAGTGAAGTTTTTATTAATAAAAAACAGAGAGAATAGAGCCATGACTCAGCTGTAAATAATGATTAGATGTATCTTGAATATATATGGATTTAAATTACACAAGATTTTGGTGCAGTGACTTTCTAAGTAATGGCTCGTCTCTTCTTATTTTGACGTAATATCCGAAAAATCCTCGGTTTCCGCTTTTTGAAACTATGGCAACATGAATGGATAAATGCGGAAGTGGTGGTTATGCAGCATCTAGCACACAGCTGTTGTGCCTTAAATAATGTGATCATAAAATAATGGGATCAATCGTACAGGTAATAAAAATTATTTATGACATTATCCATAATCATGATTAGCGTACTCAATATGTCTCTGGATGGTGAAAACAACATCTCCCATCATTCCACTCTCCTTAATAATGTAATCAAACTTCCCCTTTGTTTTTTATTTGTGACCTCTAGTGGTGAAATTCTACATATTGTGCCTTTAATATTTATTACATATCATTTAAACAAATTGACATTTATTTCTTGCTCAAAGAACTAAAAGCAGTATTGATCTTTTACTTCATATCAATGGCGCTTTTCCATTGTACCCCACGGTTTGGGACAGCTTACTTTTGGGGGCTTTTACACTGGGTGGAGTACGTAGTACCAAATACTTTTTTAGTACCACCTCGGGCTGGGGTTCCAAGCCACCCGAGCTGATATCAAATGTGACGTGAAAACACTGTAGATTACTGATTGGTCTGAGGATCGTCACTACCAGCGTCATCGCTGTAATGTAATAGATTTGCTTTACCTTCGAGCTAGTTTGCGCTCTGTCGAGTAAACCTGTTGTCATCTGTGCTTTGCTGTAAGTTCCCAAACTCCCTTTTAGCGATGAAAAACATCCACAGGTTGAAAATCAGGAACACCAAACCAATTTTTTCAGACTTGCAGTTTGGCACATTCGCGACTCGCGCGTCCGCATGTAGAGGGTATGCATTGACGTCACTTTTCCACGTGACCACGTGAGCGCTCGCCCGGTTGAGTGGCAAAACGTGCAAAATGGCTGGTTTTCATAGGGGCTGCTGCGAAAATGCCAGTAAACGGACTATTTTCAGCTTAAATTAAATTTAGTTGGACTTGATAGCAGAGGTGGACAATACTTAGTTACATTTGTTACATTTTCCATGCATCTGTGCTTTATAAAGTTGTTTGTATTGTGAACAATTTTACTTCACTACATTCTAAAGAATAGAATCATACTGCGTATTCTTTAATATTGCATATAAAAATTAATTTAATACCTAATTACATTAAAATTGTGTACTTTTACTTGAGTAAAAGTATGTTAATGTACTTAAATATTAAATGGAAAACAAAAACTTATTTATGAAATGTAAAAATTATGAAATGTTTTGAAATGTTTGTTTTCCAAAGAAAAACACAGATAAAATACAAATACTTGAAAAAACAAGTTTAAGTAGAAAGTAAAAACTCTGCTTGATAGTGACCCTAACAACTTATCAACCCACCTGTGGTCTGTGGACGTTGGAATGAACGATCAATTTATTTCTCCTTTTGGTGTTTTTTGGCAGTCTGTAAAATGATAGCTCCGAAATTTTGTTAATCTGTTTTATACAGTCTATCGCAAAACAGCTTTTTCCCATTTAGACGTGTTTTCGCAGATGTCACGCTGTAGGCCTAATCAAATGCTGCCGCTCTGTCTTTTGCCACTCAGTGGGCGTAACCGCAGTCCCTCTCGCCGACTGTGATGTCATGTGCATACCCTTAAATGAAACTTTAATGAGGCTCAGCAGAGCGCGTCGACTGTGACGCCACGGGTGTTTGTAGAGAAATAAATGTGTACCAGAGGTAGTGATAAACGTGATGTGCAAACATTTATGTGTGGTGGTCAATTTAAATTTTGTGGCGGACTGAAAAATAAATAAATGTGTGGAAATGTACAACAACGCTCTCACTATTGTGATGTCACAGCAGTAGGCAGCGCAAATATAACGACACGCCTACAATCCCTCCCACTCCGAAGTGTTACTGGGTGATTCTCACGAAACCATTGAAACACCACGGCACTAATGATTTTAGCTTTAAAATGTGTAATACAGTAACATTAAAAAGCATCAGAATTAACACAATACTGTGTTCTACCTTGCACAATGTGTGATTTCAACATAAGAATTTATAATTGGAAATTTTATCTAATTTTCTGCTGAAATTCTCATTACCGCAATGTGTCCGGCTGTGTTTGAACATGCGTTATGTTGTAATTTAATCAAGTTAACACAAACATATTAAGAAAAAAAATAAATGGATGTTTTGCTAGACTACTTTAGATGACAGAAAAAATATTTACTGAATATTCATGTATAATAATAATGAAGAAAAATTAGGAAAATGATGTGTCCATGCCTGATGTTCTCCATACTCATCCTCCGCAACACTTTTTGAGAACAGTTTAAGCACACATACAGAATTTTAATAAAGTTTGATTTTGAGTGACCAAGCACATGGACCAGTTACTTCAAGATGGCTACCAGATAAGATCATTTTTTACAGTTAATTTGAAATATTGTCTTGTCAGAATGCTTACACGACATTTTGATTATCATTACCGCAACAGATGCTTATTAAATGTTAATTTAATTAATAGAAGCATAATACTTTGATTTTAAATGCATGTGCAGAATCTCCAAATTATGTTCTTTCAGGTTTGTCATGTCATTTTGAAAATATGTCAGTGTTGATGTTTTCTGACTGTTGCGGTAATGAGATTTTTTAGGACTAATTTTTTAAATTATGTTACAAAAAGTGTTAAATGATAAGTAAAAGTTTTTAAATTAATGTTCCCATTTACTCCAGATTTGTTTTTCAATGTCTGGTGGGAAAAAAATTTAAGCAATTTTTACATTTTCATGCTTGACATTTTTAAAACCAAGTTTTCGTAAGAATCACCCTACTAAACTCGATGAAAAAACTAACCAAGCCAGTAAGGTGAGCTGACCTTATCTAATCCAAACCGTGGGGTACTGTGCAATGGAAAAGCGCCATACTCTCACCTCTCCTGTCACCATAATAAAAAAGGATGATCATCATTGAAAAATTCATTTTAAACACACTTAATGTCAAATTCAGTTTGTAACATTTCTCACAAAATACTTTGTCCTGTGTTGAAAGGCAAAGACCTCACTCATATTGAGGCTGACAGAAATGAGGCGTTTGCAGTTATTACTGGCTGCATATTCAGGCACATTAAAACACTCCCTGCTGTCTGACACAACTCCAGATGTCCCTTACTCTGTGACACAGTAATGAATATGACTCAAAGTCCCAGTTCTCTCCACTTTAAATCGAAACAATAACCATAAAACCAAAAGTGAACATAAGGCCATCATGTACATACGTCGTGCTTCAGTGCATATATGTAGACACATAAACAGACCGTTTTTCCACTATGGTGTGGATTGAACGCCCTCTTCAGGGTGCGTAAGGTATTACACCAACATAATGCTCAACGTGATTTTGCAAAGTAAGAGATGTCCTCAGGGCAACATATTGTGTTGACTCAAGGACAATATTTTTGTATATAAAACCTAAACCCACCACAACCCTAACCATAACTGAACCCTAAAATCAAAATAGAAGCAGATAATCCTTGTTTTAAACTTAAACTGTAAACTTATTCTTAAAATCTGATTGGCTGATTGAAATGTCAACATAATGTTGCCTTGAGGACATCAACCACGTGGCAAAATCAGGAGAGCACTAACAATGGGACAGTTTCCCAGACAGGGCTTATCCTAGACTAAAACTGTACTATTGTTTTGTCTCAAGATGCACACCTGTAAAGTTTTTTGTAAGGTTTGCTTGTAAAAAAATACTTAAATATCCTAATATGACACTGGGTTAATCTAAAACCTGTCCAGGAAACTTTCCCAATAATTTAATTTCTGGCTAGTATGAAACTTGATGAAAGCTGATCAGAGAATTTTCAGCATAAAACATTTTATTTTAATTAAATACTTAAGATGTTCACAAAATATCCAGTGGTGCTATTATAAAGAAAAAAAAAGAAGTATTAATTATAAATATCCCAATGTCAGAGACAAATTGTGTTAATCGCACAAATGCTGAAATTTTAAAGAGACAACTACTGTAACAGGCAGCTCTGTGGCATTGTCATTTCAAGCATAAAACTTTGTCTTTTTGTAGCTTGTGTAGATTTCAAAAACAAAAACACTTTTTGTAGTTTAGTGAATACTGTTTGTACTATGCTGTATATACACATGTGACCATATAAAACAAATACTGAAGAGTGGCGTTTGTACACGTGCTAAGATTGCCGAAGGTACAAAATGAGCCCCTGTTCTTCCAGTCTCTTCAGAACTTGTGCCTCTTGATCCAGATCATGGTTGGAATTCTGAAACGACCAACATGAGAGTTACAAGACATAAAAGTGCACCTTTTCACAAGTTTTTTACGCTTTTAAACCAACCTTCATGGACTTCAGTGTGTCCTGTCCATAGTAATGAATTGGATGTTGCTGGTTTCTGGCCTCGGGATAACCGAATCCTGCCAGGTGGACGACATCACAGTAGTTTAGTGCCACAAACACTGCCAGAATACCAGTGGTTGGATGCACTGGCTTCTGAAAGAAAAACAAAGCAGAGCTGTTATGAAAACAGTCAATAGCATCTGTTCTCCTGCAGGGGGCGGTTGTGTTCTTTCAGATTGTGTTTTAATTTTTCATGCTGTATGGTTCCATGCAGAACCTTACAAAAAACACAAAAGCTTCTTTGTAGTGGAGAAAGGGTCATCAGACTATGAAAAAAATGGTTACATTCTTTTTGGGAACCACAATTTGTTTTTCTGGCATTGCAGACAAGGAACCTTTAATCTCACCTTTTTAAAGCATATCCAATTGTTTTTTAAATTTTTTAACATTGGCACAAAATTTTACATTCTGTTACTCCCCATAAAAGTACAATAAAACTAATATGACATGCTATATTAAACTCTTATATGTGTGTAAAAATATATTATTTAATATGATATTCATGTCACCTGCTTCTCTTACTCAGTGAAGATTGGACGCAAAAAACATGAACCTACATTTATCCTTAAAGGAATATTCCATTTTCTTAAAAGAAAAATCCAGATAATTTACTCTCATCCAAAATGTTGATGTCTTTCTTTGTTCAGTCGAGAAGAAATTATGTTTTTTGAGGAAAACATTGCAGGATTTTTCTCATTTTAATGGACCCCAATAGACACCAACAATCAACACCCAACTCAACACTTTTTTCAAAGGAGTTTCAAAGGACTACAAACAATCCCAAACGAGGCACAAGGGTCCCATCCAGGGAAACGACCGTCATTTTTGACAAGAAAAACAACAAACATACACTTTTAAAGCACAACTTCTCGTCCAGATCTGGTCGTGATACGGCAGGTGACCCCACGCAATACGTCATGACGTCAAGAGGTCACAGAAGACGAACGCAAAACTCCGCCCCAGTGTTTACAAGTGTGTTGAAAGAGGACCTGATACTAATTAATGTCTTTGTGTCAGTTGTTTACAATGGTCCGCAAATGTGCGTTTTATATATGTAACACGTGACCTCCCTACGTCACCACGCATTTGTTAGGTCGCGCTGGACCGGACCTAGACAAAAAGTTGTGGTTAAAAATAGCATATTTTTTATTTTTCTTGTCAAAAATGACAATCGTTTCGCTAGATAAGACCCTTATGCCTCGTTTGGGATCGTTTATAGTCCTTTGAAACTCGGTTGAAAAAAACTGTTACGTGTTGAGTTAAGTGTTAAGTGTTGGTGTCTATTAAAGTCCATTAAAATGAGAAAAATGAAAATGCAATGTTTTCCTCAAAAAACATAATTTCTTCTTGACTAAACAAAGAAAGACATCAACATTTTGGATGACATGGTGGTGAGTAAATTATCTGGATTTTACTTTTAAGAAAATGGAATATTCCTTTAAGTGATTTACATTTAAATGTCTTAATACATAATCCAATAAGCCCCACACTTGAGTTTCATATTGTTTGTACTAAGCAAACTTTTACACACATGACTAAACTTGACAAGTAACTTGTCTAAAAATGCTAAACACACACCTATAGGCTGCGCTCTAACAATGCAATAAACCGTGCTTGCAGTAAACTATTGGCTACGGTCACTTGTTTGGTGGAAATTTCCCAAATAGTCTGGAAAAGTAATAAATCTCTGCATTTTCCAGGCTGGTTGTTTAAGCTGTGTCTTCATCTCTCTCTCTCTCTCTCTCTCTCTCTCTCTCTCTCTCTCTCTCTCTCTCTCTCTCTATCTATCTCTATCTCTCTCTCTCTCTCTCTCGGTTCCAAGTCATTACATTTCTGAATTGCTCCATGAGTTCAGCAGCTACTGAGCAACCTACACAAACTCCTCCTCTCTCTTAACACAATTCATTTCATTAGAGGAAAAACAATGTCACCTTTAACAAGAGACTTCTTCAACCCTCCAAATGAACTTTCCTTTTCTAATGTACATGTAGACATTATGTAACAATACTCCCTGCACTTTGTATATTGACAGTAATGTGTTAACCATGAACCTCAGTGTCCCGTCACATCATCACTTGTTTATCAGGGTTAACTTCAAATTCAAGGAACTTTCAAGGACTTTCCAGGTCCAATACCCTCAAATTCAAGGACTAAATGTGGGGACACATTTCAAGTGAGAGCAAGGTTACATCGTGTTACCTTTTAAGATACACTGTTACAGTTCCCTTTCGAGGGGCTTAATGACAAAGACAGGGTGATGCAGGAGCCAGGAAGTATATCGCTATCTGAAATATGCCAAAGGCAGCGTTACAAGGACGCAGGAAGTATGGCAAGGGAGACACAGCGTCTTGTTCCCTTTTCAGGGAACAACAGTTACATACGTAACCAGAGACGTTTTTTATGTGTCAAACACAACTATGCAAAAAAGCATTTTGGTATGAATCAACATTCGCATACAGAAGATATAAGCATTAAAGCGAACAATATAAGCATTAAAGCGAACAGTTTAGCACGTGTGCTTAAAAAGTCTAGAATTTTTTATGATATTACCCTACACTACACAGGGAATGTGGATTTTTTTCCAGAAAAAATTGATTCAAGCACTTTCAATGACCTGTATCTATGTATGTATGTATATTTCCAAAACTTCCCAGGGCCTTGGAATTTCCCCCCCAGATTCACAAACTTTCAAGGATTTCAAGGACCTGTGGAAACTCTGGATTATATAACGGCAGGAACAGTTCTGAGCAAAAGTCTTAGGCCACCATTAGATTTTGCAATTGTATAGTGATCATATATAATTATTTCTCAGTCTCTTTATTAAAAAACAACCAGACACTACAGGAAATGTGTATGTAAAACAGTATAAAAGTATAAGCTGTAGTGTCAAGTATTTACGGTAAACTCCTCTTCCACTTGAGCAATAGCAGGCAACTGCAGGATCTCCAAAACCTAAATGAAATTAAATCCTAATTTCTAATTCTAATCTAAATGACTTCAGGACTGATCAGTCTCCTTAAAAAATCCCAAGATGCGTTTCGTGCCAAGAGTTTGTTTTTAATTTTGTGTACACATTTCCTGTATTTTTTGTTTGTATCTTAATAAGTGAAGAATAAATATGGATAGACATTAAAACTTTGCTAAAACAACATAGATGGTGATGGTGGCCTAAAACGGTTGTACAGTAATGTATATCTGGTGTCCATTCAGTGTTCACTTACAATTATTTTAATAATTTGGTACTCACTGTCATGGAACATGAATGTTACAAACCATAACAATATGAGAGAGAGAGAGAGAGAGAGAGAGAGAGTGAGAGAGAGAGAGAGAGAGAGAGAGAGAGAGAGAGAATTTTTGACAATATCTAACCAATCACATATATTTAAAGGTGCAATGTGGGACTTTTAGCAGCATCTAGTGTTGAGACTGTGAATTACAGTCAACAGCTCTCCCCTTAATTTTGAAATGCATAGTGAAGCTACGGTACAAACATGTCGTCATCTAAAACGACGTAGGAACGAAACGCGCTCTGTAGAGCAGTTTATCTGTTTAGGGCTATACTGTAGAAACATGACGGTGACTTCAATGTAAGGGGGACCCGTGATGTATGTAGATAAAAAACAGCACTGATATTATAGTTATTTATATTATATTGCATTTCTCTCAAGAGATCCTTTCTCCAGTGAGAACTTCAAAGTAGCTTTAAGTCATTAATAAGAGCAGGCAGCGAGCCCCGGCGAGCAGTGGCGTCAGCTCAACTTTATTGTCAGACTAGGACTGGGCAATAAAGCTAAAATGTTTATCATCGACATTGATAATTAAAGGAACAGTATGTCAGAAATTGATATCAATGAATCATAAAATGGCCCTTAAATGTCACTAGACATCAAGAAATCATTTTCATTTCAAATACTTATATCACTGACAACAGTGGTCTGGACAGGATATTGTCATTTAAAAAGTGGAGTTGCAGCCCTCAACTGATGTTTATGTTGTCATTTTGTGTATTGGCAACCAGTTGTGTGATTGCAGTACCAGTTTAAGCCACAAGTTTTGTTATTGCAATACCAGTTTTGGCAACAATCCTACATACTGTTCCTTTAATTTTAGTAATCTTTTAAAAAAAAATGACAAGTAGAAAAAGTTTTAATTTAATCACTGTATGTTTTATTTACGCACTTTATTAAGGCAAACAATAAACCATTTTAGTTTAGCAGTACAAAAAAATGTGTATGTCTTACATAAAGATTAAATTGGTGTTAATAAACTCTGTAAATGCTCTCTCTTTTCGCCAGCATAAATGATTCCTGTTCTTTGGTTCTTGTTGTTTGTTCTAAACTTTGTTTGTAATGGTGAATTGGCTACTTTTCTTCACTTACATTTTTAAAGTAGCCTACTGTAAATGTCGCCAAATCAGTACGGCCTGGTAGAGTAATAATTTGAATAAGAAATCATTTGTATTGCGTATGTGTCAAACAGTACCATCTGCGCATAGTCACTTTGAAAGCTCCGCACACAAGCCAGATGCGGAAAAGAAGTATACCCGGCCCACAAGTATGCACAGCTTACACACAACATTGTTCCGATGCTAATTTTAGTTTTAGCAATGCATTAACAGGCATTATATCAAACATATTCTTTACCGTTATCGATAAAGGTGTATCGCCAAAACATATCGATATCGTTTTATCGCCCAACCCTAGGTCAGACAGTCCACTACTCTTTTTCTATAGGGTCATTTTTGGACGCTCTCACCAGCGGCGGTGTTCACGTACAGTAAATGTCCCACATTGCACATTTAAGCATAAAATCCTTTATTAAAAACAATTATTATCCTAAAAATGCATACAGGATTTTATGATGTTGCAATTTTTATTTATTATAGGCAAGGGAAATTTTAAAATTCCCTGATATAGAGTGCCACAGGGATGACATTTTTCTAGGAAAATCCCAGACGATAGCAGGACACATGCTAAAAGCCTATTCATATTTCCTATAGACCTTTGGATTATGGCAAAAAAAAATGCTGTGTTTAATAACATTTTGTGAAACTTACATGTTTTTTCCAACAAAGTTGAAGTCTGAATGTGTTTACTAGAAATAAAAAAAAGTAAGACTTTATAATTCATAAAAGTGTTATAAACTTTTGTTAAACACAAAGCTTATTTTCTGTGGTAATTCAAAAGGCGATGGGAAAAATGAATGTGCTTTTTAGTGAAAGGAACCAGTGTCCCGCTTACTTCCGGGGTTGGCCTACAAAAATAGGTCATCTCTGCAACACTCTATTTACACGTATTTCAATGACCATAGAAACCCTGTATAATAAAATGACTGCCACAAAGTCACTGAATAACCTTATAATTTCCTCTTACATTTGGTTCTTATTCAAATATAAGAAACTGTGGGCATGCTAGCATTTTCTTTTCAATGCTCTCACTATTTACCCAAAAGGTTAACAGACATTTAACTAAAGACTGTGTCTTGGGTCTTGGTCATGTTTGTCACGACAAACTAGTGGCAGGCATATTTTGGCCTTCACACTGCTGAAAACATCTTACAAATGTTTTAGTCTTTTTATGTAATAAACCACTTTAATAGAAATAGATTGAGGAAGTGTGCAAGTGGGATCCGCTTAATGGCGTGTTATGTTTATTGACAGAGTATAGCTGTATTTTCTGCCTTCCTAAAGCATGTGTCTTAAGAGTCTGGCTGATAGCCCAGATGTATGGTAAGCAGGGGTCCTGTCAGTGAGGTATGCAGGAGGAGATTGCTATTAATCATCCAGCAGGATATAAAGCAAGATAATACTGCATGAGTGTCTTGGAAGTTTTGCAATGGCCAATCAGAGCCTTCAAAACATGCTGAAGAAAATGGCAGCCTGACAAAAATATGTGGTGTGTGCTTCAAACAAACAAACCAACCAACAACAAAAGTGCACAAAAGACAATGAGAAGACATGCATATGGTTGTGTTTAAAGTTTGCAGTACAGGCCACACAACTGTAGCATGAGTACAAAACATCCGGTATCATCTGAAAACAGCCACAAGTATTAAATTAAACTTCTATATAAAAACTACATAAACACCTCATGCTGGCGGTCATTCACTTCTGCATTGGTTAAGTGAGTGATCCCAAAGGTAGCCTGGATTTCCCCATGCTGCTTTGCGCACAAATTTATTCATGCTGCAAATCTAGCATGGAAACTATGGACCAATTTTGCTCCTGAAACAGGGAACCAATAACAGAATGGGGAGGGGGCAGCAAGACGATGTGCTTCAAGGGGGTCGCATACCGAGCAAGAAGCGCTGCACGCCGTCACGTGTACAGTAGGACAACTCGCAGGTATCGCACACCTCACATGCACGTTAAATAGCGTGAGCTTAGTCAGAGATCCAGAATATGCATTAGCATCCTATGTTAATCGTTAACAATTTGGGACAAATATGATGTTATTTAATGTTAAACTATGTGAGTGGCGCTGCAGGGATTTCAGAAGCGTCCTCACACTGCTCTTTGTTTTAATGACGCATGCAGCAATGATACACTGGTGGCAGTGTTGCCAGATTGGGTGTTTTTTCCGCTACACATTAAGGCCTGTTTACAGTGTGTTTTAGCCGGGTTTTCGCCTGGAAGACTCTATAGAAATCTATAGCCACTCTTTTGAACGACTTTAAACTGAGAGAGCGTGCCGTTCACATACCAGATTGAACGAGTTCACAGTAACATTCATCAGGCAGTAATACAGTACGTTCAGTTCACGTTCGCCCAAAATATGAACGAGTTCATGAACTTTCGTTCAATGAACTCGTTCAGGCACAACACTGATAACCCAGCATTTTTTTGAGTGTATGGTTGAGCAGGATCGCCTAAACATACATTGCTATAATTCATCCATGTGGATAATGCAAAGACATTTAAAGAGCAACTATTGTCTGATTCACGATTTTACATTTCCTTTGGTGTGTAAGTGTTTATTAGTACATGTTAACGATATGCAAAAGCTACAAACCCCAAAGTAAACGATGATGCGAGTTATCGTTTCAAACGTAAAAAATTTTTTCTTGAACTACAACAAACACACGGATTGTAGGCAACAGTTTACCATAATTCCTCCCGCTTCGGACTCAGCCTGTAAGTTAACTCCTGTCAGCATTGCATTGTGAGCAAATCTTTCAAACATGGTAAGGAGCGTCACATTTCCAGCTGACATCAGAGGTATTCAGACCAATCACAACGTACAGATTAGCTGGCCAATCAGGGACACATCGCTTTTCAGATCAAGGAGTTTTGTAGAAACCACCTACTAGGTAAAATTAAAATCTATTCACAAAGGATTCATAAAGTATTGGCTTATATTTGTCTAGTACATACTGTTGGATGAGAAATAAAACCACAAAAACAAAATTAGAAAAACAGTTGTTGTTGCTGAATCATACATGACCATTAGGTGGCAGAGTAATGTTTATTAAAACTACACAATAGCTGTGTCAAGAAGTACATCAAAGAAGTCACTTTTCACCAAAAAAACACATCAACGACTGACTAAAATAAGAAATTATATTGGATTTGATAATAGTCAATAATATAGAAATAATGTGAATCAACACCACAACAACTGTAACCGTAAACTTTATAAATCCAAATAAATATCACTGCTCATACACAACTATGGCTGTGCAAGAGAACACAAAAAAGAAAACAGTAAGTAAATGACAGAAAAAGAGAGTGAATGTGAGAGAGAGAGAGAGAGAGAGAGAGAGAGAGAATCTTGGGTGTGTAGAAAGGAAGTACAGAATGATGTAAGCCGTTTCCTGGATGTTTCACGCCTTTGAGAATGCGTACCAAAAATAAACTGAAAGACATTTTATCTAAATTCTTTTGAACTCTAGTCTTACTACATTTGCACTGCCTTGTACTTGTACTTGTGTAATGAAAAAAAGTTGCATTTAATCTATATAACAGGCTCAAATAAAGCAATAAGCCACAAGAAGAAGTGGGTTACCTGTGCATTTTATAACAGCTAAGGGGCATTAAACCACCTTAACTGTTATAAAATGCACTGTAACACCACTGCTTTGTGGTGCTTTTATAAAATGGTTACTTCATATGCATAGCAGGATTTCAAAAAATAAAACACAGAAAATACATTTTAATTATATTAGTACAAATATTACTCTTCCACCAAACAAATTAGTTCTCAGAATCAAGTGTGGCTGAAATGGAGCGTAGTTCCCAACCAACACAGACGCAGCAAATGAAAATATGATTAAAGACTGTGATGTTTAATTTCATAAATCAACATTCATCTAATTTATACATTAACATTTATATCGTGAAACTGTTAAAAAGTGATGATCAAATATGCTTGGAAGCATGCTTAAATTTCCCCGTCAGCATTTTTTTTAGTTTTTTTAGTTTAAAGGCTTCCAAATTTTCTTCTTTAAATAAACATAAAATATATAAAATAAAAAAACTCACCCTCTGCTATCTAAAAAATAAAAAAGTTTTATCCTACGTTCATTTTTTTCTTATCACCTCCTAAATTTTTAGCTAAAAGCGGAGATAATTGAATTTTGTGAATAACTTTTGTAAGAGATCAGATTCAGAGCCTGATCAAAACTTACACAGTGTTTTTAGTGTTGAGTGAATGCGTCAGTGTTTAAGTTGTGTAAGATCGCCACCCAGTGGATAATAGGGGAAATATAAATTTGAGGTAGAAACTCCTCAGAGAACGTTTTCTCATTATTGACGAGATGACTCAACAATATTTATTGACATTTATCTGGATATCGCCATTAATTGTGCAATTGAAGAGTTTAGTTGCAAAACGAGATAACCACCGTTGTTTTAATTGTTCACAAATCTCGTTTTTCGGTTGTGCATTCCAATTAATTTTTAATGCAACTGCAGTTGGTTTGTTTTGATTTAAACCTTCATAACTTAAAAAATACAGCTAAGTAGCACCATAAAACAAAATAATAACATGATAACATAATAATAAACATGTTTTGACAAAAATTAAAAAAAAATGGATTTATCTCGTTTTGCAACGAAACTCTTCAATTTAAAAAAAAAAATGAAAAATATGATTAAAGACTGTGGTGTTTATTTTCGTAAATCAGTACGTAGCAACAGTGGCGCAGTGATACTTATGTAATGCGGTCTGAACCGTGGGGTTAACGGTGTATTTGATCACAGCTTAGGACGCGTTTCAACCAATCAGAAGGAAGAACCAAAACTGCCCGTTTTATAAAACACACTTTTATCATAACCAATCACAGTAATTGTTTTCTCTGTAAAGGATATGTGTGATGTTTCCTTAGATTTGGCCAAAATGAGGTATATTTAAAAGCATTATAATTTGGCCTCCTACCTTTAGGAACAGCCTTTGTGTCTAATGTGGCTATATTACCTTAAAAGGCTAAGATTCTGCCTATGTTTGAAATGTTTTGGAACTAAGCCTTAATGTTTTATTGCAATCATGTGTATGTAAGCGACACCACATCTAAAATGAGAAGCAGAACATGTATTATGTCGAAATGCTTTGGAACACCCGCTCTGCCAAGGAAAGAGCCCTGCCAAGGTAAGAAAGAGTCTTTAACACAAATTCCCTATTTGCCTGGCCACGTGTAACAATCTCACCTGTTGTCGGTTCGGTCTCAGGGGAATTTTAAGAAGATTGCTGGCTGTCAGACGAAGAAAATATGGATCCAGCACACGGATCTGACTGGTCCCGCCAAGCCAGATTTGTGGAGGAAGTTTCCAAAAGCCCTTTAGAACCTAAATCAAGCACAAGAGTGAACGGTGTCTCATGTTTACTAAAAAAACAGAACTGTGGTTCAGTGGACCGAAACTGGGTGAGGCACGTGTAAAAAGCCACAGACAACATACACTGTGACATCACGTACCCTTTTCTCATTGTATAAGATCATTTTGAGCCAGCGCAGGTCGTGATCTTTGAAAGGTACCAGGACCAGGAGGGTGTCTGGGTTATTGTGGATTTCCGGGATAGGAGACGCCGATTCAGGATAGAATAGACGCAGGGTGGTTTTGTTACCCACATCCTCCTCGAAGCCTCTGACCGGGGCATTGTTTAGCCTGAGAAATATGGATGAGAAGAAGAAATACAGCACGGTTAAAAGTTCAATCTGAAATCTTATTTGTTTATTGCATGAGTTTCTTAATGTATGTTAATCTTGAGTACCTATGGGGTAGTACTGCATCCATTATATCTCCAAAGAGTCTTTAGTTTTATCAGATTTATAAAAGATACATCAGCTGTACTGCTACTTTCGAAAAAGCAAAGCTCCTGGAGGCTGTACTTCCTGCAATGCTTATGCAACAGATTCAGGGTTCTGGCTAGAAAGGTTACAGCTATGGCCGAATTTCGCAAGATGTTGGGTTTAAGGATTAAGATGAAAACAGCACACATCCAGCGAGATTTCACAATATTTTGTCCGTAGCTGTATCCCTTCTAGCCACAACCCAGATTCAGTAGTCGAAAAAATTTCTTTCTGAAACTTGTACAAACCCAGACGAAGTGCATTCGGCACAGAAATGCCCATGCTTTGAAAATGCACATGCCTGTGTTAATAAGTAGGGGTGTGACGAGACACTTTTTAAAAGGAAAACACCACTGTTTTTCAATATTTTATTATGTTCTTACCACCAAGTTAGACAAATTAATACATACCTATCGTTTTTCAATGCGTGCACTTAGTCTTTGTACAGTGTGTCTTGAATGTGTTAGCATTTAGCCTAGCCCCATGATGATGATGTTACTGCTCGCCGATGTCAAAGTATATCGACCAATATATCTGTTTCCCGATATGTAAGCATTATCGGGTATCGGTTTTGTAAAATCGAATTAAACTGATAAATGCCATCATCCTGTGGGCGATTTGAGAATTGCGCGCAAACATTTTTTATCTACCTCCACCCACGTTTTGTCGATTTCTGCATGAACTTGACACTGGTGACTGTCGCGTCCCCAATAACAGCTGTAGTAGGCCTACTAATAAAAACATCAGTAAAGTAATACGTTTCAGCAATTCTTCTGAAGAAATGTTTCCATATTAGCTTTCTCTGGCAAAATAAGCTGCCTTCAAAGCAAATTCACAGTCATGATGATCTTATTTTCTCAAATTGTTCTTTTAAGTCAGAATGTAAAAATAACACAGACACTTATGTACTTACTAAGGCTGTCAAAAGATTAATCGCAATTAATTGCATCCAAAATAAAAGTTTGTGTTTACATAACATATGTGTGTCTGTGCTGTGTGTAAATATTATGTATATATAAAAACACACACATTCTTGTATATATTTAAGAAATATTTGCATTTAAATACTGTATATACATTTATATAATTTATATTATATATAAATATAAATATTTTATATATAAATATAACCAATTTTTCTTAAATATCTACATGATTGGGAGCGTTTTTATATATAAATAATAATTATACACAGTACCCACACATATGTTATATAAACACAAACTTTTATTTTGGATGTGATTAATCGCGATTAATCTTTTGACAGCCCTAGTTCTTACAAACATGTGTTGGATTTGCATTTTTAGGAATGTGCAGGTGAGGATTTTTTTCACCTTCTGAACTTGTTAAACACACTGCATATTTGAAATGAAAATATATTTGGCAAATACACTTTTGATCTTTACATTAGATTATTAAATATTTCCATTTCTTGAATTAAAAAAGTTATAAAATGTTAGTACATTATTATTCTTAATGTAAAACTCAACACCAATATAATACTGCAATGACAAACTTGCTTATATTAAACAGCTTGTTTAATAAATAAAAAAATTTTAATAAATGAGTAAAATGACGTGCTTAAATTAAAAATAACTTTTAATAAAAACAAATAGATTGAAAATATTTATATACTTATAACATAAATATATCTAAAGATCATTAGATTTTTTTAAACAATTGATTGGTCTACGTTTTTTTATCAATATAAAACTACAACAAATGTAAAACATGGACAAAGTTAATCGAAAAAATTTAACTTTTATTATTAACTCCATCTTATGTATTACCAAAGCTTTTCAACTTTTACATTCACATGACTTTTCTAAGACAGGAAATTATTAACACCATATGAGTGCAGTATAATTTAACTAGCGATCATGTGCCGTGCTGGTGTGATTATGCTTTTTGCGCTTCAGAGAGCAAAACATTTCCGTTCAGGCATTTAAGAGGCACTGAAACGAGGCACCGAAATCTGTGTTCTAATTCAGTCTGGTAGATTCCGGCCATATAGGCTGGCACCGGGTTTCGATACCCAACCCTAGCAACTGTGTTATTCTACAACAATATTTTGCCCTCTTCAACGACATGTTTGTTTGTTGTATGGACTATCCGATTTGCGCAAACTAGTGGCAGCGGCTTTCAAAGTAGACGCTAAATAGAGGCAGTGTTTAAATGATCAACTATGTCACAGACAGGCACAATCCAGAATCTGGTGTTTTCTGGGCTTGGTGTCAATAACCATGTTGATATTTCAGTAACAAGGGCATTTTCAGTTCTGAAACTTACAGGATGTTTGTTCAAGTACGAAGACCTCATATATAACAAAAGCTCATGTTAAAATTGATTCCTTGATTCAACGCTCCTTAAAAGTCATTTTTTAACTTCATTACTGTGCCAGATTATGACGTACTTATTTATATTGTCCCTAATAAAAATGTAAATATAAAACTACTGTAATAATAATAATAATAATAATAATATGAATTATGAGCATTTTAATGGCCTGGATTGACAAATATATGATGTTAAACTTGGCTCTGACTGGCACTACATTCGACATACTGCTGCAGATGAACCAGTAAAGAGCCCAAGCAAAACTTGCCTGACATAAAAATGTAGAATTTTAAACAATAATGTTATGTTATTAGTTTGTATCACTTGTCATCATTTTAAGCAAGAGATTCATTCATTTAAGCCAGTGGTTCTCAAACTTTTTCAGAGTGCGGCCCCCCTTATATACGGCGCATTCCTTCGTGGCCCCCCCAAAGAAAATGTATGACAATTTGTTCTAAAACGTAACGTTTTAATAAAAAAAAAAAAATTATATTATACAAAGTAGTGCTGTTGGTTAGTAGCCTTATTTTTTTAGGTTTAATTACATAGAACTCATTATAAATTAATGTATATTTTATAAAATGTCATAAAGCTGGGGCCCCCCTGGCACCATCTCGCGGCCCCCAGTTTGAGAACCACTGATTTAAGCAATTCATGAATTTTCCATAATAGGCCTCTTTGGGTATTTTAAATGAATCCTTGGAGAAACTGCTTGAAACAAATAATGGCTTCGCAAGAGGTAATAAATAAGCAAAAATCTGACATTGGGAAACAGAACGTTTAAAAAGTGCATGTATGGCAACAAAAAAATGTGTCTAAAGTGTCAAAACCACAAAGGGGAAGAGAACTTCTTCAGCTTGGCACTAGATGAACACATACTAATCAACACACAAGATAAGAAGCCACACACAACATTCAGTTTATCATACTATGTATATCTTTACATAAAAATGACATTAAAGAGGAGCTGCTATTCTGCTAAGTTCTCTGTTAATAGGGACTCAAACCTTTAGCATTTGTAACTGAACACTAAATGTCAACCAGCTCTCCTCTCCTCCCTCGCAGTGATTAGCTTCTGAAAACAAGCTGAGGATGATGGAAAAATGCACTTGGCCAAAATCGGCCTGTTTGTCGAGGCTTACAACAAATAAAATGCCATTTGTTCGTTCCAACGCTTTAAATCACCTAGAGAAACAAAGGTTAAGACTAGCCAAGCAGAGCTCTAAATGCAGAAGTTAGTGTGTAGTAAACATGTTATGTGCCAATCAACAGATCTATAATTATAACTAAAAAATTGAAGTACAAGCCAGGCTAATAAATGAAATGAACGAAAAACCACAAAAATGAGGTAAAGCTCAAACTAAACCACAGGAACTTTCTCAAGAAACGGTAATACTGACTTTGTTCAGACACTGTGAACTTTTAGGGCGCACTCATACTATCCAAACCAAACCGTGCCCAAGCGAATTTGACCCCTAAATCCAGGTTTGTTTGACTAGTGTGATCGCTCCGTACCGCACCTGGTTGCAAGCGTGGTTCACTTGGGCTCAAATCACCAAAAAGTGTGGTTCCGAAGGTGAGAAATCAGTTGCAGTTATTCAACTTCATCTGCCTATGTAAAAAAACGTCTGATGTGAGCAGCAGAGTTATGTTTAAATGAGTGTTAGATTGACTAATCACTATGTTGGGCGTGTGTATCACCGCGTCCCAAATGACTCGAAATCAAAAGCCACAAACATTACGATGGACTCCATTGTTCTGAGAAAGCTTTACTCCCAGTTTTTGTCACAACAATGGCATCCTAATGATGAAAGCATGCTCGGATCGATAAAGTCGATATAAAGTGTGAGGGCAAGCGTGTGGTGGATTGGGGACAATTGCGCTCGGGCATTGTTCAAGGCAACCATGCCAAATGTAAGTGCATCCTTACCCAGTCTGTGAAAACCCAGCTAATGTTATTGTTTTTTGTTATTGACCTACATAATGCAAAAACATTAAGTGAAAATATTACTACTTATATAAAATTAGCCTAAGAAGGTAATGTCAAATATTGAAATCATTGTGAAATCAATAACTGGAATCAAATATTGATGCTGCAAATCTCAGAATTCGATTATGAGACTTTAGTCTGGATTTCACAGACACGGTTACAAATTGTAGATGAACATAAAAATGAATGTTTGGAAACGTGAATTGTAGGTCTTTACCTGATCACCACGTCGTATTTGTTAATGATCTCCCCCAGTGAACTGTTTTTAATGGAAAAGCTGTTTCCAATGACCACACATGTCCTGCAATCTAAACTGCTGACACACACACACACACACACACACACACACACACACACATACAAACAAACAAACACATTCAAACACACAAACACAGAGTTCTGAGATCAGATAACACAGTTGGTCTAAATATCTAGATATCAACATGTAAAATTATGAGGTTGTGGGTGTCGACTTGTGGTTGTGATGTGAAACTAAAGATTAAGATGAAACAGTAACAGCACATTGTGTGTCCCCTACTATATGCATTTTTCTATTTGGTCTGTGAATGTAAATTCAAGCATTCAGATACAAGTATTTATTTAATTCTCATGTTTTGTTTGATTTAGACACGTTAGCGCTTTAAAATGAAGGTGAATTCAAGCACCTTAAGCATCTGAACATACATAATGAATTACTGTAACGCTGTTAAAAATTTGCAGATTAACATACTGTATGGTACTTTAACTTATAAAACAAATTAAAATAGTTTTAATTTAATTTGTTAAGTTATGTCAACTTAAAGGACAAATTCGGTAATTTAATAATTCGGTAATTTGCCAATTGCAAGAATACAAACAATGTTCCATGCGCGGAGTATACCGTACCACACAGCACATCTAATAAAAGTCAATGGAGTTGGACAAAAACTACGATAAAACCTGTTGGAAAGCATCTTTTGCAGCGATTTTTGTGTGAGCATATCAGTGAACACCCCTGACCACTCGGTGAGTTTCACGTCTTTGTAAACGAAAGTTTAATGCATTTTAGGAAGGATTGTTATAGTGCACCAATGCAGCCATTGTAGAAGTGGGAGGTGATAGAACAAACACCCGAAAATTCTCGGGCCATCATCATATGTCCAAATTTCAGTCAAAACCGTTCTATTTCATCATAAACAATCTGAAAACAGGGCTTTAAGTGTAAAATACCAAACTTGCCCTTTAAAGTAATAGCTTGAATTGACTTCAAAACCAAGTTTCATAACATTATTATTATGATTTCACTTTTTTAAACTACAGCAGAGCTGCCAACTTCTGAGTTCAGCTTGGAGTGAGATTTTTTGTGGGGGGGGGGGTAATTTTTTTAAGTCCTAACCATTTGCCAATAGATAATAGTGTGGATTTTAGCTATTTCTGTGTTAAATAGTTGGAAAATACTGCGTTAAAATGGTTCACAATACAAATCGAATCATATTTTAGAAATTAAATTGAAATAAAAGCATTTACTGAGTTTAAATGCCTGAGATTAGAGTATTTACCATTATTTTAGACAATTCTATTATGCTTTCCTTCTAATAAAAGTTCCTTCCAAAAAAGTTCTTAAAATCTAATGAATACTGGTCTCTGTAAAATGTATAACTGCAGATAACAGCAGCTTTGATTCAGTTTATCCATTGAGAAAGAGAAGCGTAAAGTGATGATTTGTGATTGGTGATAGAGAGACTGTCACAATCAAAAAAACCAAATGAGTAGTTTATATTAAACTTAAGCAACAGATAATGTGTATGTCAAGACCATATAATTATATTTCGTATATATTATTGTTTATAGATGTCAAATATCAATTGACTTTTTTCTCTTTTATTAAAACCTGTCACCGCAAACATCACGCAGGCTTGTACTGCTTGCAAACATGCACACGAGAGTGATGGTTGATTAAAATTGCTGTTTTCTGAGAGTATCTGCGTGCGTGGAATCCGGGCAATTCTCTTCTTTTCATCCAGACCTTGACGCTTTGTGTGTTCGACTGTTGCGGAGCTGACTGTTCGGCGTATGACATCAGAGTAACGCGAGAGCAAAGGTAAAGGCGGACCCTTTTGTTACATTTCGCATTGCTCTCGCGGTACTCTGATGTCCTCGCTGCCGAACTTCCTGCGCAGCGCCACATAAAGTGAAATGCTCTTTGACTCTTTGCAGCAAAGTACCAGCAACATGAGAAGTGGTGGCACCTAAGACAGTGAAGGTACGCTAAAATATAAAAGTGTCAGTACAGCGAGCACTGGTTTAGCTACTTACATTGTGCTTTGCTCTTTCACCATCGCGCAGCCGCGCACTCGCTCTCTGTGGTTTGTACTAGCTGGCGCTTCGGCATCTGTAAACAATAACTCCACCTTCTTTGATTTGATTGGCCTTCGCATCATTTTGACTTTGACGAGCGCTTTATGCTGTTTGAGGCACGCCAGATAGAGATAGGCGTTTTACAGTATTTACAGGTAGGTATATTAGGCAATTATTTAATGTCTTTTATTAAACTCAATGGGAATCTCAATGGTGGGCACGAGCCTGCGTGAGAAAATGGATGTGTGGCGTGAGAGCGTGAGAATGGGGTCAATTGCGTGAGTCTCACGGTGAATGCGTGAGAGTTGGCAGCTATGCTACAGTTAGTGTGTAATGTTTTAATCCCTTTAAAAGTTAAACATTTTTCTTCTTTTTTTCTTATTTAGTTAAATGCTAATTCATATTTAAATGAAGAACATGCGTTTGGTGTTTGTTGGCGTTTGTGAGCTTTAATGTAGTGTTTACTCACATGTTCCTATAGCTACAGGCATGCGAAACGTTGTTCTGTGTTTTGTTGGGCCACTGTGGTAAAGCCATGGTTTGTTTTCGAAATGGGCTCATAGTTCTGGTGACAGATGTTTGGCTACACTCGTTCTATAAAGACAAAACTTGCGGTGCTATACAGTCAGTTGCGATCACTGTAGATCTGCACTGTAAATAACAGCATATCTAAAAAGTATGAAACAACTACAAACAAAAACATACCATTCTGAAACGCCCTGTAAGTTCAGTTCGATCCTCTTCACTAATATTTTTTGGGTTTGATTTGGGCTCAAATTGATAAGGCAATATTTATGCCATTGTTTGTGCGGTAGGTGGTTAGTGAATCACAACACGCTGGGGCATGATCATATTGCATATTTCTGAGGGAGAGGCTTCATAGAACCAGGAACATCATCTGCACTTTTTTAGGGAAAGGGAAACACCGGTGTAGAATAAAGGTAAAATATGTGAAAAAAAAGTAATGCACTTCTTCAAAAACGAAGCATGAATACATGTTACAGTGCACCCCTTAAACACAATCAAACTTTTATAAACATACGGTTTCCATCCCTTTAAACTAAATTCTTAGCACTGTAAAGCAACTTTGGAAAATCATGCTAACTAACACCTCAATCTACGCTATACTATGCCAAATTTGCATAGAATCAATGCCAGTTATAAATTAAATATGCACGGCAAAGTCCTACATCAGCATAAACAGGGCCCTCTGGGTGCGGTTTAGCATAGTAACCAAAAACTGCCCAGTTCCACTTTACCTCTCAATGTTTGCTGGCATTGCGTAGCTGGAAGCCATTGCCAAGATCTTAAGAAGCATGAACTCTGCAGCAAGAGAAAAGACAGATTTTGAACAAAGTGTACAATTATAAATGTATCAACCAATGGAATGATTCCCTTAAAAACTGCTGAGCAACATTTACTGTAAACCCTTCAAGTTTGTGCAGTTACAGAGAAACCACAGAAAAGTGAAACAAACGTTTCTTTATTAGGTTAACTGTTTCGAGGATTTTTGAGGTTTCATAAACATTTACAGAAGCTGGATTTAAAGGAATAGTTCACCAAAAAAAAATTTTTTTTTTAATTCTGACATCATTTTCTCACTCTCAATCGATCTTGAGCCCCATTTACTTTCATATAAGAAAAATGAATACTATGAAAGTGAATGGGACTCATGATCGGTTTAGTTACAAACATTCCTTAATATATCTTCCTTTGTGTTTATCAGAACAAAGAAATTTATATAGATTTGTAACAACATGAGAGTGGGTAAATGATGGCAATATTTTTATTTTTCGGTGAATTATCCCTTTAATGTAAGCATTAGTTTGAATTTGCTTAACCGTTGTATCAAAAGAAAAGACTATAATGAAATCTGCACTTACCACTGCCCTTAATGCCATAGGGCAGAGCATGAGTAGATATGTATTTTTTCCAGATGAAATCCTTCAGCTTCAAAAAGAGCTCTGTGTTTCTGCTCATGCTGTTGAAGTCAAAAGAAATAATGGCTAAAATACAAACAAACAGCCAAATGCAAATAACCAATATATAGACCAGTTCAAAAGATGTAAACAACACTGGTCCAGAAGCACTTCCTGTTTCCGTTTTTTAACACTAGATAAACGTTGGGATAAAATAAACCAACAGAACATATAAACCTGAATTAACTGAAGTTAAACAAACATCTTAAAGATAATAATATATGTGAAATAAAAAAATAACTGTCACAAACTGTAACAGGAAGTGTTTCTGGACCAATGTTGTTTACATCATTTGAACTGGTCTATAGATTTAAAATGCAAATTTCTCTCTCTCCTTGACTTTCGCTGACTAAAAAGCTGAATTTCCATGACCTATGTACGGGAAGCGGTGAGCCTGGATAAGGTTGTGGACACCGTGAGTTTAATGCGTAAAATGAATAAAAAGTGCGAATAAACAGTTTAAATTGTAGTCAGCGGAGGCTTGGACCCTGAAATGGTATTCCTTACGTAACAAGTTAACAAGCGAATTACATTTTGATAAATGGAAACTAAAATTTAAAGCAACTAACAAAAATCCCTGATATTCCATGACTTTGACAAAAATAACTTTCCCTGACTTAAAATATCTGGAAAAGACCTTTTAAAAGTACATGATATTCCAGTAACCCATGGGAACCCTCATAATTGAAAGCATAACCGAATTTCAATGTTAACTGTATATTTTCTGGTTTTAACACATTCCTTTATTCTGTCTTTGTCAAAAAGTATGTAAAAATTATTGCATGTAAGGTACACTGTCAGAATAACAGGTACAAAACTGTACCTTTTCATTTTTGTACCTTTATCATTATTCAACACATTGAAATGTTATACCTTTTGGGGTACAATATTATAACCTAAAGACCTATTGTGTACCTTAAAGGATTAGTCAATTTTCTTTAAAAAAAATCCAGATAATACTCACCACCATGTCATCCAAAATGTTGATGTCTTTCTTTGTTCAGTCAAGAAGAAATTATGTTTTTTGAGGAAAACATTCCAGTATTTTTCTCATTTTAATGGACTTAAATGAACCCACTTAACAGATTTAATGCAGTTTAAAATTGCAGTTTCAAAGGACTCTAAAAGAGGCATTAGGGTCCAATTTAGCAAAACGATTGTCATTTTTGGCAAGAAAAAAAATGCACTTTTAATAACTTCTCGTCTTCCTCCCGCTGTGTGACAAACCAGTGTGACCTCACGTAATTGTGTAATGCCGTGGAAAGGTCATGTGTTACATATATGAAACGCACATTTGCAGACCATTGTAAACAATAAACTGTCACAAAGACATTAATTAGTATCATTCCACATGCAACAACGTCGGAACGGTCCTCTTTCTCCACACTTGTAAACACTGGGGCGGAGTTTCGATACGTCATCCTCTTGACGTGATGACGTATTACATGAGTTCGCGCTGGCGCGTCACAGGACCGGAGATAGACAAGAAGTTGCGGTTCAAAAATGCATATCTCTATTGCCAAACATGACAACCGTTTCGCCAGATAAGACCCTTATGCCTTGTTTGGGATCATTCAGAGTCCTTTGAAACTGCAATTCCAAACCGCATTAAAACCGCCAAGTATTGGGGTCCATTAAAGTCCACCAAAATGAGAAAAATCCCGGAATGTTCTCCCCAAGAAACACAATCTCTTCCTGACCGAACAAAGAAAGACATCAACATTTTGGATGACATGGTGGTAAGTAAATTATATGGAATTTTTTCAAAATACAGTGTATATCTAATGACTAAAAGTAACAAAGTACTGAAAAACAACTGCATATCTGCATACTAGCGTAAGCAGATCTTCAGCATGTGATGATATTTAAAAAAAAGTTAACAGATTAACCAGCAACACTTTCTTAGTCAAACAAACACATTTTTCAGACTATGCTTATCCTCTGAACTACATGTCTATTCTGGTCGTTTCAATAGGGTATATAGGGTGCTGATTTGGTTAAACTGCAGAAATGTCTTTGCATAAAGCTTAGAAGCTGAAAGTCGGCATGTCGGAGTTAATATCAGCCGAAGTGCAGTAAAGCAACCAAAATCATTAAACCATGCAGACGTGTTCATTTAACAGCGTTGCCAGGTTTCAACACATTCTCACTGGCTCCAAGTTAAAGTGTCCATTTTCATTAAGTGCCCTGTTATTCTCAGGTTACACCACCGAGTACAGCTGCAGGAGAAATCTTAATGATTTTAAGAGATGCTATTTTCAGTTGGAGATCAATTTTTGAGCTCTCATTATTACATTAATGAGTACATTATCTCTTACCCATATAGCAGAACGTTTCGTCATTTCCGAGCACTTGTATGTCCCAAGGGGTGATTAAAACGAACAGATTTCGTACATAGGTAAACGATGGCATGGGTAAGAGCATGATGACTCTTAAATATATCGCCAGAAAAGAGTGTAAGAGTAGCCTGGGTTTCCCAAATTTAGCCTGCTTTTCCGCAAATTTATTAACGATGCAAGTCTAGCATGGAAACCATGGACCAATTTTTCCCTCGAAATAGGAACTAATCACAGAACGGGGAGGAGACAGCAAGACGAAGACGACGTCTATGCGACACACCAAAGCAGTTTTGTTTATCCAACACGGCAGCAGATGCGAAGTTACTTTTCTATGCAGCCTTAGATAGTGTTTGAAGTAGTTTTGAACGCAAGTTTATAAAAAAAGAGCAACTTTTGGTGTTAAACAATTTCATATTCAAGAAGTATGTTTGGATATGGCAAGACATGATAGCCACAGAGTTTTATAGGACCAACCTGCTAGGCATATAAATGGTATGTGGTATTTATTAATATCATATTGTCATTATGCCTGTAACCTACCTACTGTGGTTGTCACAGTGCCACTAAATTGTGCTTTTCAATATCAATATTAGTTACAGTTACTGGTTTAGTTGCATAGCTTTCAGCTGTGCGCACACGTACCTGATAAAAGTTGTTGATGTTTGAATTTATGTCGCTATCCATTCATCATCTGGTATAATTGAAACGATTGGCTATGAGCTACGTACAGATGCATTTGATAGACATTTGTACCGCCCAAAAAAACGCTGTGGGCATTCGTAAACCACAACTCAAATATGAAAAAATGAGCATGTGGTTCCCAGACCACATCTCATTCTCTATGAGACTGGTCTGGTGTTAGCCAGGCTAGTATAAGAGACCTTTAGGGGTAAATAGCTAAAACTACAATTTTGATTTCATGGGGTCTTTAACAGTTTTAAGAATCTAAACTTATGGGGTGGTTTCCCGGACAGCACTTATCCTACACTGTAAAAAATTTGCTGTAATTTTGCAGCTGGTTGCCAGTAGTTTACTGTAGAAGATAAAGGCTGAAAATGTTTCATGTTCATTTAACTTTGAACAAAATGTTGCCACTAAATAACATAAATTTAAAATCTACAGTAAGTTACTGGCAGCTAGTTGCCAGTAATACCCATTAATACTGTAATTTCTACAGACATTTTTTACAGTGTAGTCCAAGACTGAAATGCATGTTTGAGATGCCTGAATTTAAAAACATATCTTAACATAATCAGTGCTATTGTTTTGTCTCAAGATGCAGACCAGTAATATTTTTGTAACGTATGTTTGTAAAAAATGACTAAAATGTCCTAATATAATTAAGGTTTAGTCCTAGACTACTCTATACCGTGTCATAGATTCTAAATTCAATATGGGGTATAACTAAGGTTTATAACTTTATTTATTTATTTTATTCTTCACACCATTCCAACATCTATGGCTATATTCATGGTTAGAACTGGTTAATCCATACACAAGTTGATCCACACAAATTAATCCATACAGAGGTTGGGGAGGGGCAATTGGGCATCTCCAATTCACCTAACTTGCAAATTTTCACCTGTGTGGAGGAAACTAGAGTACTCAGAGTAAATTGAAGCTGACTCCACATGCAAACTCCACATAGAAAGGCCACCTGATGTAGACTCGAAACCAGGGACCTTCTTACTGTGAGGCAACATGTGCAGCTGCAGGTGCTCAAAAAAATTCAACCTCTAGTCTTTTTCTTTTCTAGGAACTACGTTTTGTTGAAAAAGCGACCCTGCCCATACAAAAAAAGGTCTTCAGCATCCAAGCTATTGTTTCTACTGGATAGCAATTAAGATTTAGTTCATTTTGTTCAAAAAAATTCAAATATTAGTGGTTTAAGATCTAGATTAGTAACTAAGTGGTAAAGTGGGGTCAAAATCCACTTGTGCAAAGTATTTAAAAGTAAAAAGCACCATAAATGTGGTCATGCGCTATAAACCAAAGTCACACGACGGGTCTTCTTGCATACTAACAATGTTTAATTATGACCTTTTTCTTTTATTTCTCCTTCAGATCATATGAAAAACAATGGGACCTGAACTAAACAGCAGGATATTTGCTTTGATTAGGCAAATTAGCCCCCGAGAAGTCTTTCTGAAAGGTAAATAAGCAGTAGACCATGAAAATGTTTAACAGCACACTGTTAAAGATCTCCTATATATTGGACTCAAAGCAGATGAACAACAGACAGTGTGTGCTTGGATCAGCATAAATAACTTGCATCAGATCTGTGCAAACACACAGTTCGTGGTGTCAACTGATAACAACACGATGAATCAATTCTTCCTCTCAGAAATAACTAAAGGCATCAATAAGGAAAGCTGTGCTTGTTTCAGTGAAAAAGCAAGAATTGAATTATAAGCTTAGGAAAGAGAGGACTCAAAGATACAAAAAAATGCAAGTATGCACTTTACTAGTAATATAAAACTCCATACTTTTGAGTATGTAGTAAGACAGTATGCCAATATGTCTGTAGTCCCTATTAGATTATATTATACCAAAAAGCATGCAATGTGTAATGGAGGATCTTTTTACAGAAATGCAATATACTATACATACCTATATTATCAGGGGTGTATAAAGACCTTACAAAATGAACTGTATTGTTTTTATCTACATACAGTGGGGCAAAAAAGTATTTAGTCAACCACCAACTGTGCAAGCCCTCCCACCCAAAAAGATGAGAGAGGCCTGCAACCTTCATCACAGGCACACCTCAACCACGAGAGACAAAATGAGGAAAAAAATCCAGAAAATCACATTGTCCGACCCTTCAAGAATCCATTTGCAATCCATGGTGGAAAATAAGTATTTGGTCAATAACAAAAAAGCAAGATTTCTTTCTCTCACAGACCTGTAACTTCTTCTTTAAGAGGATCCTCTGTCCTCCACTTGTTACCTGTATTAATGGCACCTGTTTGAACTTGTTAGCAGTATAAAAGACACCTGTCCACAACCTAAAACAGTCAGAATGCAAACTTAACTATGGCCAAGACCAAAGAGCTGTCAAAGGACACCAGAAACAAAATTGTAGACCTGCACCAGGCTGGGAAGACTGAATCTGCAATAGGTAAGCAGCTTGATGTGAAGAAATCAACTGTGAGAGCAATTATTAGAAAATGAAAGACATACAAGAACACTGATAATGTCCCTCGATCTGGGGCTCCACGCAAGATCTCATCCCGTAGGGTAAAAATTATCACCAGAATGGTGAGCAAAAATCCCAGAACCACATGGGGGAACCTAGTGAATGACCTGCAGAGAGCTGGGACCAAAGTAACAAAGGCTACCATCAGTAACACACTATGCAGCCAGGGACTCAATTCCTGCAGTGCCAGATGTGTCCACCTGCTTAAGCCAGTACATGTCCGGACCCGTCTGAAGTGTGCTAGAGAGCATTTGGATGATCCAGAAGAAGAGTTGGAGAATGTCATATGGTCAGATGAAACCAAAACATAACTTTTAGGTAGAAACTCAACTTCTTGTGTTTGGAGGAGAAAGATGCTGAGTTGCATCCAAAGAACACCATACCTACTGTGAAGCATGGGGGTGGAAACCTCATGCTTTGGGTCTGTTTTTCTGTAAAGGGACCAGGACAACTGATCCGAGTTAAGGAAAGAATGAATGGGGCCATGTATCGTGAGATTTTGACTCAAAACCTCCTTTCGTCAGCAAGGGCATTGAAGATAAAACGTGGCTGGATCTTTCAGTATGGCAGTGATCCCAAACATACCGCCCGGGCAAAGAAGGAGTGGTTTCGTAGGAATAATTTCAAGGTCCTGGAGTGGCCTAGCCAGTCTCCAGATCTCAACCCCATAGAAAATCCTTGGAGGGAGTTGAAAATCTGAGTTGCCCAGCGACAGCCCTAAAACATCACTCCTCTAGAGGAGATCTGCATGGAGGAATGGGCCAAACTACCAGCAACAATATGTAAAAACCTTGTGGAGACTTACAGAAAACGTTTGATCTCTGTCATTGCCAACAAAGGGTATATAACAAAGTATTGACATAAACTTTTGTTATTGACCAAATACTTATTTTTCACCATAATTTACAAATAAATTCTTAAAAAAATCAGACAATGTGATTTTCTGGATTTTTTTTCTCATTTTGTCTCTCATAGTTGAAGTGTACCTTTAACAAAAATTACAGGCCTCTCTCATCTTTTTAAGTGTGAGAACTTGAACAATTGGTAGCTGACTAAATACTTTTTTGCCCCACTGTACACTGTGGGTCCATTTTGCACCGAAACATTTCTACAGTTGCCCTAAACGTACAAACTACTACAGAGCATGTTTCGTCACTACAAAGTAGCTTCTCTATGTTTCGAAAGGGGGGAATGAGTAGGGAAGAGCCGTTGGTGGCAATTCGCAATCTCACCACTAAATGTCGCTAAAATCTACACATAGCACCTTTAAAAAAACCGCACACATTTATGTATTTGCCAATGTTTTCAACATAATAATATTTGGGACTTTCTAATCTTGCATACTCTTTAGAATGGAATAGATGCTACTGTATTTCAATTGGGATGTCGTTCAGATCTTTTCTAACCTAATTTGCGTAAATTACCCTTCTACCACACATATCAACTTTAATGTGCTTTCTCACAAACACACACACACACGCTCACATTTGACAAACCTCAAATTAAGAGTGTTCCACTTTTTCGCTGTACTGTTGTCACATAGAGAAACAGTCGGTTGAGGGGACTTTCCATTGCTGCAACAGCTTAAAGGAAAGAGATGTTCCTTTAGTTAAAATTAGCATCAATACATTTTCAAATCCTTTTAATCTTTAATCACTAAAGCAAAGAACCAAATAAAAATGAAGCTTGTGCGGTCACGATAAGCAAAATGATGTGCTTGATAGTGTGGCACTGGAGTCGGTACTAACCTGTCAAAGTAAATCTGGGTGCAGTAGTAACAGATGAAGAATAGCACAACAGGAAGGAGACTGAAAAACCATACTGCGAAAAATAGAAAGAGGCAGGTGAGCAGTGTTTCTGTGCACAACTTTACATTTCATAACAACTCTCGCCATACATTTTAACATTGTGCTGTGCTAATGAAATGTCAATGTATTTAGAGAAACTAGATCTGTATACACTACTGCTGTTTTTCAAGAGAAAGCATATAACCTTGCTGCAAATGCACCTGCTGCAGTCAGCATGCAAATAATGCTTACTTAAACATTAGGTCCAATATGGCACCGTAAACAGATCTAGACAGGTGGAGCTGGGGATGGAGGCGGGTAACTGGTAAATCCTTATTACGTAACTACTTTTTTAAAGTTGTTTATATGTCTATGCAGTGTTTTAAATATGCTTTAAGACAAACCACTTGCAAATTCATCATTCAACACCACTTCTGAGTATTGCCTATAAAATTAAAGTTTCCTGCAAAATCACAGTTTTCTCAAAACCTTAAAATCGCCTTGGTTTCCTACGTCATTACGACATTAACAGAGTTGAATGAGTGGATTAGCTAGTTCGAGCCATAGTTATGATTATGTTTGGACACTGCATAGACTTGGCTCTGAAAGGATTGCAGCAAAGCTGGTTCACATGTGCCGTGTGAATGATCTAACCAGTTAACACCTTTTAAGAATAATTTTTGCTTAAAAAACGTGCAGCTTATGCATTGTGAAACCGCACTTAGCAACTACAGTGTCTGAATGAATCAAAATAGCACGTGTCTACATATCTGTGGTCTGAGCTGGTGTGATTGAGTTAAAGTGGGACTAATTTGCATAATCATTAATCCGTGTATACTAAATGAAGAAAGGGTCTACAGTTATATTCAAGCTTTTTTAAAGCATGAAAACTAATACATATTCTATTATGATGTTACAACTATCTACTAAAAGGGGACTTTAAAGCTTTAAATGCATTGTCATTGCTATAAGTTACTTGAAGTCTAGCAGTTTAATTATGCTGGGGTGCAAGCTGATTTGCTGGTAAATTGCAAAACTAAGAACTATCAGCCTGCGCCTCTAGAGCTGCATGACAGAGCTAGGTCATTTATCTTGAATTAAATATTAAATTATAACACAATAATATTTGTATCATAATTATAAATTTCACCATTTCACATTTATATGAAATACAATAAAAACATGGCATGTGTTAGAGGAAGATTCTGTTTCTTTTGAAGTCAACCAAATTTGTCACAGACGTTCCCTTAAACATGTCTCATTTCTATTCAAATTGTCACTATTGCCTACATTTGAATAATTTAGGCGTCAAAATGAACAATGCAAAATGTATATTCTCCATACCATATGTGTGTGAGTATACTTACTTTTGGTTACTTTTAAGGTCATCTTTACTTATGCCTTTGCTCTCTGATTTTCAAACTGCCCATATTGTTGTCCTGCATGAATGCAAATAAAAATAAGAATCAGAAAAATAAGAATAAAGAAGATATGTTTATGTCCCATTTACTCACTTTCACTCGCAATATTAGGATGAGAAGAGTTTTCTAAAAAAAAGTTTATGAATAAATCTTGTTGCAGATCACATTTAGGGTGCTTGCATTACATATGAGTAAAAATATTTAATTAATTTGTTGTGAATAAAAATAAAATAAAAAAAGATAAACAATGAAATAAAATGTGATACAACAAGTTATTGAGTAACAATTTCACAACTTTGTTGTTGACTTAAATTATTATTATTATTTATTTATTTATTTTTGCCAAAATAATAAAGATAATTTGCAAATCATGGAGCCTTTATGTTTTCTTTGTATCGAAAAAAGGTTCTTCAGACAGACAAATGTGGGTGCCATCATTCAGCTTCTTTGTGACTTCCGGTTCACCACTAAAGCTAATATTAGTCGTATTGCGAGGGACATGAGTGTGCCATTTTGACTGAAATTAATTGTTTTATGCGTGCTCCCACTACACTGTTTTCTATCGGCTGGCTATTAAAAAGGACGTCTCGCACAAAGAAGGGACGGGAAAGGAATGGAATCATATCACTTACTTCCATTTGACAATAAGGTGGATAAAGAAAAGAAAGAAACTGTTCTTTTAAGAACATTTGACTGAATGATTCATTTTGAAACCGAAAGTTTCTTTTTTGGCATTACTGTGATGAACCTTTTACAGAATAACTTTGTCAGTCAAAGCATTTTGTTTACGGCCAGCAGCAGTGTTATTCTGGTTATGTAGATTAAATGGATAGCTCACCCTCATGAGAATTCTGTCACTCACCCTCATGTTGTCCTAAACTTAATGAGTTTCTTTCTTCGGATGAACACAATTATATTTTGGTAACTCTAAAAATGGCTGCGTTATTTTTGACCCATAATGGGTAAATATTGGACAGAACACATGCTGGGCCAAAAATGACCCAATGCTGGGTTGTTTTAACCCAACTGCTGGGTTATTATACCCCATGGTTGCATAACAACAACCCAACATTGGGTCATTTTCAACCCAGCATTGAGTAATTTTTAACCCAGCGTGTGTTCTGTCCAATATTTACCCATTATGGGTAAAAAAATAACCCAGCCATTTTAAGAGTGAATAAGGTTGTATTTGTTAACAATTAGTTAATGCATTAGCTAAGATGAAATAACAGTGAACAATACTTCTACAGAATTTGAATAATCTTAGTTCATGTTCATTTTGGCATTTACTAATACATTTATAAAATCATGCATTGTAATTGTCAACATTAATTAATGCACCATGAACTAACTGTATTGACATTAACTAACATTAACAAGAATTAATATTAATTAATTGTTAGGTAATGCATTTACTAAAGTTTACTAATACATTCTTATTGTAAAGTGTTATCGATAATTTAATAAATTATGGTGAGGACACAGTTAATGGTACGCACTGACTTTCATAGTATTTCTTTTTCCTACTACGGAAATAAATGGGTACTGTACTGTAAACTGTGTGGTTACCATCATTTATTTATCAAAATCTTTTTTGTTCAACAGAAGAAACTCATTAATCAAAAAACAAATCAGGATTACAATTAGGTAAAACAGGTAACAATTACATGATCGCCAAAAAAATCACTTACAGCTGATCATTTGTGCTCATTTCTGTGCGTTTCGGCAGTATGTTTGGCCACCAAATACAATGGTGAATCAGAGATTTTAATTTTGATTAGTTGGCGTGTCCATTCATTTTGGATTTTTTACTAACAACATAACTTCCATAATTATTTGTGATTTACATTATATTATTTAGTTTTGAATGAATTTAATAGGCAGCTGCTTCACAGAAACATATAAAACATTTAAAACTTCAGTGTAAAATATATTAATCAGCAATACTAATCGCAAAATTAATTATCAAGGTGAATAATAAAGCAATAAACCCCAAGAAGCAGTGGGTTACCAGTGCATTTTATAACAGCTAAGGGGCGTTGTTAGGCACGATGCGAAGCGGAGTGCCTAAACCCCCTTAGCTGTTATAAAATGCACTGGTAACCCACTGCTTTGCGGGGTTTATGGCGTTTATAAAACGGTTACATCATATGCATAGCAGGGTTTCACAAAATAAAACACAAATAAGTTGTAATTATATTAGTACAAATATTACTCTTCCGCCAAACAAAGTAGTTCCTCAGAATCAAGTGTGGCTGCAACAAAGCGCAGTTCACAACCAACCCAGACGCAGCAAAGGCACAATGAAAATATGATTAAAGACTGTGGTGTTTATTTTCATAAATCAACATTCATCTAAAATATACATTAACATTTATATTCTGCAACTGTTGAAGTGATGATCAAATATGCTTGGAAGCATGCTTTACTCTTTCCCCGTCAGCATTTTTTTTTTAAGTTGCCACCCAGTTTTAGTTTAATGCCTTACAGAAAAATTATCTTCTTTAAATAAACATAAAATATCAAATAAAAGAACAGTCCATCCGCTTTCCAACAACATCAAAAAACGTTTCATCCTACCTTCATTTGTTCTCTTATCTGTTATCACCTCTCAAATTTTCAGCTAAAAGCGGAGATAATTCCATTTTTGTGAAGAACTTTGTAAGAGATCAAATTCAGAGCCTGATCAAAACTTATACGTCATGCTAAATCCACCACAATGCTGTTGTGTCGAAATATCAATAAGCGGAAATATCAATAAGACAAAAATACATCAGAGAACGAAAACGTTTTCGCTTTATTGACGAAATGTTTTGTTTATTGACATTTATCTGGATATCGGCATAATTGTGCAAAGGTAGAAAAATTAAAAAATGATTAGACTGTGGTGTTTATTTTCATAAATCAGTACGCAGCAACAGTGGCGCAGTGATACTTGTGATGCGGTCTGAACCGTGGGTTTACCAGGGTATTTTATCACGGCTTAGAACGCGTTTCAACCAATCAGAATGAAGAACCAGAACGAGCCGTTTTATAATCAACAATTCAGAAAACAACATGAAGACAAGTACCTGATAATAGACATTTCATTTAGGGGTTGAACTGTCCCTTTACGCACACTGTAAAAAGTATAAAGATACCAATTGACGTAATTTTTAAGTTGATCCAACTTTTCACTTTTTTTAAGGCAAGGGATTTTAAATTTGATTTATAAAGCAACTGATGTCATTCAACAGACTACAGATAAGTGATGAACAACACATGCACACCTACATACAGTATATGTTGCTTACACACACTGAGCTGGTTTGTATTTCCAAACAAAAAAGCAAAACACATTAATCAAAAATGTAAAAAAATAATGAACATACATATAAAATAAGCTACCAAAATAACATATGTACCAGAGTAGCATATCCATATAATGGGCCCTATTTTAATGATCTAAGCGCATTGTCTAAAGCGCACAACGCAACGTCTAAATGGGCGTGTCCGAATCCACTTTTGCTAATTTAACGACGGGAAAAATGGTTTTTGCGCTGAACGCATGGTCGAAAAGGGTAGGTCCTATTGTAATGGGAGTATTTTGGGCGTAACGTGCAGTAAACCAATGAGAGTCTCAGCTCTCATCCCCTTTAAAAGCAAGTTGCGCTGGCGCTATGTCTAATCCCTATTTAGACGACGGACTTTGTAAACTGAAAAACTAAGCGGAGGTAGAAGATCCCCAGTTGAAGATTAATGTTAAATAATTGTGTTGTTTTTCCACTTGTATTGAAATTGTTATTTTTTTATTAAAACCTTTAAAACCCGTTTTCTTTTAATCATGGAAGTAAAAAGCAGGCTTTTAATTGCTTTAAATGTATGTCTATCCAATATCATCAAAACATAATTTACAAGTATGTAAGATAAGGTTTGTACTCTAAAAATACTTTATTTGTAACAAACAGGAGATAAAGAATTTACAAACGGCTCTCCGCACGTTTCAGCACTTTGGACAGCGTTTTTTTTAGCAAAGAGTTTTTTTTAAGCATTACTTAAAATGTTTTTCATCTCACCATATCCACAGGTACAGAGTCATCATATACAATAAATCCGTGAGGTAGCATTAAAAAAAAACATTTAAAAACAGATGCATTTGTTTAAAGCAAAGCTTTTATTTACTTACCAGGCTGCAGGTGAAGCTGCTCTTTGCGCCTTCTAACGTCTCATAATAAGTCCTCAATTATGTCCAAGAGACTCAATAATAATCTTTTACATTCAATCCTTTAATCTTTCATATTTAAAAGCATTTTTGTGCTGCTGGGCATTCATGTACTTTGTCATAAGCAAACCCGCGTTGTCCTCCCGTTTATAGGCGCATACTAATGCGCTCTTTAAATAACATAAAACATATTGCGCCATTGACTTTAGACTTTAGACCAGGTTTTTGTTGGTCAATGGCGTAGTCTATTTTAGTTGCCTCAAAATAGCAACGCGCCAACAATGCGCCTGAACACGCCTCGTTTTCAGACCAGAACGCCCATGGGCGCAAAAGGGGGCGCAAATGCATTTGCTATTTAAACAACGCAGCGCTAAACGTGAAAATTAGGGTGGAAACTAGCGAAAGACACTTGCGTCGCGCATTGCGCTGCATTGCGCCGGGTGTAAGATAGAGCCCAATACTTATGAAAGGTGTCAAATAAGAATTGATACTCACAAACTCTTTTCAGGCATTTAAAGGCGGAGTCCACGATGTTTGAAAAACGCTTTGGAAAAGAAGACGGGCCGACTACCAAAACACACTTATAGCCAATCAAATCAAATCAAATGCCGGGTTGCGTATGTGTGGGGCGGGTCTATCAGCAGAAGGTCCAGATTCTATTGGGGTAGGGGCGTGTTTGTTTATGTGATTTCAAATATAAACATAGGCTTTCAAAAATCATTGACTCCCCCTTTAAGTAAAAAATAAGTGACTCAGTAACGTTTAAATACTCTCATAGGGTTGTTTTACAAGACAAACTTGCGCAAGATTTCAGCTCCTGTATTAAACCTCAAAATCATTTCTTAATTTCAAGATTTACGAAACAAATATAGATTTTTTGTAATCTGTGTCCTTTAAAATCACATATTTACTGAGTCATTTTCAGTGGCGGTTCTAGACAAACTTCACTAGGGGGGCCAAGGAGGGGCCAGTGTTTTACCAGAGGGGCACATTAAAAATGGCAAGAAATGATATTTAAAGATTATAGTGGTGGTTACAGGAATTAGTTTAAGCCAGGCCTATGCCTAAGTTTAATTAGGAAATATAACTAGTTAACAAACATGCCTTACTAAAAACATTACTTGTGTGCATTTTGAAGCAAAACAAAGGACACTGATGTATTTTAAGATATGGCATTGCTAGTTTTTTTGAGGTTGGACAGCTCTTACATTTATTTTAGTCTAGGACTAGTCTAATCCCTGTACGGGAAACCACCCCTTAAACTTTATTTTTTACTTTACAATCATACACATATTTATTTAATACAAGAGTGAGTGCAGGTGCAAAAGAGGAGCTGAGCTCTCATCAGCTCCCTTGTTCAGTAGTCAGGGCACTGTGGTTTGGTAGTCTGCCATTATGCCAAACGTTAGTTACCTAAAAATTCCATGCAACGCAAAAACCAGTGAGCATCGATGGTCCCTGGAAATCATGTGACCTTTTCTAAAGCCCTCCAATCGAAAATCACGTGAGCCTACTCAATAAACTTTATGAAATGCAAACTTTTATAAAGACAAACGTTTGTTTTAGTTTAAATATAAACACACATTGCTAGACAGTTAGGGACCACAATCTACTCAATATTTAAAATAATATTTATTTTAAATTGTAAAGATTTTTATATGTAACATTTAATAATATTCCTCCAATTTTATGCACGTATATGTAAGAACATAATTACAGCGCTTTTTACAATGTGTAAACTTTAAAAAGTTAGCGAGATTTTGTTTTTTCCGGTTGTTGATGAGTAACAGCTGTAAATGATCACAACGCGCAGCCACGTCACAGGAGAATAAGTAGTGTCCCAATGTCAAGTGAGCTAGAGTCCTTACCAGTGCCCGAACCTGCATACACATTCACAACATCGGGAGATTGAGAATAAATTGAGACACTCGCCGAGCAGCACCCGCAGCCAGCAACAGTGCAGTGGTTGGGTGCGTCGCTCTAATTTGCGCAGTCTAGAACGTTGCGTCGCATTAGTTCCGCTTTTGGCAATCGCGTGTAAAATCAAAATAAATGCATACTTTTTTATTTGGTCAGCACGGGGTGGCCACAGGGGTGGCCAGTGACATGTCTACAGAGGCACGGGCCACCCTTGGCCTCCGTGTAGAACCGCCACTGGTCATTTTAACAGTTTAATTCGTTTTTTGGAAACTAATATGCCGTCAGTCTTTAAAGTGATTTCCATGTAATTGCCTCCTGTTATTCTTTTATGTTTAGCCTTATATAGCAAAACATTGTAAAGAAAAAAAAAGAACAGAACATTTAACAGCTTCATAAACTATATATAAGCGGCTGCATAAAGTTTTGAAATGAATCAAGCATAAATAATCACTGAATGTTTTACTGCTGAAATGAACCTTTAACAACTCATTTTCTATAGTGTTTCTGCAGCTCAGTTGGTAAACCATTGCGTTAGCAGTACAAAGGTTATGTGTTCGATTCCCAAGAACACACACATACTGACAGACTGATAAAAAATGTATATCTTGAATGCACTGCAAGTCGCTTTGGATAAAAGCGTCCGCCAAATGCATAAATGAAATGTAAACTGGCTAGGATGTGGTCACTAATAGCATACTTTACTCTGACCTCAATAGCTGTACAATTGTCTGTAAAGCCATTAGCAACAAACACATATTCAAATAAACTCTCTTACAATGATAGGCCAGATAAATCACAAACCACAATTAGTCTGATCATATTTTGATGGACTGTATGTAAATCAACACACAATGGTTCAATAAAACCACAAATCAATAATGAAAGTGCAATAAAATGCAGTTAGAACAGAATTCACCATTTCTTACATTTATGTATTTGGCAAACGGTTGTATCCAAAATGACTTATAGCATTCTATATATATTTATTAGTATGTGTGATTCCCTGGGGATTAAAGAAATTTTAAAACAGGTTTTCCTGTAGCTCAATTTGTAAATCATTGGGCTAGCCATGCAAAAAACATGGGTTTGATTTCCCTGTGAACATGCATAAATACAAAGTGTATAGTTTCAATGCACTGTATTTTTCCATGGATTAAAGTGTCTGCCAAATGCATAAATGTAACATTAACTTATTTGTCGCCTTAAAACGTTTATGTTCTTGGATCATTACTACATCCTTAATGTTTTTTTAATAAAAAATACTTTGGAGATAGTGATGGGACAGTATGAAAATTTCATATCATGATTATAGTGACCAAAGTTATCACGGTTATCAATATTATCATGGTTTTGTTAAAATGAGATGGAAATGTTCAAAAAGAACCGATACACACACTGAAAACATTTGAACAAAACAGAAATAATTTCAGGGACATGAAATATTAAACAAATTTAATATTTCATGTCCCTGAAACTATTTCTGTGGTAAAAAATAAATAAATTTGTCCAATATGTTAACAGTGAATAAATACAATACATTATCCCTTAAATGCCTTCTTGTGCAAAAAACTGTTGCATGTGCACACCTGCTTCAAACTGATTCTGGCTGGACAGGATTTACCACGAGTTTTCAAAATCACGGTAATCAAACACGGTTGTAATGATAAATACATTTTAAACGATAATACTAACCGTCAGGACATTTTATCATGGTTAATCGTGAAACCGGTAATCGTCCCATCCCTATTTGGAGAAGCTAGTGCTGTTGTCATTTCTTTTTCAACTGCCACTGTTAAACATTACTTTGGAAAAAGTGTTTAGCATACTAATGTGTGCTATTGATAGCTAATAGTTAACCACAACTGATTTAATCAAGTTGTTTTGACACGTTTATTCACTCAATTCCGTTAGATTGCCCAGCATAAGCTATTTGAGTTTAATAACACGTTTTTCAAACACGTGAAACCATTTTTTATTATCTGCCCCTCAGATATAGTACATCAAAACAAATCTATAGTCCGAAAGATTTCAAAGCAGTTCAGTTTTTTTCATGTATGTCATTTAGCAGTAAAGAAAAGTAGTAGGACAACAAACACAGTCCAAAGTTAGTACCATTTTTCTGCCTGCCACCGGTAGCATTGCGTTATTAGCATGCTGAGAAAGTGGGCTTACAACAGATTGTATACATTGTATGACTCATTATGGCTGCAGTAATCCATCAGAGAATGTTGAGAAATGCCAGATACTGTTATATATACATAAATGAGATTGAATTGAACCAGGGAACAGCTGAAAATACCCACTGGGTTTATATAAAATGGCATCTGATTTAAAATTACATTTATAACAATTAAACCGTTAAACTGAACCCAAATAATGGCAGTACTTCCTGTTTTTTTAACCGGACCACATCGTGCATCACCTTTACAGGTTTGCATTATTACTTTTAAGTTAGTTGGCAGCCCATGTTACAATTGTAACAATATTCTAAAATTGGGTGGGTTATGTTTAAGCCATGCTGGGTAAATATTGGACAGAACACACTGCTGGACATTGACCCAATGCTGGGTTGTTTTAACCCAACTGCTGGGTTATTATAGGCAAATATATGGATTTAAAATAACCCATCTATTTTTAGAGTGAAATAATGTTAAAATGTTTTATTCAAAATAGTACTAAAACTACATTACAGCAGATTCAGCCTAATATTTTCTTACCAGGAGTTTACCTTTGTTTGCATATGGTTAGTTGTTTTTACTGCTGTAAATGCAATAGCATGTAAATCATCTATTTTAAAGTCATGCTTTTGCTATGGTGGTGCTTCTGCTAGTTTACCATCTGGTGATAGATCATCATTGACTTTAGCATGGTGCAGTCAACACACAAGCATCGCAAATTACAAAACAAAGTAGTAAGTTTAGTGTCAAAGACTATCATTGATATTTGCAACTAAATTGCATAGCTAAATATTTCTTACTTTGTGTGCTTCTAGCTAGAGATTCACGATCATGATTTTTCACGGCTGATTCAGATTTTTTATTTTATTTTCAAGCAAACCATTGAAACACCACGGCACTAATGATTTTAGCTTTAAAATGTGTAATATAGTAACATTAAAAAGCATCAGAATTAACACAATACTGTGTTCTACCTTGCACAATGTGTGATTTCAACATAAGAACTTATAATTGTAAATTTTATCTCATTTTCTGCTGAAATTCTCATTACCGCAATGTGTCCGGCTGTGTTTGAACATGCCTTATGTTGTAATTTAATCAAATTAACACAAAAATATTAGGAAAAAAAATAAATTGATGTTTTGCTACACTACTTTAGATGACAGAAAAAATATTTACTGAATATTCATGTATAATAATAATAATGAAGAAAAATTAGGAAAATGATGTCTCCATGCCTGATGTTCTCATCCTCCGCAACACTTTTTGAGAACAGTTTAAGCACAAATACAGAATTTTAATAAAGTTTGATTTTGAGTGACCAAGAACATGGACCAGTTACTTCAAGATGGCTACCAGGTAAGATCATTTTTTTACAGTTAATTTGAAATATTGTCTTGTCAGAATGCTTACACGACATTTTGATTATCATTACCGCAACAGATGCTTATTAAATGTTAATTTAATTAATAGAAGCATAATACTTTGATTTTAAATGCATGTGCAGAATCTCCAAATTATGTTCCTTCAGGTTTGTCATGTCATTTTGAAAATATGTCGGTGTTGATGCTTTCTGACTGTTGCGCTAATGAGATTTTTTAGGACTAATTTTTTAAATTATGTTACAAAAAGTGTTAAATGATAAATAAAAGTTTTTAAATTAATGTTCCCATTTACTCCAGACTTTGTTTTTCAATGTCTGGTGGGAAAAAAGTTAATTTAAGCAATTTTTACATTTTCATGCTTGACATTTTTAAAACCTGAAAACGTGTTCCTGATGTGTTGTTATACTAAGCAAAAAATGATTTGTTAATTTTACATGTTTATTTTAGAAGAAAAATTTCCTGGAAGGCATTTTGTGAAACTTTTGTAAAAAAAACTGCTGGGGGGAATGAGTTAAAGGCACAACTGCATAGTACCACAATCCAAACAAAACAAAAGTCAACACTCCAAACAAAGATGTTACTTAATCAGCATTCAGCATTTGTTTTTGTTTTTAAATTTGGTGTAAAGAAAAAAATCTTACCAGACAAACTAAATTAAACCAAAGTAGGCAATATAAATAAATTTTTCCAAAATGTTAAATCAAATAATGTTTAGTGCAATAAGTAAAACAAAGATGCTACAGCAGGTGCTTTTTAAATCAAATTATTTCAATGTAATTTTAAGGTAAAATAAAAACATTTTTATCCTATAGCCTACAAAACTGACCTTTACTTCTGGCATTTTAAAGGTGCATGCAAGTTCACCTTTTACAAAAAGAAGCATTTCAGCTTTGTCACAAGTTAAGTAAATTGTTATTTGCAGACATTGCAATCTTCACGTCATGTGCACAGATTTTGAAATACTTCCACATAAAATACATGTTTACAAATGATTAAAAATGTAGTCTGGGCACACTTCCAGAAAAATCAGATGAAAAAATATTTAAAGGCTAACTGTGTAGGATTTTCACGTACTGTTTGTAAACGCAACATTCAAACTTGGTCAGTAGTAGGGATGCACCGGTTGACCGGTCATAAGTCAGAACTGGACGGTTTTTGCTTATAATGCGCGATCTGCAACCAGACAGTTTCGATTTATGGCCAGTCAACTGTGTCCATTCCTACTTCTAGCCAAGTTTGAATGTTGCGTTTCCAAACAGTAAGTGAAAATTCTGCATAGTGAGCCTTTAAACCTGACACGTGAATAATCCCACGAATAACCCAATCATCAAATGGTGTGATTATGTCTCATATCACCTTTCTGGATCTTTGTTAGCTTTCAGTCTTTTCTGCTCTCCTTCCATGTAAAATATCTGTAATGCATTCAAGGTGCTTGTAACAAGCTCCACATGTTCCACAGCTGTGAGGCCACAGGCCTGGCCCAAACCCTGAAACAATGACTGCCTGTGTGGCACACTGAAAGCTGACCGAAAACAGGGTGCTTGTAGTTTAGTCATTGAATGCTCTGGGCTGTAACAATTTCAGATTTGACCCCAGGTAGGGGCACTCTGTGAAAGGGGACCTTGTTTTTAATTGTGTCTGGGGTTGTGGGCTTCTATTATAAAGTTTGACTAGTTTGAAGAGAATGATTGGCAATTTGCAAGAGATTAAAGTTTAACATCGTTGTTGCCCTAAATAGAAGAACCATCTGCATGTTTTTTATCTTTCATCTCAAGTGTCCAAGCAGACAGACCGTTACCCAGGATGTGGAAATAAGATCTGCAGAAGTATAGAGGTTAAACTACCACATGAAGATAAAGATGCAGTCCGGAGGAAATTTGCACTAACCGACAATTTTCAGAAAACAGAAAAAACACTGAATTTGTATTTTTTTAAATAAAGAAACATTGTGTCGTCCTATTGTGTCATAAAAGTTAATATGGTAGCATCATATACTTTAAGGTTACTACTATTAACTTTTACCAAAACCAAGCTCAAATTGAATTACAAAATTTTGACCTAGATTATAAAAAATAGTTAATTTCGCAAAGACAATGTTGTCAATAATTTCTCATCATCATGTCGTTCCACACACACTTAAAGGAATAGTTAATTTTCTTAAAAGAAAAATCCAGATAATTTACTCACCACTATGTCATCCAAAATGTTGATGTCTTTCTTTGTTCAGTAAAGAAGAAATTATGTTTTTTGAGGAAACATTGATGGATTTTTCTTATTTTAATGGACTTTAATGGACACCAACACTTAACACTTAACTCAACACTTAACAGTTTTTTTTCAACGGAGTCTCAAAGGACCACAAACGATTCCAAACGAGGCACAAGGGTCTTATCTAGCGAAACGATTGTCATTTTTGACAAGAAAAACAAAAAATACGCACCTTCAAACCACAACTTGTCGTCTAGGTCCGGTCCAGCGTGACCTAACGTAAATGCGTAGAGACGTAGGGAGGTCACGTGTTACATATATAAAACGCACATTTGTGGACCATTTTAAACAACAAACTGACACAAAGACATTAATTAGTATCGTTTCACATACAACAACGTCGGAGTGGTCCTCTTTCTCAACACCTGTAAACACTGGGGCGTAGTTTCGCGTTCGTCCTCTGTGACCTCTTGACGTCATGACGTATTGCCTGAGGTCACGCTGACGCCTTCAGGACCGGATCTAGACGAGAAATTGTGGTCAAAAAGTGTACATTTGTCACTTCTATTGTCAAAAATGACAATTGTTTCGCTAGATAAGACCCTTATGCCTCGTTTGGGATCGTTTATAGTCCTTTGGAACTCCGTTGAAAAAAACTGTTATGTGTTTAGTTAAGTGTTAAGTGTTGGTGTCCATTAAAGTCCATTAAAATGAGAAAAATCCAGCAATGTTTTCCTCAAAAAACATAATTTCTTCTGGACTGAACAAAGAAAGACATCAACATTTTGGATGACATGGTGGTGAGCAAACCATCTGGATTTTTCTTTCAAGAAAACGGAATATTCCTTTAAAGGAATGAGCCCCATTTACTTCCACAGTAGGAAAAAATTATATTATGTAAGTGAATGGGGCTCATGATCGGTTTGGTTACAAACATTTCTCAATATATCTTCATTCGTGTTTATCAGAACAAAGAAACCGATACAGGTTCGTAACAACACGAAAGTGAGTAAATGACATAATTTTCATTTTTGGGTGAACTATCCCTTTAAGACCTTTGTTCATCTTTGGAACATACAAGTAAAGATATTTTTCCGACCCCCAGATTGACAGCAAGACAACACCCACATTCAAACATTGAAGATGGAAGGAGTTACGAGGTTTAGCCATATAATTATAACATTAACATTAGTTAAATGTTTACAAAACCCACAGACAGATGTCAATATGTGACATATTTTGGTGTAGCACATGTCACCAAACCTTGTGAAAGTGAGAACTCCAACTGGGATCCCTAATTACTGTACATCCCCAAAACAACACTGTCCAACTTAGTGCCCGATTACCAACAACAAACATAATACTGTACAAACATTTTATTTTCAGTTATTTGAGAGAGTTGTTAACTTATGTCAGACCTCAACTACTCTGTAAAGTGAATCAAGCATGATGTCACAGATTACCGCGCTGACTTTATTTTCCTGTAAGTTACACAAGTAGCACATCAGATGCAGTGTTTTGCAATATCAAGACCATTACGTTACCTTAAAAGTGGAACATGTACCGTTATACAGAGCGTGCTGTAAACTGTATGTTGATTATCACGAGGATCAGACTGCGATCTAACTTTATGTACACTTTTGGCATGAGTTTGACATTTTAACTTTCGACACACAAAATGCTCACTACTAAAAGTATAAATAACCTCTAAAGTGAAATATTAACAGTAAACAGTGTTAAACAGTACTCTAAATATTTGAAACCAAGTGTCACACTGTAGTGAACTGATAAACTGCAGTAAATAATGTTACTGACGTATACTTTAAACTATTATATACTTGTTGTTACTATGTAAGGCTCAAAACACTATCTGGGAATTAAACTACAACATACTACACTACAGTAAACACAAGTATACTACAGTATTTTGTCATATATCTGCGGTAGGTGTGTGGGTACAGCTAGGTTTTGAGACACCGTCCATGTGGTCTACCAAACGGGCTAAACTTTTCTCGGAAAGATGAGACATAAATCAACTTACCAGAGTGCACTGATCAAAATGTAGTAGATAAAAACAAAATGATAATCCGTAAAATGAATGTGGATAGTCCCCCCCTGTCCCCCCAGGTCCAGCAGGGGTTACAGTCACATCATATGAGCAGCTGCACGAGCAAAGTTACGCTGATAAAAGTGCGTTACGACCACGGCGTCTTTACTCTCCAAATGGGAGGCGCCGTTAGTCGACTTCCCTGATTTCAGTCTCTATAACGACTCCTCAAATGTCTGCAGTGAAGACAAACGGCTCTTTTTGTTACGAAAAACATCCATTTCTTGCGCACGACGGTTTTTGAAGAGCCAGCCAGAAGGGTCACATCCCTGCTGTATCGCACAGGGTGTACCCTACCCGCTAACGTTGTCGTAGGGCTGCGCATGCGCGAAGGCGGCTTCAAAAGAACAAGACGGGAGGCCGGTCAGTGAGGGTCGTGGATTATGATTATTATTACGGAGGTAATGTTTTGTTAAATACATTTAGGGTTAGGGTAAATAAGATTTTGGGTAAATGGTGATTTCAATATACTAAAACTTTACTTTAGAATAGTTTTTAACTTCACAAAAATTCACATGAAAATACTGTAGGCTATAGGCTACTTTAGTATTTACAGTAAACTGTACTGTATAGTATAATACTGTGGTGTTTGGAACATTGACATTGTAAATATTACGGTGCAGCCTACTCAAGTTTAACAATTCACTACTAACTTACATGCTTTAGTATACATCAACAGTGTAGCAATTACTAGGCTGTAGCCTACTATACCACAGTACACTACGTTTTGCTAAGTTTACCACTGTAAACACTAAAGTATACATCAGTATTATTTCATGTGGGCTGTACTGTAACAACGCATCACCTTTTCTGTGTCACCCGCAGGTTAGGATTACGTGTATTTGGTTTGCTTGGGGAAAAAACAAAACATGTTGTCATTTGCACAGGGTTAGACATAGGCAACTCTAGGAAGTACGTTAGGGAAATGCTTTTTAGAACTCTAGGAAGAACTTTAGGGAAATGCTTTTCAGAAATATGTAAATTAAGCCTATCAGGCCATCAAATTTTTATCATATCAATCCAAACTGACATTACTTAGTGTTAACTTAGCCCAGAGCTATTTTTTTTTTTTCGATGTTGCCAAATTTGCAAATGATCTCAGAATCGTGTCTCTGTGTTGGTTATAGCTGTCCAGCACTATTAGTTAAAAATCTAAGCCTCAAGCATTCATGTACTGTTTGTATTGTATCTATTTTGATATTGCCTGTTTTTCTGCACTGCTGCATCCTGACCTGATTGTTCTTGTAATGTTTTCAATTAAGTTTATTTATGTAATGTTAAGCATGACTGGAGGCACAAATAAATGAGAGAATCAATCATCGGGGCTGTTTACACCTCTTTGGACGCAGTTCCTTCTGCACAAAGGGAACACATTTCAAAGCAGTTAACATTTAATTGTTAATAGTGCCTATAATTAAAATAAACAGGCACAACAATAAATGCATTGCATTGTACTGAAAAGGATAAAATGATAGATTTAAAGCAGATGATAGCTTTGAAAAAAAGATAGAAATTAACGTTTTAGAATCATGCGGTTTGCTAATTTTGATGTACCATAGTCAGATCAACAATAAAGTCACATCAGAAGAACAAAACATGGTCTGTAACCTATAAAATTACTACTAAATCAAAAAGCCACATCCTGCTGTAAGACTATAATGAACATGTTTTTGGCCTGTGGGAGGAAACTGGAGTACCCAGAGTAAACCCACACGGACACAGGGAGTACATACAAATTCCACACGAAACACCACCTGACCTCTAGCCAGGGCTCAAACTGGGAGGACTAAGTGCTACCCAATGAGCCACTGTGCCTCCCCCAGAATGCATCAAATTAAAGGAAAACATGGTATTTCAATATTTTACTTTGTTCTTCCCTCAACAAGTTTAGCACTTAGTTTGCAGCACTTCGACCTCGGCGCGCAGTAACATCATCACTCCTGACTACTCCCCCTCTCGCTCAAACTTTCATCAATATTACTGCACCCGAGGTCGAAGTGCAAACTAAGTGCTCTTCCGCCATACAATATAGTTCTCATTTTTATTCCCTTAAAAAATCGCCACGTTTTATTTTGTGCCACCATATTGGTGTAACTACTCATGTAACAGTCTTTAAATAGGGAAAACATGGAAGTGTTTGGTGGCTTCTAAATTCATCCCTGTTTGGATCCTAAGGAATGTATGGGGCTAGGCTAAATGCTAACACATTCACGATGCGCTGTACAAAAATTAAGTGCACGCATTAAAAAAGATAGATATGTATTAATTTGGATAAGTTGAGGTAAGAACATAGTAAAATATTGAAAAACGGTGATGTTTTCCTTTAAGACTGAATTTGCATACTTTGTTATGATGGTTATAATCAAAGATATTAATATAACCATTTTTAAAATGTACACACACCTGCTGCATTATTAATGGATTTTTGTTTAATGCCTAATTTAAAAAAGTAACATTTTGAATTCAAACAATATTTGGATGACACCCTGTAATACCACCACAGACCCCTAAGGGGTCCCATACCTATGTTTTACCCAATGGTTCTACCTTTGTTGCATTTTTGCAGTAAATGCACTGGAAATAAATATACTCTGCAGCCACATACAAACTTTTCACATGCACAGGTCCTGTATTATGTTGTATGCTATACTGAAATAATTCAGTGAATATGATCACAGTAGGAGATTCCTCAACCTTCCTAGTCTAGATACATGTGCTTCACATGAAGTAAATTCAAAGCGATAATACATCACAGAAGAACAAAGACAAATACTTTACCAAAACGTGAATTGTCAAATTTCCATTATCCAGGCAAGTCCAATTGCATTAATAATAGAGGATACCCACCCTATATGAGCATTTATATACTCTTTAGTGGTGTTTGAATTCTTTCACAATGTTGAAACTATAGTTAATCTTCAAACCTTAGAGATTAAACTGAAGTTTGGGCTTGGATAATATTGATTTCCTAAGTTAATAATTTTTTGATTTGTTACTGCCACTTAAAAAAAGGGGGAATGCTGTGTGGTTTGGCAAGGTTGCTTGGTAAGACTGGGTGATTACATCAAGTATTTGCGGCTAGGAAAAACTATTTCACTCGATATTATTCTGGGTTTCTCTTCCATACTGTTGGTAACAAATCAAACAATCAGTCATCTACACAGAAGCTGTGGATTTTTTAGTTTTCTTTCTTAAATATATTATTTAAGTAGGGTGGATCTCTCTCTCTCTCTCTCTCTCTCTCTCTCTCACACTCTTATCTCTTGTCCTAAATTGACTCATGTTATCACAAAAGGCCAGCATGTGTTCTTTTCATTAAGCAGACGATAGAATTGTCCAATGGCTTTTATAGCCAAGTCTTGTGCATACAACTTTCAAAAATAAACCCATTCATGTAGAACGGAAATATATCCAATCTCGTCTAAATATATAACACTGTACACTTTTTAAGAATCCTGATAGCCTACCATTTGTTTGTTATTATTGATACATTTAAAGGGCCACTGTGTTTTGGACCATATTATAGTTTACTCTATATTTATTCTTAAGCCTAACATATTTATACTTAAAGGGAAAAAAGGTGAATTTTAATTCTAATGGGGCTTTAAAGGGGACATATCATGAAAATCTGACTTTTTCCATGTTTAAAGCTCCACTGTGTAGGATCTACTCCTATCTAGCGGTGAAAGTCTATATGACAACCAACTGAATATTACTTTCTAGCCCCCCCCCCATTCGGAACGCGTTTTAACTCGTACGGTGGCCTAGCCGTGTCATGCCAAGGTTAACATGGCTTCCAGTAGCTACAAAGCAAAAGCAATGAAAAAAATGAACAATTTGCAATGTCCTTTGCCTGTGATCCATCATTCAAAGCACACAGATTTATGTTTAACATGGAAAAAGTCTGATTGTCATGATATGTCCGCTTAAAATCACATACAAAAAGCAACCATAAATGTAGCTTAGACACTCCTTTTTCATCGACGCGAAGAAAAATATCACAGGGGCTGTTAAACTTGGTATTAAGATGTGTTTTCGTCGATCAGATCACAAGTGGACGAGAGAGACACAGTACGTTTACACTTGGTGCCGTTTTTTTTTTTCCATTTTCGACCGCTTCTCTCCAGATTACTGAGGAGATGGTCTGTGAACGAGTCCCTCTCCTGTCATTTAATCATGAGCGGAAGTAATGACGGGTTTAAATGGACGCGAACTAATATTATGTCAGAGTCCAATGCTTATGTTTAAGTAAACTTTACATGTCCATGTATATGTAAGAGCTTTCTCTGATATTGGTGAAATAAGATTGCTCAACTTTCACACGCTTGTAAAATGAAACGAAAGACGCGCAGATCAGACGCTTTTATCAGTGAAAGGCTAAAACTAGCGCTGTACACCGTGTGTTTGTGTTAAAGGTCAGAAAAGATGAAAAACATTTATCTCAGTACCTCAGATTACATAAATGGGCGGAGAGACGGCGTGTGGCTGTTCGAACACATTAAACCACATGCGTGGTTACACTAACAAGTGTTATGCACAACCATGCTATAGTTAGCCAAGGAACTATAAAACTTCAAGTTTACAACATAGACTGTATATAGATGTAAACGAATATGCTGAATTACCTGTGGTGAAGATAGAAAGTAGGTAACTTCTGTGTCCCTTGAGCCTCATGATCTTGGTAAACTAACATTAATTTACTCCAATATTGACTTTGGTCTTGATGTTTTTCCTGTCGCGTTGTCGTTTTAAATCCCCGTTTAGCTTCCTTGGCGACGTGTTTTAATGTCCTCGAGAATATGTCTTCAACAGGCTTTTAAATCTGCCTCAAATCAAAGCATTAGATCGCAGGATCATCATGGCGTGCGGCTGTTGTAAAATCCGAAGGATTCAGTCTACGCAGGTCGCATATCCAGGCTGCATACGTCATCAAGCCTGGTTTATTTAAATTAACTGAGCATTACATTCGCAAGTCATACGCATATTACATCAATTTATAATTAACTTAGAATAATTGTCAGCTTTATAATTGTTAATATTCTGAAATAAGACTGTCTCGATGACGTTTACCGCCTACACATGCAATCTCCGGAGGCTTCAGCTAGCGGCCAGCGTGAGTGTAGTCTGAAAGCGCGAAAGGCGGAGCTTGAATTTCAGGAATGTCCCTCGTCTGCGAATGTATTTCAAAGATGGAGGCACAACATGGATGCGCCAGTCGAGCGACTCGACCGTATGTATTTTAAATAGCAGATTCTACACTTGCGAGAATACTTTGATTAGTGGGGTGGAAGTAATTACACATGAATGAGCACATACTTTTGAAAGAAAACATGGGTTTTTGCTAAGAATTAACTCAAAAAGTACACAGTGGAGCTTTAAGTAATTGGGTCCCCAGTGCTTCTATCAACCTAGAAAATGTAAAAAGATCAACCCAGTAACTTAGTTTTGGTAAACCATTCACCCCAAACATGTGAAATAATAGGTAAGTGAAAATTGGCTCTTCTTGTGATGTCAGAAGGGGATAATACCACCCCTTAAAGGATAAGTCAATTTTCTTTAAAAAAAAAAAATCCAAAATGTTGATGTCTTTCTTTGTTCAGTCGAGAAGAAATGATGTTTTTTAAGGAAAACATTCCAGGATTTTTTTCATTTTAATGGACTTTAATGGACCCCAACACGTAACAGTTTTAATTCAGTTAAAAATTGCAGTTACGATCTTGAACGAGGCATAACGGTCTTATCTAGTGAAGCAATTGTCATTTTTGACAAGAAAAATAAAAAATATGCACTTTTAAACCACAACTTTTCGTCTATTTCCGGTCATGTGATGTGCCAGCACGACCTCACGCAATACGTCATCACGTTAAGAGGTCACGGAGGATGTAGGGCTGTCGCGGTAACCGCATTATCGCATGACCGCGCTACTGACAAGCCCAACCGCATGGAAAAAAAGCAACCGCAACAACCGCGCCTTTCACGTTAAATTCATGAAACTATATGCCGCCTTGTTTTTCACCTCATACAGTACATGTATAATAAAGGCCAAATAGATTTTCAAGAGTTAAGAGAGTAGGCCAGTTTTTTTTTCGTAAATATCAATTAAAAATGTAATGCTTCATATTTCGTTAAATCATACAGTGAATGTGTGGAAAAAGTAAAACTGAGATGACAAAATAACTCTGGCGTCGTCTGCCTCTAGATGCAGTTTTAAAGATTAAAATAACTTTAAAATAACTGATCAACCCAAATAACGGCAAAATATAACTGGTTGCTTACCAGCATTAAAACCTCATAAAAAATACTTTTATAGGTTTTTTCTTTGTGCATCTGCACCGTCCGCTCTGTGGATGCAGCCAATATAACGCCACGGTTGCTTTTTTGAATTGACTGCACACTTGACTTTCACCTAGACATTTAGATATGCAAGTTTTTCATCAACAGTATCTGCGTGAAACATTATAAACACTGATGATCATCTGCCGACTCGACTGTTTAATCACATCCTCTATACACGGAGAGTCTGCTTTATTAACGGCTTTTCCTTTGCTCCGCGTGAGCTAAACGTTTCCGCTTTTTATTTTTTTACTCTCATATATTTCTACATATTTTCGACAAAGGAAGACACAGGATATAATGTAAGTTATTATAGATAGCATTTAAGTTTGTTCTGAAATGATGACAAATCTGTGTGACTAAAAATTACCTCTCCAGCTTAATGTAGCCATAATAATGATACATTCGTTTTCATACTTTATATATAAACGTTAATTTATCTACCAATATATTATTAAAATGCCCTAAATTATTATGCATTGCCTTCTGTATTGCATTCGTTTTGTATATTTACAGGTGCAAAAATACTGGCTAATTTTAATTTCTTTAAGACACTGCTGTGTTCTGTTTTGACCGATGCTCTGTTAATTTGCGCTTAACAAGCCTAAATGATGTTCTTCAATTTATTTTTGTTTTCTCAAAAATATATTTAGCTGTAGTATAGTTGTGGTTTAAAAGTGCATATTTTTTATTTTTCTTGTCAAAAATGACAATCGTTTCACTAGATAAGACCCTTATGCCTCGTTTGAGATCATTTAAAGTCTTTTGAAACTGCAATTTTAAACTGCATTAAAACTGTTATGTGTTGGTGTCCATTAAAATGAGAAAAATCCTGGAATGTTTTCCTCCAAAAACATAATTTCTTCTCGACTAAACAAAGAAAGACATTTTGACATGGTGGTGAGTAAATTATCTCGATTTTTTTTTAAGAAAATTGACTAAACCTTTAATCTGCAGTATCCAACCACGGCACTGCCATTTAGTGCAGAGATCAGCTCATTTGCATTTAAAAGGACACATTTTTGCTCACACCTCAAAGTGGCAATTTTAACATGTTATAATAAATTTTTAGCTGAAACTACACATATGTACTCCGGGGACACTAAGGATTTATTTTACATCATAAAAAAACTCTTGTGAAATGTCCCCTTTAAAGGTTTGAACTACATTTTCGTCTCTGACTTTTGATACCACTCTATGCAAATACACAAGACACAAAACGAACATTATAACAGTCTTTCAGAGTTTATTATTAAATCCGGAATAATCTTGTTTAATCCCCCAACAATTTAGCTCTTTCTATTTCTCTCAAATCCACTGATGCAAGGCTTTGCAATAATGCACATGCTTAACTCTAATTTTGGCTGTGTAACTGCAGGGCAGTTCGTTACAGAATACCAAAATACAATAGTCTTCTATGATGATCCAAAATTGAGAAAAGCGATGGATGGAAAGCAATTCAATGTTGGCTTTTATGACACAGTATTGAGGAATATTTGCCAGCGGGAATTATTACATATACCATGTTGTTTGCCCAGAACATTTAATCTGGCCTTAGCAACCAGACCAACAGTTTTTTGAAGCGTCCCAGTGGTTCACATGGCACATCTAACTGTGGCTTAAGGCCCTTCTAAAACCACTGCAATGCTATGAGTCATCTGACTCCAAATCATCTGGCACAGAATCAAGCATAGATGACACCAGACAGAAAGCTATCATCATGACCTCTATGGGTTTAAAGCAATCAATAGTCTGCATAGTGTATAATACTGATGTGATTGCATTACAGTAAAGATAATTATTACTATGTATTTGATACCTGCAGTGCCTTTACGCTGCTTGAAAAAATGAGAGAAGATTGACACGTTATTAAAACCATGTTGTTAAAATCATTTGTTGCTTGTAGGTGGTGTTATATAAGTCTTTCACTTAATCTGACTATGACCTAAAATCAGAACGGATTGCATACGCTCCATCATGCTTGATCTTTTCTATCCATGCCTATATATTTAACAAGAAACACAACCTTCTTAACCTCTCAAGTAGGATAAACAAAATAAAATAATATTGTTTACATCTCAAACAGTACTGACAATATTAATATACCATGCACATACACATTACATCATAAATATTTTCAAAATATGTGCCAGTTTAAAAGTGCACTTGTTATTTACTGTTCACCACATAAGCAAAACAAACGTAAGTTTTACATAAAAAACAAAATGACTGCATTAAATTGAATGTGACATAGTTTGTACCATTTACATAGAAATTTGGATTTCATGACTCGTGTGATTGTATTTGTTTATGTGTAAACTTTATTAATGAGGGAAAATTATTAAGTCATACCTTTAAATAGTGTGTGGGAATTTAACAATACAACTTGGCTGGTGTGGATGTCACTTCCTGGAAGTGAATATTATTGTCATTGTGGTCTAAGATACAATGAACTTAACTTAATCTTGACACTTAAAAGTAACTGACATCTTTATATTGACGCTCTTCTCAGTTATCTGACTGAGACACATTGCAGGACTCTTCCTTCTCAAGCCTTTCCGTTAAGTCTGTCAAAAAAGGAAAAGGGTCTATTACTAAGCGACATTAAAATGAAAAATTTTGTCATTTCTAATTTAAGTGATAGAATGTATATATTATAACATTGATTGGTTTGGACTTTTTTAACTACATACACTGACAGAAAAAAAACTAAATGTACCTCGGCTCTCACTGAGGCAGTCCCCTTTTAAAAAGTACAGTTCATAGTACCACAGATATACATATTGGTACCAAATGTATACATATCTGTATGGTTAATGGTACATTAGGACCTTTTTAAAGTGACAGCTGGGGTACACTGTAAAAATTTGCTGTAGTTATGCACTTACTGTAACTTTCAGTAACTTACTGTAGATTTAAATTTATGTCATTTACTGGTTTGTTCAAAGTTAAATGAACATTAAACATTAAGGGATAGTTCACCCCTTAAAATAAAAATTCTGTCATAATTTTCTCATCCCCATGTTGTTCTAAACCTGTATGAATTTCATTTTTCTGATGAACACAAAAGAAGATATTTTGATAAATGATTGTAAGCGCACAGCAGTGTGACCATTGACTTCCATAGTACACTGTTAAAAAATTCCGTAGAAATTACAATGTTATTGCAGCTGGGTTGCCGGTATTTCACCGCAGATCCAAATGTATGTTATCCACTGGCAAGAGTTTGCTCAAAGTTAAATAAATTTGAAATATTAACTTTCAAATTTATTTATCTTTACAGAATAAAACCATACAACAACAGCCTCATGCAAAGCATTCTGGGAACCAGAAATCATCATCAACCTTTTTCTGTTTTTTGCTTCAGATTTTGTTTCCCAGAATGTTTCGCCTGATGCCGTTTTTTTAGTTTTACTCTGCAAAGACAAAGACCTGTAAATGTTTAATGTTCATTTAACTTTGAACAAAATGTTGCCAGTAAAAAACATAAATGTAAATTTACGGTAAATTACCGGCAACCCAGCTGCAATTTCTACAGATTTTTTTTACAGTGTAGGAATAAAAAATATGATGGAATTGAATGGGTACCGTCAACTGTGTGCTTTCCATCATTTATCAAAATATTTTCTTCATCATTTATCACAATACTTCTAAAATATTTTTCCCTACTATGGAAGTCAATGGTCACCATCTGCCGTGTGTCCACCATCATTCCTCAAAATATCTTCTTTAGTAAATGATGACAGAATTTCCATTTTATGGTGAACCTTAACAAGTCAATGTCTTTACAGAATAAAACTACAAAATAACAGCTTCATGCAAAGCATTCTGGGAACCAGAATTCCTCATCCACCTTTTTCCTTCGGATTTTGGGTCCCAGAATGCTTTGCATGAGGGTGTTATTTTAGGTTTTATTCTGTAAAGATAAAGGACTTGTTAATGTTTAATGTTCTTTTGACTTTAAACAAACTGTTGCCAGCAAATAATTTAAATCTACAGTTACTAGCAAACAGCTGACAGTAATACTTTCATTTCTATAGAATTTTTTAACAGTTTAATCAATTAAATCAATTGAACAATTATTTGAAAAACTTATCGGAATTACAATTACAGGTGAAACAATTACATAATCGCCATAGCCTCACTGTAAAAAATTTGCTGTAATTATGCAGCTGGTTACCAGTAACTTACTGTAGAATATAAAGACTGAAAATGTTTAATGTTCTTTTAACTTTGAACAAACTGTTGCTTGTTCAAAACTGTTGTAAATAACAGAAATGTAAAATTTACAGTAAGTTACTGGCAGGTAGTTGCCAGTAATACCCAGTAATACTGTAATTTCTACAGAATTGTTTTACAGTGCAGCGGCTCATTTCTGTGTGTTTCAGCCGTATGTTTGGGCAACAAAAAAACGGTGTATATAACTCCCATAATTATTTGTTATTAACATCATAATTTAGTTTTGGAAGTATAGAATTTACCATACAGCTGCTTTACAGAAAGTTATAAAACATTTAAAAACTTTGGTGTAAAGTATGTTTATCATTAATAATAATAATAATCACAATTACAAGGCACTGTAAAAAATTTGCTGTAATTTTGCAGCTGGTTGCCAGTAACTTACTGTAGAAGATAAAGTCTGAAAATGTTTCATGTTCATTTAACTTTGAACAAAATGTTGCCAGTAAATAACATAAATGTAAAATCTACAGTAAGTAACTGGCAGCTAGTTGCCACTAATACCCATTAATACTGTAATTTCTACAGACATTTTTTACAGTGTGAATAATCAAACAATTATGATTTTTGTCATAATCGTGCAGCCCTACGTACATATGTTAACCATTGTAGGGTTTCTGTATAAAGCCAGATAAGCAAAACACATTCAAAATACAAATCTTAAGACCCGGTTTCACACTACTGTAGTCCCATAAAGTGCATGCTTGAGCTATAAAAACAATTTGCCCTGATATATTTTGAAATGTATCAATACTATTGTTTTGTATTGCATTGTACATCAGTCTTGTTTTTTCTTAGATAAATATAAAAGTTACCTAATTATCCTTATTTAACAAAAGCCTAATCCTGGCCTAATCTAAACTCTGGTTTTAGGGGCGGTTTCCCGGACAAGGATTAGACTAGTCGTAGACTAAATTAAACATAAGAGCTGTCCAAACTTAAAACAACTTAACCCCTTAGGCGTCACCCCACCGAGTTAGATCTACACTCTTGGAGCTTTCAAACGATATATACAGTCTGTCAAGATTAGATAAGACTTTACATGCAAAGCACTGAAGTTAACATAGGCGTCCTGCTGGTAGGACAGTGACATTTAGCAGGATATAAATGTTTTGAGGCACACATTCTATATAAATGAATCAATTACTCTCCATACATAATTTATTTTATATAACACTGTTAAAATGTCTATTCTAGAGGCTTAGACCTTTCCGACTATATATGGTGATAGATTCAAATTTACATCAACAATATTGCAGGCCGCCTGAATATCTCAGCTAGGAATAATGGAACAGGACTCCGGTTCTATTTTGTGGGTTTCCCGAACCCGGGGCCATGATTGAGAGGGACGGCCGGGGGCATTCGTATTGCACCGCTAGAGGTGAAATTCTTGGACCGGCGCAAGACGGATGAGAGCGAAAGCATTTGCCAAGAATGTTTTCATTAAGTAAGGCATGTTTGTTAAAACTAGTTATATTTCCTAATTAGGCCTAGTCCTGATTTAAGCTAACCCCTGTCCGGGAAACTGCTCCTTAATGTGATAAATTGGTATAAGATTTCTGGGTCTTGGGGGGGCATGATTTTTTATAATTGTATGGTGCCATTTTGCTATTATGTGACCCATGACATCTCACTTTCATTGAATTAATAAAGTGACCAGCATATTGTGTTAAGTAAATCCTGTGTTGTTCTATGGAAAAAGATAATAGTGCAGGTTTAAACTTTGGGTAACTCAGGGTAGGTAAATACTAACTGAATTGTTATTTCTGGATGAAGTGCTTTAACTACACTAAGAAAGGATGTGTTAATGTGAAAGCATTGTTTTGTGTTATCCTATTAGGGCAGTTTCCCAGACAGGGTTTAGATTAATCCAGGACAAGGCCTTGGTTATATATATTAGGACGTTTAAGTTGTTTTACAAACAAACCTTACAAAAAAAAACAAGCCTGGTGTGCATCTTGAGACGAAACAATGACACTGATGTATGTTAAAGGCGGGGTGCATGATCTCTTAAAGCCAACGTTGACATTTGAAATCACCTAAACAAACACGCCCGTACCCCAATAGAATCTGGACCTTCTTTTGATAGCCCGCCCCACACATACACAACCCAGGCAACGATGTTTGTTAGTAGACACGCCCCTTACTGCTGATTGGCTAAATAATCACACACCCCGCCTTTAAGATATGTCAGTACAAGATGTTTTTAAAGCCCTGTTCATAAGCCCTGTCCGGGAACCCACCACCGATATGTGTTATTTTAACACATTATGTGTCATTTCGTGTTATTTTGAGTTCAAATAAATAAAAGAGACAACACAAGATGTGTTAAAACAACACAAAGTCGGTTGTTCAAAAACTAAAAGAGAGATGTGTTAAGTTAAGGACAACACATCAGATGTGTTGTACTTAACTAGACACAAGTTGTGTTATTTTAACACATTAGTTTTAAGAGTGACGCCTAGATATTACATAAACTCTCTGCGTGTAAATCCAACACTTGACCATTCGTTCTGTTTGTAAATAAATAAATATACAAAATGATCTACTTACAATTAAGTACAGTGTTGTAGATCTGGATGTAGCCAAACTCTTTGTTCCTATTTAAATCCACACTAAAAACAAAGCGCAGTTCCTGTGGGAGCTCAGATCTTGGTAAATTTAGTACAGTTGGGATGATCCTCTGTGACATGGGCCCTTCAGACAGGGCCTGGTGCATTTGGTAAGAGCAACAGTCATCCTTCAGGAAGTTTGGGGTGATGAGTAACACCCAACAGTGGCTGTCATGCAACGCCTGCAGTAGCTCTGAAAACACAGCTCCACCTAGTGGACAATCTCTTTCCTGCAGGTAACAGCGCAGACCTTTTGAAGGGTCTTCTAGAAAGGATGCCAAACCTTGTGCTTGCTCGATGTCTTTATCACTGTGACACAAACAAACGTCGTATCTGAGAGTTGAACGGAAGGTTGAGAAAAGAACAGTGGGCAGAGGTTTTTGGGAGGGAAATGAAGAGGACTTTGAGGATGCACTGGATGTGTATTCAGAGTTTGCAGAAGAGCAGCTGGAATTGCTTATTGTTGGGATGTCTTTCTGAGAGCGTTTACATTGGTCCAAATTATTTCTTTGTTTCCCAAAATGTTGACGAAACCAGCCTGTTTGAGCAAAGACATGCATACCCTTATGTAATACACAATAAAAACATATTTACAGATTTTATGAAAAGTATGTTATTGTACGTCAAGGACTTCTTTTAAGGTTTAAAACAATTTTAATATTTTCTGTATTTAGTTGTGGTACTATACATGTTAATCTACTATGACAGTCAGACATAAAGTGCTGCAATAACTTACCCATAATGCCGCTGGCACGGTTTTCCTCCATACTGCTCCATTATCTCAAGGATAAACTACAACAGACACAGGCACAAAATGTATTAATTCACAATGTGAATTAACAAACATCTTTATCACATTTTTATCTTTATTTTTAAAAAAGTAGTTGTTGCCTTAAACTTTTTACTTTCAAAGTAATTTCAACTTTTTATTTTTAAATTGACTATTGATGAGAACTTAAAAAGTAAAGTTGAATTAGCTTCACTTATTTTAACGTTTTTACCGCAAATCATTACTCGTCAATGTAAAAAAGTTTAAATGACTTAAAAATTTAAGGCAACCAGATTCTCATACTGAATACACAAATACAACTTAATAAAAAAATAATGACACTAATTGCGTCATACGGTTTCCATTGGAGTCAGACTGTTGTCTGTTCCACTTTTATTTGAACCACTTTCATTTTTATAAGTCTTAATAGTAATGCATTTTTGTTTATTACAAAGTAGATTGCAAGTTAATCCCTTATTTTAACAACTACTTAATTATAATCACATGATGTAATGGTGTAAGAATATTTGTACTTACAGTTGTTTTAAGATGAGAAGAGAAAACCGGTCATCTGAAAGTGCTGGTGCAGAAACTAACATTAAATAATTGAGGAAGTTCAAACAAGGAGAAGTGATGTGTCATTATGCAAACAGAAATGATAAATGAACCTTGTATCCGCCTGAAAGACTGTAATAAGAATTAAAAATAGAAATAAATTATAAAAAAGCAGAAGTGAATAATAATATACTTACTGTATATATATATTAGCCTACATATTTATTACTGTTCTTCTATTTCACTTGATGTGCCATGTTAAAGTATCAATGATATCTATTGAAACATTTTAGTAAAAAAAAGTTTATAGTATCAAATTTACATGCCTGTAAAGCCTGTCATTTGCTTTAAGAAGAAAGGTTGGGGTAAAATTAAATATTTTAAAGAACAACATAAGCACATATATTGAGAATTCAGAGCACCCTATGTATTTTATAGAGATATACTACAATAATATGTGTTTTGACAAGTACAATGCTAGTGTATATACATTTTTAGCAATAGTATTATTTTATTTTTATTAACTTCATAATAAACAATCTTTAACATGGATTAACTGACAGCTACGGTATTATAAATACCATGATATAACCATATAGCAATCATTCAATGTTAGACTTTTCTGTGGTACTGCAACATTATTATTATAATTTTTTTAATGATACAATTTTATACTATATTAGACTGTGTCATGTTTTTGACAGACTTTTACTATATATACATAAATTAAGTGTTTACTTTGGTTTCAAGGAGTAATAGCCAAATTGACATTAAAATAACTGTAAGCCTGTGAATAAATAAAACTCCCACTGTCTCATAAACTCTTTTTTTTACCGTCTCATAAACCAATGGGTCTACATTTAGTCGTACTTACATTTAAATAGCACTAAACTTAAAAAAAAAAAACAGTAAATGTGCTCTTTTAAATAGTTAAAGTTGATGAATCTGCACATAATGTAGGATACAACAAACACATAAAATAAATCTAACTTGAATTTGCGATCGATGACTTTTATTTTGAAAAGTCTAAAAAGGCGTTTCCGCCTTGGCATCATGCACGCACATAATGCTATAAAAATGATGGATATGTGCTAATGTGATAACTAAAACGAGTCGTGAGGTGTGTAGTCATAGCTGCAACATTTTTATTTCATTTATGTATTTTTCTCAGACATGTTTATAATAAGTATATTTTTAAAACAGGTAGTTGAACTCATGAGTCTGAAAGCTCCGGTTGGTGTGCTGCGGTTGCCCAAGGGCCCTGACCCGAACAGCCGCGGGTTCGACCGAAACTCGGCCCGGTTCATCGCTCTGTGCCCGACATCAATCTCATCTTCATCCTCCGAGTCTAAAGAGGAGCAACGAGTGCGATCAGAGCTGCGGGAGAGATTTTTACGGACACTGTTAGTGATGACTGACAAGCCCGTTCAGTTCAACATGCACGAAAAGGTGCAGGTCCAGGCGAGGTTCGGAGCCTCGGATATAGACGTCCTAAATTTTCAAGTGTCTAATTTGGAGACTCCTCTAGGTGTTCAGAAAGAAGCGTTGCTGAGGTGCCAGGATGTGATTTCATGTTCATTTGAACTGTAAAAAAAAGTTGTTGTATTGACGCTAGAGGGCGGTAGAAGAGCACAGTGAAAATCAGGATTGGACATCAATGCATTGTATACTTGGACTTCACGAGCAAATTAGTTTCTTTAAGATCAAGTGTGTACGCATGTTTTGGTCTGAGTGTATTGGTTTTCGTGTTGCAAGTTGTATTATACATTTGCAATGTTAGGAAGTTTCATTATGATGTGTTATTATATTAAAGTGCCCTCTTATCAATCTGGAGCTGAACATCATCTGCCTTGTTTTTCACTGCAACTGAAATGGAGTGAGAGTGCCTGAATGGAGTGAAAGTGCCTGTACATCAGCTTAAGTAGCCTACAGCATTTGCAAGGCCACATGGCATTGGCTTCTGAGCTTTTTGGGGGGTTTGTGGCTAGATCGGATACAGCTATGGCCAAATCTTGCAAAATGTTAGGTTTGGGGTACGCGCTCATCCGGCGAGATTTTGGCCATAGCTGTGTCCTATCTAGCCACAGTTTTTTATGGGATGCAGACAAAATCTCACTCCTGAGTAGGTTCTTATTTTGAATAAGTGAGTACTTAAGCTCCTAAAATTATGTTCTTATAGTCTGGTAAATTTGTGTAATATGGATGAATTCCTGACATACATGCACCATGTTGTCGTTGTCACGTGACCTACCTGCTGGGACTGGGTTATTTATTTCATGTGGATGTTGGGTCAAAAAGGCACAAACCCAGCCGTTGGGTTAAAGGCGGAGTGCGTGATATCTGAATACCGCTTTGGAAAAGAGAGTGGGGCCGACTACCAAAACACACTTGTAGCCAATCAGCAGTAAGTAAAATCTGTAAGTGTCCACTACTTAACGACATCATTGCCTGGGTTGCGTATGTGTGGGACGGGTCTATTAACAGAAGGTCCAGATTCTATTGGGGTAGGGGCGTGTTTGTTTTGGTGATTTTTATATATTAACATTGGCTTTCAGAGATCATGCGCCCTGCCTTTAAAGTAACCCATTTTTTTACATTTGACCCATCAATGGGTTAAAACAACCAAGCAAATGTTAAATTACGACCAAATGGGTTGAATTCGTCCCTTTTTGACCCTGTGCTGGGTTGAAAATTACCTAGCCTGTTTTTGTTTGGGTTTACCAGTGTCAGTTGGGTGATTCTCACGAAATCCAGACTTAAGCCCGGAATACACTGCTGGATTTTTGCACTCCTATAAGATCATTACCTTATCACACTGTGCGACATGGATCGTTTAAACTCGGTATGAAAGGCACGTAGACTGTACGATGATGACACGGAAGCTTCTGCGTCCTGCGTTAGCGTAACATCATGCGCTCGTGGTAAATAAATACCAGTACGCAGATCGTAGCAGCAAACACACTGTGCGGTGATCATGCTCAATTTCTGACACAGAAAACTATCGTACGCAATCTTTGGACGCAAGAACGGGAGAACGGTCTTTGAACCTCTCTCACTGTACGACATAGGACCACCGATAAAGAGCCATGATCACAAAAATTGCGACGATTGTTTCACGATGGCAATCTTTCGTCTGGGACAGCCAATAATCGTGCAGTGTATCCCGGGCTTTAGAAGGTGTCCAGCATCAGATTTTTTTTTAAAAAGCCCTTAAAGCCAATTTTTTTGCACATGTAAGATTAAGGTCTTAACTTACTATAACCATTATTTTTAGAGGATTTAAAAAAAATATTTCCTATAGAAATATTAAAATTTTTTTAGATTATCATTATCAAAAATTATCATTACCGCAACGTGATATTACATTAAATATGGTCTTAACTTACTATAACCATTATTTTTAGAGGATTTAAAAAAAAATTTCCTATAGAATTATTTAAAAAAATTTAGATTATCATTATCAAAAATGATCATTACCGCAACATGATATTACATTAAATATATGCATTTACAAACTCATGTTTCGGTAATGAGAACTAAAAAGTTGTCTAGGTACTACGACAAACAAAACTTCAACTTTTATCTGTAGGGGAAAAATAAAAAAACTGCTTACCTGGTAGCATCACAGTCTGAGTGTCACAGTCAATTATGTCCCTTCCAACAATTTTTTGAAGTTCCTTGAGGGCTTAAACAATGATTGAAAATTTTTCTTGGACACATTTATATTCCTTATTATTGTCTCTACATTTATCATTGATCACCAAATATCACATGTTTCTTTACTATAAATGTTTATAGTTTAACGTGCACTGAAGCTTTTAATTTTTTTGATTTTTAAATTAGAAATATTTCCATGTCAAAGAACCCAAATCCAGTCATGGACACATTGCGGTAATGAAAATTGCCCCCTTAAATGTGGAAAAACAACAAAATTGGTTTGTATGATGTCATTTGAAATCATGTGCAAAATAGTACATGAAGAGATGTTTGTAACTGTATGATTCTAATTTTTATAGCATTTACTTTTATTATCAAAATGTTTCATGACACCTCATAAGTCTAATTTCGCGATAATCACCTATCATCCTCATCTCCATTTACAAATCCTATGGCTAATGGGATAGTAAAGTGTCCATTAAATGTAAACTTCAGAATCCAGCCGAAAGAAGTAGGTCATCCGCGTACTGTACACTAAAAAAAGGCTAGATTTACTTAAAAATATAGTGCATAATTTTTTATGCAAAGCAATTGCATAAAAATTGCTTAAAATTTCAAGTAAAACTTACTTAAAAAAGTGGATGCAAAAATGATGCACTATATTTTTAAGTAAATCCAGCGTATTATTTTTAAAGTGTATTTAAAAGCAGAGAATACCGATACAGAACAGGTTAAAGTATTTGTTCTAAACTAGGCCTTCAACTTAATAAAAAAAAAACCTAAAACTAGTTCAATTCGCTCAGATCTCTTGCTTCTGCAGAAAAATACAGTTGGAGTGCCACCATTCGGTGTCTTGATGGGAACTTTTAATTATACCTACACACTTAAAAATTAAGGTTCCTTAAACATTCATAAACTACGCTCTCAGAAATAAATGTACAAAAATTGTCATTGGGACAGTACCTTTTTAAAGCTATTATGTACCATTTTGGTACAGATTTGTATACCTTTGAGGTACCAATGTGTATATTTTAGGTACAAAAGTGTACTTTTAAAAACTTTTTTTTATTAAAAGCTAAAGATTTGACTAAAGGTTCTTTGGGAAACAAAAATCATTTTCATATGGCATCGCTTTAAAAGAACCCTTTATCAAAACATTTCTTTTTAAAAGTACTTTTGACATTGGAATGCAGATGTACTTTTTTTGCCAACAATTATGAACTTCTAATTTTGTTTGTAATCTCTTATCTTTCAGGAAGAAAAGTTTATCAAGTATACAAACACATCTAAATGACTTGCGTATTGTTCAAAGTTAATTGAAAACACTCTTTGTAAGTCAGCAACCCACTGTTGCATGAATGGCCCATCGTGATTTCAGTGTTTCCCCCAAAACTCATATTAGTCATCCATTTGTGTCCAGAAAACGTTTTCCCGGGGCACAGGACTTTACGTTTGTCGTTGTTATTCCTCTAATGGAAGAGAGAACATCACTGACATTCAATCTTCTTAAAAGCTATGAGGTTGTTTACCAAAGCCAGAGTTTTATTAGAATATCATTAGACATTGTTCATTCGCTGTCCCTTTGTTATACAAGTTGCCCTGGCAGAGCATTTGTGGGCGATGACTCATGCCTGCTGCTCCTGAAATACTAAAGAGAGAAAGATCCTGTTCTGTCGTCAGAGCTCGCAGTGATTCAATCAGGAAGCTTACAAGGACATGCAATGTTAATTTCATATTTTAAATCATGAACCGTACCTGCTCCAATCATTCGACTCACCTGGTAGCCCAGAGTAATCATGTTTCGGGTTCTTTGCCCGCTTACGTAGGATTGCATTCAATCGCTTTCATTCAGTTTGAACGTTTCAGTGATTCCAACAAAGTACAAATGAAGGACTGCATCATGCTACGAGTCAATCTGCTTGCTGTGGCCTGTTGGTCATTTCTTATAGTACTTAATGTAATGCTATTAGATTCAACTATGCATGTGAGGCAATAAAACAATTCAGATTTTTAACTGCAAGTGTAGGGGTGAGCGGGGCACAACCTAAAATGGGGTTAACACCTTTTACATAGTTACACAGACATCTCCTGCTAATTCGTGGAAAGATTTGCTGTGTTATTGTTACTGAACAAAGACGATGCATGAAAACATATTACTTTGTCATTTTTTTTTTAGTTGTGTATGTGAGTCACCAAATCCAGTCGTAGGGTGCCGAACCGTACCCAAATATGATTGTCCCCACTCCTGATCCCCACTTTATGATCTGTACCCGAGTACACTTACGCCATCAAAAGATGCCATTGTTTTGAAGGAAACTGGAAGATATGTGACATGGAGTTCATCATAATTATGAGTTCATGGATTATTAGTTGTGTTTAAAATCATGCGCGCTATATTAAATAAGATTTAAAAGCATATTAGGAGCAGTCTGCTCTCCAATCACTCTTGAGATGCTTTAATGATATAATCCGCACGCATGATTTCAAACACCTCTGTTATCTGGGGTCATTTGGGATGCGGTGCATGCGGCTGTATGTATTTTGTGTTTTAAGTATTAAGTCTTTTACAGTGATGGCTAAAGTTTCACATTTCGGCGAATGTGCCCTGCCCCTGAATCAAAGCAATCCGTACCCGAGACCACCTCTGCAGATTTCAGCTTCAACCCCAATCAAACACACCTGAACCTGATAATCAAGTTGTTCAGGGCTACCTAAAAATTAGAGACAGGTGTGTTGGAGCAGGTTTGAAACTAAACAATTCAGGACAGGTTCCTTCCAGGAAAAGGGTTTGAGATCCATGGATTTAAAGTAACCATGAAATTGAAACATTTTAAATGGAATATTGTAGTTTTTTTAACACATATCTGTGCATTTTTTAATATAAATTCATGTGCCCTTATAATCGTTAGTAAAAAAAAAAAAACGTTAACCTCCTCGGAACCGTTTGTTCTCAAAAATTGTTCTCTTCTCGAAAATGGCCCGAGGGCGGGGCTATCAGTTAGCAGCATGGCTCAGCGTCCAATGTTCCAATCATTTCTTGATAAACAAAATCAAGTCCCGCCCTACATTTTTTCTTATTTCGAAAGCCGTTTTACTCGGTTATAGGTCACAATATGGAAGACAATTGCTACTTCCGTTTTATGGTGACTTTAACATAGTGTTACAACCATAGACTTTAAAAAGTATGGGCGTAGTATCTGTGACATCACCCATAGGTTTGTAAAGAGCTTTTTTGAAGCCAATAGTAGGTGTTGCCCACCGTCGCTTCTTGGCCGTGCATCACCATGCATCACTCGCGGATAAATGAAAATGGGTAAAAAGGCCGGGATGTGGATGAAGCTGAGGTGGCTGGTTACTGAAACCACGCCTGCCTAGCTCGACTCTGCTGATAGCAGTGGTAGTTCACCCGTCACTCAAGCGGCCACACCCTTAATTATGCAGAACTTTAAGGCTTAATATAATTTAAACATATGAGTTACAAAAAATGTACCCCCCTCACAGTTGTCATGAAGGGCAAAATTTGGCTATACAGACCAAAAACAGTTTTTGTACCAGGCTGTAAACATATTTTCTACTGTAAAGTTGGGCATATTAACATGGGGTCTATCGGAATTGACTTCCTTTTGGAGTCAGCCTCTAGCAGCCAGTCGATGAATTGCAGTTTAAGTCACTTCCGTATTGGCTTCATCAGAGAGATCGATAGGTTGCCCCTAATTAAAACTAAAGATAGAGCCACACCAAAAGATTTTTTTAAATCTTATCAGATTTTCAAAATGTGAGATACCACAAACATGATGAAAAAAACCTATGATTTAACACGTTTGTTCCTATTCATGAATATAAGCTGACGTCACTCACATCTAAAACTTGTCTTTTGCCATTTTGAGTACCTTTAGTTGTTGCAAAAGAAGTAGAAGCTATGCCTTCAATATGTTGTAAGCATCAAAATTTGTTTACAACACTAAGAAGGCTCGACACAACATGTCGAGACAGCGGACAGCGGCTGGAAGAACACATCAGGGATCGAGTAGGCATCACACCCTAACCAAGATATTTTTTTAAAGTTGCGTTCCTTTTCATGACAGTGGAGGTGCGAAATGTTGTCTTTCGTAGCCATTTCCCATATCCGTAAAAATCATAGACAGTAAAAGATAAAAAAATCCGTAAATCATTGCAAGCTAGCCAATGCTTGTCAGCAGCCTACAGGTACTCGGTAGGTACTCAAGATGGCGGCAGGCAACTGGATTGACGCAAAAGGTCACATGACTGATATTCATGAATGGTGTGTGGAGTGCCACTATGTGGTCATGACAGCACACCACACACTATCAGATTACCTTCACAAACAACGCCAGTCTCCACTGAGAACACAGAAAATCTCGCAGAGATCTCACGATGTCTCTCGCGGCCAAACGTGACTTCACAGTAAACAAACATTTCTACACTTCCGACAATCCTAGCTACGTCCCGATTATCTTGATGGTTCTACAGATTATCTCATCAGATTTTCCCTTGGTTTGAGGTGTGTTAAGAGTGTCTGAACCTGATCGGAAGAACCTCAGAGCCACCCCGATTGCGAATCATAAATAATAAACAATAAATAACAATAAATAAACAAAACAATATCCAATCAGAAAGTGAGATGATGGAAGACGGAAGCAGTCATCATGGCGCAGCACAAAGTGAAGTTGATGCAAAGTGAACTTGTACAGACCATGTTCCCGCCGTCTCCATGACTTCACCCAAACCCTTTTCTTTTTCACCCTTGAATTTTCTGTGAAAATCATTCCAAACACTATCACTGACATTTCATCGTCCGCCATGCTTATTCTGAAGTCTCGTGATATTTTGCGAGATTTCCTCCGTTCACAGTCGAGACTCTGGTCACATTTTGAAAATCTTATAAGATGCAAAAAATCCTCTGCCGTGTACCCGGCATAAGGGGGAAAACGGACCAAATTCTGCCTGATTATCTTGTGGTGTGAGTACCGGGCTTTAGCTATCAGGTGTACAACAATAATGAAAAAAAGCTATGTAAATTTCTAATAGAAATGAAAACTTTAATTTTAATATCCGAATAATTGACAAGTACAATTATGTTTCGTCATACCATGTGTTAAGTTGTAACATTTGCACTTCTCTTTTTTAGATTCATCAAAATATTTTTATTTTGTTGCCTAGATTACAGCTTGCACATTATAAAAATGTATCACTTGTAAATTTGTACCAAGTACAAAAAATAGTAAGTCGTATAGACTTCAGCCGCCTGGTTTCCAGCAAAAAAAAACAAAAAACATTCCTACGAGAGTCTGTTTGTATCAGCGATGGTACGAAAATCTGCCCTGTCCAGCGCCATTGGCCAGCAGGAAGCACATTCCAGTCCGTCCTGTTTGCGGCCCTCTCTCTCTTCCTGCCAGGCGCAGAAACATGTCTGTGATAACTTACAAAAATACATCACACAGGCTCTTAATCATGGCCCGCTGGTGCCCCTGCAGTCCCTCTCTGAAACATCTTTTATTAAAGTACCAGCAGGTAAAAGATTGTCGAAAGAGACGACCGGTAATGTCGTCCCAGGCCTTTAGCAGCAATGATGGTCTATATCTACAGGATACAGTGGCATCAGGTGATCAATGTGAAATCTGTTTTTAAACCTTTATCACATTCACCGTCATCTGTTATCAGTTGCATATTTCTGTCGCCCTGCGTCTGACCTTTAGTTATCAGCTGGCATTGTTAAAAATCCATTTATTTGTGTATTTGGAATTCATCTCAGTTTGTACGCAGCATGTGAATGTATTAAAATAGCATTGGACGTTTTCCTGCCTGCGAATATCGCACCTGATGCCTGTGTTGCTACATCACAACAGGTGACTAAAAACAGTCCTGAGTTTTTATGAAAGCTGTGAAATGTGGATGCATTGATCGCAATCCTGCCATAAAATCTCGAATTTTGGGCTTTAAAAGAGATCATTGTCTATGGTAACATCAAAGTACAAAAGCATTTAAATGCATTGTGCTTTGGATTGAAGGCAATGCACTTCTAAACGTAATGTTTAGTTTAGGCCGGAGAGGTCGACCTCATCAATTTGGGATGTTTACAGCTATCTGCCCATTGTGAAGGCTAGGGGCCGCCTGAGTCACCCTCGACCCAGCCGCTCTGAGGTTTGTTTAACTTGCTTTCAAGGAATTTTGGAGCCTCTCCAATGATTGTTAATGCATATAAGTTAACGTTCATGTCTATGTAGCACTGTAGACAATTCAAGTTCGAAGATAAAATGTCTGCACTTTAAACCCTATTAGGTTTTTTCGTCAATAAGGGCGCAGGGGACTAATAATGATACTTGGCTTAGCAAGCCCAAGTATGTTGTTTCCAATGGTGCTTGTTGTTGACTGCAGACAGGTGAAGATTGGGTGGATCTCACGGCCTCCGTCTAGCCAGGAAGGACTGGACACGAGGGGAGATTCTAATTATAATGAGATGAGAGATAACTGCTTTTATCTGAATCAAAGCGGAGGGTCTCTCCCCACACCCCTCAGGGATTAAACACAGGAAGATTACGCTAATGACAGACTGTGTTGGTTTAGATGGCATTAAACTCTTTCTGATGGGGAAGGTCACTTAACTGTTCTCCCACGCATTATCCCCGATTGGAACATGATAAGTGTCTGAAAGCTCCAAAATTTTGCTAAGGAGGATCTGTCTGCTACTTTTGTAACCCTAAACTGAATGGTCAGCCTGATCTCACGAGAATTCGTACATATTTTACAAGTTGGCTAATTCGTATGAATTTATACGAAGTGAATCTAGCAAAAACATATTATCATTAAAAAAAAACGAAAGCCCACCCCTAAGCCCAACGTTAAGGAAAATTGTACAAAAATGTAATAATGTGGTTGTACGAATTAGCCACCTGATAAAATACTTACGAATTGCCATGAGATAGAATGGTTTACGAAATCAGAACCAACAAAAAAAAATCTCAGAAACGTCCAGTTCTTAGGAAGCAAATAAAGTTAAGTTCTTAGAATAAAGTACTTATAGTTATTAACTGTATTGTGTCTTGTTTTCTGTCCATTTGAAAAGAGCGGCATTGTGAGTCACCAGCATTGTTTACATGTTTACAAGACAATGATGTAGTGAAAAAAAGAAGCTCTTCCTTTGAGTTCATCAAAAAGTTTACTGACACACACCGCGGTCACAAAAAATCTGTGGTTACAGATCCGTGAAGATGACTAAATACGTTGTATTAAGCATGCCCAGTAGATGGAGATTTGACTTTTTAAAGGAACACTACACGGCTGCGCTCATATGTATTCGTCTACAGAGCATTAAATACAAGCATTAAATCAAGACGGCGGAAGCATCAAGCAATTTTGTTTAAACGGACGATCAGGTGGGTTTACTACTACAATTGACACTGGACCAAAATTTTGTAAACTTTGTTGGAGACACGTTAATAAACTTTTTTACATTTCCTTTGGTGAGTAAGTATGTATTAGTTAACAATGTTAACGATATGCAAAGGGTACAAATCCCAAAGTAAACAATGACGCAAATTATCGTTTGCAATGTAAATCTCTATTCTTGGACTACAACACACGGTTTACTTCCTGGGCCTGTTGACGTGGTAAAGAGCGACATTATCATACTTTCTCCTGCTTTGGACTCAGTCTGTAAGTTAACTCCTGTTAGCATTGCATTGTGATAGGGTGGCCATTCGTGCCAGTTCCGCCGTACACGTCCTGAACATGTTATCGGGTTCGTTCTCCGGAAGTCACACGCATACGTCATTGAGGTTCTCACATTTCAGTTAAAATGCATTAGAAAATTAAGATTAATTTCTTTTAAGACATACAATCATTGTAGTTTCATTCTTACCTTGAAATGTAACGGTTGCTTTTCTGAAATTAAACCCGAAATATTAAACCTTGATGACGTATGCAGTCGACCAAAGCGACTTCCGGAGAGCGAATCCGAAAACATGTTCGGGAGTGTCCGGCGGAACTGGCACGAATGGCCACCCTACATTGTGAGCGAATCTTTAAAACATGGTAAGGAGTGTCACATTACCGGCTGATGTCAGAGGTATTCAGGCCAATTACAACAAACTGGTTAGCTGGCCAACAGAGACACAGAGCTTTTCAAATCCATGAGTTTTGTACAAAATCAGAGTGTTTGAGGAAAGCAGTATATCTGGAGCCTCAAAGATGTACGGTATGTGGAAAATAATGTGTTTTTTAACCATAAACCACACAAACACATATGGGTGGTTTCCCGGACAGGGATTATGTTAAACCAGGACTAGGCCTTACTTTAATAAGGAAATATAACTAGTTTTAACAAACATGCCTTACTACAAACATCACATTTTGAAGCAAAACAAAGGGCACTGAAGTATTTTAAGACATGTCAGTGCAACTTGTTTTCAGTTTGGACAGCTCTTATATTTATTTTAGTGTAGGACTAGTCTAATCCCTGTCCGGTAAACCACCCCATAGTATTTTACCCAACGTTGGATTTTGACGTCCCAATTTTGAGCAGATGTTAAGGTGACTTAAGGCCATTTAATATCAGCAGAAACCCTTTAGGTTGTAAGGTAATATTTCATGATAAATGTCCACAGATTTATACTGGAAAAAAACATTTATGTTGTCAGATTGCTGTATCCACTTGTGCTGGATTTGGAATTCAGATCAATGTTGGATTTTGACGTCAGATCAACACTGGATTTTGACGTCGAATCAATGTTGGATCTTGACGTCGGATTAACGTTGGATTCTGATGTCGGATCAACGTTGGATCTTGACGTCGGATCAAGGTCGGATTTTGACATCGGATCAACGTCAGATCCTGAGGTAATGTAATGAATCTACCTGTGAATGCAACAAAATGTAGGGAACTGTTGTCTCCACTCTCCAAAGACAGGACACAGATTGTGTCAAGGCCTTCAAAAGTGTCATCAAAAGTTTGCGTTTTTAGGACCCAAAATCGCATAAAAACTTTTTAATTTACTGTTGAAATCATTGTCGTGTAATGGCTCCATAGATGGTGGTGCCTTTAAGCCATAAGTGTTCCTGTAGCTCAACTGGTAGAGCATTGTATTAGCAGCACAACCCAGATAGCAATGAGTCGGCGGACCACCGGCGGTGGTCTGGAGGCAGTAAGCGTCATAAGGGCGTAATCGCAAACAGGTCTGACGGCGGACCGCCGGCGGCAGCCGCTTTTTAAAAGTTAGGCATAAATTAAGCAGTCGGTATCTTGCAACAAATGGGAGTGACGTATTCGGCGGCAAACGTTTCATCCCCGCCAGCGGGACGCACCTATAGCCGACAGCTTGGGGCTGGCGGCATAAAGAAGCCATTCGGATATTTTTTGCTATCTGGGAAGCAGCACAGAGCCAATTGGTTCGATGTCCAGGGAACACACATATTGATAAAAACCTTGAATGTACGGTTTTCTTTCAATAAAAGCATTTGCCAAAATGCATAAATATAAGGCTTTCCTATCATGCTGGCTGACTACCACTTATTGCTGGTGAAGATTGTTATGCTGTAAACTGAACATGACAGCTAAACATTCGTTACAGATTATCTGTTGTTTATGACCTGAAGCGTTGGTATTTGTCTTTGTTGACCTCACTGATGGGGGTTTTCAGAGAGTTTAATTTTTAGTTGTTTTAGGTCTGACAGGTAGACAATGAAAGCTGGTAAGAACATGCTATAATAATTCTCTAATTAGACAAAAACAGGAAGTAGACAAGCAATATCTATCGAGTGGTTTCCTGTGGAACCCAGTGCATTTGTTGTGGGTCCAAGTCTTAAAACTGGGACTGCCATACAGAGAGATATTTTCATTTCGATTCTGAACGGCATTCTTCTGTAGTGAGAGACAGTTAAAAGGCTCTCTGTCAAAACACATTAATAATCCCTCTCTCAATTTATTCAAGCAGTTACATTGAATCACTTTAGGAATGTTGTGGACAGCCTACACAAAGGAAGACTTTGTGTGTGTGTGTGTTTGCTTTATAAAAATCGGTCTTGTTGTTTCTAGAGTCACAAAGGGGAAATGTATTGTTGCGCAATGTGCGTGTTGTGCCAATTATTAAGGCAACAATGCAAAATCATAGACTCCTTAAAGATTTCCACATTACGTGACGGCTAACCTGCAAAGCTTTGGCAATCACGAGACTTCAAAAGTAACATATAAAATACAATTAACTGATTCCCATAAACCCATCCCCATGTTCTCCAATCTGTTACATTGCAGTAATGCACCCCTCTCTCCTTCATTCATCTTTATCTCTCTGTATCGTGTCTCTTTATCAAGTCTTTATTGGATGGCCTGGGAGTCAAAATGTAATTAAGGTAGCCCGAGGCAAGTTGTCACACGTCCATATTACTCTAAGATTGTATTTGAAATTCAATCCAAGCACCTACCGTAAAGGCTACTATTCCTTTAATGCATTTCAGGGCAGTTTTATTGAGTTTGCTTGTTTACCCAACAGCTATTACAAAATTGTGGTGATTTAGGATTTAATATATAATGTCATTTAGGACAGCTTTGATGTTTGACTAGGAGCTTGAAGCCATAAAAACAACTTCTTGACCGAGACCACTTTTGCTTCTCACTCTTTTTGCTGTTTTTTACTTTTCCTCCACTCTTGATTTATGTCAGTCACGACAAGGACACACGCCCATCAGAAGAGCAGATGACGTAGATGTGACTGCCATCCCTCTCGCAAATTGGGGTCACCAACCTTCATCAGCCAAAGCGGGTGAGTCATCATCAGCCCGGCTCGGAGCGGAGTCACCGCGAGACGTCGCCGCTTCCGTTCCTCGTCCAAATTAAGCAGGGCCGACCTGACATTGTCTGCTCTGTGTCGTCAAACCACTCTAGGGTGGGGAGAAGAGGAAGAACGGCGAGATTCATCTCAAAAAGCTAGCAGAAGATTAGGCCCTGGATCCGCACGCGCTCCGTAGGGAATCCGGCCAGACGTTTCGTTGGAACGGGGGTGGCGGAGTCGGATGATTAAGGGGGAGATGGGAAGGAGGCAAAGTGGACGAAGGATAAAGGGGTAGAGAGGAAAGGAGATGAAGGGGTGGGCTGGCAGTGTCCCAGGGCACGTCTCTCTTGGCCAGCGTATATTTACTGATGCTATCGGCAAGTCTGAATCTGAATAAACACAGGGCCTAGATAAAGAACAGAAGACGTACACAGATTTACACGCACACACTTCTTACAGATGAACGAGACCCTGGATGGCAAACATTAAACTCTAAATTCCTTTCAGTGTGTAATTTCATGTAAATTTAGAGTCCTACAGCTATAAGACTGCATGGGACAAACTACACAAAGCAAAACTCAAATAAGTTATGCTGAACTACAATGCATCACGCTGAAGTGAACGTTTAAAAACATAAAGTAAACACACATGCATTTTAATCTCCCTATACATCTGTATCTTTGCAAAGATTTTAAAATCTGAAAATATTTTTTTGATTGCGAAAGTCAAAATTGAAGTGGTTTTCTGTTGCAAGTTCTAACTTCACAAATGACAAAAGTTACCCAGCATCATTTATCTATTTTTGATAGCCAATGAAATGAAAGACTACTTTGTGACAACATGTTCCAAATTGTCAAAAAAATATTCAAAACTGTACTCCGCTACCATCCTTCAGCTTTGCACACACTGAGGCACCTGTATTTGGATCATGGTCTTTGTATGTGAGTACGGGGTTGTGAACTTGACCCTTCGGAGGCTCCATGCTGACTTTTGAGCGCAGCAGAGAGAGGAACTGTGTGCAGGTGGTGCGAGTGAGCATCTGAGCACCTGCAAGCCTCTTTCCTCTGTGACCCATTCACATCTGGCCTGGATCATGGCTTTGTCGGACATAAATAACATCCAGTCTTTGGAAGAGTCTATTTCACACGTCCATACCCATGACGTGATCCAGAATTAACATGAATTATGACCCACTGTTGTGATCACTCTATCCCTATCTGCCTTTTGTCATTTTTATTTTAGGAGGACACTTTTACTAGCAGCTTTTAGCAAGCAGACCCGTGACTTCAGATCAGACATCCTTTCCAAGGGATCAAGGAAATAAAGCCCTAGTCTGTTTTTTATGTGTAAGCAAACATATGCGCACATTCGAATGCACAGCCTTGCAAAGAATAGTTTAATAGTACACAGACATCCGACCCATGCACATTGCAACAAAATGCAATGCATCTCCTGGGCTACATACTACATTTTCCTGTACGCGCATGTGTGACCTAAACAAACGTAGGTTTCAAACATTTGGCAGTGCGTGTACAGTATGCACGCACTCTTCTGATGATGAAAATTGCGTCACACGCACTGTACGAATACCCTCGTGTAGGCGTAAAAGGTGGACCATACTTCGATGATTTAATAACAGATTTTGCCAGCGGAAACGCCTATTTTGCAGTTGATAAACTACTGTCAGGATTTACTAAATACCACTAAAGTTGTTTTAGCGACTGACCTTATTGCACACGAATTTGTAGGAGTTTCCCTTGCAGACGCAAAAATTACCAAAGGAGATTATTGGAATGAATCATGCAACACGATTTAATAAGATTTGCACCATTATCTAACACCTAAAAAACCATGTCTTAAAGGGATAGTTCATCGAAAATGAAAATTACCCCATGGTTTACTCACCCTCAAGCCATCCGAGATACATATGCCCATCTGGTAACACTTGAAGGGGTGTTCATAAGACTGACATGACACCTTCATAATCATGACATGACACGTGTCATGAACATGAAGGAGATTTTATGACAACTGACATTAAGTTTCATTTGTTCAATTATGTCATTTTTAATTCAAAGATGACATTGTTTGAATTCTTTTTGTTATGACAACTTGATATAAACCAATACATCATAACTTGTCATAAATCTGTCATAAACGTAGCAGAATAATTATCAAACTTAAGAAACTACCTAGCTTTATGCGTTAACATTACATTAAACTATCATTGAAATATCATTAAGTGTTAATACTCTGTCAAATAATTTTAAATGCCTTAGCAAAATGGGACAGACACGTCAAAATATTATATTTAACTTAATGTATGTGTTCAATACATAAAAAACTGACAACTAACAGAACTTGTACTTCCTCACACAGAGGATTCTGACATTTTCAGACATAGAAGAAAAAACTAACAAAACATTGAATCAATTTAATTTAATCTAATTAACTTTGCAGTGATATGGACCCAGCGCTGCATGGCTTAACCCATTATTGTACTGTTTTCATTTAATTTATGTGAATCTGTCTACAAATGCAATACAATATTATTTTATCAATTTTAATTATTATTATTATTATTATTGAATGATTGATTTTATTTGTTAAACACATGGAGGAAACTTTTTGAAAACATTTTGAACTGAAGAATATTCATGATGTTGTTATAAAACTATTTGAGTATTAACACTTAATGACATTTTAATGACTAATTATATTTGTACCACTGTAGTTGAGGTCAAGAAAAATATTTATGACGCTGTTATAAAACTATATGACAGAGTATTAACACTTAATGACATTTTAATGACAAATTGAATTTGTATCACTGGTATAAAGTGGTCAGTTATGTTGTCTTGGTAATGTCAAGTTGTCATAACAAAGACATCTTAAACAATGTCATCTTTGCATTAAAAATGACATAATTAAACGAAAGACACTTAATGACAGTTGTCATGAACGTGCATAAAATCTCATCTTCATGTGCATAGCACGTGTCATGTCATGGTAATGACAACAGGGCCAGACATTTTGAAGCCCAATACGTGTATCCAACACTCACAAAAGTAGTCCACGTGGCTCCAGTGGGTTAATAAAGGCCTTCATAGGAAAAATATCCATATTTAAAGTTTATAAACTATAATAACTAGCTTCCGCCAACGTCCAATGCCAACATCCAGACCTACACTTATAGAAAATAATGTGTTTGAATGTGTAAAATATGTGGCGCAACGTGGCGCTTCTTGCCTGGTGTGTGCATTGACGGGGCGATTGTGGCCAAATGATTAAAGAGTCAAGCTTGGAACCCCAGGGTCGCCAGTTCGAGTCTCATGGCTAGCAGGTTGTGAATGTGGTGAATTTGAACAAGGCACATTTCCCCCAATTGCTAACCGGGCGCTGCAGTGATAGCTGCCCACTACCACTTACTGAGGGGTTAAATGCAGTATTTCATTTGACGTAAAACTAAGTAGACTGTAACTTTATCATTCAAACTGAGATGGTGATAGAGAAACAATAGTTACAGATTGCAGCTGTACACTTCTCTGTCACTTTTTCTCATCTCTTACACTCAACACTAGTACTTGCACACTTTCTCCCTCTCGGAAACGTCAGCAGAAGTGCACACTGCACTGTTGTACATCCCAAAGCGAATGCTTCCCCTAACCTTCCAGTCTCTCCATCCCGTTGTCTACTATAAACAGTTTACACACAATACGATCGGTTGGCATGGAGACGAAGCGTGGATGAGGCGGAGGGGATCACAGGTGTTCCTGTTTGCATTTGTGTGTGTGCGTGCGTGCATGTTTCGTTCTCTGGTGGAGAAAGAATTTCACCAGCGGTACGGACATCTCCCACAAGGCCGATTTATTTATTTCAGACGTCCAGACACGTTTACATGAGGGGACGAGAGCACACTTCCTGTTAGTCCCAATCTTCCTCTCTTTCTGAAAACCCCACCATCTCGTTTTCCGACCCCCGGGCCCCATCTGCGTCGGCCCTCGGGGCTGGCTAACGCTTTACGGTGTGCCTGCAGGCCTGCGTTGGTAATAAACAGAGGTCAAAACCGGCGCTCGCTTTCGTTTATGAGAGCGACTGAACTGCTAAGACTTCTGCCTTACGCCACACATGCAAATACAGAGGAATGTGAAGAGGAGCTCAAGTAACAAGATTGTACAAGCAATGAGATTAGACTAAACCGTTACGTATCAGCTCGAGCAAACAGCCTTAGACTATTCGCTCATGCTGAGTGTTAGACTGACAGCTCTTATCGCTTTAATGACAGGTACTTACAACATAAGACAGCTGATTGCGCTTCTTATCAGAATGACAAGCAGTTAAACACTTTAACTGTAATTAAACCATTTTCTTAGCGATGATATACAATGCAAGCATGATTTATTTGCAGTAAACATTATCTGAGTGGTGAGAATGGTGATCACTTTAAGGTGGTAGGGGCTGTTGAGATAAGAATAATAGATTAGAGCGTGTGCGTGTGTTGACACACTTAAGTGAATGTGTTTCTCATTATCTTAAAGGAATAGTTCACCCCAAAAAAAAAAAAAAAAAAAATGAAATGCATACTCACCCTAACCTAATGATATTTTGTATAATATCTATGCTGTTAAAGGAATAGTCCATTTTCTTAAAAGAAAAATCCAGATAATTTACTCACCACCATGTCATCCGGAATGTTGATGTCTTTCTTTGTTCAGTCCAGAAGAAATTGTGTTTTTTGAGGAAAACATTGCAGGATTTTTCTAGTTTTGATGGACTTTGGTGGACACCAACACTTAACACTTAACTCAACACCTAACAGAGTATCAAAGGACTTTAAACGATCCCAAATGAGGCATAAGGGTCTTATCTAGCGAAACGATTGTCATTTTTGACAAGAAAAATAACAAATATACACTTTTAAACCACAACTTCTCGTCTAGATCCGGTCGTGATGCGCAAGCGTGACCCCACGCAATACATCATGACGTCAAGAGGTCACAGAGGACGAACGCGAAACTCCGCCCCAGTGTTTACAACCGTTCCGACATTGTTGTATGTGGAATGATACTAATTAATGTCTTTGTGTCAGTTTATTGTTTACAATGGTTCGCAAATGTGCGTTTTATATATGTAACACGTGACCTACCTACGTCACTACGCATTTACGTTAGGTCGCGCTGGACTGGATCTAGACGAAAAGTTGTGGTTTAAAAGTGCATATTTTTTGTTTTTCTTGTCAAGAATGACGGTCGTTTCGCTAGAGAAGACCCTTATGCCTCGTTTGGGATCATTTAAAGTCCTTTGATACTCCGTTGAAAAAAACTGTTAAGTGTTGAGTTAAGTATTTAGTGTTGGGCTCTATTAAAGTCCATTAAAATGAGAAAAATCCTGCAATGTTTTCCTCAAAAAACATAATTTCTTTTGGACTGAACAAAGAAAGACATCAACATTTTGGATGACATGGTGGTGAGTAAATTATCTGGATTTTTCTTTTAAGAAAATTGACTATTCCTTTAACCAATAAACTGGAATCACAGAAAGACAAAAAATTGGGGTGCCCTTAGGCGTCACGATGAAAGAAAGACCGTTCTTCACCTGCACTATCTAGGTTCTCTGTGTCTCAAGCTTCTGTACATTTGAGAATTGACAAAATCACTGCAATGATAACAAAAGCATCACACATTTACACACAGACACACACACACACACCCTAGTCCACGTTTGCACATGTGACAATCTTGTCTTAAACATTTACACCGATGATATCATTGGAATGCGTTCTGAAGGAGGGAGAGGCCCATCAGGACAATGTAGTGTGTGTGTGTGTGTGTCTTGATATATCTGTTATGGCCAGCGGTGTTTTATCATGTAATCCAGAGAGTGTACTGTATGCTTGCCAAGCATACGCTGGCAGAACAGCGATTAACACTCAGAGGAAGCCGCTCGGCTCTCAGTGAAAGAGCAGGTCGAATGAGAACGAGGCGATGGACACCCCCATCCTAATCTCATCAGTTTTCTGTCCTTCTTTTTTGCTCTCCCTCTCTCTCTCTCTTTCTGTGTTTTTTTCAGCAAACAATGAGCTAAAGAGAAAGGAATCTTATCTCAAAATGCCCTTTGGAATTTCTATCAAATGCAAAGCCAACCCATGTTTGTTCATTTGCGCCGAGGGGTGAGAGGAAAGTGAAAGAATTACTGCCGAGTATAGTTTGAATGAATTTGTATCCGTTTATGTTGAGAAAGTGAATATGCAATTTAACAATTTTCTTCAGTTTGTAGTTCTGAAACTGTGAATAACATTTTGGAGCCACGAGTTTCTTCTTGTAATTTATAATAGGTACTTATTATGATTTATAAATGACTTTCCTCTTTTCTTCTACTAATTTATGCATAGTCATAAATCAAAAGTACATTTTGAAATCGTTGTGTGGCATCCTGGTTGTATCCTGTCAAATTCATGTGGCTTTTCTGTAATGGAATAACCTTAGATCGCCTTACAAAAAGACACCTGAATTTAACATGTTGTGATTCCATGGGTCTTAACATAGGAATTTACAGAGGATTCACATGAAAACTTTCCAGAACCACGTGTTATATGTGATCAGATGTTTTGCACATGTGCAGTTCATGTTGACGTGAAAAATGTGATATTCATGTGGCTAGCAACGCAAAAAGGTCATAGGTTTAAACTCAAGAAACATGAATACTGATAAAAAAAAATCTATGCCTTGTAATGCACTGTAAGTTGCTTTGGATAAAAGCATCTGGCAAATGCATAAATGTAATTGTGCCAGTAAGCAAGCATTAAAGTCGCAATAAAATGAAAAACAAAAATTTTCTTTGGAAATTGTTGCTGTTATTTGAATGACTTATCTGTGAGCTTCGTTATTTTATTTTATTTTTAATTCATGTGCCCTCATATTCTTTAAAGGGGACATATCATGAAAATCTGACTTTTTCCATGTTTAGGTGCTATAATTGGGTCCCCAGTGCTTTAATTAACAAAATGTGAAAAGATCAACCCAGTAACTTGGTCTTGGTAAACCATTCTTTGCAAGCATTTAAAAAATAGGTCATTAAAATTTGGCTCTCCTTGTGATGTCAGAAGGGGAAAGTACACCAGTCCCTCCAGAAAAACGTGATTGTGCGATCGGGCGATATATTGCATAATCAGCCAAAGTCCGCATATTTATGCGGGGCTGCATTTTTTCCAAATACGACGCACTTTCACAGCATTAATTACATATTTCCGCGCACAAAATATGCGGGGCTTGCATGATTTCATAATCTCCGCATTTTCGTCGCAAAAAGTCACATATATATTAGCAGAAAGTTGAAAAATGTTGCATTTACTTCCCAAAAGCGCAGCCGTGTCCTCTATTGCCATGGGAACGTTATGAAGTGACGTGATTATGTGACGTGAACATCATTGCAGCTTTTGAAGTTCCGCAATTTTCGCAAATTCCCGCAATTCCATCGCATAAATTGCATAAATATCCCGCATATTCCATCGCATTTTTTAAGAAAACATGCCGCAAAATCGAGGATTTTTGCCCGCAACAATCACAAAAAAAACCAAAGCGTTTTTCTGGAAGGACTGGTACACACCAAATTTTTATAATAATGTTATAATAAATTATCTATATGGTATTTTGAGCTAAAACTTTACATATGTTCTCTGGGGACACCAAAGTTTTTTTACACCTTATAAAAGTTTTTTTGAAATGTCCCCTTTATCGTACTTTACGTACTATAAACCGCACTAACTTACAAGGCGCACCTGACTGTAAGACGCAACACCAGCCAAGTTACAGTATGAAAAAACGCGGCTTATAGACCGAAAAATATGGTAGTTAAAAACGCAAATCTTATTCCCTCCTCGAAACAATCTTTCTTTACTTCCGGTCATATGGTATGGCATGACCCAACTTTCAACGATCCAATAAATTCTCGATGGACGAATTCAAGTCCAACCCTACTTTTTTTTTCATTTTTAGAAGCCGTTTCACGTGACATCACAACAAGGAAAATAAGACAACCATGACTTCCTTTTCATGGCGACTTTAATACCAACCCAGGAACCGCATAGTATGTGCCAAAAACGTTCGAAACATTTTAACAAACATATGATGCTGTCCCGAGAATTTTCGGGTGTTTCTTGAATCGCCTCCCACCTCTGCAATGGATTTGTGGGTGCACTGGAGCAATCCTTCCTGGAATGCATTGGGCTTTCGTTTGCAGGGACGTGGGGCTCGCCGAGTGGTCGGGGGTGTTCACTGGTGTGCTCACACGGAAATCGCTGCAGATTATGCTTTCCAACAGGTATTATCGTAGTTTTTGTCCAACTCCATTGACTTGTATTAAATATGCTGTGAGGTACGGTATTACTCCGTGCCAGGAACTGTGTTTGTATTCTTGCAATTGGCAAAAGCGGATTATCGCCACCAACTGGACTGGAGTGTCTATTATTCAAGCTCTCAACCGAAGAATGTACGGGTGTGAGGCGTTTCGAAAAATAGGTCCACAAGTTTACAACGAATGCTAAAACACCTGTTGGAAAGCATCTTTTGCAGCGATTTTTGTGTGAGCATAGCAGTGAACACCCCTGACCACTCGGTGAGTTTCACGTCTTAGTAAACAAAAGTTTAATGCATTTTAAGAAGGATTGTTCCAGTGCACCTATACAGCCACTATAGAGGTGGGAGGTCATACAACAAACACCCGAAAATTCTCGGGCCAGCATCATATGTCCAAATTTCAGTCAAAACCGTTCTATTTCATCATAAACAATCTGAAAACAGGGCTTTAAGTGTTAAATACCGAACTTGTCCTTTAAGTTTAAATAACATAAAAATAAATATTGAATTGAATTGACAAAAATGCAGCTTTTTACAGTACTGGCACCATCCTTAGCTACTATACAGCAACGACAACATCATCCTAACATCTTCGCAGTGAATTTAATAAACAGGAACACCACTCACATTAAACTGACAAATAGAGATTTTGTAAACTGTTTTTGTTTCACATGAACTCCAAGTTCAGGCACCTGCAAACAGATTCATTTGTCATGATTAGATTGATTCACGTTTGCTTCAATCTAGTTTGTATTCATGTATACACTGTACTGTAGGTCTCATAGTGTATCATAACCAACAGGGCCACATCTCCATTCCTCAGATAAAGTGGACGAGGACTTCTGTTGTTAAACATCTGATGGGTGATTACCAACATATTGCAGTTCAAAACAAGATGGATAGAAAGAAGAAAAGAGGAAGGTAACTGGATAAGAGAAGGAAAGATGAAATAAGATCATGTTTTTTATTGAGGCGGTTGTCAGTGTTATAGTAGAACTGAATATAAAGGCATATAGTATGAGCAGACTGTGACAAGAAGACAACAGAGTTCCCAAGAGATTCAACAGAAATATTTGCAGTAATATAGGAGGATTGCATTTGGTTGCATGTCGTTTCTTTGCAGGCCACAAGCCACAAACGGCATACCACGAGCGAGAGAGAGAGAGAGAGAGAGAGAGATTATGAATGAATTTGCACTGATCTGCATTAGGACATCATGTCCACTAAATAAATTGATTAATTTAGGATGCTCCACCCTTGTCGGAATGTAGAGGACTCTCCCGACTTGCTGAAGGAAATGTGAGGGCGATGACTTATCTCTCTTTCTCGTTCGGAACTGTTTCTAATGCTGAAAGCGAACATCAACCAGAAGCTGACGTCCACAGGAAGACCATCCTTTTTATCATCCGACAGTAGTCTTGCTCTCTTTCCTTCCTTTTTATTTCTGCATTGCAATGTCATTCATTTAACAAGTTGGAAAATCTAGCCTGGCTAGCTGGTTTGGCTCTCAGCAGGTCACCAGCATACTCAATTCTGAATGCTGATCACTGCAAGCTTCTTATCTACTGCAAACATCACATGATCAACCAGAACACACCGGTCCACCTCTTTTTAAACACATGCATATTTATTTGGATAGGCTTAGTATGCACATCAGTTGAAGGCATCTTAGCATTGAAAGTTTCTCTGCGTTTTTGTGTCTGAGAGGGTGGAGGGTGTGTGTGTGTGCGTTTGTGTACAGTATGTGTGTTTCAACTGATTCAACAGATGCAATCCAATCTGTCAGACAACATTTGTGAGGTTATAGACATTTTCTCATTGCCCTGCCAGATGCATACCAATGCGGTGCACCACCAGAAGGACGAGCGCACCTTGTTGCGCTCTCATTATCCCGGCGCCCCGTTCTCTCTCTTTCTGGTGATAGATGTGCTCTCCTGGCACCCTCCGGCTATTCATTCGCACCAGTGACAGTAAATTAATCTTGTATCATCATTACTTTTCTTTCACCTTCATGACACCCTCCAGAATAAACACTCGGTTAGATAACGTCAGATCAACCGGTCGTGCCGCCCATTGTGTGCTCGACTTTATCTTTGATGTTTTTTTTCCTGTTTCCTACAAAAGAAACATTTAGACTAAGATGTAAAGTTGTAAATGGCAATCTGACCTGCACTGTGTATCCAAAGCAGCCCTGACCTTATCTTTCGGCGTGTATGTGTGTGCGTGTGTTGTAGATTTGGGGAAGGGGTGGAGAGTGGGAGGGGGGCTTTGGTGACATCACTATCGGGGAGGATCCGAATGGACAGGAAAGTCAATTAGAGTTTAACTGAGTTTAACAGCTGGTATGGGAGAGAAAGAGAGAGAGGGAGAGGAAAAAGAGGAGGAGAGCTCAAAAGAGCAGGACAGACAGATTCAGAAGGGAAGGTAGACAGTCAGCAACAAGAGGGAATTTTTGCCGGCAAACAACTTTCTATTCCAGTAAATATCCACGTTTTGAGTGCTGATAGACCACAGCATTGTCGGTTCGGTTTCTTGGAGGGAGGTGAGGGGGAGCAGAGGTCGGTCAGCAAGAGCCGGTGGATATTTTTTAAGAGCGCACTTCTCTGACACTCGCAACACGATGAGTGCTGCCCTGCCTCTTGCCCGCTTAAGCCACGCTCGCTAACCAGGAGAAGAAGGAAGAGTGAGACAGCGTCCACACCGTCCTCAAGAGCGAATGGGAAGAGAGGGTCTGTAACGCTGGAGCTCAAGGACAAGCCATGGACTCTGCACACCTCCCACTTCACCTGGATGTGAGTACGACACATGCACACAAAACCGAACGCATCAGCGGTCACATGATAACCTAGAGGAAAATTGATTGTTTTTTCAGGGTAAACAAAAATTAGATCATTTTTGGCAAAGTAAGAGTACAGAGGTATGAATTTAACGTGGGGAGCATAGGTCAGATAACAAAATTAGATGTAATGAGAAATTCTTGAGTTAACAAAATCTTAGATTTTTGATAGCGTGTAAGCACATTTAAGCAGGTTTTGAGATCTGAGATCTACAAATCTAGAAAAGACACGAATGAGGTTTAAATCAGTAGTTTATGATCTGTTTTTCAAGGAACAAACTGAAATATTTAAAAAATCTTAGGTATATATAGATACTCCAGCTTTACATTTTTTTATCAGCTAAAACAGCGTTCAGATTCCATGACTAAGATTAAACTCAATTAACTCAAATAACGTCAACTAAACAACCACTACTGAGTCACGTTCCCTTTCCATGAGCTGGATCTATCTGATTTGTGTTAAAAATTCACACATATATGTAACCCTGGACCACAAAACCCGTCACAGTGGTATATTTGTAGCAGTTGCCAAAAATCATTAGGATATTCCTGTAAGTAAAGATTATGTTTCATGAATATATTTAGTAAATTTACTAAGTAAATGCACAAAAAATTGCTTATCATTAGTAATATGCGTTGCTAAGGACTTCTTTTGGACAACTTTAAAGACAATTTTCTCAATATTTTGATATTTTTCACCCTCGGATTCCAGATTTTCAAATAGTTGCATCTCATACAAAAAAATACTTTGCTGCCTTAACTTTTTTGTTGAATCAACTCGGATTTACAAGTCATTTCAACGTACTATTATTTATATCTTGACTAGAGATGAGTTGTTGTAACTACAGGTGAGTTGTTATAACTTATAAAATTAAGTTGACTTTTCTCAACTATATTTTATAAGTTGTGACAACTCATCTCTGTTGACATGACTCGTAAATCTAAGTTGATTCAACAAAAAATTTTAAGGCAGCAGTTTATTTGTAAAAAAATGTAAGTTTATTATGCATCTTTTAGATGATGTATAAATCTCAATTATAAAGTTGTTTGTGTCCCAGGGTCACATATTGCTCACCAAACCCAATGTCAGAGGATGCTTCATCAGAGCATCCGATTCAGGTTTTTCCACAGAAGTCATAAAAGTCAGTTGAAGTCAAATGTTCCCATTTGAACTGCCATGATGTCCATGTTGTGTGGCTGGATATCAGCTGGAGCTTACAGGAAAAGAGAGGCGAGTGTGAATATGAGGGACTGGGCTGAATGAGTGCGGTCTGGATAGAGGATGAAATGTATAGGTAAAATACACAGCGAACTAAGTAAATATGATAAAAATACATGCTACAGTAAGTAATTTATAGCACAGCTGAGGTTTCGCTCACATTTTGGGACGTTATCGTTTTTGTATGACTTAAAATACACTGTACCTGGTTGCCTTTAAATTTTGAGTCAATTCAACTTAAAATGTTAACTCAAAAAAAAAGTAAACATATTACTAAGTTGAACTAACTCAAAATTTAAGGTAACCATGTACACCCTAAAATCACTAAATAGCACTAAAAGTGTTTCACTGGCTCGTAATCATAGGGGAACCCTTTTAGTGCCATTTAGCACCTATGTAGCACCATATTGTGCTATATAAAACCATATGTGGTGCTATAGTGGTGATATGTCACCCCCGAATGGTTCTTCATAGGTGCTATATAGCACTAAAAATGGTTCCCCTATATGATTACGAGCTTTTTGTGCTATTTAGCACTAATTACTTTAAGTTGAAACAACTTTATACAGTAAAAAAGTGCCCCAACCCCCTTTGAAACCAGCAAACAGCCCAGCCTAACAGACCACATAAGACCAGCATAGGTTGGTACGCATTTTCTTCTTCACCGGAAAGATGTGATATTATTGTCTTCAGTATCTGTAATTGATAAATGTTGATATTTTGGTTTAATGTGGTATAACGGTTATGTGGGATTCTAGGAGGAAATGGTCTAGTCTTGTCTGGTCTACTCTACTCATCCTTGGAAACCACTTTAGACAGCTCTGAAACTGACAAGCAATATATAAAGTGTTTGCGTGTGTGTGTTCCTATAGCTGTCTGTATTAGTGAGTCCTGGTGTGGGTGCATGTTGGCATGTGTATAAGCATGTACCTTTACTTTACAGCACGAATGCGGTCACAAAGGATTGTTGTACTAAATGCTACAGGGCACAAATCGAGGTCCGAGCCTCTGTCATTATCTTTTAATCAACCCAGCTGGGATAAATTAAAGGTCTGTGCTAATATGGTCCAATAAAACCGCCCTGCAAGCTATACCTGCAGTATTATTCTAATGATTTCATCTTCTAAACGCAGCAGAACAGAGGCACGGCTCTCACCATCTGGGACTTCTCATGATGTGCCTATAGCAGTTATGACTTGAGGGGGAAATGAGTGGACCCGCTCTACTTTTAGAAAGTTCCTTTAAAAGAAACAGTATTCCCGAATATGAATGTGTCATTATTTACTCACCTCACGTCAATCCAAGCCTGTATGAATGCTTTATTCTGTGGAAAACAAAAGGGGAAGTGCGTATCACTGGCTGATTTCTCTTTTCCAAGCTTCACAGAAGCCGACAAAGGGACCACAAATTATATGAAAGTGATTCAAGTCTATTTTATAAAGCACTTTTTTATAACGTTGCAAAGCAGCTTTACATAAAAGAAAAAGAAACCACAGATAATGGGATCATTATTAATATATAGTACATAGAATGGAATTAAACAGAATAAATTGTACTATTGGAAATTAAATTGTCTGCTTAATAATAAAAATAATAATATACATATACATATTTAATAAATATACATAAATATTACAAAATAATAATATAAATATACATATTTAATAAATTTACATAAATAATAAAACAGTATATATCAGTTGACTATGATTAATATAATAAATGACAGGTGCCATATTAAACATGCCTTTCCATCTTACATAGAAATTGCCCTTAAAGGGATAGTTCACCCAAAAATGGAAATTCTGTGATTATTTAGTCATTCTCATGTTGTTACAAACCTGTATAAATGTATTTGTTCTGATGAACACAGAAGAAGATATTTTAATAAGAATATTTGTAACCAAACCAACCAGAAGCCCCATTGACTTCCATAGCATCCTTTTTTCCTACTATGGAAGTCAATGGGGCTTTTGATTGGTTTGGTTACAATCATTCTTTAAAAAAAAACGTTGTTTGTATTCATCAGAACAAAGAATTTTATACAGGTTTGTAACAACATGAGAATGACTTAATAATGACAGAATTTCCATTTTTGGGTGAACTATCCCTTTAAAGGTGCAGTGTGTACATTTTAGCAGCATCTAGTGGTGAGGTTGCGAATTGCAACCAACGGTTCAGACCACTGCTCACCCTTCGCTTTTGAAACGCACAGAGAAGCTACAGTAGCCGCCACTGGAAAAACATGTCATCAACGGAGACAACTTAGTAAAAAAAGTTTTTCCATTAACCCTTTCCCCGCCAGCGTTTAAAAAAAAAGTTGCCAGCCAGCGCCAGCATTTTTCATGATTTTCATAAAAGTTTAATGCCTTCCAGAAAATGTTCTTCTTTAAATATATAAACAAACAATATACCCTCTGCTTTCAAACAAAAAAAACGTTTCATCCTACCTTCATTAGTTCTCTTGTAATCCCCTCTCAAACATGGGTAGGTTTCTTCAAAAACACCCAATTTTGAGCAAAAAGCTGAGATAATTCCATTTTTGCGAAGGACTTTGATAGAGATCAGATGCAGAGCGATCTTTAAAACATACACGGAGTTCTTTCTCTTTCACGTGAGGCGCTACTTCCGGGTTGTATAAGTTGCAGAAGTGCGCCACCTGGTGGATAATAGCGTTATTGCGGAAAGACAGAAAATCTTGTCATTGGCGGGGAAGCGTTTTCTCTTAATTGACGAGATATCTCGTCAATGGCGGCGAAAGAGTTAAGGGGTTCTATAGAAACATGGCGGCACAAAATGGTGACTTCCATGTAAGGGGACCCTCGGTGTATGTAGATAAAAACGTCTCATTCTAATGTAATAAAAGCATAACGGTTCATAATAAAAAGGCCTTTATACACCCCTGGTAATATTGTTTTGTATATTATTTTGCATTTCTGTCAAGAGGTCCTTTAAAAAATTACACACTGCACCTTTAAAAGACAAAAAATAAGCACTATTGACACCATCTAAAAAATTTGTGTGAAACATGGACAGAAATATAAATTGGTTTTCACTGAAAGTCTGACCAAATCATTCAGGCCATTGTTGTGAACCAGATCAACCAACTGATTGAAAATATCCGACTCAATATAAAGATCAATCATTGACTTAATTTCCTATAGGCAGAAATTAAGATTTCAAATGCATGACTGAGATTTTGCTACACAAATTTGTCGCTAAAATTAAGTAATTGTATTACACAGAAAAGAATGCGGATGACCGCATGATGCGCAAGACAATGTCATGGAGATTTATAAAGCACTGTATTCATTTTTGGTTGCTATTTCTTTAAGAAAAAGATAACAAATAAAAGTGGGAAGAAAGTGAGGTAAGGAAAAGCAGTCTAGGGAATGAAAGAAAGGAAGAACAACAGGAAAGGAGAGCAGATGGATGGAGGTACGGAGCGAATCGTGAAACATGAAGACAGCGGCGGAGGATAAATCAGCAACAAGCAGAGGCACCGTGACCCCAACAGCTCTGCACCATTGACTGCTGGGTAAAATGCACGGGGAAAACATGAGGGAGCGAAAACTGGCCTTTCCTAGAACTCTGTAGGTCTGTAACAATATATCAATTTCAGTCATGCCTAACAGGAAGGGAACTGATAAGAAGAAATAAAAATAGGAAAAAGATGGAGGGAGAGAGAGACCACAATAAAGAAAGAGAGGGCAAGCAGGCTGAGTAAGATAAGTGGATATAAAAAAAAATTAAAAAGAAACACTCTCAGGTCAGAGGTCACATTGCGCTGGAAACGGCACGAGTCTGGCTGCCGGGGTAACCCCCACGTCTGTTCTGGGGTCACGCTGAAATCTAATAAAACCCTTTTCTCCTCCCCGACGCATGATTGCTCCTCTTCTCTTTGAGGAAGGGATTACGTGTGGAGAATCCAATCAGGGGCAGCGTAACGCACATGTTGCGTAAATGCACACAATGGGAGAGAAGGCGATCAGTAGATCCGCTCTGTCTCTAAGTTACACCTCCGTGAGGTCCCACTGAGCGGAACAATCTAGTAGATGGATAAAAGCCACTTAATCTACTTAACTGTCGGATGCTGTGGGCGTGTGGGAAGCATCTTATCCCCTGTGTGTCCTCTGTGGGTTTGGGGAATGAGTGTGAGGGAGGGGCTTAGAGGACGGTGGGAGGTCCTTGTCTGCACGTTTAACACCTGTAGTTTTGAATGATGTAAGATTCCCGAAGGAGTTACAGCTTTGCAAGTCTTGACTTGAGCCGACTGTACATCAAAGGAACATTTATTTTGAATCAGATGCAAGGTGTGTTTGGTCACTGTGAAAGTGTTTGATTTATTGTAAGGCATATGATGTATGATTCTTAAGGGAACCAAAAAGGGTCTGGAGTGGGGCCTCAGTACCTTGTTTTCTGAAGGCTCTCAAATTAGACCTTATACCGCTTAGACCCCACCAAAGTACTTATTTGTAAGAGGCACTTTAAAGGATTAAGGGGATTCAGAGACAGAGGGCTGATGGGTTGACAAGTCTGGATCATAATATGTAATAATTCGCTCATAGTGAAAGGCAGAAGACTTAAGCTTTTAAAACCTTACCAGCACTGTTTTTGATGGATTTCAGAGTGGCTAAACCAGGTGAAGCCCCGTTTGATAAGGCAGATATACCAACTACACCAACTTAAACTAAAGCAGCAAAGACCAGCATAATCTGGTTAATGTTTCAGTTAGTTTTTATCAGCACTGGGGGTTGTGGTCCAAACCAGCTTGCATGCTCGATTATTGCAGTTTTGCCCAACTGTAACATTTAAGAAATAAGACACGGTGGCACAGCGTTCCTTCAAATCACTGCTTTAATAAAACTCAAACACAAAAAACATGAAATCGCAACATATGACCCCTTTAAATCACTATAGTGCACACAAAGCACAGTCTTTGGTCAATTACATTTCTAGTAAACGGGACATAAATTCAAGTTCTGGCTGCTTCATCAAGTGTTTTTGGCTTATGAGATCGGTTTACATCTGCTGTTATTGTATCAGTTTGTTACCAATTATCGTACAAGCATCTTACTGTAAATGCATTTCTTGTAAGATTATAGATTTGATCTGATTGTTTTCTAAATCTTTGTTTTACAAAAGTTTAATACCCTTATTTAACCACATAGGTTGATTGACAGGTGAGTAAGAGGACTACTTTTGTAGTCGGGACAACAATACAAATCGTACTGTATGTGGTCACTACCTTCTTTGTAAAAAGTGAAAAGTTGGTTCAACTTAAAAAGTTACTTAAATTAGTTACACCTATAAGGTTTATTAAAAAAAAAAATAATAACAATTTTGGCTAGCCTTAGGGCTATTGGAAAGGTGCTATACAAATACCTTGACCTAGGTGTTACCAACGGACGTAATTTTTTAGGTTGATCCAACTTTTCACTATTTACAGTGTACATGCCCTGTAAAATATTTGGGTTGATGTGTAACTATAGGCTGTCATTCTGCGACAAAACTGACTTTACAGTGAAATTCTCAATACTTAAAGGAAAACACCACTGTTTTTCAATATTTTACTATGTTCTTACCTCAACTTAGACGAATTAATACATACATATCTTTAATGAATGCATGCACTTAATCTTTGTACAGAGCGTTGTGAATGTGTTAGCATTTAGCCTAGCCCCATTCATTCCTTAGGATCCAAACAGGGATGAATTTTATGCCACCAAACCCTTCCATGTTTCCGCTATTTAAAGACTGTTACATGAGTAGTTACACGAGTAATGTATGGTGGCACAAAATAAAACGTGGCGATTTTTAAGCAGATAAAAATTAGAACTTAGTTTGCAGTGCTTTGACCTCTGCGCGCAGTAACATCACCATTCCTGACTACCCTTCCTCACTCAAACTTCGGTCAATATTACTGCACCCGAGGTCGAAGTGCTGCAAACTAAGCGCTCTTCCACCATACAATATAGTTCTAATTTTTTTATCCGCTTAAAAAAATCACCACGTTTTATTTTGTGCCACTATATTGACGTGTAACTACTCATGTAACAGTCTTTAAATAGGGAAAACATGGAAGTGTTTGGTGGCTTCTAAATTCATCCCTGTTTGGATCCTAAGGAATGAATGGGGCTAGGCTAAATGCTAACACATTCACGACACGCTGTACAAAGATTAAGTGCATGCATTGAAAAAACATAGGTATGTATAAATTAGTTGAAGTTGAGGTAAGAACATAGTAAAATATTGAAAAACGGTGATGTTTTCCTTTAACAAAGATCCAACATACTCTAAAATATTAAAATACAACAAAAGAAAACTCCTTATGCTCTCCAATGGTCTGAAAGCATCTCTTTATGTCCCTCTCTCCAGGTCCAACATGTTCCCTGCTAGCCTACTGGTTCTGATGATCCTGCTGCTACCTCAATCCTCATCAGGTCACCAGGGAGATCCCAGTCAGACTAATGGAAACCTGGTCCTCCCTCTGGAGCCTAGTTTGGCCCACACCATTCAGAAACTTCTGCTAACTCGCCTGGGTCTACAGTCACACCCTAACCCCAGTCCGGAGGCACGTGTGCCCCAGTATCTTCTGAACCTATACAGATTTCACACTCAGCAGTACCATCTCATTGAAGACCCAGAGTTTAGCTACCCCTCCCAGCATGTGCAAGGAGCCAACACGGTCCGATGCTTTCACCACACAGGTATGAGCTTTTGACATTTATAAAGGTTCAATTTACCACAAATACACCATAGAAATGTGTTGAAGTCAATGGACTTGCGTTGAAAACATTACCTGTGGACTTAAATGGTCTGATGCTTTTCATTTTATTCTTGGCATTGATGTAGACACCTTGGAACACGTTGAGAAGAAGGTAGCTCAAGTCCCCAGAAAATGATGTATAATTATTTGGTTGGACGATTATGTCATTACCAGATAAGGGAGGTGTTGGAACATGATGAAAAGAAGTATTTTACAACTCACAAACTTAAGTCTCTTTCTCCTTTATGTCGTCATCTACAGAGCTACAGAGTTCTTCAGAAGAGAACGAAGAGGCAGTCGACCGCTTACGTATTGCCTTCAATCTATCTTCCATTCCATCAGACGAGGCCGTGGTGTCGGCAGAACTACGCTTCCTGCAGGAAGGACCAGACGTGAATTCTCACACGGTCAGCCTTTACCTCTCCGACGCTGACCCTGCATCAAAACCCGAACTTCTCCATTCACGTCGACTGACCAGAGACAAAAAGACGTCTGCAGAACTCTGGGAAACCTTTCCCCTGCATGGAGATGTGTTCAAGGGTATATCTGAGAAGTCTGGGAGCCTATCTTTCATCCTGCATGTTGTTGCAGATAACAGCAGTCTTCCGACAGAGAGACATCTGCGTGTGCGCAGGTCAGCGGGGCAGGATGAGCCCAGCTGGGCGAGGCAGAGACCCCTACTGGTAACTTATAACCACGATGGGCGCAGCGAACCGTTCGTACCCCTCAAAAAGCGGACCCCTGCTGGTAGACGAGGCAGGGGCAGATGGACTGGGGGCAAGTTTAGGGGTAACAGGGGTCAGGGCTTGGATGTGGGCTGGCAGGGGGGCTGGAATGAAAAGCGGGTGAAACGCAACGGAGGGAGGGCGGCAAAGCTCAAACGCCTCTCTCGTGCACGCTGCCGTCGACACCCGCTGTATGTGGACTTCAAAGACGTGGGCTGGAATAAATGGATCGTGGCCCCGTCCGGTTACGATGCTTTCTTTTGTCTGGGAGAGTGCCGCTTCCCACTGGCTGACCATATGAATTCTTCCAGCCATGCTATGGTGCAGACGCTGGTGAACTCTGTGAACGGGGCCGTGCCGCGGGCCTGCTGCGTGCCCACTGCCCTCAGCCCTATCGCTCTCCTCTATCTAGACCAGGAGGAACGTGTGGTGTTAAAAAACTACCAAGACATGGTGGTGGAGGGGTGCGGTTGTCGATAGCAAAACACTCGTGGAATAAATGCGCAAGATGGAAAATGAATGGTATTTTAAAGCAGACTTAATTAAAGGGACTTAAAAGAGGAAGTTCAGAAAGATAAGGAAGTAAAGTGAGTCAGAAAGAGAACTGAAAGAAAGCGAGGTAAACTGTTGATATATCATCATTAAAAAAATCTTTAAAGGAAGGTTCAACATGTTAAAAACGTTAAAATGTGTTGAGCTCAAACAATCGCATTTGTTGCATTAAATTGAAAAACAACATAAAAAAGTAAAAACTGCAGATTTGTTGCCAAGATCTGCAATCGAAAGTAAGAGATTTAAATATAACCTATAATTATTTTTAAATACTGAGACAACTGTATCTCCTAAAATAAATATGATTATATCTTTAACAAAGGTTTATACGTACACTGCAAAAAATTACTTTCTTGGTATTCATGTATTTTTTTAAGTACAAATATCTATAAATCCTTAAATTAAGATATATTTTCTTGATGTGCAAAATGACCTAAGAAAATAAAGCTAGTTTTTAGAAAATACATTTTTTTAAGTGAATTTCTGCTTAAACAAGCAAAAAATAAAATAAAAATCTAGTGGGGTAAGAATTTTTTTTTGGACCTTTATTCTTAATTAAAGGAAAAAATAAGAAAAATGTTCTTACCCCATTGGCAGATTTTTCTGCTTGTTTTAAGCACACATTCTACCGAGCCCCTAAGATGACATTGAAGTAAAAAAATCTAAAGTTTAGTTTCATGTGCTCACGCAAAACCATGTGCAGAATTTTTTGTGTAGTTTTGCGTGCTTACATGAAACTTTCGCAGGCGCACATAAAACTATTGCGTGCGCACATGAAAGCGAAAGTTTCACGCGGTAGTTTCACATGCACACGCGATAGTTTCACGCGAGCACGCAAAAGTTTCACGCGAGCACGCGATAGTTTCACGCGAGCACGCGATAGTTTCACACGCGCACGCAAAAGTTTTACGCGAGCACGCGATAGTTTCACATGCGCATGCGAAACTAAACTTTATTTAATTTTTGCTCCATGTCCCCTTAGGGGGCTCCATACAAATTCACTTAAATTTTATATTTTTTATATTTATATAATTTTTAAAAAACTAGACTTATTTTGATCATCAAGATAATGCATTTTAATATTTAAAAATTTTCGTATAATTGTACTGAAAACAAGACAAATATACTAAGTAAGAAAGTCATTTTTGCAGTGTATTGAACTCAATATCTCTTCCAATAGAAACACACCTGTAAATAAAAAAACATGATGTCAGCATTATGCCACAAATGCTGTTGATTAAGCTTAACTTGTATTGAACATATTGAGTCTTCCTTTAACATGAGCACCTTCTCATAATCCTCTGGAGCCCAGCTTTGGCTTCTTGTGTCCAGTGACGCTCTGTATCTGTGTGACCTATGACCTGAAAAGCACTCAGTCCAAACGTGCCGTGTCCTTCGGTGTAATATACTCAAGCTTTCTGTCTTGTAAGCGTCCAGTTGCTATGTTACCGTGTGTCTTTCCTGTACTGTTTTGTGCGTCCTTTCTTCACGAAAACCACATCATCGACAACTCTAAGGGACCAAGAAATGACCAAAGACTGTGGTCGAGAGATGAAGATGCTGAAAGACTTTAAGCCGAGACTATAAGAGGATTGGACTCTTCATATAAACATTAAAGCATGCGCTGTGACAGAGGCATAAACTGATTGCAGGCACTTCTCACTATGAGCTATTTAAAAAAAATAATAATCATGACACCAAGAAATGATTATGTTATTGTTTGAATGTGCTATTATTTATGGTTACCTGTAATTTTTATTTACGGTGCAGTCCAAAGAAACGTTTGCTAAACAAATACTTCTGTGGTAGTAATGTAAATCTAATTTAAAAATGCATCTATATATAAATATAAATATATATATTTAAATAGCAAGAATATGAAATATTTAATCTTGACAATTACTGCAAATATAAAGTACAGTACAGATACCAAAACGCCTTATAGATCCATTTAAAGCCAGTCAAAACTGGTATCACTCATCTGTTGTTTTAAAATCAGCACTGAATCATGGCAGCTTTATAATGGCCTTATTTATCTACGAGGGCTCTTTCTTTACAATAGAAGCTTTGTGAAACAAAGAAAATCGCATAAACATTTTACAATCTTGTGCCAAAATGTTATGTATTGTGCCATACGTGTGCAAGCTTGGTCATTTGGTATTCAGCATAACTTTGTGTCATCATATAGCTATCAAAGCATTCATCAAACTGTTTGCATTGTTTAAAGAGTTATAAAAATGGAGGATCAACTAAGCTTAGTCTAACTCTAAGCTTATTCAATGTCCTGACATGAATAGCCGAATATATTTTACAAGTGTGACGCATTACTTGCAGAATTTAAACAAAAGCTTTGAAAATGTGTGACATTGTCTGGACCCATTGTGAAATGTGTAATAATAAATTGCAAACTAATCAGGCACTTCTCACTCTCAAATTGTTTTCTTTAACTGTAAATGCTTTAACTAATAGTGTTTGTAATTGAGATAAATCAACTATCTAACTCATTTGATCAATCTTATACTGTATAAAAAGCAGATGTCAAAGACAGTTTAAGAAGTCCACTCACTATTTGAAAGCCTCATTAATCTTACAAATCATGTTTACAGTTTGTTTTGGGGTCTCATATAACTTGAACATTTAAACCTAAAGGAACATTTGAGTGTACACTTAGTAATATAGGTCACATACCAGCATGAAAATGACTTTTGACCTGTGCAGCCTTTTTTCTCACCCTTGTATCTCTGTTTGCCATCACTGAGGAGTGGAGCAAGAAGGGTGGGATATGGCTGGTTTATCTTTCCAGGTGTTGACCTATGAACTGAATTGCAGTGGCATCGATACAGTCACATGTATAGCACCTTCCCACAGCCATAAATCAACAATTAGGCCAAAACATAAGCCAAGAACAAGAGATTAAAGACACATTTATTACACAGTTGTGTCACTCTTTTAGGATACATTTACATTACAGCGATGTGGTAAAAACGGAAAAGATTTGCGATTTTGTAAAATTACACATACACATGATGACACGATCAAAAAGATCCACATTTACACGGATCAGCGAAAACGACTAAAACACTGTATTATGTCTGGACAGTAGATGGCGATGTTACTTTGTAAAGAAACACTACACGCATGTGCACGTACACATATTCAACTTGATTTAAAGGTCACTTTCTTCCTGATCCCATTTTTTAAACCCTAATTAGTGTGTAATGTTGCTATAATAGCATAAATAATACATGTAAAATGTTAATGCTCAAAGTTCACTGTCAGGCGATAAATTTTCTTTAACAGAATTCACCTTTCAAAGCCTACAGTGAACGGCCGGTTTGGACTACAGTCCTCTACTTCCTGCTTTAATGACGTCAGTAGAACAGTTTTTTGACTAAACTCCGCCCACAGGAATACGTCAGTCGTCAGCTAAGCTAACGGCAAGAAGCTGCTATCGAATCACAACACACTGAACAAACTACACAATCAGAACTCGAAACGTATTTCTGAAGGAGGGACTTCATAGAACAAGGAAGACATCAGCCTGTTTTGAGGACAGTGAAAACAGCGGTATACAGATAAGTCAATTGTGTGAAAAATATCACATTTTTTACACGTGAAACATGAACACATGTTATATTGCGCACAGTAAACACAATCAAAGCTTCAAAAACAGAAAAAGAACAGGACCTTTAATAAGTTACAGCAACTCATCACTTGTCAAGATACTTGAAATTACTTGTAAATCCTAGTTGATTAAAGTTAAAAATGTATTTTTTACTAATTAAAATGACTTTTAGGGGGCATGCACACCAAAGCTTTTAAAAGCGTCTGAAACGCCTGGAGGACGCCGAGTGCCAGCTGTTTTTTCAGCTGAGCGCCAGCTTTCTTCAGCTGAGCGCTTTGGTAGCTATGATATTTCAGCTGTGAGCCGGTTGGTTGCTGTGGTAATGTCCCGCCCCTCCTCCACTGTAATTGGACAGCCGTGTGAGAACGGACATTGACGAGCAGAGCTTTTCACCCAAAGTTAAATATTTTTCAACTCTGCACTCAGCACAGAAAAAAAACGCAGAACGCTGGTTTTCAGCGCAGAAGAAAACTGCTAGCTGCTGGCTTATTTGAAAAACGCAGAGCTTCCATTGGAATCAATTGAAAACATGCGCCGGCCACGGGCGTAAAAGCTTTGGTGTGCACGCCCCCTTACAGTGTATAAGTCTAAAACTTAAAATAAGAGGTTTTAAGTTTGAACCAATGATTAAACTTGTATGTTGCAATGCAGAATGTTTTACAGATAAATACAAACAATCAACCATCAAGCACTTTTGTTTCGATGGACAATGAGGTAGGTTTATTATTAGAAGTGACACTGGAGTATAAAGTAAAGTATATATATATATATATATATATATATATATATATATATATATATATATATATATATATATATATATATATATATATATATATATATATATATATATATATATATATATATATATATATATATATATATATATATATACTTTGTTGAAGAAGCGTTAATAAACTCAATAATATATATATATATATATATATATATATATATATATATATATATATATATATATATATATATATATATATATATATATATATATATATATATATATATATATATATATATATATATATATATATACATTGTTGAAGAAGCATTAATAAACTCAATATCTTTTTAGCACAAACTGTCTTGTAGGCCGTCATCATTGTTTTGGTTATACTTTTTTTGTGGTTTACACATGGCATAATTTTCAAAAACTTGCAACATTGTCTTGTACATGACCGGACAAACGGCATAAAAATGTTTCAAGTTTTGGTTGAAAACGTAGAGTAAACAGCCCCTTAGATAAAGGGGCGATTCCTCGGACAGGGTTTAGGTTAATCCAGGGCTAGGCCTTATTAATATTAGGTCATTTAAGAAGTTTTTACTAACATATGTTACAAAATACACTACAGGTGTGCATCTTAAAGGATTAGTCCATTTTCTTAAAAAAAAATCCAGATAATTTACTCACCACCATGTCATCCAAAATGTTAATCTCTTTCTTTGTTCAGTTAAGAAGAAATAATGTTTTTTGAGAAAACATTGCAGTATTTTTCTCATTTTAATGGACTTTAATAGAGCCCAACACTTAATACTTAACTCAACACTTAACAGTTTTTTTCAACGGGGTTTTAAAGGACTATAACGATCCCAAACGAGGCATAAGGGTCTTATCTAGTGAAGCGATTGTCATTTTTGACAAGAAAAATAGAAGTATGCACTTTTAAACCACAACTTCTCGTCTAGGTCCGGTCCTGAAAAGCGCCAGCGAAACCTCACGTAAATGACGTAGAGAGGTCCATTAAAATGAGAAAAATCTTGCAATGTTTTCCTCAAAAAACATAATTTCTTCAAGAAATCACTTTCTTCAAGACAAAATAATGTCAACGAAATATGTTGACATTAAACAAGACAATGTGTTTTTAAATTAAAGCAGCTCAAACATGCATTTTAGTTTGGGACTAGGATAAGCCCTGTCCGGGGAACCTCCCCAAAATGTTTTTTAGCAAAACTGGGATGAAGATACTGTAGTGTATGTACTATATGTAAATATTAAGGTTGTTTAAACTTTAAAGTAATGACAGTCAAGTAGATGGACAATTAAAGTATTTAAATTGATACAGTATTTAGTTATAGGAGTGTTTTCCCAAACAGGGTTTAGATTAATCTAGGACTAGGCCTTAGTTAGTTTAAGTAGTTTTTACAAACTTAAATTAGAAAATCATTACTGGTGTTAATCTTGAGAAAAAAAACAATAACACTGATGTATATTAAGATATGTCAGTGCAAGATACATTTTTTTTCAGTTAAGGCGCAGCTCAAACAAGTATTTTAATCTGAGACTAGATTTAATCTGTCTGGGAAACCACCCCATAATGTTTACAGACCAGAAAGCTTGAGGGTATTCTCAGTCTTATAGCATAAAAACAATGCAAATAAACGTAACAAACCGCAGACAATCTTTTTGTCCGATCATGTTTCACCACCAAACCACATGCAACACGAATATAATCAGGCTTTGCTGTAATTCTCAACACATGATCTGAAAAGCTTAAGTTTTGTACGTTTTTCACCAAATGGCAAAAATATTCTGTGGAAAATATATATAATGTTGCTACATCAATGATATAAAAAATTTAAAGGGACACGTTCTGAATAAAAGGCTTGTAAGCACAAAAATTCTCACTTCAAAGAGCCTCCAATCATGCTGTGAAAACTATGGTAAATCCATTCAAATGTGTCCATTGGGTCCCTTATGACTGACAGGTTAAAAATACAATCCAACTCAACACTGTAGTCCCACTTTTCCGCTCATTTCTCATCAAGAGGAACAATGTGCCAAACAGTCTGCAACTTGTCACAACCATAAATGGCCTGGGTATGAATTTAAAGGTTAAGTCCATAACTAATAGGTGCGAGGTGCTTTATGTTTAAACCTTTTAAAATCTTTTGGCACAATGTCTTTACAGTCCATCCTCTCTCCACTTTCCAGCTATAGGTCAGACTACATTTATTGCCAAACATTTTACCTAACAAAATTCATATGTCTGTCATTTGGCAGGTGAGTTAAGCTAATTTCCATGCTTGAAACGAAACCAAAAATATGTAACTACTGGTTCGCACCGACGTCACATAGAGTATTTTCCTTTATCATCGGAAGAATCTGGTTGAACGTTGGAGTTTTGTGTCTTCACCTACAGTATAGAATTCCCATTTATTCTGTGTGGTCAAAGACACAGAAAGAAGCCAAAATAAGTAAAACCTCACACAGTTGGCAAGATCTGCAGACTGAACCATGTATACACAGAACACTACATCAAGCTGCTATAAAGACACATCCTGCTCCGGTGAATCCCTGCTGGCTCTATATTTAGCACAACTTAAAGGATAGGTCTACTGGAAACCCCTGAAATATTAAAGCGATATCACAAAAGCAAGATGAAATATAAGACAATGCGGGAATATCTTAGATCAGCTAAGAAAAGTTCAAAAGGCAAATCTTAAAGCTTTGATCAGTAAAGCAGGTGTGAGCTTTTGTAATAGACGGAAGCCACCAAGATACCTCCACCAAGCTTCTTAACTAGCTTAACCATCAAAGATTGTCATTGTTATGCTAGACCTGCACCAGCCACCATAACACAGCCTGGTTTATATAGTTTGGGTATCCAACTTCCCCAAAAAACAAAACATTTTGACTTTGCGGACGCAGGGGAAACCTGAAGAACAGACTTGATGGTAGTAGAGGTAATTACACACACACACACATGGACCAACCAATACTCCTCCTTACGATCTCTCCACCTAAGCCTGTTGCTTCCCCCGCAGCCCAGGATGAAAAATGATGTTTTTACAGGTGTCTAGCGATGCGGATGCTATCCCTGCTCGGCTGGAATTCACATTCGTTGCTCCTCCTTTCGCTTGCCCTCTCTCCCTCTCTGAGGTCTGTCTGCCAGAATATATGTAGTTCTGAGGACAGTACCCGCTTTAAGTGGATGCTATGGGAGATATATCACTAAAACATTACAGCAGGAGGGTGGCTCAGGTGGGAGCTTGGATATAACAGGTACTTTGGGGCTCAGCTTGTGTTGCGTTTGCGTCTCTTGTTTTAAGCAGACCCATGATGTCCTATAGACTCTCAGAAACTTTCTATATGGAGAAAGTGATATTTGGAGGACCAGGGAAGATGTTTTGTCCTGTTGGACACAGTTTCACTTAACTGCTTTTGTGTAAACAGTAAGAAATGAATCTTAAAATGAGTAGCTAATATTTTACCCCCAATATTCCTGATGATACAAAAACAGCTGTGATAACGTTTTAAAGACTCACTAAAGTGCCTTAAAAGGCACCTCTTTGTTTGATGCGTTGTCATACTTTCCTTTGAAACTGGAAGTAAGAGCGAGCCATACTGAGTGGGCCTTTCTTTATAGAAATAGTCAATAGTGATTAGTTTACCTCACGGCATACGGACTACCGGCACATCCGGGAACTTGACTGTAAATTTCGTCACCGCCCCTTTTCGGGGGTTAAAAAAGCAGCGCCTCCATTGCCTTCCATTCAAAACAGCGGAACAAAGCAACGTTTCCACACAGCCGGCAGGCGTAAATAACTTATGAAATCACTCAGATTAAACATGTCGAGTATTTATCTGTCCATCCTGCCTGCCATAAAGCGCGAAAGATACATTAACACATTTAATTTGGTCAATATAAAAACATGTCCCTTTCATTGTCACAGCGTCAAATTTGTGTAACAACGCCATCCAGTGATTGCTGGAAATATCGCTAAGCCAGTTAGTTGTATGGCTGGACGGAAAAGTGCACTCATTACTCTAAATATAAAGACATAATAAATAAATACGAAGTAACTTTCAAATACGAAGTAAAATCATTCACTTGCTTCCCTGTTGACTTGATGAGGTACGTGTTTAATGTCCGGGTAAGACACCTCTGGCCAATAGGGAGCGTTGTTACACAAATTTGATGCTGGGAGAATGAAAGAGACATGTTTTTGTATTGACCAAATTGGATGTGTTGATGTATCTTTCGCGCTCTGTGGCCGGCAGGGTGGACAGATAATTACTCAACATGTTTAATCTGAGTGATTTCATAAGTTATTTACGCCTGCCGGCCGTGTACGAAGGTTGCTTTGTTCCGCTATTTTGAATGGAAGTCAATGGAACGTCTAGTGCGATTTCCCCCAAAAGTGGGCGTGAACCTGTTCAGAGACATTCTATGACGTTGCGCCGGTTGTGCGTATGGAATCTGAAGAGCGCAAAATGATGTCATAAAAATCACTGATTCTTATTGGTGAGAGAGGCTATGATTTTTTTTTAGCAAAGTCCTCAAAGTGCACAGAAGATGAATGTCTTTGTGACTACTTGGAGCAGAATACAACACTAAGATGTGGCAGCCGTAGCGCCCCCTAATGTGTGGTTCAGTTTCTTAATTTTTATGTTGGCTTGACAATTGTAATGTAAACATTTTGTAATAGCTTTTAAACTTTTTTTCTGACTGAAAGCTTTCAAGATACAACCACCAAACTCGTGTCAGACTTTCAGGCTGTTCTAAAGTCAGTTGCTATATCTTTTCTTAGAAATCAGACTTATGGAATTCGTAAAACGGAAAATCAAACTGCCAAAATTCCCACTGACTTTGCCGGTTCTGAGGATTTTGTAGAAAAATGTGGGTTACCATATTTTAAGAGGCTGGAAAGATCTGTAAGAACATATCTCAAAATGAAAAACAACGGGGGTGGAAATGCTAGCTTGGTTCTACCAGACTCTCGTACATTTAATTTGTACAGAGAGTCTGGCCTCTCTCCATTGAGAAACGTTTACTTCCTTGTAGGCGGGTTCTCTGTTAAAGTTCAACACTATTGGATCTGCCCAGAGTCACTCAGGATCTGCCAGCCAATTGCTAACGTGTGGTTGTGACGTATATCATGCGCCGAACACACGTTAGCGGTTGGCTATGGCAGATCATCGTTCTCAGCCACTCCCTTTGTTCGCTGATTGGTCCTACAAAAATTTGATTTCTTGAAACACTGGAATAGACCGAAATCCCAGACGTAGTACTGAAGGAAAATGAAATTGAGCGGAAGTGCGTAGGAGGGTGCAAAATCTGCCCATTTTGCTGCCCAAAATCGCCCTATAGAGATGCCCATAAAACAATGTGTTAATACTACTATGATAAATTGTATAATTATATAATCCATACTGGCTAGCGGCCTAAGGAGTATCATCATTGACAGCTGCCAAGAGAGCAACACTGATGAGTCAGATACGGTCCGGCAGATGCGCGGCAGATGCGCGTGCATGTTTAGCTGGGGCCTTCGTCAAGCCAAGATCAAAGTTTGTTCACCTTTTGAATTCTTACTTTCATTATTTGCAATTTTTCTAGTTGCATATTTAGTGATTATGTCCTATCCATTGCCAAAAAAGCTTGCACGCACTTAGCAGGTTTTGCAACAAAAGATAGTCACATTTGATAAATGCAACCTGATCTCACAAATTCCCATGGTATAGTCACAGAATATTTTGCTCATTTATCCATGTCATTGTCACGGATCTCTGCATTTTTCCGTGTCCATACCACAGACTTTTTTCTGTGTCAGTTTCACGTATTGGTTATTTATTATTTTCCTATTTTTAAACCATTTTCACTTTGGTTTGGGGTTAGATTTGAGGTTTGGATTAGGATGTCACTTTAAAACTATTGGTTTATACATTTCTTTTTTCGGATTTTTAAACAATTGCTGCCTGACGTTAGGGTTAGAGTTGGGTTTGGGTTAGGATGTCATTTTATGTAACAGAAAGTCATTCTAACCCCAAACACAAGCGACAACTGTAAGAAAATAGGAAAAACAATTGAGTAACCAATACGTGTAACTGACACGGAAAAGAAAGTCCGTGGTACGGACATGGAAAAATTGGCAAAATCTTGTGTGACTATAACACGGAAATTCGTAAGATCAGCCTGGATAAATACCAATGAAATGACTAAAGTGACATTTGTAAAAAGTCTATTACTGACTAATAACCTTTTTATTACCATTAAAGTGAAATTACTGAATCTATATATAAGAGTTTGATAAAAAAAAAGCAAATTTACAGGAAAACATGTCACACGCACTTAGAGGGTTTTGCATTTGAACTATATAATATACACAATAAGGCCTCTTCAAAAATGCATGCAGAGATTGAGAGTCTACTGGCCAACCTGCAAGAAGAGAAAGGAAATGAAGAGTTGAAGATTGAAAAACAGAAGGAAGAGACGTTAAGACAGCTGTTGGGCTGTTTACTCCTCACATGAAGCCCACAGAGGAGAAGCAGGCAGGAAAGGTGGGAGTCTGGTTGCCAGGATGAAATCATCGTAGTCCTTGTTTTATGGCTTTCACAAACAAAGTGCTACGCAGTGCTACACAGAAGCAAAGGGTCAATAGCAACGGTGCCCAGTGCATCAGCCCAGTAAACAGAGAGTTCTCCAAGCAGCACAGCAGGTCTTCTCATTACAGAGCTGTCAACATCATGACTGTGTATCTATTTTAAGATGGTTTTCATGGCATGCCAAATAAAAAGTGACTAATGAGTTTAAGCAGCAAATTAACTGCTTAAACTTCTGAAACAATTGAAGCTGAATTTATGCTGGTTTGACAAATGTCTGCAAAGATTGGTTAGATATCGTTTTATATGCAATTTTTGAGTTGCATTTTTAAGTTGCAATTTCTGAGTTGATTTTAATGGATTGTGGCACTAAGCAATCCAATTTTTTTCATGTGTCATTGATTTTTTTATTAATAGAAGCTTTAAGGTAAGCTACAAGTAACATTAAAAGTTCAATTAAAATTAATATTTTATGTCCAGTTTTTTATAATCAGTCGTGTACTGCAACAGGATAATATATCTGATTCTGCAATGTAAATAAAGATTTGTTGGTTCAACTTAAAAAAGTATGTTACCTGATTGCCTTAAAATTTTGAGTTCAATTGACTTAAAAATATTAGTTGTGTAAAAATAGTTTTTTAAGCCAACCAGCTAACTTACATTTTTAAGTTGAACCAACTTTTTTAAAAGAGTGATATAGTGAGAATTTTGATCTGTGCATTAAAGGGACACCTCACTTTTTTGAAAATAGGCTAATTTTTCAGCTTCCCTAGCGTTAAACATTTGATTTTACCGTTTTGGAATCCATTCAGCTGATCTCCGGGTCTGGCGGTACCTCTTTTAGCATAGCTTAGCATAATCCATTGAATCTGATAAGACCATTAGCATCGCACTAAATAATAACCAAAGCGTTCCTATATTTTTCCTATTTAAAACTTGACTCTTCTTACATCGTGTGCTAAGACCGACAGAAAATTAAAAGTTGTGATTTTCTAGGTCGATATGGCTAGGAACTATACTCTCATTCTGGCGTAATAATCAAGGACTTTGCTTTCGAAACTCTTTGGTTATTTTTTAGCGCAATGCTAATGATCTAATCAGATTCAATGGATTATGCTAAGCTATGCTAATAGTGGTATCGCCAGACCCAGAGATCGGCTGAATGGATTCCAAAACGATACTGAATGATTAACTCTAGGGAAGCTGGAAAATAGCCTATTTTCAAAAAAAGTGCAGTGTCCCTTTAACATTTACATAATTGTGAAGTAGTATTTAATTTTATTTTTCCTGTAATTGTGAGACGAATCTTAAGCCAGACTCACACTACAGGATTTTTGCACCAAATTTTCTTCTTTTTTTTCTCCCAAAAATCCCAGAGCAAATTGTGTCCAGGACCTTAATATTCGTCTCAGACAATCATGTAATGTGCGTTTACAGACCATACAACTCCCTATCTGATGAATACATCAGTACTTTCATAATAGTCGATGAGAGACGGAGGAAAATGACGGACCTTTTAAAATAGCAAGCTGCTGTAAAGCTGCTCTACGCCAGACAGTGGAGACGGAAAAACAGCTTGTGGAAGTGTGGAAACAAAACGACTACCCGAATAAAGTGTCCGTGACCATTTTGTCAAAAACAAGAGGCGATGAGAAATCGGATTTAAACACACCATTTATAATAACAATAATAATAAACAGGTCACAGCCTCCATTCATTTACATCATCTTCGCCATGAGGTCATGCGAAGCGCTCCCTCTTGGACAATAATCTCAATATTATCTTGTAGTGTGTGATACACCATGATATTCAAATCTTGTGAGCATGCTTAGGATTTAAGAGAGGAAAATCTGTCAAGATTCTCTTTATGTGTGTGCTGCAACCAAAGATTTACAAAATCCTCTGGTGTGAGCCCGGCTTTTGTAAAACCCTTCAGTCTATTAAGGATTGCTCACTGAACAAGCACTTCCTCTGTATCCAGGGGGAACGGACACAATATTCCAATGTGGCTCCTGTATTACACAGGTGTCTCATTGCTTGCCAGTAAAAGAGATGAGGTAAAAACATTAGTCAAATTTTCCAGCGTATAATCTAAATTAGACTATAGCTTTGCATATATTGTTTGTCTATAGTGTAGGCACGCCATGCAACACTATCCTCTTCGGAATGATGGAATTATTACGGTCAGGAAAAAGACCAAAACAGTGAGCAAGTAAACGAACGCAGATCAATAAATAAAATGACTACCTGAGAAAAAAAAACGAGAGTTCATCGAATACGATAGATGGCCACCGAGGGTGACATTACTAAGAGTAAACCTCATCCTTCCTATTTCCCTTGCCTCCTTGCTGTTCACCACTTGTTTTCGGTCAGCTCTGAGGTTTTTTCCCTTTTTCCATCCTTTCCAAGAGAAAAAGCCCTCATTACATTAGCACATGTCCCCCTTTCTCCAAAACATGGCTGCTAACAGGCAGATGAATGACTGCACCCGACTACCTCGCACAGTACATGATGCTCCTGAGAAGCATTAAAGTGTATTTCATTCCTTCCAAAAAAGCCGAGAAAAAGACAAGGAAAAAGGAAGGAGTTAAGAAAAAGAGGCCTGGCAGAAAGATTAGATTAGCACTTTAAAACATCTGCGAATTCATCCAACCCCAACTACCGCTTCCCGACAGATTACCTCTCCATCTCAGAAATCTTCAAGCTCTTTCCCGGATCCTGCCTCCTTCTCCTCCCTGTTTTTCGTCCCGAGTTTTTTCGTCTGATCTGTTTTCCTCTCATCGGGCCTGTTTATTTCCCTGCTATCTCCATCTGTCGACCGCTCTGAATCGTAAAACACATCAAGAATTTTCGAACGTCTGCCACCGCAATGCTTTCAAAGGAAGGGGACGGTTTGGAGACGTATCTGAAATATGACTAAAAACTTTCGCATAAAAGAATAAAATTTATGCTGCTCGGTTCGTGTTAAAAATCTATAAAGGGACCTAAATTGGATAATTAATATCAACAAACAATAAACTAAAGACTATAAACACATAAAGCCAATGGAGTGGAACGTAATAAACTTTAAAGATCTAGGCCTAGCTGTGTTTTATATGCGTCGGTAATGACCTGTATGGAGTATAAGATTCAGTGAGGTGTTGTTGTTGACATCTACTCTCATCTCAGGAGGCGCTAAAGAGTCAAAGAGGGATCATAACAAAGTGATAATGTGCAGTGCTATGATAAATATCCAAAAAAATCAGCAAAGGGATGTGGAAATGTGCATTAGTCTTTATATGTGTCTTCCTCCCACACAGCTTAAAATGCTTCCCGGAGCGCAGCTGTGAAAAATAACATTTTCCCACACATACTGTATGCACACAAATATACACTAACTGTACACGCCAAGTCCTTAGGGGTATGTCGGCTCGTATAGAGGTTTATGGGTTCATCCTCATAATCGCTTTTGGGTCTAACTTGTCCTACATTAAACAGACCATTGACAAGTAAAAAAGCAGCAAAGGGATAATATTCTTGCTAAATGACTGCTGGCCCACCAGATTTCATTATTCTCTCTCAATGAGAGGTGCTGATCTGTGAAGCCCACACCAGCCCACGTCAGCCTCTCTCTCTCTCTCTCTTCATAGACTAACACTGGTTAATATCTCTGGACATCTCACTTTAGCTCCTCCTCACCTACTAAATATTTCAGCAGCGTCCAACTTTTTGTAGTCGAGTGATTAGTACTGTTATTTATTAAATAATAATATAATTATTAATTGTAATAATAATATAATAATTAATATAATTGATACCGATTTGATTGTGCAAAAAAAGAATAATTGCACAAAATTATTGGGACAAAAAAAGAAATGTAATAATGAAAAAGAAATTAGAGATATTGGTTAAAGGCGGGGTGCATGATTTTTGAAAAACGCTTTGGAAAAGGGAGTCGGCGATGGAAGTCCCGCCTTCTAGTTAAAAGAACCAATCATCAATCGATAAAGGCTGATGATTCTCTGCGGAGGGGCCTCTGTACAGAGTCACGTTTGACAGTCTGTGCGCATGCGAAGTAGCTGAAACAACCTTGAAAATGTGTTTTATTAAGTTTTAAAAAACACATTTTGATACAATTGATGTCAGGTTTAATTGTTAATCAGAAATATGTTGTTTAATTGTGATTTTAGCACACGATTTTAGAGATATCTGTCTATTCCCATTCAAGTAGATAGGACTTAAGTCTTGCATGACTAAAGCCAGTGACTTCTCTTCCGAGGGGCGCGAATTCAAAATAATGTGTGTGGCTTGTCACGTCAAATGTGTGTTTGTTGCGTCATGTGAACCTATGTGCATCATGCATCATGTCAAAATACGTGCGTGGTACACAAGTGACTAGCTAAATACATGTTTTGGCGAGCTTTGCATCGTGCGCCCTCGAAAAAGAAGTCACCGGTTGCCACTGAGTATAAATATGAACAGTGGCGGCCGGTGACTTCTTTTTTCGAGGGCGCATGATCGAAGTTTGTCACAACATGTATCTAGCCGGTCATGTGTGCAGTGTTGCCAGATTGGTCTGGTTCCCGCCAAATTGTGCGGTTTTGAATTTGATTGTGCGAGTAAAAATAGGCTTGGGCAGGTGTGCAAAATTTGGGCGGGTTTGGGATCAGTTGGCCGGGTTTGCAACGTGCATTTTATAGGCTAATTATTTAACAAAAAACCCAAGTGTGCATGTATTTCATCTGACGTTACTAAACACACGCCCACTGCTTGTGTTTGTGTTGACGCCACACCGATGATGAGCCCACGTTTAGCCAATCAGAAGTGATAGCAGCCAGCCAGCTCTCTCAGTCTCAGTGGGAAATCAAGATGTCGAAGTGGGAAAATTTATAAAAAGTTACAGATATGAGCGGGAAAGTGACCCTTTGGCCTCACGTCACGAAAGCGCCAAACAGCTCGCACTGCCAGCCACAACGACAAAACAAATGGAAAAATATAAGTGGAGATGAAAGGCGAGGTCCTGGAGAAATTAAGGTTGGGAATTTATGAATAGATAATGTAAATATTTATCATTATCCTATCTTGAAATGAATATGACCATGATGGTTTCTATGTTTCATAAGCATATGTTTGCCAGTTTTCAGGGCGATATAATCTAGTGGCTGTTACCAAGCACTTTTAGGCTGAAATAAAGCCTGTTTTTATTTACAATACAATGTATGTCTATTTAAAGGCCGCGGGTGTGGTGCAGGTTGTAAAAATAGATACAGTCTGATGTGGGGCGGGCCAAATAATTTTATAAAAGCAAGAGCCGCAAGTTGGAAAATCCCAGACACGCACATCACTAATCACTAATAAACACATGTTATATTGCGCACCGTAAACACAATCAAGGCTTCGAAAACACAGGAAAAAACTGCACCTTAAATGGGATATTGGCATACAGCACAGAGCCCATATTATCTGTCTGTATGACCAACAGTCAGATAGATACACTGAAGTATCAGTATACACATCAAAACTTCAATACTCCTGCACAGCTGTTAAAGGACTTAAACAACATTTCCAAAAATGTGACTGCTTAAAGCATTTTATATTGAAAATCACAGCATAAATTATACTTCTGTAATAAGAAAAATCAGTCAGACATCTCTGGATAGCATAGCATAACATATGCAAAACCTGCGCTGTTTTTTATTTTTAAAGTTAGCAAAAAATCATTTTGCAAATGTCTGTGGAAAACATATGTGAGCATCTTAATCTTCTCCTGCTCGATCTCCATAACATGGAGAGAGTCGCACAAGTTTCTCCAAACTACCCAGCCGATAAAAGCAAAAACATGCAGCTGCAAACAAAGGTCGCAAATAAGCAGACCTCAATATCCCAGTACAACATTTATCAAACTATTTCACTATTGAAGGGTAACTGTTGAAGGGTAACATTTACAAACGAAATATTTCTTATAAAATTGTGGGAGTATTCGGTCTCTGTAACGAAACAATTATAAAACAACAAGATTTCGATCAAGAAATTCTGAATGGTGCCTGCCCATGCAAAACCTGCCAACACGATGCTAGGGGGTTTTGTGTATTGTTATTATGGCAGTGGTTCCCAAGCCTTTCGGAGTGCCCCCCTTTGGTGCATCCCTTTGAGCCAAAAAAATATGACACAAATTTGAATTCAATTCAACAAAAAATATTAACTGATACAATGTAGTGTTGTAGCAATTTTTTTTTTTTGTTTGATTGCATACAATTTATGATAAAGTTATGTATTTTATAAAATCTGCCCCCGTTTGCCCAAGGGGTGGGAACCACTGTGCTATGGGGTTGCTATTTATTTGAATGGTTTCTATGCTGTTTCAGGTGGGTTCTTAGTGGCTGCTTATTGCCCCAAGTCAATGAGCCCACACCAGGTCTCTATACAGTTCAGGTTACGAAATATGGTTTGAGGTCCTCCATTAATGGGATGTTTTTGGGCTAAAATCATAAGTCTGTAGGAACAAAATAGCACATTGCTCCTCAACAACCTGAGGCATCGGAGGTAAGAAATAATTTCTGATGTCCATATCACTGCATGGACCAACTTATGAACCAAAGTTTACCACTGCTTTCCCTCATTCTTTCCAACGCACTTGGGCGGTTGCGCTCTGGTAGCGCCTGCTGTTGCTAAGCAACATTGAGCCACACTCCTCATAGATTCAGTAATGTGTCTCCATGCATTGTTTCTTCAATTTGTGTCAAACTAATATCCCTGTACAGCTATGATCAGCTGTTCCCATACTTTGAGTTACTAAGGAATGACAAAATCTTGATATGTAAAGAGTGAAGCTGATATATGACGCTATATGACTCGGTGAAGTTCACTTCCGGTCGTCGTTGACTCATTGGAGAAATGAGAAGCTTGCCACCAGCAAGTAGCCTACTCAAGCCCACTTCTTTAATGCTCAATCACAAGAGGTAAATATTGTAGGCTACCAAGTATCTCAATATGTCATTTTTTTATACTAATTAGTGGTGTAATGGATCGCAGTTGATTCGTGATCCATACAGATCACGACCCATGGTTCGGCTCGCATGCAATTCACAGATTAATACACAAATTTAAACAGGGTGAAAGTTGATCATTTGCACGTTTCAAAGGCTTGCAAATGTTGACACTTTTTAAACAATTTAACAGACGCTAAAGTGAGCAATTTTCTGTGCGCACAGATGCGTGTCTGAACCAACTTCAATCAAACGTGATTATCCCTATGGCCTTCAAAGATCAGAACTCTTGATATATAAAATTGAGAGAGAGTTGCGCTACTGTGTCTCATACTGTAGCATGTTTAAGTGCACTCAAAAGTGCATACACGGAGAGACGCGTTTCAAAAAGCAAGCAAACAATCTTTCTGTTCTTGACAGAACACATACAAACAAAATGATCTTGAAATACCACAGTATTCTTTTTCTAATAAAAACATTTGTTTAAGTTGTTTGCCAATAAATGACATGGCAGAAATTGTCCTTGTCTTAATTAATGTATAATGCTGAAACAAATGCAGGAATGTTAGAATTACAGTTATGCCGCTTACATAATGTAGCCTTTTTAATGTTAGGGCTCTATCTTACACCCGGCGCAATGCGGCGCAATGCAGCGCAATGTGCGACGCAAGTGCAATTATCATTTTTACGTTTAGCACCACGTTGTTTAAATAGCAAATGCATTTGCGCCCCCTTTTGCGCCCACGGGCATTCTGGTCTGAAAACGAGGTGTGTTCAGGTGCATTGTTGGCGTGTTGCTATTTTGAGGCAACTAAAATAGACTACGCCATTGACCAACAAAAACCTGGTCTAAAGTCTAAAATCAATGGCGCAATATGTTTTTTTGTTATTTAAAAAGCGCATTAGTAATGGGTGCCTATAAACGGGACGACAACGCAGGTTTGCTTATCACATACATGAATGCGCAGCAGCACAAAAACGCTTTTAAATATGAAAGATTAAAGGACTGAATGTAAAAGATTATTATTGAATCTCTTGGACATAAATGAGGACTAATTATGAGACGGAAGAAGGCATAAAGAGCTGCTTCACCTGCAGCCTGGTAAGTAAATAAATGCTTTGCATTAAACAAATGCATCTGTTTTTAAATGTTTTTAAATGCTACCTCACCGATTTATTGTATATGATGACTCTGTACCTGTGGATATGGTGAGAAACGATTGTCATTTTTGACAAGAAAAATAAAAAATATGTACTTTTAAACCGCAACTTTTCGTCTAGGTCCGGTCCAGCGCGACCTCACGTAAATGCGTAATGACGTAGGGAGGTCAAGTGTTACATATATAAAACGCACATTTGCGGACCATTGTAAACAATAAACTGCCACAAAGACATTAATTAGTATCATTCCACATACAACAACGTCGGAACGGTCCTCTTTCTCCACACTTGTAAACACTGGGGTGGAGTTTCGCGTTCATCCTCTGTGAACTCTTGACGTCATGACGTATTGCGTGAGGTCACGCTGACGATTTCAGGACCGGACCTAGACGAGAAATTGTGGTTTAAAAGTGTATATTTGTTATTTTTATTGTCAAAAATCACAATCGTTTCGCTAGATAAGACCCTTATGCCTCGTTTGGGATCATTTATAGTCCTTTGAAACTCCGTTTCAAAAGTTTTTGAAAAGTGTTGAGTTAAGTATTTAGTGTTGGGCTCTATTAAAGTCCATTAGAATAAGAAAAATCCTGCAATGTTTTCCTCATAAAACATAATTTCTTCTCGATTGAACAAAGAAAGACATCAACATTTTGGATGACATAGTGGTGAGTAAATTATCTGGATTTCTCTTTTAAGAAAATGGACTAATCCTTTTAGTAATGCTTAAAAAAACTCATGACGCTGTCCAATTGCTGAAACGTGCGGAGAGCCGTTTGTAAATTCTTTATCTCCTGTTTGTTACAAATAAAGTATTTTTACAGTACAAACCTTTTCTTACATACATGTAAATATTTTTTTGATGATATTGGATAGCCATACATTTAAAGCAATTATAAGCCTGCTTTTTTACTTCCATGACTAAAAGAAAACGGGTTTTAAAGGTTTTAATAAAAAATAAACAATTTCAATACAAAGTGAAAAACAACACAATTATTTAACATTAATCTTAAACTGGGGATCTTCTTCCTTCGCTTAGTTTTTCAGTTTACAAAGTCCGTCATCTAAATAGGGATTAAACATAGCACCAGCGCAACTGGCTTTTAAAGGGGATGAGAGCTGAGACTCTCATTGGTTTATTGCACGTTACGCCCAAAATACTCCCAATACTAAATACTAATAATACTAAAAATAGGATCAACCCTTTGTGACCACGCGCTCGGCACACAAACCATTTTTCCCGTCGTTAAATTAGCAAAAGTGGATTCGGACACGCCCATTTAGACGTTGCGCTGTGCGCTTTAGACAATGCGCTTAGATCGTTAAAATAGGGCCCATAATGTTTAATGTAGCCTTTTCCTAATGATCAGCCTAGTTATTTGTATGTCCCGCAGCTGACATGGAACGTTATTATAATTTTTTTTTAACCAGTTCAGAAACGTAAATTTTAGGGTTGAACCGAAAACCAGAAATGTTAAAATGTTTCTGTTCGGAACGAACCAATTGGGGAAAAAATCTGATTCAAAGTCCTGCCGGACACAGCATTGTGCAGGACAAAGCTTGAATATTTTCAACTCGGCGCCGACGTGGCTGGAAAAAAGAGTGCGTCGCACCGCGTGCCAAACCAAACTGATCATGAGCCCCATTCACCTCATAGGAAAAAGAATACTATGGAGGTGAATGGGGCTCATGAACGATTTGTATACAAACATTCCTCAAAACATCCTCCTTCGTGTTCATCAGAACAAAGAAATTCATAGAGGTTTATAACAACATGAGAGTGATTAAATAATGGGAGATTTTTCACTTTTGACTATCGCTTTGACTGAGCAAACATTTTGTGACAGCTATTACGGTTTTAAGTGATGTGCAACACGTATATAACTGTTAACATCTCAAAAAATGTGTTGTGGGGCTTCATGACCTTTTAAGACTGGATTTAAAAGGGTCTGAGGGACTGTTCTTTGAAATACTTTCTCAATCAAAGCTGTTAAAAAAGTATCAAGTGAAATTTCCAAACTATAATGGATTAGCCATGCTCTAAATGAATTTTATAAAGAGACTCCCCTGGTTGCAATGTGGCATTGGTTCAAAATAAAAAGCAATAAGTATCAGATGGTTTAACTGTGCTGACATTGGAGCAGGTCAGCGGTGTCTATCATAAAAGGTTATTACAGAGTTTTAATTTTACAAGGTGGATGTGTTTTGTGTCACATGAGGGGGAAATTTTGCCAATGTATCAAGTTTAACAGCGGGGTAAAAACAAAATATAACAAGAAAAAGAATTTCCTTACCTCGCTCCACCAGAAAGCCTTCATTTATTACCAATGACTTCACTTCTGAATGTATGTACTAAATATTAAATTAAATTGGAAAAAAATCTGAAAATGTAAAATCATTTATGTATTTCCTTTTATCTTCTGTGGAACACAAACTGTGACATGCTTTTAGGAATATCTCAGGAAGTATGGCCACTTTTTTGCAAAACATGTAAATGGGGACAAACCCTAGGATTTGTCCCCATAATGAAATGGTCTATTAATCCCTTATTTGAAAGGGTCGTGCTAAGTCATTATACTGCTAAGTCATTATTATACTTCCTATACTGGCCCAGCCCAATTCACCATCCCACACACAAACACACTCACAACAACACGTATCCTTTCTATCTCTCACACACCCTCAGTTCTCACGCTATCATCAGACTCGGGTCGGTCTCAGTGTTATTGTAAAACTGACACGCAGGGACATGAGGTCTGTACTTTGAAACCCACTACACAGAAATGGCTATGATAAACGTAGAGGTTTGGCAAACATCTCTTTGTACTCACAAATCTCTCGAACCGCACCGGACCACCTTTGAGAAGATCCATGGCAATTATGCTGCCGTGCGCATTATTTCCAAACTACAAACAAACAGAACGACCGGTCCTGTCCTCTCTTATGGACTGAATTATTTTCGGACCTTCTCATTGGTAGAGTCGTTTATCGTTGGGTCCGTTTCGCGTTTTATTTGGACAGGAGTGCCCTCTGATTCATAAACTGTAGCTTTATAATTGCAACCAAGACGTCTAGTAAGCCTGACTTTTGTTAACCAGCACATGTGCAGACCTGGAACAAGATGGGAAAATGCAGCTATGCGTTTAAGCCTCAGATACGGTCAAATATCTGTCATCATCTCGAATCGCTGAAGTTGTTGTTGCCATGGTTGCAGAAACATTTGATAGTGTGTCTGTGATAAAGTCAACAGGTGAATCTGTCCTGCTTACATTTCAGAGCAAAATCAAAAAAGTTACATTTACAATGTAGCCTAGGAACTATTTTGTTCCTAAGAATTTTGTACCAGTTAAATTTGAGGGGTACAAAACAGTTAACTGTACCTTTAAAAGTAAGTGTTATAGATCCTTAACACACAGTTATGTACCCAAAAAAGTACAACATTGTATGTTTAGTATACCTGTAAATGTACAAAATAGGACCATAGGGTAACACCCCAGTGAAAGAAAGAGTACAGTTTTGAATTTAGACCCAATATATTCTGGCTATGAGTAACCCACTTCTAGCCAAAATTTTCATTGACAGCCCAAATTTTGAATTGTTTTAGCCTGGATGTTTGGGCTGTGTTAGGACATCTATTAGACATCTTTTAAGTACCCCTTGTAGTCGAAAATTTTATCACTTTAAACACATCTTTGAGCATCATAATAGCATATGTAAAAGTTTTTCCCGCGACAGTAATTTCTTCATGCTTTGAACAACTTGAATGTAACTTTACAGCCTTGCCTTGTAAAGTATACGCAGACCTATGAATATTCAAAATAGTCCCCGCCTTTACTCAATCTCACCGCATAATGAGTTTGTCTTTGGAAAACTCCAATTTTATAGAGAAAATACTTAAGGTGTTGAATGATGAATTTGCGCATAGTTTGACTTAAAGCATATTAAAAACAGCACATAGACATATAAACAATGATAAAAACCTGGTTTTCACCGCAGGGGGACTTTAACTCCAAAATTGATTAAAGTCCTAAACCTAAAACCACTCGTACGCAATAATCACGTACGCTACAAATATAATTATAACGTTTATAATAATGTTAATATATATAATTTACATGATTGTATTTTATATTATACTATTTTCTGTATTATATATTATCATACATGATCAATATTATTATTATTTACTTTATTATAAATTATTATAGCCTACTTATTTTTTCTACACATATAAAGAAGATACATGTAATGACAAATCTCTTTCCTTCCTCAATTTTTAAATCTCTATATAAAAGCGTCTGCTTAATGCCTAATGTAAACGTCATGTAAATGTAATGAGAAGTCCAAATGTCAATCACTTGATCTCCTATCTGTTTCATTTTAGATACAGATGCGTCTATTAATTAAAGTGACACTTTGTAGTTTTTCAACCTTTGTAATATATTTTCAAGACCCGTTGTGACGCTGCATCGACTTAAAATAGGTTGAATGACATGTCCACCATAGCCTGACGGGGTCTGTATCGCTTTTACTCGTACTTTTAAACGTTGGGTTTCGGGTAGTAACCCGAGCACAAAACAAGAAAACTACAAAAATCTGCTTTATGTTTTTGTCACGGCCAAAGCAGCAACTAAGAAAAAGAAACCCAAGGTTTTGTCGGAGGAGACCAGAAAGAGAGAAATAGAGAGTGACAGAATAAAAAGATGGACGAGGATCAATTATATTGGGGATTGTTTCTGACCGATACTGACTTGGCCGTCATGCTTTTGGACTAGTAAGTAATGTTATATTGCTTGCATATAAGTCCTGTCTGGCACCCAAACACAATTTTTTTACGTGAATTTTGCTGGAGGCTACTTGGAGAGTGTAGAGAGAGACTTATATAATGTGACATTGTGGCGCCATGGTGGCGTCATGGACCTAGGACACGGGCGAGCAGGGTTCGATTCCCCTTTAAGGCAACATTTTTTTAAACTTTAACCAAGCGACCACCGTTACAACTGGCTTGTAAACGTCAGCTACGCGATCTTTTGACGTTTGAAAAAAAATATGAAATGAAATTATATTATATGACACATGACATGCTGTAAGGCACACTTTGTGACCTAAAGAGTTGTCTTCTTTTCCTTTGCGACAGTGCTGCGGCGCTTGTGGCTTCTAGGGGTGCTAGACATGTATTTTTCCCTAGTGGCCAAAAAGTTCCATGGTGTGCCTTTAAATGGCATATTTGTTAACGCATCCAATACTTATATAATGTTACTCTGGTCGGTGGACAGCACTGGCTTCCTCCAGCGACAGCAAAACCTCCCAAATGAGAAATGCAAAGCAAAATGATCATGGATTTCTTTTTGAGCTCTTTTGCTTCTATGACAAACTGCTCTAAGATTTTATGTGGACCTGCGCTGCGGAAAACCTTTATATGGAGCTGGTTTGGGTGTGTTTTATGCAAATTACCAACCTTTTGCACGCGGCCGCTAATGTAGAACACTCCAAATTCACTAACGTAAGAACAAGTATAAGAACAAACTCATGTGCATACACACAGGATGTGAATTAGGTGGAAAGTGTTCGTGAGAAGTTCAAGTGTGCGTAAAAAGTCGAAAAAATGTTCCCCTTATGATCTTTAATTGAAAACACAAATCTCCTCCCCTCCTCGAAATGATCTCTCTTTACTTCCGGTGACGAGAAATGGCGAGAGGGCCCGGGAAAACATTGGAGCATTAAGCAAATAGCAACATCACCCAACTTCCTTTTTTCTCTTTTCAGAAGCTGTTTCACTCAAATATACGTCACCACGGGAAAAATACGACAAGCGCTACTTAACTTCCGTTTTATTTTGGCTTTAACAACTAAAAAGAAATTACACTTTAAACACACACATACACTTTACATTGGGACATTATAAAAATATACACACCCAATTCCCAATTTTTGGTAAAATTACAGTATTGAGATTACAGTATTGAGAATTTTAAGTGGGAAACCTGCTTAATTGTCATGAAAACAATTAAACATGAAAAATTTGTGAGCTGGACATGATTTCATCCTGGCTTTAGATATACAGGTGTTAACGGATGACACATCTGACATACTACCAGTGAAAGAAAGAGGTTTACACAGCAAACTGAACCTCCCTTCAGGATCTCTCATTTAACCCCAGATGTCAAAGCAAAGAGCAGATCCCATGGACGAGGTCCTGAACAAGCACAGCTACTGGACTCAAGAAAAAGAATGATGTCGGTAATGAGAGCGTTCTGATGGTGAGCGCAAACTAATGGGCTGCTGCAGACACCCGCGCCGTTTCGGGTTTTTAAACGACCCTCTGGACCCTCGGGTGCCAGGACACACAGCAACTCCATTCATTCTGCTTCCTACAGATCTTTCCCAGGGAAGCCAGCGAGGCCGGTGCAGGAAGCTCTACCAAACATACTCCGAACGGAAATTAATATTTAAAAGAAGCGTGGAGAGGAGTCGGGGTGAGACGAGAGTCAAGGGCAAAACCTTTTGACCTTAGGATGTCACAGAGAGAACCGCAGGTGTCTAAAAGAGAAAATGAGAAAAAGACTAGAAATGTACTTCATGCAAGCATGCGAACGCAGATGGGTATGCTTCGGACAAGCGTGTTAAGCATGCGGTAAAGGCATATTTTTAGAATGAATCAAGAAAAATACGTCACATCACACAAAAGCAAACAGGGCCCATTGCATGCTGACTTTAATGTTAGACATTTAGTTTTCTTTACATGTCTGTGCCAATAAACCAGGTGTTATTCAGATATCTATCTATAAATATGTCAACAGTTAAGTTCAGTCGTCTATAAACTATCATATTGACATGAAAGCAGTAGTTACTGCAAAAATAAGTATTATAACAATTACTTGCATAGCTAATATATAAGTGCTTGCACTGGCATACTGTAATTGTGTGCAGCATGCCAAAGAATTGGGGCAGGGGAAGCTATAAATACCATTTAATCTTATGTCGGAAAGGAAATAGGGTCGAACAGCACAGGTAGAGTTCAACAACTGGACGCGCAGATGGTCTCGTGAAAGGAAATCAAGCCGTTTATTCTCTAATGACGTGGCAGAGGAAGAGAAATGGGTCTGACTGGTTTGCAGTCCTTGCTCGCAGGTGCTCGGTCACAGATCAAATAGGAGCATGGCTTTTATATCTCCTCTGCCGGTTTCTTCAGGGTTTGAAGAGGAGAGGTGCATTTTTGATTCGAAAACCTTACAAACATGTGGAAGTTATCAGAGCCGGGCCTGCGGACGAGGCCGTCCCTCCTGCCTTCACCCCCGTTCGGTTCTGGGTCCAACAAATAATTAAGAGGAGAGGAGAAAGAATCGCAGAGAGAGGGAAAGATGAGGTTGAAAGTTTAACGCCTGTATGCTATCTGAATCCTCTGCCTCATTAATAAACGTCAACAGAAATTCATCCAGAAGGTGCAAGTGATGGCGAAAGTAACAGGAAGCATGTAGGGCTGATGTTTGTATTTCAGGGTGTGTGTGTGTGTCCGATGACTGATTTGATTAATACAGCATCCGTGAGCTTGCTGTATCCGTGCTGTATACGTCTTGAAGCTGCATTGTGGGTATTTTAAATGACCCACATGAATTTTACGAAGTTTATGAATATTTTGACATATTTAGATTAGGTTGTCTAAATATGTACCATCTGTGCTGTATATATACACGTGTCTTGGTATTCATTACACACAAGATCTGAAATGTTTGCTTGTTTATAAGAAGTGTCTTCAGGGAGTGAGTCTCTCTCTCTCTCTCTCTCTCTCTCTCTTTCTCTTTCTCTCTCTCTCCTTCTCTTTCTCTGGTAAGAGGGTTTTAATGCGCACTGCACTCAATTACAGAATAGCACAAATACAGTGACAGAAGTACGTAAATGCAACCATTCATCTTCACAAAAAAAGAACAAGAGCCACTTAAAGCTTGCCTGCAGCAATTTTTCCTAATTTATCCTCTATCATCAGGGTATTTTTAGAAGTTCACATCAATTGAAAATTGCAAAAGGTAAATTTTAAAATATTGCATGCTAAGTATAATAGTATGGTGTATTATGTCAATGTCAATTTTATTTATATAGCACTATTACAACAACAAGATGACCAATGTGCTTTACAACAACTCTATTATGATTTTGCTAATTATACTGAAAAGCATTGCTTTCAAACTTAAGAAAGCAAATTGAGCTATTTAAACTATTTAACAAATACACAAATGCCACTTGGGTTTTATATTTTTAAGATAAGTCTATTTATGTATTTAATGTATGTGCAGTTCACTGCAAAAAAGGCTTTTTTATGTTTGTCTTGTTTTCAGTACAAAAAAAATCTTAAATCAAGATGTATTTTATTGATTAGCGAAATTACCTAAGAAAATAAGTCTAATTTTTAGACAAAAAAATTAAGTGAATTTGCACCTAAAACAAGCAAAAAAAAAGTGTTTATTAAAAATTAGTAAATTATGGGGCGGTTTCCCAGACAGGGATTAGACTAGTCCTAGACTAAAATAAATGTAAGAGCTGTCAACTTGCACTGACATATCTTAAAATACATCAGGGGTGCGTTCTCCGATAACGTTCTCTCTTAGTGCGATACGAAGACTCAAAAGGTACACCTTAACTTCAGGTATACCTTTCCTACGTGTGTTCTCTGAACTTTACCTTAGGATGTTGCTTAAGGTAAACCTTCTTAAGTTCAACCTTAGCGGGTGCTGTCCATGGTTGATGGTGGAGGTGCTGAATAGGTTGGTATCGATTGCTCGACAATCAATTATTCACTTTATGTAATAGGTTTCGCTGCGTTATGAGATAGCGGTGTTCTTTATTAAAGAAACATTTTAGAAATAGTTCAAGTTAAATTTATTAGGAATATCTGTTAAAAATATTTCAAATTGCAAACAACTAAATTCAACCTTCTATATTTTATATCAAACCCGTGCAAAACCCGCAACTTTATTTCAAAACGTATCATCTTTAAACTGCTCCAATTCCTCCGCTATGCCTTGAAAGGATCATTTATATTAGGGGTTCCCAATAAGTGCGTTGCACAGGGGAATAAACTGGGTCATGCAAGTAATTGGTTGTGCATTACACTTAAAATATATAAAAACAAACTGCTGTTGTTCATTAGTTCACGCGTTTATTGTGCTTGGACACTGTATGCACAAGCAGCGTCGTTACAATGTGGATAAAGCTTAATGGACGCATTTCTGGATTCCTGTCTGTCCACCTCAAATATAACATATAAAATATATATATATATATATATATATATATATATATATATATATATATATATATATATATATATATATATATATTATATAATAAATAAATATATATTATGATTACTTTAGATTTTAGATTTGTTTAGTTTTAATGTGGAAAGTGTGTTGACCTTAGGAGACTATAAGCAAGTGCGCAGTTTGTTTTGAATGTTTATAAAGAATATGGCATGCAGTTGCCTCAAAGTTATAAAACATTAAAAAACTTCGATGCAAAGTCGAATTAACATTAACAATCCTAATTAGTTTTTTATTTTACCCGATTTATTTATGCAGCTAAAATACTTGTTGGTAGACTAAGATTTAATGGATATGAATGCACAAATGAAATCGTAGGATTCGCTGTATAGCTGCCAGTTTCACCAACTCCATCACTCAAAATATATTTTTTAAATAGTTTCTTAATCCTGTAGCATTTAATAGTTCGCAGTTGATGTCCCTTTGGAAAACATAATTAAAAATCTAACAACCATCAATGTAATGATGTCTAATTATGTGAATGTTTTATTCTTTAAATATAAAAATATTTGCCTAATTAAACACAGAGTGTTTTTTTTTTTTACAAATATTTAGTTATATAGACTGCAATGTAAGCTTTTATGAAAGTGATGGCCCCTAGTGGAGTCATGTGGGACAAGGTATAGACGGGTTGCACGGCGACGTCACTAACTGGTTGCGCGCGCAAACGAGAGGCAGAAAGAAGAGAAGTGCATTGTGTTGTATGCTAGTAGCTGTGTCTGTAAGTCAAAATGCCAAGGAATTGTTGCATGGAAAATAGTACCAACAGAGTCAGTGCTGGGTGCCTGATGTTAACATACCAGTAGATGCGACTATTACGTTACTAGCCTAACATTATAATTCATACATGTATCACAGTAACACTGCAAAAATAAAGACAGAAAAACAGATCCAACTAAAATCAAGTCTTATTTATATACAAACAATAAAGAAAGCTTCAATAATTAAGGTTGTTGCAGTAGCGGATCAGCTCACCAATCGGGCTTTCTGCCTCCTGGATGCGCGCGCACCCTGTAATGTTTGTAAACTTGCAACCCCTCTATAGCTAAGAGCGCTCCAGACCAACCTTACGAACGTATGACTTACAGAAGTGATACGTTACTAAGAACGTTTCGGAAAACACATATTAGCGATAAGGTACAGCTTAAGGTACAACTTAAGAACGACGTAGCGTTAAGGTAGTTTCGGAGAACGCAGCCCAGTGCACTTTGTTTTGCCTTAAAATTGACACAAGACGTTTTAGGTAAGTTTTTGTTTAAAATAGTTATTTTCCTAATTAAATTAAGGCCTAGTCCTGGTGTTAGATAATCCATGTCCACACTGCAAAAAAATGATTTTCAAGGAAAAAAATCTTTGCATTTTTGTCTTGTTTTCAGTAAAATATCTAAAAATTCTTAAATTAAGATGCTTTTCCTTGATGAGCAAAACGACCCAAGAAAATAAGTCTAGTTTTTTTAACCAAAATTATCAAATTTAAGTGATTTTGTGCATAAAACAGGCACAAATTATCTGCCAGTGGGGTAAGCAAAAAAATCTTGAGCATTTTTCTTAAACACTAAATTCAAGAAAAATTAGCTTACCCCAATTGGCAGATTTTTTTGCTTGTTTTATGCACAAAATCACTTAAATTTGATATTTTTGGTTTAAAAAACTTGACTTATTTTCTTGGGTCGTTTTGCTCATCAAGAAAAAGCATCTTAATTTAAGAATGTTTTGATATTTTTACTGAAAACAAGACAAAAATACTAAGAATTTACTAAGCCTGATCGCCCCGGTCATAATGCCCCTCGGGCTGGACGGAGTCGGAGGGTATCCGGCAGATCCGGCTGGTCTCCGCCTGGCGTTAGCTTCGGGTCCGCATACGAGCGAGTCATAAAACTCCGGTAAACATCCCTGCTGGGTTCTGTTTGGCGCGTTCGTTATGTCACGACTGGAACTAAGGAAGAACCCAAACACAAGGAATGTACAAAAATAAACTATATATTTATTAAACAGAACATAAAAACACACGTGGGGGCAAAACAGAGGATGAAATAATACTGTGAGAGAACACAAAACACTGGAACAGAACTCAGGCACAAGGAGAACATGAACACAGAAATTCAACAACGAATGCGCACACGACAGAGAACGAGAGGGCATTATAAAGACACAACATCAATGGGGAACAGGTGAACATAATTAATTACGTAAGACACGAGTACATAAGGGAGTCGGGTGAAAGTGACAAGACACTGGGAACACGTGCCACACATACATAATGTGCAAACACGTGTCCCCACACAGAACACAATGCTGCCATAATCTTGCCCTCTGAAATAAGACCTGAATCTACACAAAGGTCTGGCAAGACCATGACAGCGACAAGACACTGGGAACACGTGGAAGCCACACACACAATATGACTCCACATGTCCCCACACAGAACATAGTACTGTCATGGTCTTGCCAGATACACTCAGTCCTGAGTCTAGTACAAAAGGTTTGGCAAGCCCATGACAGTTCCAGCCAATAAACAACAAGAAGGATTTGGGGGTGGGGGTTGGGCGTGTTCATGAAAGCACGGAAGGGAGGGGAGGAGTTGGCTACGCTCCGTTTGTTTAAAAACAGTTCACACATCAACAAAAACTGATGTCTCGCAGATTCGCTTAGAGCGCCTTTAAGTTTTCCAAGAAACACTTTGGAAAGGAGGAAATCGTGTTTTCCTCATTGTTTTAAATGCAAAATGTGAAGCTCCCCTTATTCAGCTTTTTCATCAAGGTATTTCCAATCAAAGAGGCTCCCAAATTTCAAAAGCATTTTTATTAAAATTGAGCAAATCTGGGGCCTCATTTACAAAGTGTGCGTACGCACAAAACAGAGCTGGAAACATGCGTACGCCAGTTCCCACGCAAAGGCTGTGATTTATAAAAAAACAAACTTGATGGGAGAATGGGCTTGCAGGGTGGGATCTGAGGATGATTCATGTACGCACACTTGCAGGTGATCTGTGATTTATAAAGGAAACATTGCTTTGTTTTATAAGTCTTCATGATTTTTGATGTATGCCATTTTTGGCTTTTGTGCGTACGTAGACTTTTAGTAAGAATCCTACGCACAGTTTTATACATGAGGCCCCTGGTGTTTTTCCATGGGTGCTCCACCATTTTGGTGGGTGCTCGAGCCCCAGAGCACATGGCACCTATGCCTGAACCTTAAGCTGCGTGCACACCGCCAGCGGCAAGCAATGGCAGAGCAACACAATCTCATTCAACATAAGTGACCATTGGCGACAGGTTGTGGGCGTGTCCAGCTACGTGATAAAGTTGAGAAAAGTTCAACTTTATGCAAATCATGAGCGACTATGGGAGTGAATGAAGCAGTGAAGTTCATGCATGTCATCCATCTTTCGTCAGTTACTACTAATTTATTTATAATTCTTACTAGGACAATCAGAATTAGGAACACCTCCTAATGATTTTACTGAAAGAGACGGGTGACACACAGCGACAAAGTCATGCACGCAGCATAAGTTTTTGTATTCCTGAAATTCAATTGGTAGAACACTTCATTAGCAGCGTAAAAGTTGTGGGTTCAACTCCCAGCGAACACACATGCTGATAAAAAATGTATACCTTGTAATGCACTGTAAATTGCTTTGATAAAAGTGTCTACATAAATGTAATTGTAGTTAACATCAGTTAATAGGTAATTAAATTGTTAGAAGCTATGTGGTTAGGCCAAATCTTAACCAGCTCTCATTTTTCCAAAATTAAGATGATTATTGCAACACCTTAAACCAAAAGCAAACAAGCAAAAATTGCTTTTAAAAAAAGTTCATGAATTACAGGTGGGTCAAGTTCTAGAAAGCTATCAGAGACAATCCTCAATGCTACATTGACCGAAGGCCCATTTTCACTCCTTAAATGTGTGAAAAACATAAAACTCCTGGATTTGATTTATTTCGAAGAATATTTTTTCCTCTGGAAGCCGAGGATTTCTCCCCCAGCTTATGCTTGACATCTCCATAAAGCAAAGTATAGGAGAGAAAAAACCGACCTGAGATAAAGTAACAGTAAAATCCTCCAACTCACCACATTTGTGGATTTACAGTTGCCTGGAGCAGATGTGAGCCCCCCTGACAGTAAAGTGCTGAAGTCAACGTGTGGAGTAAAACCGCTCCCGCTCCCATGCACCTGCCTCCCGCACACATGCACACCTGATAGTTAAACTATAGTAACAGGTGGAAGGGGCCAATAATTGAAAACCACGCCTTGAAACCTACAGCGCTCTTCGCAGAAGGCCAACATAAACATTCCTATCTCCTATGATGTCCTGTTTTCATTCACATGAAGATGAATGGGATAAACACACTTCAGCATTTTCCCAATACTCCTGGCATATATTAATCCTTTTGAAATTTGAGCTGGGGATGTTTCACAACACATCTGAACCCTGCATCTTTAAGTCAAAGACCTCCACAAAACCTTTCTTCTACTACACTGCAGACAAATCCCATAAATCCAAAAACATGTGTCAGTTAAATAGATCTCTCGAGAAGACGACATGAGTAATGTCCTGACAAAAAAAGGCAACATCCCATATGACAAGGATCATTGTTGGATACGTTTTCAATTTGCGCAATGTGCAAAATAAATCAAATGCTGAGGTAGACCTAATGCAGGTTTTAAGGAGTGCAGCCATGGCAACCTTACAGGAAGTTCAAACAGATCTGCGGTTTCCCGTGGAGCCAAATAAGGCATATCCGCACCTGACAGTACAACGGCACTCAGTCATATTTCGGCCGGCTACCGATAAAACAAAACGCGGTCATGCCACATCAGCCTGAACATACCGCTTTAAATCAGTCTTTTATTTTCCTACATTCGGTCTCAGTTTCTTTTCACGGTTGGGTAAAGGAAAGGTGGATGGTTTTCTTGAACCCGGCCAATGAGGAGAGACTGGCGGCGGCACAACTAGCCATTAATAATTGCGCAGGAAACAGAGAGAGCCTAGAAATGACTTAGAAAAACAAGCTAAGCGAGTGCCTCCAATTTGATGTTAAAATATTTACTTTCAGCCACCTGTGGGAGGTCTCTGGTTCCTGTCTGCGCTCGCTCTTGCGAGTCCGACACTAAATTAAATCGCTGCTAACTGCATTACAGTTACAATTCCAGAATGCAAAAAGTGTTCTGGTAATTGTTTCTGTCTACTGCGCAGGTGAAAGGTCCAATAGCACATCAGGCACTCTTAAATAATGAAAAAAAAAAATATTTAAGTGAATTTGGTTTGTGATTTCAGAATTATACGATAGGCTAAGGTTGTTGAGGCTTGTTTTAATGGTTCATAATGATCTAAACATGATTTATCAGATACTCAGAGGTTTCCTATGAGGCCTCCGAGGTTTTAAAAACATAAGAAACATAGAAAATGTGGTCCAGGCTATCTTTCAGTTGACCACTGAGGTCTAAGTATGCACTGGAAACAAACCAGAAGAAAACCTTCAATGAAAATGCAATTATTGGAGAAAAACTAAAGCACTGTTTACAATCTTTACGAATGTTACTAAACAATGCCATCTACTGGTGAAGTAGTGTAGACACTAAGATAGCAACATGTCAGCCAGAGGCATTTGGGAATATTCCAGGTCAACAAGCCTGGCTTTGTAGCAAACACTTTCAGTTCCTTTTTTTATTAAATCAAGCATTTAATTACTTAATATAAGTAGTGTTTATAATTGTTTTTCAGCCTTACTGAATTGGCAATTAATAAATTCTTCAATACTAATAATATGAATGTAATATTTTTAAGATAAAATAAAGTGTAAAGTGTGGAGATTATAATTTAGAATAGGAATGATGTAATAATAAAATGGTGAGCTGAATATGTTACAGTTTTAACAAGCCCCTCTATCTACTAAAATATATATAATAATTGTTCATCTGGGAATATATGTACTGTATGTTCCTATCTTCTATGATTTACAATATAGTGCTACACTTTATAAATAGTTTAAACAGACATCTTACACAATTCCTTTAGTGCATGAGGTGGGCAAATTTTTCTTACTCTATGGACCACATCAAGTTTTGATCAAGTTTAGTCTGTATTTAGCATAGTAAGATTGTGAGCAATTTTACAGTTGTCACCATAAGGAAGAGTAACCATGGTTTTATTATTGTAGTAGTAACCATGTTTTTAGCAGATTAATTCCCGTTTTATTATTACCAGTTTTACTATAAATAAAATCCCATGGTGAGACCATAGTAAATTTGTGGTTACAACAAATACAAATATGCTAAATGTAGTTAAAACATGCTTAAGGGCAAATCATGTGATGTTCATTGGTAGATATTGCATATCACCATGATAAGCAATTTTTTGGTCTTTAAAAATAGCAATACTTTTGTTTTGCAAATAACACACCGGCTTCTGTCTGTGCTGTCCATTTTGTTTTAAACATGCATCATTTAGTGTTCATTTTTCTATTTTGTCTGTTATTTTAGTTAAGTTTTCAGCACTATAGTGACATCTTTTGGTTGATGGTATAGCACCAAATAAGTCATTCTGTACCAAAATATTATTACAAACTGCTTTGCGGGCCACATTTGGCCAGAGTGCTCTAGTTTGGCCACCTCTGCTTTAGCGCATATATTAAGACAAAAATGTGAATCCTTATTTACGTTGATTCAAACGCTTAAAGGGGACATACTATGAAAATCTGACTTTTTCCATGTTTTAGTGCTATAATTGGGTCCCCAGTGCTTTTATCCACCTAGCAAATGTGAATAAGATCAACCCAGTAACTTAGTTTTGGTAAACCATTCTCTGCAAGAAATAGAAAAAATAGGTCATTGAAATTTGTCTCAACTGGTGATGTCAGAAGGGGTAATACAGCCCCTTAATCTGCACTATCCAACCACGACACTGCCATTTGGTACAGAGTAGAGCAGTGTTCTTCAACCCTGGTCTTGGAGGACCCCCTTCCAGAAAGTTTTAGATGTCTCCTTATTTAAAACACCTGAACCAACTCATCAGCCTCCTTCCAGAATGGCTGTTTCTCAATTCCAAGAACGCAAAGAACGGACTTGCGTCCTCGTGGAGATCGGTCTTGCCAGGCGACCTTGGAAGAACGAACTCGGAAGTTTTGCCGCAATGACTTCTGGGGCGTAAAGCGATTTCAGCAAGTCTGCACTCGATGCATCCTCGATATCAAGAACACATCCGGGTATTTTCATGCGTCCTCTGTCCTTGCGTTCTTGAGAATTGGAATGAACTTTGGCCGTTAATGATGACGTAGAGCGAGGACACGATGACTCAAGATCGCTGAAGAACTCTTATTGAGAAACAGCCTACGTCTCCCTAACAAGCTGATAAGTTAAAACAGGTGTGTTGATTAAGGAGACATCTAAAACATTCTGGAAGGGGGTCCTCCAAGACCAGGGTTGAAGAACACTGGAGTAGAGGTCTTCACGGGTCCACTTAGATCTGAAAACCCTAGGACTCGTGTCTAATTATCTTGGGTCGGGTTTTTCTTTAAAAAAAATTATTTATGCATGTCGGGTTCTGGTATAAAATAATTCGGGTAATTTCGGGTAAGGTACATTTATTTGGACCCAAGAAGACCTCTAGTACAGAGATGAGCTCATTTGCATGTGTAATGACACACCCAAAATGGCACATTTTTGCACACACCTACAAAGTGGAATTTTAACATGCCATAATAAATTATCTATATGATATTTTGAGCTAAAACTTCACATATGTACTCTGGGGACACCAAAGATTTATTTGACATCTTAAAAAAGTCTTGTGAAATGGCCCCTTTAACAAAATCTTATGAGGTCTCTGTTCTGGTCAGTTCTTTTTTTCCTTTATTACTGCAATAGATTTCCTGGGATACGGATATTATGAAAAAAAGTATGCATTATTTATACATTTTGTAGGGAATATATTTGTAAATATCAGTACTTGCCTCTTCGCAGTCACTGGCACAAAGATGTCGAGTTGACACCATTCGCAGGTTCCACTTTTTAACATTTGAACACTTGTGCCTGTCATCCATTATATCGTCATATTCCTAGTACACAGAAACCATTTAAATGCTAAATTACCGCCGTAGAATAAACACGATTGTAGATTAATGGGAGACAAGCAAATATCATTAAATGTGGCCGGATAACGAACATCTGGGGAATGTTCATGCAAGAGTTATAATAATATGTGTATTTCCAAAATTGTTTCGAATTGTAAATAAAGCAGTCCACATTAAAATATTTCACTCTCTTTTTTTAAATGTTTAATTAAATTAGTGACTGTTTGTAATTCGGGATTTCATTGTATCTATTTTTCCTATCTGTAAACCGCGTCGTAAACCATTCAACGTGACAGCTGTTTGGCAAAGTTCAAATGTCATTGCCACGCTGATTCGTGAAAATACTAGCAATTTAGTATAAGCAACGATCGACACCAATAACAGAGTTAATGCTTCGGAAAAAATACCAAAAACAACACACCAAAATATTTTCCATTTGGCACACATTAACTCTTTATTTATTAAAACCCCGGGTGAACTGAAGCGCTGAAAGTGCTGCAGCTAAATCTCACGCGCTTTTCCAAGGTCGGTTGATGACGTATCTCAGAGCAGTCAACAGACAAACACAGTCGCTCCGGACTGAAGCTGCACCGGAGCCAATATTTCCCCTTATTATCTGCTGTTTTTGCGTTTTTATGTTCCATTCAACATCAGTCATTCGAGGCGAAAGGAAAAGTGTGTTTGTATGATGCTTACAAGGCCGTTTGTTTCGAGTTTTGAAGATGAAGACGGTCTCCGGAGTGTGACGCCTGTTTTTATTTGAGCCCAGCGCCGCGACACAGAAAGTGAAATAGACGGATTCATCGACCTGGCACTTTAAAGACACGACTGGATCTAAAAACAGTGTATTGCACTTTAAGCCATTGTCTTATAAGAGTTTGTTTTATTAAACGCAAATATCTTGGCGCATGAGAGCAGGCCAGCTTTGAAAGACCTTGATATCACACACCAACCTGATTTATAGACTGTTGTCTTTAATATGAATGCGATTTACTCTTGTTATTGATCGTGATAAGAAGTCAGAAACAGTTGTTGAGATGCAGAACAGGCCTTCAAGACACGATGTTTACTGATAGGGTGGTCTGTGATCGTATCAACGTGATGTCCACGTGAGATATTTTCTTTTAATGTGGCTGACAATGATACATTTTGACTTTAACTCTTATATTGTACGTTCCTACAACCTGATCAGAGCACAGGATTGAGCATATGCACTTAAAAAGGTATTTAAAACATAAGTGATGGTTATTGAATGGCTAGGCTCATAGAATGTACTAAAACACTACAGCAATTGTATCAATGAAGTTGTGAATGCACAACTAAGTAAAGTGTATTGACTTGTTTTTTAGGAAATATATGCTGGTACCCCTTTCAAAGTTGTGATTTTTGCTGTCATGTGAAGGTTTACAGGTAATGCACTTGTTAGGGAGAACTAGACCTGTTTCTGCTGGAGCTTGATAGGTTTAAACTATGTTTTAGGTGACTTTTGTCGTCTTTAACGCGTGAAAGGCAGTGCCGTGTTCAGACTCTGGACATGAGAAAATGAATTGCGAGGATCAAGCTGTAGATTTGTGCAATGCCATGACAAAACCCAACGTCGATGACAACACTACATCACACCCCGCCGACGAAATCATTCCCTGTGATGGTCACGTGCTGACGGATGGAGACCAGGGGGTGCGGGGTGCTGCCATAGAGGCTGCTGACTCGGCTGTCTTAGCGAGATTAAAAGACGTTCATTCCAAGGATGAGGTTATTGACCTTTCCGCGGACATCAAAACATTGCACAGTAAAAACAATGGATCCATTGCATCGGCAGCAATTACAGTTGACCCTGTTAACGGTTCCAGTGGTGAACTGCAAAAAGGTACAAGCATTGAGGAGTTTGAGGAATCACCAGTGACCGAAATCTCGATCGGAGATGGAGGAGGTGATGATGGTGAGACGGATATGGGTGTGGATTTAAGTCTGGGTGAAAATGGAGTTTTGGAGTTGGAGCCAGCAGCCCAGACACATCTAAGCGATGGAAGTGCCTCTATTTGCGATAACGCCCTCATTTCAGACACTGTCATCGAACTGCATTCACAGGCACCTTCAGAGGAAAGTACTGATGATGTACCTTTGATAAGTCCATGCGTGGAGGCCATCTCCACCGCTTCCACGCCGGTGGACCAAGCGGGGGTCAGGCACGGCTCCAAAAGGGTGACCTTTCCGTCTGATGAGGACATCGTCTCGGGTGCGGTTGAGCCGAAGGACCCTTGGAGACATGGTAAGTGGACATTTACGGTTTCTCAGTGTTGTAGTGTGTGAATGCTTTTTGGTTGCATTGTCAGCACCTTTGAACTTCTTCCCAAACGCACAGCTCACCTCCTGCGGCATGCATTGTTGCTCCACTCAAAGGTTTAAATAATTTTACTTTGTGATCAGACCATTTTGAACTAAAGCCACGACTTTGAACATGGCTTCTGTTACCTGTTACGCTTCAGGAAAAGAGTGAGCGAGCACAAACAGCAGTGGTTTCCTGAAAGGCTCTCGTGATCCAAACGACATTCGATCCCAGAGTCCTTGACAGCTACATAACAACTGTAGCCATTAAACCCATCAGAGGTCCAGCAAACATACATATCAGTTGCTTTACAGCAACTCGTATAAAGCAAGGTAACCTAGAACCTCGTGTCATTGTGCTTTTGATCACAGAGTGTCACGTCACACTCGCAAACACGCACGTTTCTGAGCCAGCAAAAATATAACAGTACGTTCTTTGCTTTTGTCTAGGGCAAAGGTTTTGAGGTGTGTCTCCATGCCCTGCAGGGAATCTCTTTTGTGTTGTGCACTGGTCAAGGTGTAGTGTGCATTGCTTATGTCTGAGTAAGCACAATCTGTTAAACAACAAAGCCGTCAAGACAATAAACAACGTTGTGTTTGACAGCTGGTGTTTGTGTCCTTTGTGATATTTGCGTTACCTTTATGCTTTCACCAAAGTGGCTTACGGTGCATTATCATCAAGGTACATTATCAGATTGTGTGTTTACTAGGAATTCAACACATGGACAGAAACATCTATGATGCTTAGCAGGGCTCCAGACTGCCACCAAAATTTGAGAGTGTGCACTGAATTTTACATCCAGTCGCACATGTGCGACCAGTATTTGACCTTTTTTGTGATGTGACACTGAATTTGAAACAGCACATTGTACTTTCTGCATCTGTCATTAAAGTATTTATTAGTAATACAGTGGAAATTAGTAGAAATGTGAATATTTGGTAAGCATGTTGATTTTTGGTGTGTGCCCCTAAATTTTCTGGTTGCGCCCCTAAAAATTTTCAGTTGGGGGCCACTGTGCTCCTAGTGAAAAAAGTTAGTCTGGAGCCCTGCTTAGAAAATTAAAAATATGATGTTTTTTTTATTGATATTGTGAAGGCTTATGGTCTACAGTCACACATCCTTCTTATTTGAGTTTCAAATGTTTGTATACTAGATTAAAATGAGTAATGTAGATGAAAGTTATAACGTTTCCTATTTTGGGATCAGCTATCTACGTTTTGTTCATTAGGTTATTCTCTCTTCTTGAGAAAAAGAGCTTGGAATTAATGCAGTTTATCAGTCCTGTCTTACTGGTTGTTTGTGGTAATAACCTAATGTTTAAAGAGCTAATGAGCCAGCACAAAGATTGCTGTTTAATTTCCAGATAATTTTGTCCCTGGAGAATTACAGCTGTCCTGCATCACCACCGGACTTTTAAAAGGGCTGCCCTTGCAATAAATATACTGCTTGGGGTGAATTGCAATGCAGTAACTGAGTAACTAGCTAGTTGATTCACTCATGTGATGTGAGTATGCAGGGTAGTCCCTTATTTGATTTTTCTATAGATTGTCGCACTAGTTGTAGTCTTTTTAATCCAGTTGCTCGTGCCTTTTTCCCCAGAAAGCCTTTATTTTCTGTCTTTGTACCAAGGCTAAATCATCATGCATCTGCAAACCTTTTTAGAGCCTAGTTGAAGTGTTTTTTTTTTTATTTAAGAGGCTTTGAAGGATCTTATTTCAACATCACACATTGTTCTGTTGTTATTTAGGAATGAGGAAGTAGTTTAAATCACCTGCCTGCACTGTATGGTTTATAATTTCCTTATATTCCAAAGCTGAACTTCCCACTTTTGTAGCTTGGTTTCCTACACCATTTCCTCCCACCCTGAGCTTTTGTATCAGGGAAACACTTGTATGTGTTTATCCACTGCACTTCTACTCATGTGATTTCATGGGCGACCCACCGGCCATGTTTAGAAACCTAGCAACTTAGTTCTGAGTTTCTTGTTTTGTTGTATTTGCAGTAATGACTCATTATTGATATGTTAATATTTAAAGATCCAACAACATACATTACTTGTCTATTATTATTATTTTTTTGCACCTTCTGAAAAAAATATGAGCCTATAAGTTTTGTAGCCTATAAGTATTGAAGATAGCAGTCGTCTTTTCTCTAAACTTCAGGAGTTACAGGAAGTAAGGGTCTTCACTGAGGACCCAGGACCCGTACCTGTTTTAAATGATTCAGTCGGGTCCACTCCTAGTTTAATTACTTCTGGTCCTGGGTCTGATTAACACTCTGTATAAAAACCAAATCGATCAGGGAACACCTGGCCATGATCAGAGTCATTGTCAAACCCATTGCACTGAACGAGCAATCATTATTATAGTTCAAACTGTCCTTATGTAAGATGACTAAAGATAAAAAAGTCACCCGTCACAGTAAACTGTAACTGACTGTCGTTACACTCTGAACGCCCGTAATCATTGATCATCATTATTGACTGGCTGAGGCGCTACACGCTAAACACTGTTGCGGGTTTTCTAATGAAAGATTGAAATCTTCTTAATATAAGCGTCTTTACTGAAAGTACGCCGCAGGTCTAAAGCTAAGGTGACGACGAGAAAAGTGCCCTTCGTGTGCTTCTTGGATATAATTACAACAAGCGCCGGTGTATCAACGACTCAGAAAGCTAGGTGAATAACTAGAAAAATAACACTTGATGATAATGAATCTTTTATTTTGTCATGGACGCACAGACTTTCATCTGACTGTGCGGAGTGCCCGTTATGAGGCGGAGTTTACTGTGTCTATTAGTCATTATATTTCATTAGGAGATTAAATTGATGATTTTTATCAAAACACCAACTACATTGACTCATTTTACAATCCCACTAGCATGTTATTTAGACAAAATAAAATCTTTTAATTCGCGTGAGGAAGCTGCCATTTTTACGCACACTTTTATGTCATTGGCTAAATGCCATTGCTGTAATGGCTTATTGCACTATTACTGTTAATGATTATTTGATTGATTGATCGTTAAATGATCATCGATTATGGGAAATTGCATAATTTGACATCCCTATTTTCAGCAATGCCAGGAGGTTTCTTCTACCTTATGGGTTGTTTTGGACAATGTTGCATGTGTTACGTCAGCTGGTAGAGCAGAGACGTTAAGATGGCGGTGGCGCCGGCGGCCTCTAATTATGAGGCCAAACGAAAACGTAATTTAACATCTTGGAAGCAGACATTTACTTAAAAACACGATGAAAGAAACAATGCAATGTTTTTGCTCAGTTTGCCGTCAGTTTCCAGGTAAAGCAGACAAGTCGGGGGCCTTTTCCATTGGAAAAAGCTACTACGTAAACAAAACGAAGCTCATGAGAAAAGCCGACAGCACATAGCGTGCATGATGTCTGAAACGGTTGCCGATAATAACACTTGATCTGGTCCACTAAATTTAATGGCGAGACTTATGAATGAAGAGATCATTTTAACTTAAGCGTGTCAAAAGACATTATTCACACAGCATATTAATAACATTGTTTTATGAATAATGGTTCATTATCTTCCTTACCACAGGATTTCTTTGATATGAGTTCTCCATTTCTGTGCAGTTGATCCTGATATACCTGAAACTATTGACCCTGATAAGAGTATTGTGAAATTTCAAATTGTCTTAACAAATGATGAATAAGATGTATACAATTATTTTTGACTTTTGAATTATTATTTTAAATATGTGACACAGAAATCTTTTTTTGGTGGAGCCAGTGATAATTATGGCAGGGCGCATGTGAAAACCTGAACCACTGGCCCGACCGGGCAAGTGTAAAAAATTATTTGCGTTGAGCCCTGCATGCTAAATATGAAATAATGAATTTATAAGGCTATAATCTCTTATCTCTGAAATCTCAGTTCAGGTACCCCTAAACATTAAGGCGTGTCCCCATGTCAAACAAATCATTTATGCTTATGTAAAAAACAGCAGATTTATATTCATTGAACCCTTTCGCAGAAAAGGTGCCCACACGTTAATGCATTTATAGTAAACCACCTGACGTAAATCCAAGTAAAGCACCTGAATCAGAAAATATTATTGAAATAAATCAGACATCATCCGCTGTGATCAGTTGCCCTTGATTTGGATGACTGTAGATGTTGCCTGAGGCTTCTGTCGGGTGGATTTCACTCGTGATTCGTGTCTGGCAGTGTATTTGATCATTAACCACGATTCCTTTCAAAAGCAGAAAACGTGCTATGTGATGCAAACCTACTTATTGTACACGTGCCAGCCACTGCATCCACAGAGATGCATTTATGAAACTTGAGTAAAGCATTACACCAAAAAATAAAAGAAAATAAACTATATCATTTTATTGTCATTCAAAATATGGTGTGACAAATAATTGTTTTATTCAGCTGGTATACAGAGTGGTAAATCTCAAACCATATAAAAGTCAGTAACCGGTTAACAGGTTGGCTCAAGTCTGTGTATGTAATCTGGGTTCATGATGGCTTTCAACAGTGCTAATGGTTCATTCAGGTCATCTTTGAGGTAATTTAGCTCTACAGAAAGGGCATGGATGCAGTGTGGGTGTGTTTTTGTTCCCCCATGACTGTGACACTGCTGTGTGAATGACTTTGAGGTCAGCTGGCATAAAGTGGTGTGAAGATCTATTTTGAAAGGCATCGCTTAGATGTTACTGGCCATCGGGGTCCCCGGAGTTTAGCAAAGTTCTCCTCTTGTGTTTGCCTTTGACCCCCCCCCCCAAAGACCTCAGACACAAACTTCTGTAGGGGCTCCGACATATGTTTAAAATGTTATACCCAACTGCCATAATATAAAAAATGCATTGAACAAAATTGTTTGGGGCTTTTGTTGATAATAGGAATAATAGGTTTAAAATGGCTAATAGATGGTCTGATGTTGTTGAGCAGTGTTATCAGACAGGTTGGTTTGCTCTGTTCAAACAAAGAGACCAGCCCTGATTGTGTCTCAACCCTGTGTCAACCCAAGCACACGACCTTCCATGCTGTAAATTCAGTGGTGTCACTGCTGCCCTTACAGCAAAAGCTATGATTTAACACAGACATGAGAAATAAATAACTTTCTCTTTACAGTTCATTGATTTATTTATTTTTTGCTTTGCAAATGAGATTTTGATTCAAGACCACCTACACATTTGGGTAGTGGTATTTAGGTTCGAGACACTAAGAAAAAATGTAGTTGGGCTTATCTGCTGCTGTTGCATTTATGGTAGGCAGACAGCCAGGGTTGCCAAACAGTGAAAAACACATAAAGCATACTGGTTGCATGTTAGTTAGTCTCTGCTTGGGAATCGATATTGGTCTGGTTGTTATTAAGGTCACTAAGTCCTACATTATTATAATAATCGTTAGATTAAATCAATTAAAAATGTTAGTTGCAGCCGTACATTGGAGCTTTATCACATTTCCACAGGTTTCCCACAGGTCCTTGAAGTCCTTGAAAGTTTATGAATCTGGGGTGGGGGGATTCAAGGCCCTGGGAAGTTTTTGAAAATATACATGCATAGTAGGGGTGGCACGGTTCATGAAAAAAATCCGAACCGTTCGGTTCGGGGCGCGTATGCGTCGCACGGTTCAACGGTCCATGGCATGCTCAATGTAGCCACATGCCCTGTATGTGACCTCAGATAGCGTGTTTCCCTTTCGCGCGAAAGAAGAGGTGACTGGTTATGTTACGTGTAGAAATGGCAAGTGGGAGAGAAAAGGAAGTCTGCCTGGAGTTGGAGGATGCGCCAGCGTCGTATAAGTCTGGTGTGTGGAAACATTTTTTTATGTTACATATGATGACAGCGGAAATAAAACGATAGATAGAACTGCAGTCTATGGGTTGAATGTGTTCGAACAGCCACAGGAGACCGCCTTCTCTCCGACCATTTATCTAATCTGAGGTACTGAACACTGTTTTACGTCTTTTCGTATTCAGCGCTATTTTTAGCCTTTCATTAATAAAACAAAAGCGGCTGATATCCGCGTAGTTTCATTTTGCTACCGTGTGAAAGTTGCGCAATCTTATTTCATAAATTGCCCCTCAAAGTAATCAGGACATTAGTAGACAAAAGTGGACAAAAGAGACTGATTTAAATATTGCAGGTGTAAACGTTATGTTTCTCTCTCGTCCACATATACTCTCTGCAGTATTTAAGCAGCCTCTCAGTGATAAATCTAAGAGCTACACTGAAGTTGGCATTTTGATAAATGCAAGTTATCTTTGTGTGCTAAAAAGGCACATAAGTTCATGTAGATGGCAATACACATTCTCTTTTTTGCCAAATAAATGAAAAGCATGTTGAAATCATCAATGTCTGCCCTCTGCTGTATCAAAATCTCACCTGGCTTTCCTCAGGGGTGGTCCCAATAATGTGCTTAAAGTCAAATTCAGTTTGTGCATGATTACATACATGATATAACTTTTTTAATACTGTATCCTAAATTATGGATAATTAATACATTAATAAGATAATACATTTCTGGAGTGTTAAAAATTAAAAGAAAAAAATAACAACAAGAACCGTACTGAACCGAGAACCGTGACCATAAAACCGTGATACGAACCGAACCGAGGGTTTTGTGAACCGTGCCACCCCTAAGATAGAGGTCATTGAAAGTGCTTGAATCTATTTTATGCAAGAAGTTTTCTGGAAAAAATCCATATTATTCCCTGTGTAGTGTAGGATAAAAATTCTAGACTTTTAAGCACATGTGCTAAACTGTTCACTTTAAATGCTTATATCTTCTGTATGCGAATGTTGATTCATACCAAAATGCTTTTTTGCATAGTTGTGTTTGACACATGAAAACGTCTCGGGTTATGTATGTAACTGTTGTTCCCCGAGAAGGGAACGAGACGCTGCGTCTCCATTGTCATACTTCCTGCGTCCCTGTAACGGCGTCTCTGGCAATATTTCAGATAGCGATATACTTCCTTGCTCCCAGGAAGTATATCGCTAGATCACCTCGCTTTAGATCACCCTGTCTTTGTCGTTAAGCCTCACTATTAGTTAAATTTGATATACACATTCAGACGCACTTACCCCTGGACGCGTCCCCAAAGTGCCACAGCAGTGATGCAGCGCGAGTTCCCTCAAAAGGGAACTGTAACATTGTATGTTAAAAGGTTACACAATTTAACCTTGCACTCACTTGAAATATGTCCCCACATTTAACCCTTGAATTTGAGGGTATTGGAACTGGAAAGTCCTTGAAAGGTCCTTGAATTTGAAGTTAAATAAGGTGTGGGAAACTCCCTGCATAAATGCTCAAAAATGTGCTTACGAATAAGACATTGCATATTGAAGCTGCTTCGTGTGGTGCATTTTGTCTCATGCTTTCAGCTTAAAGGAAGTGATCTTGCTGTCTAGGCTTGTTTGATGCAGCCGAGGGACTCGGCACAGTCTTGCCTAAGAGTGCAAATATCTGTCTGTACCCCGAGGGGCTTGATTTTGTCTGCCGACAGCACCTCGCTTTAATTGCCAACATTAAGCTTTTGTTTACATGTCATCCTTATCGCATGCAGTGCATAGTTTAGAGGAGCTGTCATTATCTTTACTCTGAGAAAGACCACTTGCTGTACTGTTTAAACTTTGAGCATTCGTAGTCTGTTTAAACTGAGACCAAATCGCAGTGCTGCCTGCAGAATTCGCTTGCATAATGTAATTCATTTGCTGGTTGTTTTGTTCTGATTAGATCTGGCCTTTGGCTTTGTTGCCTCACCTAAGCTTAAACAAACACATATTTATGTAGGGGAGATAATCCTTATATTGCAGAAGCAAGTAGATTCATTTCTTAGAATTTTAAAGCTGTATTTTACATCTAAAGGGGATGGTACAGCCAGGTAAGGTATGGCAGCAAATAATTTTTTGTTGATTTTCTGTGATGTAGCACTAACCAAAACAGCTTTTTAGTTTCAAGCCCAGGGAATCAGGTTGGAAGTCATTTTTATTGTAAATATCTATACAATATATAAAATATGATCTTTTAACCCCTTAAACTTAAAGGACAAGTTCGGTATTTTACACTTAAAGCCCTGTTTTCAGATGGTTTATGATGAAATAAAACGGTTTTGACTGAAATTTGGACACATGCTGCTGGCCCGAGAATTTCGGTTTCTGTGGTATCACACCCCCACCCTCACAATGGGTCCATAAGTGCACTGGAACAATCTGTCCCAAAATGCACCAAACTCTCGTCCACAAAGACGTGAAACCCAGCGAGTGGCCAGGGGTGTTCACTAATATGCTCACACAAAAATCACTGCAAAAGATGCTTGCCAACAGGTGTTTTAGCATTCGTTGTAAACTTGTGGACCTATTTTTCCAAACACCTCACACCCGTACATTCTTCCGCTGAGAGCTTGAATAATAGACACTCCAGCCCAGTTGGTGGTGATAATCCACCTTTGCCAATTGCAGTAATACAAACAACTCCGTTTCCGGCTGCGGAGTAATACCGTATCTCACAGCAGATCTAATACAAGTCAATGGAGTTGGACAAAAACTGACCACTCGGTGAGTTCCACGTCTTTGGAAATGAAAGTTCAATGCATTTAGGAAGGGTTGTTACGAAACGTTTTCTCTTAATTGACGAGATACTCAATTAAGTAAAAATTTGATCTTGTATAAAAGTATACAATTGTAAAATTGCTGTTTTCAACCATGTCATTCAAAAACATCCATCCTGTCAAGCCCTGGATGTATTAGTTTGTATTATACTTTTAGAAAGTATGCAAGTTGTATTTAAGTAAAATCCCTGAGACCTCTTATATTACCTGTTTAACCATTTGGGAGGGTGTGAACATGTCTTTATTTTGTTGAACAATGTTACCTGGGCTTTCAGGTTTTCAGTGATTAACACACCTACTCAATAAGACAATGGGGCTGTATTATATTCAAAATGCCTTTTATAATTTGCAAGCTCTCTTTTTCACTTGCATCTAATTAGAATCAGAAAGAGCTTCATAACATATAAGTACGTTAACGCACACACAAGGAATTTGTCTTTGTGACAGGAGCTTACAGTCCAGAAGAACAAAAATGAAGTGCAGACATAAATAGGAATGACACAGTAAAATTAAAAGAAAACAATATAAAGACATTTTAAATAAGGTAATGTTATAAAGTGATATATACCGTAAAACTTCAAATAATAGCCGAGTCCCAAATAGACGCCTGTCTCTTTTAGACGCCTGGTGTGGTGACAAGTTTGGGTAAATAAACGCCTGTCTCAAATAAAGGCCTGGTCTGTTTTTTAGTTTCGGGTTGTATTTAATCTTCTAAAACCCGGCAGATAGTCTGTTTAAGACAGTTCTATGGTGCAGATTGAACACGCTAAAGTTTTTTTTGCTTACCGGTAGATGTCACGTGACAGACGCAGTCGTTCCTTTACTCATCACTATGACAACACAACAAGCTTCGTCGCCAGGATTGAGGTGATGATGACAGTAGCGAAGTGGCAATCGGGAGAGTCAGGACTTTTCCCGGTGGGCCGGTAGTGTTTTGGGGCCGCTGATAATAGCCGGGCTTTCAGTCTTTTGTCATGCATGCACTCCCGCCACACATTGTATTTCTCATGCGGAAACACTATTTATCATATTTAATATGCTGCAGCGCCTAAAATGTATCTGGCCGCACTTCTCTCTCTCTCTCTATCAAGCCCGTCTTCCCTAGAGTTCTAGTCGAGCGAGCCAATACAAAAAAAGAAAGAGGCTACACAATAGCCAATCAGAAAATAGCACTGTTGTATCTGGGTAAGATTTCACGCAACAACCAATAAAAAAAACATATCATTGTTTGCTTTATTTATACTGCAAATAAATTAAGACCGTTGTTATTACACAAACTAATTTGTTAAACACATTCAAATTAAAAATAAAACGTAATATGTGGTAACCTCCTGCTGTCATGCTGGAACAATTAAATTAAAAGCCTGTCTCTTATAGACGCCTGTCTCTTTTAGACGCCTGGTGTGATGATAGGTTTGGGAAAATAAAAGCCCGGGCTATTATTTGAAGTTTTACGGTAAATAGAGTAATTGATTTTACAGTTTACAGTTGTATTATCTAGGTGTTGATTTGTCTTTTATGATGTTTCAAAAGTTAACATTTCTGTAACAATTCATGTATATTTAAGTTAAATGTTGTATTCAGCTTATTTGTATATGGTTTGCATAGTAGAGGGATGACCTGTAAACAATGAGCAGTCTACTGCATGCAAACATTTGTGGTGAACTAAAAATATAAAAGTAAATTTTAAAGAAACTATAAACTTCCTTTTGTATTTGTTGTGCTTTTTTCAACAGTAGAACACAGATCTAATATGCATGAGGTAACACTCCCTTCAAAGAGTTCACAGGACCGGCATGTTAGTTATATCAGATGTACTCACACAAGTATCACACAAGACAGCTCTTGATACCAGGTCTATATAAGGCCACTGCCTTTATCTTTTTACACCAATACATATCATATATAATTTATTTAAATAATAATTTTTAGATTCCAACACCTTTTGGGTTTTAACTGCCGTTTTGTTTTATTTTATTTAGCTTTTTCTCACAGATTTAGCACTGCAGCAGTATTTATTAATCTAAATCTAATGAGTGTTACAGCAGAAGACTTTAATTTAGAAATCTGAGCTGGTCAGCAGTAGACATTTTAGTAAATGTTCTCTTGTGCTCCTCTCGGAAAGCTGCCAGTTACAGGAATGCGGACTACTGGCTTCTCCTAAGACTGATCGACTGTTCTTCATTGACTATCTCCACTCTCACAAAGCCATAGTTTGGATTAGTAAAACTCATAAAAAGAGTTACTGTAAGGCTTTAAATGGGCCTTGGCATGAAAATTTGACTTTTTTCATGTTTAACTGCTATGGCTGGGTCCCCAGTGCTTCTATCAATCTAGAAACTGTGAAAAAAATCATCCCAGTAACTTAGTGTTGTTAAACCATTCTCTTTAAGCACATGAAAAAATAGGTTGTTGAAATTTTGCTCTCCTTATGATGTCAAAATAATTCACAGCACAATTAAGTTTCAGTTGCAACAAACCACAATCATTGTGATCAGTGTTTTCACTTCATCCGCTCATTTGCATTTTAAAGGACACACCCAAAACAGCACATTTTTGCACACCTACAATGTGGCAATTTTAACATGCTATAATAAATTATTTATATGGTATTTTGAGCTAAAACTTCACACATGTGCTCTGAGGACACCAAAGATTTATTGGACATCTTAAAAATGTCTTGTGCCATGGCCCCTTTAAGACCAAAGTATGGTCCACTTTTTAAAGTTTTCATCTTCAGAAGAGTGTGTGTACTGTACGCACATCGGCAGATTTTTGAAACCCTGCGTACATTGTTGATTAGGTCGTGCATGCGCGTACATGAGAATGTAGTATGTAGCTCAGGAGATGCGTTTTGTCGCAATGCCCATGTGTCCAACATCTGTGTACAAGTGCGATTCAAAAGAAAATATACTTTTGGCTGTATATTATTCTGTGTACACATGTTCGCCTACACATAAAAATCATACTGTACTGTGTGTTATGATCCATATTTTTCTGCAATATGGACCTTTTGTTATGTATTCAGTTCAGTCTCACCACTGTGCTGGCCCAGTGTAATGTAAGGATTTTTTGAAAGCTTTCAGGTGTCAGAGCCCCTATCAGAGTCGCAGACATAGAAATATGGCTTATGAAGCTTACCAGGGTGATTCTCACGAAAACTTGGTTTTAAACATGTCAAGCATGAAAATGTAAAAATTGCTTAAATTTACTTTTTTTCCCACTAGACATTGAAAAACAAAGTCTGGAGGAAATGGGAACATTAATTTAAAAACTTTTACTTATCATTTAACACTTTTTGTAACATAATTTAAAAAATTAGTCCTAAAAAATCTCATTACCGCAACAGTCAGAAAACATCAACACTGACATATTTTCAAAAATACACGACAAACCTGAAAGAACATAATTTGGGGATTCTGCACATGCATTTAAAATCAAAGTATTATGCTTCTATTAATTAAATTAACATTTAATAAGCATCTGTTGCGGTAATGATAATCAAAATGTCGTGTAAGCATTCTGACAAGACAATATTTCAAATTAACTGTAAAAAAATGATCTTACCTGGTAGCCATCTTGAAGTAACTTGTCCATGTGCTTGGTCACTCAAAATCAAACTTTATTAAAATTCTGTATGTGTGCTTAAACTGTTCTCAAAAAGTGTTGCGGAGGATGAGAACATCAGGCACGGACACATCATTTTCCTAATTTTTCTTCATTATTATTATACATGAATATTCAGTAAATATTTTTTCTGTCATCTAAAGTAGTCTAGCAAAACATCCATTTTTTTGTGTTAATTTGATTAAATTACAACATAAGGCATGTTCAAACACAGCCGGACACATTGCGGTAATGAGAATTTCAGCAGAAAATGAGATAAAATGTACAATTATAAATTCTTATGTTGAAATCACACATTGTGCAAGGTAGAACACAGTATTGTGTTAATTCTGATGCTTTTTAATGTTACTATATTACACATTTTAAAGCTAAAATCATTAGTGCCGTGGTGTTTCAATGGTTTCGTGAGAATCACCCACCAAATAGTGTGATCAATAAGTTGTAATTTTAAAATTGTTGTTTGAGAAAACTTTATGGACACATACATTCAATACCTAATAAACTATAATGTTTTTGACTAAAGTATGGATTTTAATTAAGGCTTTTATGTGTATGTGAGTATTTGGAAAAATAACTAGGGAATGATGATGTTGTCCTGTTTTGGGAAGTCTCTCACTCTCAGTGGGAACTTTGTAAAGCTTTTCCAAGGACATGCTGTACATATGGTACATTCTGTGCCCTGTTCAGTCCCCGTGTCCATAAAACATACACAGATGTGGAAATGTTGTTATCATCTTTTAAATCTTTTTGAATGTTTCATGACTTGACACTTTTCATAATAGGCAAACCTTGTTATTGCATATTTATTTGTTATTAAAGTAAGATGTTGTCTAGAGTAGACCTAAACTCCATGGTAAATGACAAGCCATCATAGCTAACTTACTAGTAAGAGACAAACAGCCTCAGGGACAACATTTGCAGGCATGCCCTTACATATATTATGAATGTATGCTAGATATATTTTGATCCCAAAATTGCATGAATTAGGCAGTTTTAATTTGTGTCTATCATTCCACCAGACAATGTAGTTATAGTTGATACATTTTTGGTTTATAATAACATTTTGAGAGTTTGCCGGGTTCAAAAGGTCCCATAAGGTCCCGTTCTTCAAACTCAGATGTATGTATGATTGACTCATGTTGAGTGTGTTTTATCTGTGCTGCCCAGCTGCCTGGGTTAACGGTGCCAGGCCTGGGCTTTCCTTACAGATCTGATATGGGGCCTGTGAATCATGGGCTCTGTAGATGCAGTATTAGACGCCTGGAGTATATGCTCTGTATTAAGCACTGTATTATAGATAAAAAAAATTGTCAGTCAATAAGACTGATTTTCAAAACTAGTAGCTAAAGTGTCCGATTGTAATATGCACAAGTTCTGTCTCATAAACTAATGGAATATAAATTTACACTGTCATCATCACAATACTATGTGTGATACATAGGTCCTATCTCACAGACACAGAAATCATATTCATATAATCATATTCACTAAGGAGCAGTCTCTATCTAGATAGATTCCTAGTGTTCTTTTTGTCTTGAGCAGATGTAATTTTATCCTAAAACTTTATGCCTTTTTGCTGTTACATACACGTTTTTTCTGCCAGATGATTTTTTTATGAGTGACTACATGGCAGTTTGCATTTTTTGTATTGTATTCCAATGTGGACAGTATGCTGTTGGTTTTGTTTTGTTTAAATGTCAGTTCCTGCAGATGCAGTCTTATGCTGCGTTTACACCAGCCGCGGTAGAGGCAGCAAAAACGCACTTTTCGCGCATAGTTGGATGCTAGAACATTTGAGTTTATTCGCTTCATCGGCGCGTGAAATTCTAGTCATTGGAGACATTCACACGGAAATTCGTGTCATGGGAGGGGCTTCTGCGACTTGTAGTGTCTTTTTTATAAAAGACCTTATAAAAAAGCGATTTATTATTTATTTATTTTTAGTTTGTTTGCCCTCGTAATAGGGATGCACCAATCCGATATTCTCTTGAACCGCATAAATGCGAGCTCAAAACGTGCAGAGGCATTTTCGGATACCTAAACAGTCCTTCCAGAAAAACGCAGAGTTTTTTTGGGATTGTTGTGGGCAAAAATCATTGATCTTGCGGCACGTTTTCTTATATTTATGCGATGAAATTGCGGGAACTTGCAAAAACTGTTTGCAGCTTTTGCAGCTTTTCAATGATGTTCACGTCACATAATCACGTCACTTCATAACGTTCCCATGACAACAGTGGACATTGCTGCGCTTGTGTGAAGTAAATGCACCATTTTCAACTTTCTGCTAAGATATATGGGATCTTTGCTACAAAAATGCAGGGGATTCTGAAATCATGCAAGCCCCACATATTTTGCCCATGGAAATCCACAATTTATGCTGCAAAAGTGCAGCGTATTTGGAAAAAATGCGGTCCCCGCATGAATATGCGGACTTTGGCTGATTATGCATTGAATCATGCGATCGCATAATCGCGTTTTTCTGCCTCCATACTTCAGATTTTAACTTTTCAGCGGAGGATAGAGATCAAAATTTGTATCCTCTGGTTCTGACACATTTTCAAATTTCATAGGGCAGGTGAGATCTGCTTTAATTTTTCCCCATATGTAAGCAAATGTTCACGGTATGATAATCATGCTTGTTAATAACGCATCATACCAGTATAGACGGTTTCATCGGACTCACATGCGTTGCCGCGGTTCTGAACTTTACTTCTGCTTTCTGTTTGTTTAATGGTCTTACTAGTGGCTAAAATGAACTCTGGAACAAATACCTCATCAAAAATAACCTGTTTCCTAAAGACGGGGGGAGATGGCGATCATGAATCACCACTTGTGTGATGGAGGGTTTAACAGCCGGTTTGTAGTTAACATTGTATACATTATATACTACACATTTTACACAGAAACGTTAGCTCGGTGTCGTTAGCTAGGGATGCACCGAAATGAAAATTCTTGGCCGAAACCAAAAACCGGAAAAAGGAAACCAAGGCCGAATAACCGAAACACCGAAATAAATTATTATGCCAATTATTAGTAGAATTGCATTTATGGCTATCACTGTGTACTAACTTTACTAGGGGTGTGTGACTAATTAAAAAAACTCACAGTTCGGATCACATTACAGTTTTTAAGGCACAGATCAGATTATTTTTTTTGGATCAGCAAAAAGGTGGGAAAAATCTAATAAACAATAAAGAAATTGCAAACATTTATAAAAAAAAGAACAAAGTTGTACATTAATAAGGTCTGAAATTAGCATTTTAACACAACTGAATGCTATTTTCACATATTATCTGTTCTGTTGTCAGACATATAGTGGCGTTTTCCCAGACAGGGATTAGACTAGTCCTAGACTAAAATAAATATAAGAGCTGTCCAAACTGAAAACATCTTGCACTTGACATATCTTTAAATACATCAGTGCCTTTAGTTTGTCCTCAAAATGCACACAAGTAATGTTTTTAGTAAGGCATGTTTGTTTAAACGAATTATATTTCCTAATTAAACTAAGGTCTGGTTCTGGCTTAAGCTAATCTCTGTCCAGGAAACCACCCCAAAGACTATTAAAATAGTGACTAAACATGACCCAATAACCTTGTGTTTAATCCAACCAGCTGTTACTTTAACTACTAAGTTACTAAAATCTTGATTTATAAACGAGACATTGTAGACAATTCGGCGCAAATTACAAAATTGCCATTACACAGAGTTACTACAGAAGACATGCGCGGGCATAGGAGAGAGAGAGCTCGAGCACAAGCACCAGTGTGTGTGGGAAAACACCGCTAACCTTTCATGATAAACTCGAATCAGTCGTCTTCTCTGTCAGTAACATCTGATGTTTACGTGAAAATGCAAGTACACAGAGGAATCCGCATGGAAAACACATCCAACTTTTAATTCTTTCACTCAGTGTGATGTATGAGAGGCGTTGTCTAGGGGCTTCACGCACAGAGAGAGAGAGAGAGCCTGCACAAGAGAGGCACCACCGAGCGCTAACAACAGTAAATGAAGCCGTTTTAAATGAAAATAAAAATGTAAATGTTGCGACCATTGTTGATTTTGTGGCGCACACAAACAAATAAATGTATGGATAACACTGCCAGGAGCAGAAGCCGCCATTACGCGAGATTAATGTAAACAGCGTGACGCGTCGCGTAGTCGACGTAATCAATGACGTCGACGCGTCGTCGCAGCACTATTGAGCACGAAGGGGAGGGGTGGGGGACGACTGATCACAGTGAGTGAAACCCAAGCGCTAGCGCACAGATGGGAGGGGCGCGGTTGACATTCATTTTCAGTTTACATTTTCGGCTAAATTTTTTTATTTCGGCCCGAAACCGATAATGCCATTTTCGGCCGAAATTTTCGGCGACCGAAATTTCGGTGCATCCCTAGCCTAAGCTATAAAATATGAACTAGGCCTGCACGATTAATCGTTTTTTTTAAACCGAAATCACGATTTGAATGGACGCGATTTTCGAATCACAACAGCTGTGATTATTTCGATTCAGAACTATCAAATATAACAGTCATCTAGTACAGTTTTTGACAGTTCGCTTTATGCGCATTTTACGTTTGATGCAGTTTAAACCAATAGAGTGCATTAACACTGAGGTGCTGACTGAACGTCAGATAACGCCATTTGGAAAACATGAGTGCGAGCAGCAGTGTACAGCCATATGATTTCCGCGATGCGGAAAACACGGACAGAATCGCGAAATGCATACAAATGGAATTAACTGCACAGCGCGGAATGTTATGGAAGTTGGCAGATTTTGGATTCTGTCATTTTTAAAACCCATTATAACTCATTAACCGGCAAATGAGAGGACATAAATTCGCAAAAACATTTCCCTTTTGTGTAATGTTGGACTTAAAGAAAGGTACGTCCATTTCTCGTCATGCATCGCAAACAATGACAAGCGTCTTATCAGAGCATAAGCAGGTTTCATTAAAGCCCGGAACACAGCAGACGAAAGAGGTACAGTAAACTTTCTTGCACGCGCACATCTGCACTGCTTTAAAAGTATATTTACAGGCACGAGGGTTCATGAAGCGCGCACACAGCGAGTAGTCAGCACACGCGTGATCACTAAACTAAGTTTTCTTTCTTGTCTAAGTGAACTAAGTGAAGCTGGATGTTTATCAGTATATTGAAGCAGAGCACTTTTAAAGCTGTCTTGGGTCTTAAAGTGACAGTAACCTGGTGCTTTCTGTGTTAGAAATGTTTATTACCCACAAAAATTTAAATCACTCCTTAACTGAACAAGCTTCTGCAGCTCCATATTTAAAATCATACAGTGAGGACTGTGCAGTGTTTTGTTTGTATTTTTGCTAATGTTAAATCATATATTCTAATAACTAATATTTACAATTTATTACAGATGCCTGAAAAGTAAAACAAGATGAGTATAGTCTTATGATTAAAAGAAAAAACTAAACATTTGCTTGTCAGAAGCATTGCTGTAGTGACAGCCAAAATACATTGGCCTATATGTTATTTTAAATAAAACCTTCAATAAATTGTTAAAATGTATTCTCTTAATGTTCTTTGATTTAAAAAAGTTTGTCTGCAGAAGAGCAAAGTCCTGCAGACACCTTGGTACAATGTTTAAGAGGTTTTAAATAAACAGTAGCACAGCATCTTTCTTTGGTGCTGTTAAAACCACCACAACAAACCTGGATTTAGCTCTTTTATTATATACTAGTAAATCGCACTATAAATCGCGAATCGCAATTTGGATCAGAAAAATCACAATTAGATTTTTTCTCCAAATCGTCCACCCTAATATGAACTAAGGTATTCTACTTGTTGTTTATTTTGCTTGTTATCAGAAATTAACTACTCTAATAGGACTTTGTTGTAATTGAGTCTTAGTGGAGTTTACCGGAAGTTACGTTTGTAAAGCCGTTTGTTTATGTTGTTACTGCTGAAACCATTTATATCGTTACAACCCTAGGGAAGACAATGGAGGACACAAGCACATTTTTCTTTCAATGTGATAAGGAGTACTTCCGTGAGTAACTTTAAATGTAATATTGTACCATATTTAAAAAATGTGTTTTTCCAAATGTGGTTACATGACTGACTCCCTCTGAATGTGCTATTTTGAGTCATTAGATACAAAACATTTGTACCCTGTTGACCTGTATTCAGAGCTGCTCATGTGATTGGATCACCTGAATTGACTCTCCTAAAGTGTGCGTGTGTGTATGCGTGCATGCGTGTGTGTGGGTCTTGATCTCCCTACCACACCAGTGCACAAGTCTGAATGGGTTGAAGTCATCTGACTGAGCTCAGCTCAAGACCAGTTGGTTCTCTGAGTCTGTGTGTTCATCTGTTATACAAAGGCTTTACTGAGAGTGCCAGAGGATTGCAAACACTTCTCTCAGGGCACTGATCTACCAACTGACTCCATGAGAACAGATCACTTTCTCTTGTCTGTTTTCCTTCATCATTCAAACTCTTGCCAAAACACTACAAATAGACACACACTGAATCTTCAGTCTGGATGAAGAATTATCATTCCCAAGCTTTCACGACTGTCTAATAAAATAAAGACGATGATATATTAATTTAGATTTACACTGTAATCTTCTGCATGACTTTTGACCTTGTGTCGTTTTGTCCCTACAGCCCAGAATGTGACTGTGGAGGAGATTCTGAATGCCTACAGACAAGCATGCCAGAAACTGAACTGCAAACCTGTCCCCAAAGTGCTCAAACAGATACAGGTAACAAAATAAACAGATTCATTCAGAGAGCATGTTGTATGAGTTTAGCTATAGTAGTTCAGTCCATTCTTTAAGTTGTTTTTCCATTGAATGCGGCTCAGCTTGCTTTACTTCATCTCTGTTTGCTTTTCCACTGCAGTTTAGTACCTGCATTATACACGTAGGGCTGGGCGATATATATCGGGGGATTGTCATGCGCATCTCGTCAGTAAAGCTGGTTCCTTGATTAGTAGTAAATCGCCATCACCTGCTTTTAGATAGAGCTGCATTTACTACACAGAGCCGTAGTTCGCTGACAGTCGGGGAAATTTTGCATTAATTATCGAGGAGGTATCACCTGCGATAATTAATGCGATATGGCCCAGCTTGTCAGTGAAGTACAGCTCTGTATATATATCGCCCAGCCCTATATACACTTATATGTTTGGGATTACACTTATATGTGTGGGTGGGATTATACACTTACCATTAGTGTTGTGCTGCCTCTACTGCTGTGACATCATCGTAAATGTGATACAAACACTGAACATAACATGCATAACATGTATTATGTAAAAACATTTTTCTGATGCATTTTTGATTGTTTAAATGGTGGTGCATTAGTATGTAGTATAGTATTTAGTTTATACGATAAAGTTCATCCAAATGTTTGCTTTCTTCTGTGTGATGTTGGGGTTATGGGGATTGGGGTATCATTATTTATAAATAATTATACGTTTTTGTACGTTTGACTAAAATATCTGACTCTCGTGAAATTAGACTTGCGAGGTGTCATGAAACATTGCGATAATAAAAATAAATGCTATCAAAAAAAAAATATAAGCACACAGTTATAAACATCTCTTTGTGTACTATTTTGCACATGATTTCAAATGACATCATAAAAAACAATTTTGTTGGTTTTTCCACATTTAAGGGGAAATTTTTCGTTACCGCAACGTGTCCATGACTGGATTTGGGTTCTTTGACATGGAAATATTTATAATTAAAAAATCTAAAAAATAAAAAGCTTCAGTGCATGTTATACTATAAACATTTAAACATGTAAAGAAACATGTGGTATTTGGTGATTGTTAAATGTAGTGACAATAATAAGGAATATAAATGTGTCCAAGGCCAATTTTCTCATCCTCCGCAACAATTTTCAATCATTGTTTAAACCCTCAAGGAACTTACATTTTTAAAAAAATGGTTGGAAGGGACATAATTGACTGTGACACTCAAAATGGCTACCAAGTAACCAGTTCTTATTTTTTCTCTCCGGATAAAAGTTTACGACATTTTGTTTATCGTAGTACCCAGACAACTTTTTAGTTCTCATTACCAAAACATAAGTTTGTAAATGCATATGTTTAATGTAATGTTATGTTGCGGTAATGATAATTTTTTGATAATGATAATCTAAAAAAATGTAAATAATTATATAGGAAATATTTTTTAAATCCTCTAAAAATAACGATTATAGTAAGTTCATATATATGTTCAAAAAAATTGGCTTCAAGGGATTTTTAAAAATTCTGATGCTGGACACCTTCTTAATCTGGATTCACCCTAATGTATAATTATTGAACATTTTTGCTGACATGCAATGCATTATAGGTTGTTAATAGGTTGTTTTTTTGAGTCCATCTATACATCACTCACGTGATCTGCATAAACAAAGTGTTGCTTGATAGTGTGCACTTGTAATCTCTACTGTATCCTTGTTTGGCCTCTTACATTCACGTGTGCTGGATTACATTCGAACTGTGATCACAAAGCAGTCCCAGTCTACTGTCAGTCAAACTTTTTAACCTCAACAACCTCTATCTAAACCAGTCACATGCCTGAAACACAATACCATATTGAAGTTGAAAACAATTTGTTGGTCTTGTGTTAACATTGCAGTAGACATAAATAAGCGTGTGTGTCTGTGATGGTATAGACACGCACACCATGTTGACAGATCATGGGTTCCCAGACTGTTATTTACATATAGCATTAGTGGGAGCTTAGCTCACCATGAATGTTTCCTGTCCGTTAATAGTTAACTAAGGCTTCCTATTACAGTTACAGCATATTTAAAAGCCCTGTTTAACTTGGGAGGGTCAGAGAGGGCATAGATGCAATTAATGAAGACTAAATCAGTCTTTTCCAGTTTATTTGTGGCAGCGCATTCGCCAGGGAGATGTGTGAATAATGGGTAACTAATTGCTGTCAGGTTTGTAATTTCTAAAAATGGCGTGGCTTAGCGCTCACGACTGACACTTTGTGATGACACACGTCAGTGTTTCCCACAGGATTTTGAGGAGACTGTGGTGGTGATGACGTCACCCGCTAATTAGCATATATGTGACGTCATCATGTCGTGTTTGCGTTTGATCTAGTGTTGGCACCTGAAATGTGTTTCACTCCTACTCTTTCAAATTATATTTTAAGCCGAATTAAGCTGTTTTAAATAGTGAAATAAAAATGTAAATGGGAATCATGAAAATTCTATTTGTGGGGGCCAGTGTTGATTCTGTGGTAGGCCACCACAAATAAATCAATGTATGGGAAACACTGCACATGCTGCATGCACCAACAGGACACACTGCTAAATTTGAATTGCACCAATGGGAAACACTGCGAAATTATGATTTTGGAGCATGTAGGGGAACAGCAATAGATTTAAAAGTGTATATATTCTTTCATGATCCCTTTAAACTGCATGATTGATCGAAGAGAGGATAGATTCTCCCGTCTGCTGCTAGCTGAGTCACAGCAAACAGAAGGGCAAACAGAAAGAGAGATTGTGTTATCATGATCTGATGTTTGCAGATATATGCCAACTAACACCCACAGTCGATCACCAACCAGCACATGCTCCTCTTCTCCACCCCTTTTTTTGCCCTTTCCAGTCTCATTTCCAACTTTTCCAATCCTTCACCTTAGTCTGCAGCTGTAATTTCTGTGTGCCATGTACCTATTACTGCAGGAAATTTGTTAGCATCGCTTAAGCATTCTGTATAACATAGTTACGCTGTAAGGCATCAGTCTGTTAAATTTAGTACATCGTGGTAAATTTCCACTGGGAGTCCCCAGAGCAGAAATAGCCGGCCATTACTGCTTGTGTGTAAATGTACGTATTTTTCCACCGCCTCTGTCTGCTCTTCTGTTCCTCTGTCTTAATTGCTTAGTCACCCTTGGAAATATGACTTCACATACAGGCCTGCAAAAGAAATGCGCTAGAGAGAGAGAGAGAGCAACAGAGAAGATTAATGCACCTTTATGTTTCTTTACTCTGCATGGGTGGCAGGTGGCCAGATTTCTCTCTCTCTCTCTCAACAAGAGAGAGAGAGTGATTGCAACAAGGTGATAATGATTCAGAGTTTAATTGAGAATGCATTTTAAATGCATTTTTGCATCCTGAATTATAATTTTTTTTCTTTTTACCTATGCAGGTGGTTTACCATAAACGGGAAAGGTCCTTTGCTGTTTGTTTGTTTGTTTACACGGCTGCGTTTTGAGGTCCTGAAAACTATATTGTATGGTGGAAGAGCACTTAGTTTACAGCACTTCGACCTTGGCACGCAGTAACATCATCACTCCTGACTTACTCAACCTCTCGCTCAAACTTCTGTCAATATTACTGCTCCCAAGGTCCAAGTGCTGCAAACCAAGTGCTCTTCCGCCATAGAATATTGTTCTCATTTTTATCTGCTTAAAAAATCACCACGTTTTATTTTGTGCCACCATACTTACTCATGTATCTACTCATGTAACAGTCTTTAAATAGGGAAAACATGGAAGTGTTTGATGGCTTTTAAATTCATCCCTGTTTGGATTTTAAGGAATGAATGGGGCTAGGCTAAATGCTAACACATTCTCAACGCGCTTTACAAAGGTTAAAGGAATAGTCTACTAATTTTCAATATTAAAATATGTTATTACCTTAACTAAGAACTGTTGATACATCCCTCTATCATCTGTGTGCGTGCACGTAAGCACTGGAGCGCGCTGCGACGCTTCGATAGCATTTAGCTTAGCCCCATTCATTCAATGGTACCATTTAGAGATAAAGTTAGAAGTGACCAAGCACATCAACGTTTTTCCTATTTAAGACGAGTAGTTATACGAGCAAGTTTGGTGGTACAAAATAAAACGTATCACTTTTCTAAGCGGATTTAAAAGAGGAACTATATTTTATGGCGTAATAGCACTTTTGGGAGTACTTCGACTCGGCGCAGTAACACCCTCCCTCTCCCATTATGAGAGTGAGAAGGGGAGCGGACTTTTCAGGCGAGTTGAAGTACTCCCAAAAGTGCTATTACGCCAAAAAAATATAGTTCCTCTTTTAAAATCGCTTAGAAAAGCACTACGTTTTATTTTGTACCACCAAACTTGCTCGTATAACTACTCGTCTTAAATAGGAAAAACGTTGATGTGTTTGGTCACTTCTAACTTTATCTCTAAATGGTACAATTGAATGAATGGGGCTAAGCTAAATGCTATCGAAGCGTCGCAGCGCGCTCCAGCGCTTACGTGCACGCACACAGATGATAGAGGGATGTATCAACAGTTCTTATTTAGGTTATAACATATTTTAATATTGAAAATGAGTAGACTATTCCTTTAAGTGTATGCATTGAAAAAGATAGGTATGTGTTAATTAGTCTAAGTTGAGGTAAGAACATAGTAAAATATTGAAAAATAGTGGTGTTTTCCCTTAAGCCCAGAGTATAGTTTGTTTTTTACATGGACACGAATGTATGCGCACGTAAGAATGCACAGCCTTGCAAAGCATCGTTTATTTGACTCGTACGTACATGTACGCAGACATTCGATGCATGCGCATGGTGGCAAAATGCAGTGCATCTCCTTGGCTGCACACTAGAGATGCACGGTTATGATTTTTTTATGGCTGATTCAGATTTTTTTTACAAGCAAACTGACTGATTCCGATACCGAACAAGAATTAATGAAAGTATACATAAACAAGATTTTGATATTTGGTAAGTTTATTTGGTTTTTAACAGGTTAAAACTGGTTTCTGGCTATTGAAAACAATAACTGTAACCATCTGAAATTAACAGCAGTAACTGCGCAGTAAATAGGCTACATTCATTACAAACATAGGTGGTTAAATGAGACCATGACATAGATGGTTGAGTGAGACCAAAAAAAAAAACACCGGTTTACCGATTGCGCATCATAAGCAAAAACTGTCCGGTTCCGATTTACGGCTGGTCAACCGGTGCATCCCTACTGCACATTACACTCTCCTGTACGCGCATGTGTAACCTTTTTGTGCATGGTTACAAAATCTGCCGTTGCGGGAACAGTGAACGTGTACTATTTTGATGACACAATTTGCATAACGTGAACTGTACGAGGACCCTCACGTATTTATTAAAACGTGACTATACTTCTAGCTTTAGGCAGGCCTCTGCACACGGACACCTGGAAGTTGCATAAAGCTAGCCAATGAGATCAAAGCTTGTGGTACTTGCTAATTTTGAGTGCAGAACTCATCAGACAGTCAGTGAACTGTATGTAGGGTTGTCGTGTTGTGGAGTTGGTTAGTTTTAGTTCATGTTATTTACAGTTTGTTTTTAAATCGGACAGCTAAGGTTGGGTTGATTTCCTAGCTCTTGGTCACCGTGGTAATATTTCATAGCTTGTCGTGGGCTCAGAACCACTTTCCACTTGGTAATTAGCCTAGATCTTTAACCATGACATAACAGCATTACTCAGCTGTGTTGGGTTTTTGTCAAATGTCTAGTGGGTGTCTTTTGACAGTTTTGTGTTGAATCTTATGCCGTCAGTAACAGAAATACAAACATCTTTTCCATGCTCGCAGCTGTGTGTAACATATTTTTCATAACATAACATACAGACCAACTCCTTAGAAATTCATACTTGCCATGTGTGATATTTATCCCATAATAGTGTCACATCATGTATACCTCACTTCCTTTTTTTAACAACATAGTAGTCTTGTATGTCGTAGAGACACTGTAATAGCTGCAATGTATAATTATCGCTCCATCGAGACCTTCGGATTTGAGTTTCTCTTCCTTAATTGGCTACAGAAGAATACATACATCTTTATATTAATAATAAGTATTTTATTTTATGCTTCTGTAAATTTTTGGTTTATGTGGCATGGCCTGGTGGGTCATTTCCTGATTCCCTCTCATTTCCTCTTCCCCGTCCACTATTTGGAATAAGATTTAATGCTTTTTTTTTCTATTTATCCGCAACAAAACTGAACCATTGTTTCAAAAGGTCAAAATTGTTTGATAGGGACTTTTTATCTACTGAGACAGTAGCATGGCTACTATATGGGGCTGCAATACTTAATGCAGCAGATTGGATTCCTGGGTATAAAGATGATCACTGTTGGTTGGTGTAACAGCACTAACACAAAGTTCAGTGACGTCATGCAGTATTATAAAGCTCATGGTTAGACGCTGTTTGCAGGCCAGTGTTAAATGTCCCAATGTGACACTGAATGCTTGGGAGTCATTCCAACTTATCATCCGTGCTGATCATAGATCAGGTTTAGGGCAGCAGTCCCTCTGCTGCAAATCAGTGTTTACCAAAGCGGTTAATGTTTACGCCAGCCCAACATAATTTCTGATCTTAATTCCTGGTGTTCAGCAGGGTGGTGTGTAATGCAATCTTGAGATGTGTTACTTCCCCTGGCGTTCTAATGCTTTCTCAGGCAGGAACATGATCAAGGACGTACAAACACAAACATGCACGTAACCATGTTCTGATTCCGGGTTTCAAACGCACATCTCGAGTACCCTGTAAAACTCACATGTTTAGCATATTACTCGCTTTTTCTGCAGTATATAGTATGTGTACTTTCTGTATGTACTGTGTCACATAATGCATTGTGCTTGATTTGACTTTTCACCTTCCAAGTTATAAAGCTGTGATTTGTAATGTTTATTTTTGACCAAACTGACAAAAGTTATTAACACAGTTATATACAATTTAGAAAAAAATACTGTATGGATTATGTAGTGTAAATACAGGGGCAAAAATTAAGTATGTGAACCTTTTGGAATTGTATGGTTTTCTGAATAAATTTGTCATAAAATGTGATCTGATCGTCAAGGGTATTGTCAAACATGATGTGTCTAAAAATAATAACTCAAAAAATCTGATCTTTCAGGTCTTTATTGAACACCCTCATTCAAAATTTAAAATGGCAGTGGAAAAAATAAGTGAACCCTTAGTATTAAAGGAATAGTCTACTCATTTTCAATATTAAAATATGTTATTACCTTAACTAAGAATTGTTGATACATCCCTCTATCATCTGTGTGCGTGCACGTAAGCGCTGGAGCGTGCTGCGACGCTTTGATAGCATTTAGCTTAGCCCCATTCATTCAATGGTACCATTTAGAGATAAAGTTAGAAGTGACCTAACACATCAACGTTTTTCCTATTTAAGACAAGTAGTTATACGAGCAAGTTTGGTGGTACAAAATAAAACTTAGCGCTTTTCTACGCGGATTTAAAAGAGGAACTATATTTTATGGCGTAATAGCACTTTTGGGAGTACTTCGACTCGGCGCAGTAACACCCTCCCTCTCCCATTAAGAGAGTGAGAAGGGGAGTGGACTTTTCAGGCGAGTCGAACTACTCCCAAAAGTGCTATTACGCCATAAAATATAGTGTGTTTTTTGTTTTTCTGAAGCCATTCTGTTGTGGACTTGCTCCTGTGTTTTGGGTCATGTGCCTGTTGCATCAGCCGACGTACAGACATTCTCACATTATCCTGAAGAATTGTCTGATATACTTGGGAATTCATCTTCCCCTCAATAATTGCAAGCTGGCCAGGCCCTGATACTTTTCAGTTGGGATGATGTTTTCATGATTATATGCTGTGCCCTCTCTACGACAGATGTAGCGCTGTGTATTTTTCTAAATAGTTCAATATTCGTTTCATCAGTCCACAAAACATTTTGCCAATACTGCTGTGGAGTGTCAATGTGTTATTTTGCAAACTTCAGGCGTGCAACAATGTACTTTTTACTAAGCAGTGGCTTTCTTCGTAGTGTCCTGCTGTGGATCCCCTGCTTGTTCAGTGTTTTACGTATAGGAGACTCATGAACAGAGAAGTTTAGCAAGTTCCAATGATGCCTTCTAATCTTTGGCTGTCATTCGACGTTGTTTCTTTACCTCATTGATGAATCTTCGTTGTGCTCTTGATGTCATTTTTACTGAGCGCCGACTTCTTTCTAGAGTAGCAACACTCCCAAAGCGTCTCCATTTGTTGTAGATTGTTTGCCAAACTGTAGACTGGTCAATTTCTAAAGTCTTTCCAGCTTTATGTAAAGCAACAATTCTTGATCATAGCTCCTCTGAAAGCTCTTTTTGGCAAGGCATGGCTTACATAAGCTTGTTGTTCTTATGCAGAGCAAACTTTTGAGTGAAGTTTGAGTTTTTTATCAGTCAAAGTATCTGTAGTCCACACCTCCAAACGTATCTTAACTAGACTCCTGGTGTGCTAAAAACGGACTCCAGTGAGCTTTATTGAGGTCATTAACTTAAAGGTTCACATACTTTTTCCACAAACACTATTTTGTGTTTTGGTTGTTCTCAGTAATTTTTTGTGTTATTATTTTTAAACACATTGTTTGTCAATACCCTTGACTTAAATGAAGTAAAGATCAGTGGCCGGTTGCATAAACATAGCCGTGACGTTAAGACTGCTTCTTAAGAATGATTCTGACTGACTAGCAATTAGTTAGGGCTAATCAGTCTTATTATTTGAATTTAAATTAGACTGATCTACCTTTCTATGTAACATACTTAAAACGGTTATGATCAGCCTTGAACCGGCCACTGATCACATTTGATGACAAATTTATTTTGAAAACCATGAAATCCCAAAAGGTTCACATACTTTTTCTTGCCACTAACTGTACGAGGTGGTACCAAGTAAAAATTGGCACATACTTCTTAAAGTACAGCAATTTTGTAAGATCTGGGCCAGTTACCAGTGATCCTATCAGAATGATGTGTTTATTATCTGATCTTGTCTCTTACTTTGTTTCTCCATCTCTTTTTTTAAACAGGACTTAAAAGATCTGACACAGCGAAATGAGTGCCTAGACCTCAAAGGTGAGCTGAAAACTCATGCGCTCACACAACACACACACACACACACAACACATCATTTGGTGAGTTTGACCTGTAGAGGCCAGTTTATTTCCCTTTCTAGTTTGTGTAGTTAAATGGTGTGTGTCTTTAGACGGGTGGAGATTTGTCTTCAAACTGTTTGTTGTGATGTCCGTTGTCACCCAAATGAGTCAGAGTTACTGTATGTAATACAGCAGCAAAGTCAAAGGAGCATTTTAAAGACAAAGCGACCGGTATTCAGTATTTTTTATATTTTGGAGAGGGTAATGGCGATGTGGGCGCATCCAGCAACTCCCCAAAGTTAAGAAATGTTTAGCTTTATGTAGATGAGCAACAAAAGAGTGCAGATGAAAGTTAAGGAGCATGCAAGTCGTTTCCTTTAAGTCAAGCATTTGCTACATGGATTTTTCAGTGGTACTAAAAAAATCTTTACTTTTTCTACAGTTCAGTGTGATTTGTTTCTGCCCACATGCAGAGCTATCATACAAAATATTGTGTGGGGAACTGTTAGAAACTGTCTTGAGAGTTTGATTCATGCATTGCTCTTCTGGTTTATGATTTTCTGAGGTTCATTTTATGCACGTTTGACACTCAAATCCTGCTTCGTTTGAATAGTGTTTAGTTAACGGTTGCAGGGGTGGGCTCGGGCACGGTTCACTTATGGCGCTTTTCTGTTACGTAGTACCCTACGGGTCAGGTCGTGTCAGCTCACCTTACTTTGGTTTGGTAAGCTTTTCCATTGAGTTTAGTACCACTTCAAAGTGGGAGGGATTATAGGCTGTCGTTATATTTGCACTGTCTACAGCTGTGACATAATACAAAAAGTGGTAGCGAGCATCGTTGGAATGCAGTGTTTCCCATACATTCATTTATTTGTCAGTCCGCCACAAAATTAAAAATTGAACACCACAAATAGATGTTAGCACATCGCACTAATCACTACCTTCGTAAACACACAGCAAGGGACAGGAACTATGGCTGTCACGGTTATGAAATTCGTCTGACGGTTAATTGTCTAATAAATTATGACGATTAAGTGCCTGTTTAAGGGTTTTGACGATATGACAATAAATTGTCTCTAATTCTCATAAAAAAATTTTGTTCATGAAATAATTTTGACACATTGTTGTAATTATTTAATTAAGTATTTTGCAAGGTTTACCTGGCAGTAAATATTAATACACATAACACATATTTAAAGGTATCTACTTACTTAATGAATATCTTTCAAAAACTGAAAATTCTTCATAAGAAATAAACACAAAGAAGTGTCTGAAAAATAACTGAAAATAAAAATGCAATCAAAATAATATGCCTATACCAGAATAGGCCTTAAATAGTAGCCAATCCTACTAAGGTCATATTAGTACTGAACCACATGACTGTAGTGGCGGCAAAATATATATATATATATTTACAGATCATTAAGAATAGCATCCTTCACTTCCTTTACCTTATACAGGTGCTGCAGCTCCCCCTTGTGTTATTTAGAGAGATATGCAATCATTGCGGTGATCTAAAATCATTGCGATGATGTCAAACAACCACGATTATTTAATCATTATGACAGCCCTAACAGGAACTTTAACACACACAAAAAAACATGAATATGCGGACAAGTTTTTCTGTTTAGACACTTTGTTTTGTCACACAGATGTATTTTACAGCATAAATAAAGAATGTATGTGTGTAAAGAAAGTGTATTGTTATTTGGTGTGTATTACAATCTCTTTTTGTTTATGTCTGTATAGGAGAGAAGCTAGACTACAAATCTTGTGAATCTCTGGAGGAGATCTTTAAGAGGGTCCAGTTTAAAGTGGTAGACCTGGAACATACCAACCTGGACGAGGACGTACGTTCTGTTCTTTTCTTCCAAATTTGACTCGATTTACACTGCAGATCTTGATGCCCAGTTCCGATTTGTTGACTATATCAGTTTTCTATTTTGGACGAACCGCTTACATCAGGGGTGTCCACTCCTGCTCCTGGAGGGCCGGTGTCTCTGCAGAGATTTATTCCAACCCTAATCAAACACACCTGATCCAGCTAATCAAGGTCTTACAAGGCAGACTAGTGCTGCGTCCGAAACTGGCTACTTCCATACTATAGAGTAGGCGAAAAGCAGTAGGCGAGGCGAGTAGTATGTCCGAATACATAGTATTCCAAAAACAGTATGCGAAAAGTACCCAGATGACCTACTACTTCCGGTTAGATTTTGAAGCGTGCATACGATGGACGCTTCACTATCCCATGATGCCCCGGGAGAGGAGTTATCCAACGAAGAAGACGAGGCATGCTGTTGTTTTCGCGCTGAAATGACATGACGTGATGACGACGTATGTCACGTGATCTAGCAACATGGTGGATGTAGTACGTCCGAATCGCATTCATACTACCAGGATTCATATTATACAGTACCTACTGTTTAAACGGTCAGTAAGTAATCTCATTCAGTACCTACTGAACAGTATGCGGTTTCGGACGCAGCCTAGATACTTTGAGGCAGGTGTGTTAAAGTTTTAGCTAAACTCATATCTGCATTTATACTAAACACTTGGCAAAACTATTTAAGGTAGACGTACTGACCCAGAACAGATTAAACCACAGAGAGAGTAAAATGTTGCGATATGCAATGGACACAGATTAAATGATTAATGTTTGAGTATTATACACCTTTATTTTTGAAACAAAACATAAAATGTGTGGAGCCGTTGTCCTCCATTACACTGCGAAGAGGAGTCATGTGATTGATCGTGGTTGGTGTCAATCGTATGCATGTCTTGACGTGGGAATATCCAGATCTCTCTGCTTACATTGCAAACGTGAATGCATTTATTCGATTAATATTCAATTTATTTCAGCATATGAATTTGGCCTAAAAAGCGAACTGAGAATGTGGAATCTGTGCGCTTGTTTCCTGCTTACATATCCGATTTGTGCTACATGAGGAAATAAAGGAATTGAGTCACTTCAAACATGCAGTGTGAATGCGGCCTTTGAGTTCCTCACTAAACTCATTTTACGACCTCTTATTGTTTTTGTGGCATTGATGCAGTGTTTTGTTTTCATTTAACAGTGCCGTTACACAATCTAAATGTTTGTCAGTGCTGTAATTCGTTAGTAATTAGTGGGTAAAAGTCTATCATTTTGAGTTATGGTTGCGGCATGCCTGTGTGTGTACGTGTGTGTGTGTGTGTTAGTGTGTGCATGTGCACTTTATTACTGTAAGGCATTACGCTCTTACTGTTTTGATACAGTTTGTTTGTCCAATGTAAACACGGCCCTGGAAACCTAAATTCAGCCGTTCCTATACTTTGTTGACTTTGCTTTAATTAACACATTAATTTCACCATAAGTCCTATAGTGTACACAAACTCCTCAACACCACAATTTAAACAGCATTTTTCTTACTCTTGTGAAAGGATTCAGTGTACTGTGTAAAAACGTTCTCTAATGCTCTTTGATGTGTGTGTATGTATACTTAGTTTAATTAAAATGCCGCATGATATGTGGTAAAATCTCGCCCAGTCCACTGCCTGCTGCTTAAAGTTGCTGCCTTTGGGATTTAAACTGTCTATAACGGTTGGTCTAGGATCACTGTCTTAGGGCGCACACACACTATCCAAACCGAACCCCACCCAAGCGCGTTTGACCCCCAAGATCATTGTCCGTTTGCCGGGGCGCAGTTTGATAATCGCGCCCTGGCTTGCTTGCAGAGGTTGGCGCGAGCGCATTTTACTTGGGTGCAGAAAGTACAGTGTGGGCACAAAAATAATAATGACAAGCGTGGATAAACCGGTTTTAATGTCGTCATAATGTATGTAAAAACAAAAGCTGTCTGCACTGAAAAACTGGAAGTTGAAATAAAATCCAGTCACTTTACACTGCTAAATAATGCAGCGTAAGACCTATGTATGTTTGCTCATTCAGCAACTCTGCAGAGGAGGTGTTAGTCACTTTATAAAGGGATGGTTCACCCAAAAATGGGTCATCATTTACTCACCCTTATGTTGTTCTAAGCCTGTATGAGTTTCTTTATTCTGTGGAATACAAAAGACAACATTTTGATAAATATTGTCAACCACATAGTTGTTGGCACCCATTGGCTTCCATATTTGTTTTCCTACTATAAAAGTCAATGGGTCAACTATGTGGGTTACCGTCATTGAGGGTGAGTAAATGATGACAAGCATTTCTGGGTAAACTATCCATTTAAGTAAAGAGCTTGACCACTTGTAACAGAAGTCATTTACTTATAAATGTCTTGATGATGGAGTCATTTCATTTTCAGATGGAGATTGGAAACCCACATAAAAACATTGTGTATACTTTAGTATAATGTGTTCATAATGTATGCGATTTTGCCTAGCTTCTCGGTGAAATTTGGCTCTGTGTAGTAAATGCTCATTTGGTGTTTTTCATCTTCAATATTTTCAAACCCTCTGTAAAAACCCATCAGTGTCCTCTAAGCACATAAAGCGCTCACCTCTGCTGTGAGTGAGAAACGTTGTGTGTAGTCATTGTGTTTGCAGGGTGTGTGGGATTATGTGTATGTGTTCAGGGTGGAGTACCACGCCATACTTTAGATGACCTCAGACCAATTTAATGCCGATGTGCTTCTGTAGGTCATTTGAGTCACGTCCAAAAAAAAAACGATGCATAAGAAATTAAAGAGCTTGAAGGTGTGTTTGATTTAGTTTACCTTAATCACTTCTATTTACTTTTATTTTTAAAGCTCCTGTTCTTTCTTTGTTCTTTGATTGTGTTTACAGTGCACGATATATAACGTGTTCACGTGTAAAAAAACTGGGGTATTTTTAACATTATTTACTTATCTGTATAGTGTTGTTTTCACTGTCCTCAAAACAGGCTGATGTCTTCCTTGTTTTATGAAGTCCCTCCTTCAGAAATACGTAACGAGTTCTGATTTTGTGGCTTGTTTAGGGTGTTGTGATTCGATAGCAGCTTAGCTTGTCGTTAGCTTAGATGGTGACTGACATATTCCTGTGGGCGGAGTTTGGTCAAAAAACTGTTCTAGTGACGTCATTAAAGCAGGAAGTAAAGGGCTGTAGTCCTAACCGGTCGTTTGCTGTAGGCTTTGAAAGGGAAATTCTGTTAAAGAAAATAAATTGCCTGGCAGTGAACTTTGAGCTTTATCATTTTACAGGTTTTATTTATGCCAGGGGTGGGCAACTCCTGGTCCTGAGGGCCAGTGTCCTTGTAGAGTCCAGCTCCAACCCCAATCAAACACAGCTGAAAAAATCGAATTGAAGTCTTCAGGACTGTTTAGAAATGACAGTCAGGTGTGTTTAATTAAGGCTGAAGCCAAACTCTGCAGGACTGTGGCCCCCGATGCCCACCCCTGATTTATGCGATCATAGCAACATTACACACTAACTAGGGTTTAAAAAAATAGGATCAGAAAGAACGTGACCTTTAAGAAATCCTTTTCACCAGATGCACTTTGAGTACTTTGAAACACTACAGTCAAAGCACAAGCTTCACAACATTAAGCAACTCTTTTGCTATCATTTAATGTTAAAGGGCGTGTTGCAGGTTAAATTTTTCAACAAATTTGTACAATTTGCTTGTTGCTAAACATTTAAACTGTTATTCATTGTATTTTATGTTGTTGGGTATCACAAAACGGAATATAATACTTAAAAGTACAGCGGTTTGCAATGATTCTCCTTTCCCCCACAACGCACTGTATGACGTCACGCTGGGGAGAGAATTTACCAAAGCCGCCTTGAGAGCATTGAGAGTGACTATAGACCAGTGTTCTTCAACCCTGGTCCTGGAGGACCCCCTTCCAGAAAGTTTTAGATGTCTCCTTATTTAAAACACCTGAGCCAACTCATCAGCCTCCTTCCAGAATGTCTCCCGAACAAGCTGATAAGTTAAAACAGGTGTGTTGATTAAGGAGACATCTAAAACATTCTGGAAGGGGGTCCTCCAGGACCAGGGTTGAAGAACACTGCTATAGACGGTTTCAGCAGTCACAACATAAACAAGCGGCTGTCACGGTCCGCAGTAACTTCCGGTAAACTCTGCGAATAATAAATAACAACAAAGTACTTTAAACGTAGTTTATTTATATAACAAGCAAAACAACAGCAACACATAGATTATATAGGAAACCAAAACATTTGTTATTTTTGACGAGGCATTTGTTCAAGAGATGAGTTTAGCAACTAGTTAGACCATTAAAAAAACGAAACCGGAAGTAAGTTTCGGATCCAGACGTGTATCACGTGCGTCCGATGAAACCGTCTATATAGAGACGAGTAATGCGGCTTTCACATAGGATGCGGTGTGCGCTGCGCTCGCCGCTTGTGCTCTGCTGGCCAGACCCGAGTATAAGCAGCTCTTCGTCCATTTTGTTTGGACGCCCCGTTTCTATTGGCCGCGCGGGTAATTGTCACAGAGCGCAGCGCAAAAGTTAAACTATTTTGAACTTTGACCGTGGCGTGAGCGCAAGCTGCGCTCCCTGCGCCTGCGCTTTGCTCGACGCAACAACAAACCGCCCTCGCGCGGCGCAAGCCATTGAAATGAATGGGTTTCATAGCGCAACGCGCACCGCGTCCTATGTGAAAGCCGCATAAAGTACAGTTCTGATGGCGCAGATTATAGATAAATACATAGACAGACAGACAGACAGACAGACAGACAGATGGATAGGCTAGTATAGAGAGATAGGCAGACAGCCAGATAGCATAACGTTAGCATAACTTCAGGTAGAAAGTAAACAAAAATTAACATACTCGTACGTGCTGGCTTGAGGGGGTCCATGATCCTGCCTCAAATGGGTGTAACTTTATGCGATCGTCAGCACAAACAGCATGTCAAGTCTGTTCAACAAAGTATATAAAATTGCTCAACCTTTTCGGCAGGTCCAACCATGTACAGGATTTATAAAAATACGGTGATCAATGAGCGGTTCCTCCTCAAATGGCATAGCCTTTGACATCATTTGATGTAAAAAGACACCGAACGCCTGCTTATTGCAGTATGTAATGTATGCGGTCGGATTCGAGTGTGCTGCAGCTGCTGACCGCTGCTTCTGTGTATAAAATGATCGTGTGATTCGTTATGATCGCATAAACAATATAACAAAGCATCCTTTTATTTCACAAAACAATATATTTGAGATTTTATTTGATAGTCTAGTAAGTGTGGAATAAGGATGTTTAAAAAAAAAACATAATTCCCTGTGTAGTGTAGGATAATATCCTCTAGCCTGGTGGTCAGGATATGAATGGATCAAATCAGCAGATTTGCGAAGTTTTATTTAACTCCACATATATCATAAATAATAATTAGCAGGGTAACTTTGCAGTATACCACATTATATATTTCCTACGATGTATATATATGATTTCCAAATTATATATGTAAGTATTAAACAGCAATAAATGTCTCATCTATCTCTATGGCTCTGGCTGAGGCTTTCTCCACTTCTCCCCAACGTGACGTCTTCGCCGAATTGCGTAAAAAAAAAGTTAATACCAAAAACGTAAAAAAGTGGTCTTTAAGACCATTTATGAGACATTTTAAAAATGACATACATATCTTGAGTGATTTATGTACCTATTAATCGACAGTGGTGGTTAACCTGCAACACGCACTTTAAGCAGTTAGCTGTGTCGTGTGGTCTTTTCACCTGTTGTCAGTCAAGATGTTATGTTCATATGGCTCTCTGTTATCTCTTGACATTTGATGTGATGTAAATATGAGATGATATGAGGGAACTTGTGACTAAGCGCAACTTCCGGTAGACTTCCACAAAGAATCAATAACAACAGATTCCTTTTACAGTAGTTTATTTCTGAAATAAATGACAATTAAATTAGTGATGCGCGGGTCGTCTCATAACCCGCGGGTCCCGCGGGTAACCCGCGGGTCGGGTTGGGGCGGGTAAAGAAACTGTCACTTTACTGCGGGGCGGGTTGGGGCGGGTCATTAAAAACAAAATATAAAAAACATGTATGTTGCGTGCAATTTCCTATAGCCTATAATAAATATTTTGGAATATATATTTTATATTTTATGTGGTTCTTCTTTGATAAGGTTGCGATACGTAGGCCAACGTAGCAAGTCAACCTAACTTGAGTGATTGGCTTCGCGTCACACAAGCGCCAAGCAAGCAGCTCTCGCCACAGCCAAAACAACAAATCAAAGAAATAAAGATGGAAGACGAAGTGCGTGAGAAACTAAGGTCGGGAATTTACAAAATTCGAAGAAAAGAAGGTCAGTCGACAAAATCCAATGTTTGGGACCGGTTTTCAGAAATAGTTGCAGCAGGAGACAACAGCAGTGTCGGCTACGTTAAGTGCAACTCGTGTGAAAAAATGTACAAACACGAGAGCCACAAAACGGGCACTTCCAGCATGTCAAGGCATGTTTGTGGGGGGACTAAGAAAAAGGATGACACGTCTCAAAGTATAACCGCTTTTCTTAAAAGTAAAGTTCCGGCACATGTCAAGTCCGAGGTTACAGACGCTTGTGTTGAATTGTGCTGTCAAGATTTGCGGCCCTTCGACATAGTATCTGGAGATGGATTTCATGCCGTAGCGCAGTGTCTAATTAACATTGGTTCACGTTACGGGCGTGTGGATGCCAGTAGTGTACTCCCTCACAGGCAAACTGTTTGCGACAGAGCCAAAGCAACCGCGACAGAAAAAAAAGAAATCCTCTCAAAGAATATAAATAAAGCTCTGGATTGTGGCATAGCTATTACCACTGACATGTGGACTGATGAGTACAACAAACGTGCATACACGGCGATTACTGGTCACTTTATTAATGACGACTGGAAATTGGAGAGCCGTGTCATAACCACAGCTGAATTTGATTCTACTCTTAAAAAGACAGCGCACAACATCCACGACCAAATCATTAAGGAGCTGCATGACTTTGGTATTGACCCTGCTCGCATATCAAAAGTAATGTTTGTAAGTGACCAGGGCGCAAACATAAAAGCTGCTCTTCGCAGCTACAAGTGGATACCGTGCGCAGCCCATGTCATTAACATCGTTCTCAAACACACGTTTGATATTAAAGAGAACACACCAGCATACATGCGCGACGTGAGTGATACCATTGAGAAGTGCAAAAGCCTTGTCAGATACCTGAAAAAATCGGGGACTGTGGGACAGCTCCCACACACCGTGACACAGGAATGCGAAACCCGATGGAACAGTAAAGTTGCGATGATGCAGTCAGTCATTAAACAGTACCGTGAAATCCAACAGGCCTTAAGGGACAAAGATCAGCTCCACAGAATTGATGGCATTCAGCTGGATGTGTTGAACACAGTTACTGAGTTTTTGTTGCCTTTTAAAACTGCGAGTGAAGAGATGGAGGGTGATAAGTATCCAACTATTCAACTGGTCGTGCTTTGGTTTTTTAAACTGAAGAAACACTGCGAGCCCCAATTCGGTGATCCGGAGTACATGGTTTATATTCGGGCATTGGCAACGCAGCTGCTTAACGAGAAAATGTCCATCAGCATCACCCACAAGCTTGGAACTTTTCTTTGTCCCCGTTTTAAGTCACTGAAGATGTTTCAAGCGGATGAGAGAAACGCTGTGTACGACCAGGCCAGAAGACTTGTCAGGGAATTTGACAGTGTGGTAAAACCTCCAGCAAGTGCCCCAGCGACGGAGCCAGAGGCAACGCCTCGAGGTGAGTCGCATCAGCGAATAGGGCGATAGGCTCGGGTCTTACGTTATAGCTTTTTTCTGGCCATATATATTAGTGATGCACCGATGCATCGGCCGCCGATATTTATCGGCCGATTTTTGATGAATTTGAAACCATCGGCATATCGGCAATAGCACGAGAAAGGCCGATACCGATTGTTTATTAATTAACCGCATAAAGGCAATGACTTGCATGTCTGTTGTTCAATTAAAATGATTTAATGTTTGGGTGTGCACTAGGACTGTTCCGAATACCATTTGAGCTTCGAAGCTCTAGTAGAAATCAAATCAAATATTCAAAGCTTCGGAAGGAGGGGCTGAACATATTTTTCTCTTTAATAAAGGCAGGAATCTGTGTGTGTATGTAGCGGCGTGCATGTCACGCGTGCTGCGAGAACAGCATTAGTGAAACAAAACACCAGCAATACTTTTAATAAGGTAGCCTAACATTTTTCTAACAAACAAACACTCCCGTATCAGAAATTAGAAGCATAGTAATTATTTATTACGTAAAGGGTAACTTTGGCCATTTAAATAAAACAACGTAAATAAATGAACGAATTAATGAAGTTCAACAAACTGTAATAAAACGGTAGCATACTTTCAAAATCAAGTTTATTTACTAACACTTACACCATCCAATATGTTTTTTCATCAGTAAACCAATAAAGAAGATATTTTGCAGAAACCCCAGTGCTCCGTCATGCAAGTCAACCGATCCGCCACTTTAAACATATATATCTAATACAAAAGTAATCCCCCATAACTCCGTGTGACATATTGACGTCTTGTGAAGCAAATCAATCCGTTTTTGCAAGAAACTGAACGTTATTTACAACACTATTAGCGTGAATGCCAAAGCAGGAAGCCCGCTTTCCGTTTGAGGCGATCTCTTCTTCTACTGGCTGCGTTTGATGGCTGTTGGCTATGGATGTTGATCTCTCTGCGCCACCTATAGAGCTGGAGCGTGAAGCGCACTTCCTGCTTGGCAAAAGCTCTGCATTAACGCTGTAAAATATATATATATTCGAATCTCAAAACTGAAAATCAAAACGGAACGAATATTCGAACATTCTGGTCCAGCCCTAGTGTGCACTATACTTAAGCACAGACAGAAAACCTTTGTTGAGCTGGCTCAAATGTCTTGGACAATAAAAGAAACAGACTGCACAAGAAGTCCAACTTTTTTTGAAGTAGCAATATTTATACTCTGTTTAAAGAAATAGCACTGGCATTATTTATGTTTATTAAAGAAATCCATTATATGTAAAAATAAATTTTTAATGTTGTTAATAAAAGAAATGCTGAATAGCAAAAACCACCTTTGAAGGTTGTCATGTTGTCTTATTATATTTGTTTTAGCTTAATTTGTGCCTCTTATTATGTTGGTCAGTTGAATGTTAATTAGATACTATCCATGTTCAGTAAAAATAATTTGATGCAGAAATAAACTAGCTAATAGAACAACTGTATAGTGTTGTAAAGTGTTTAATATCGGTATCGGCATCGGTATCGGCCAGAAGTTGTCTGTTTAAATCGGTATCGGTATCGGCCCAAAAAAATCCTATCGGTGCATCCCTAATATATATATATTTTAAATATATACTAAATACATTTTGTAGAATGTAATGCTCAATTGAATATATTTTTGAATTTGGAATTATATTTAGTTTTAACCTTCATGTATTAAATTATATTTCAAAATGTATTTCAATATACATTTGTAATTTTACATCCCATATTACAAAATTGTATTTTTTGCCTAAATATATATTATATATATGATTCATACAAGTTAATTATTTTTGAAGTTTAAAATAGGCTACATTTAATTTTAAAATGGTTATGTTTAGAGGTTCGTAACAAAGTTTTTCTTCCAATGCGACGTGAATATTTTCCTTGGATTAATATATGAGGTGCTAAATATATTAAAATATATTTACTTTAAAATATGTTTTAAAATAGCCTATACAAAAATTGGTCAAAAATTATATCAGTGAAAATATATATTTTAGCAAATATTATTTTTTGGCCATTTTTTGTATATATTATAAAAAAAATTGCCGTATGGGTAGACCTATGTGTAAAATATTAAATATTGTTATATTTTACTTTTTAGTTGACGACGCCGAGAGAGTCAAAAGAAAAAGAGATGAGTTTAGTGAATGGGAGGATGGAAGTGAAGAAGTTGCTGAGAAAGACGAGGTTCAGCGCTACATTGAGCGTCAGTTCTTCTGGGACGGAGAGGACATTCTAAGCTTCTGGCAGTCGCAGTCAACCGCCTTTCCCGTGCTTGCCAAAGTATCAAAAATGATTCTTTGTATCCCAGCCACAAGCGCATCAAGCGAGCGCACATTCAGCTCTGCTGGTCGGGTGCTCGAGGCTAGGCGAAATAGATTAAATCCCGGTACAGTGGATGCAATTCTTTTTTTGCACAGTGAACGTAAAAACGCCAAATAAACATTTCCGTGTGTTAAATAAATGTTCAGTGGTTATGTAGCGTAGGCTGTAAACTGTAGGACTAAAAAAATCTGAAAGAGAATTTGTTTAGCCTTTTTCTGTTTTAAAATATGCTACTGTAATTTGTTAGACCTAGAGGTATATTTATAGGTCTTCTATAGAGATAATTACAAACGATGCTTTGTACATGTTTATATATTGTTATTAATATGACCATGCTGGTTTCATATGGTGAAATAAAACCTGTTTTCATTTACATTACAATGCGTCTATTTAATGTTCGCGGGTGCGGGCGGGGCGGGTTGTAAAAATAGATACAGTGATGCGGGGCGGGTTGGGGCGGGCCAATAATTTCATAAAAGCGGGAACCGCGGGTTGGAAAAAAACCTGACCCGCGCATCACTAAATTAAATGACCTTCATTCATATATCTACTCTTAACTGTTACACTGGGCTAATGTTACTGTGTGAAATGAATGAACTGTATACAATGGTAGCTACAGGTCCTTGATTTCTTGCCTGGCTGCCAAACCTCTCTGCACAGTTGTGATCCAAGTTCGTCGTCTCCCCTCGTTCTATAGCGAACCAAAACATTTTATTTTCGACAAGGTATTTGTTTCAGAAATCCATTCAGCCACTAGCCAGACCAATAAATAAATACAGACCAGAAGTTCACTTCAGTTTAGGCACCTAACCGCAACAACGTGCGTGTGTCAGATTAAATGGTCTATAAACTACAAATATTCAAGAAACTTAAAAGTACTTCAATAAGTAAATGTTGCTACATTTGCGAAAACTATTTTATTATAATTAATTATGTCAGTAAATGCAAACATTGTCAAGTGTCATTTGTGTTGTTTGCTTATGTCTACTGTATAGTGCTGCAACGACGCGTCGACGTCATCGATTACGCTGTTTACATTCCTCTCGCGTAATGGCGGCTTCTGCTCCTGGCAGTGTTTTCCATACATTGATTTGTTTGTGTGCGCCACAAATCAACAATGGCCGCAACATTTACATTTTTATTTTCATTTAAAACTGCTTCATTTATTGTTGTGAGCGCTCGGTGGTGCCTCTCTTGTGCGCGCCATTTTGAAATCCCATCAGTGCAAAAAAGCAGGACAGGATGTTGATATGGTAGCTATGTTTAAGTCCTTGGTAAAAACACGAATGATTATTGAGTATTCATATTATCGATATACTGACAATATTGCCTTTTTTGAATGGAGATGGGGTGTTAGAGAGGCACTGGTGATTGTGAATGAAAATGGAAACTTGGTGTTCAATTGGTGAGATTATAAGACTGGTTTTACTAAATGTATGAAAACGTATATTGTTGAAATTGTAATCTGCTGTTTGAATTTATTTATAACCCAATTTTTATTAAAAGGACTCTTAAAAGTCTCTCTCTCTCTCTCTCTCTCTCTCTCTCTCTCTCTCTCGTCATAAACACAATATTTAGAGTGTTTTGTTTCGGCTTGTCTTGGGTCACTGTGTGAACAGGTTGTGACTCACGCTGATGTAGTAAATCTCTGGTGTAAAGCTATTGGAAACAGACCCATGCTTTCTCCTGAGATGCACACGGGCACATGCACAAACACGTACTGTAATTCTCAGCCGTGTCAGATGGGAAACAGTATGGGGTTTCAACCAGGGAAGAGTAAGAATTCAGAAGTTATCATTAATGGAATGGAAACTCAGATTGTCGCCGTATGTTTTCTGACTTTCATTTCATAGCCCTTTATATCTGTTATAAACAAGAAACTCACAACTAAATCATGCTTTATTGTGAAGGACTTTAAACTTTTATATGTTTATGTTTCAGGGAGCATCAGCTTTGTTCGATATGATTGAGTACTATGAATCTGCCACTCATCTCAACATCTCCTTCAACAAGCACATCGGCACTCGCGGTTGGCAGGCCGCCGCCCACATGATGAGGAAGGTGTGGATTTAGGATTTGTTTACACATTGATCACCCTTCACAATTGTTTCCCGTGTTTCATTTAGCCACAACTGATATGTATCTGTGCATGTAGACGAGTTCTCTCCAGTACCTGGATGCCCGTAACACCCCACTGCTGGACCATTCATCTCCGTTCGTAGCCAGAGCTTTGCGGATTAGCGGCAGTCTGACTGTTTTGCACCTTGAAAACACCGGCCTCTCAGGACGACCACTTATGCTACTGGGTAAGAGAGTGCATATTATTTTTTGATACCACGGGCCTGTTGAATGCTTTATTCTAATTGGTTGAGAAATGTTCACTGCAAAAAATGACTTTCTCACTTAGTATTTTTGTCTTGTTTTCAGTAGAAATATCTAAAAATTCTAAAAATTAAGATGCTTTTTCTTGATGAGCAAGATGACCTAGGTAAGTAAGTCTAGTTTTGGGACAGATAATATACAATTTGGGTGGAATTGTCCTTGAAACAAGCAAGGTTATCTGCCAATGGGGTGAGAAAAAAATTGTGAAATAAGATTTCTTTTTTCTTAAACACTTAATTCAAGTAAAATTTTCTCACCCCATTGGCAGTTATTTTTGCTTGTTTTGGGCACAAATTCACTTAAATTGTATATTTTTTGTCTGAAAACTAGTATTGTTTTCTTGGGTCATTTTGCTCATCAGGAGGGTACATCTTGATTTGAGAATTTTTGGATATTTCTACTGAAAACAAGACAGGAATGCTAAGTGGGAAAGTCATTTTTTGCAGTGTTCCATGGGTGTTGATACATTTTTTGTAAACTGCACACCTAACTTGTCAAACGTCTTAAAATAACCACCAGAGCAAAGTGTATAATTGCATTATGTGCATTATTTTAGAGTAATTCAATAGCCCGTCATCAATTATTCCTTACAAAATAAATCTCTAGTGAGCTTCCTGTTCAAGGGAACATTTTCAGGCATCATATGCCACAAACATCAAAACTAATGTACGGTGCTTTATAAGATCTTGTTTTGGCCAAGATTGTGTTTTTAAAATGCAATGAAACAAGCTCAATAAAAATTTTCAGAAGTAATGGAAATGAAGATGAGATAAAAGTATATTTCATTAAATACTAACATGAGATTAAAGTGTCACTGTAGTCAAGAATTTTATCATAATATAGCATATAAAAAGTTTTACATGTCACAGTAAAAAACAGCTTGTATGTAACTCTAAAACCTTGCCTCATTTAGTAGGCTACATGGATCGATGAATATGCAAATTAGTCTCCGCCTCTACTCAATAGTGGGTATGCATTGACGTCCCTTTTCCACGTGACCATGCCGGAACTCGCCCCGTCGAGTGGCAAACGTTCAACAAAATGGCTGGTTTTCATAGCGGCCGCTGCGAAAATGCCAGTAAAACTGACTATTATCAGCTTAAATTGAATTTAGTTGGACTTGATAGCAGAGGTGGACAAAAAACTTAGTTACATCTGTGCTTTATTATGGTGTTTGCACTGGAAAATTTGACTTCACTACATAGCATCTATGCACTATGCATAGAATCATACTGTGTATTTAAGCAATATCGCTCGAGTAGGAGTGTGATATAGCTCTATATCATCACGGCTGTGATTAGGCCAGAGGCACGAGGCCGTAGGCCTCACACGACTCCGAGAGCGATATTGCTTTTATACAGAGTGATATTGCTTTTATACAACAGTTCAACGGCACACGTTTGAAAAACGAAAACTAGAAAACAACAACGGAGTAATTTTAAAAGCCTCTTTGTTTGAGAACTACTACTTCCGCCATGGATTTGAGGGCGGCCAGAATGACAGGTAACACTTTCGGCTGCTTTGAATCTCATATTAACTCAATGGACGGATTAGCCGTTTTTAAATATTACAATTTCTTGGTCACAAAGTGTAGTTTTAAGATTAGTTCAGTCGAGAATGTATATGTATTATATTTAAATCTACAGTCGATTAGTAAAGATAGCGCCTGTTTGAACGTTTGCTTAGTGAGATTCGGTACGTATGAGAACCAAAGCATGAGCGGACGTCAGTGTTCACTTGCCCCGCTGACCACCGCCCTCTCTGGGCTACATTTCTGACAGGGATTCCCTGGCTCTCATGTTGGCCTGATGTAAAAGTATGTTAATGTACTTAAATATTAAATGTAAAACAAAAACTTGTATTTATGAAATGTAATAGAGTAAAAATTATGATAATATGCTTTGAAATGTATGTTTTCCAAAGAAAAACACGGATAAAATACAAATACTTAAAAGATATTTTTTCAAGTAGAAAGTAAAACCTCTGTTTGATAGTGACCCTAGCAACTTGTCAACCCACCTTTGGTCTGTGGACGTTGGCATGAACGATCAATTTATTTCTCCTTTCAGTGGTTTTTGGCAGTCTGTAAAACACCAGCTCCGAATTCTTGTTAATCTGTTAGTACAGTCAATCGCACAACAGCTTTTTCCCATTTAGACACGTTATCCCTGTGTTTCCGCTGACTTTACACTGTACTCAAATTCTGCTGCTCTGTCTTTTGCCACTCAGTGGGCGTAACCGCAGGCACTTTCGCCCAAGGTGTCGTCACGTGCATAGCATACCCTCTATTGCACAGCTGGGATCATACATATAAATATGCGAAAAAGTCCCCGCCCCCAATCGTTGTACCACCTCGGACCATAGATATGTATGTTAATATATGCTACATTTGGCAGTTTCAGACACATAACTGCTAAGTTCGGTTTCACACAATGCAAACGTGAACTGCGCATTTGCAGCACTAATCTTTAAACGCTCAAGTTAACAGGTTACAGCACTTACCCAGCTGTGCTGCAATCGTTTCATGTCTATGTGGTGTCCATACATAATATCTATAACATTAAACTACAGATCCACGCGTTCAGCTGTGTTGGTGTGATGTTTGTGAAGTTGGAAACACAGGCTATTTTAAATCTCTTGTCTTCAATTTTATGGACTTTATGCAATGTGAACGTGTCAGTTAAATGATAACTTTATTTTGTGTGTATAGCCACAGCGCTGAAGATGAACATGAACCTCAAAGAGTTGTATCTGGCTGATAACAAACTCAATGGCCTCCAAGATTCAGCCCAATTGGGGAACCTGCTGAAGTTCAACTACAACATCCAGATTCTGGACCTGAGAAACAATCACATATTAGACTCAGGTTCGATCTTTTTATATTGCTCAGCATCTCTTTGGTAGAATTCAGTGTTGTTTTTCTGTCCTTTAGAAATTTGTTTCACATTATTTCTCTTTCCTGTCAAATTTTGCTGATTTGTGTATGTGTGCGTATGCTGTGTAGGGTTGGCGTATGTGTGTGAAGGTCTCAAAGAGCAGAGAAAGGGTCTGGTCACTCTGGTGCTCTGGAACAACCAGCTAACACACAATGGCATGGGCTACTTGGCCGCCGCTTTGGTAAATGCACACACTTGATTCACTCTTGTCCATTCAACTAAAGCCTTTATGCACAAGTCATACACTGATATTATGTGAATATGCCTGTGAAAACCCGGCTAAAGTTATTTATTTCTGATTTACTGAAATCATCCTACATAATGTAAAGACATTTTGTGAAAATATAACCTTGGTATCTTTTATATTGACTGAGTAAGATCATGTCAAACATTGAAATCAAAGTTGATGCTCCAAATCTTCTAAGATTATGAGACATTAACCTGGATTTAACAATCAGCAGTTATAGGTTTGTTTGAATTATGGTTCTGGACACATGGCCTTAAAGCTAACTCTCTATTGGTCAGTGAGGTTTTAAGAGATAAGAAAACAAATATCGATCTAAAGGATAAATGTAGCTTGTTACGAAGAGATTGAAACGGGCATTATAAAGATCGAGATGCACGACCACTGCAGTACTGTTTATGTGTGCCAGCCACTGATTGGACACCCACGTGTTAGCATTTGTCCTACAGTAGCATCAACTGAGGATGGTGTGTGATAGTAAGGTAGGTTTTCACAGCCTTGCAGGTCTTAGGAACCACTATGGCATATCATAGCAAACTGTCTGTGTGCGCGTCCATTCCACACACTTTACAGCAGGACTATTGTACTCGTAATGTTAAACCATATCCAAATACACATGCAAATACAAGTTTATAATTGGCCGTCAGGATGGCCGTGTGGTTATTTAGCGTAGTTGCTTGGCATTTGTTTACTTTGGATCTCTGTTAGTTTGTAAGAGCATGTTTAGCCTATTGTGTTGATGAATTTGCCCTGTTGGAAGGATAGTGCACAGTGTCTGTATAGCGCTAAGTTATGTATTGGATTGTTGTCTGGCAGACACAACCCTAAGGGGCCGATCACACCAAAAGTGTTTATGGCAGTTGCAGGCGCCTTTTTTTAATGATTTTCTATGGGCACCGAATGTTATGCTCGCTGAGCACCTTGCGCTTTTTGCTTTTTGCGTTTAGACGAAGCTTAATGACGTTATGAAGGAGAGTGTAACGAGTTTGTTTTCACCATCTAGAGATATATGGAATTTGCTAGTCATGTTCACAGATGAGATTATGATTACATGTATATTTGATCACATTATTTTGTGATATTGTAATGAATTAGCTAGCTGCGTGCCACATTTGTCTACTTCTGTTGCTATTGTTTATACAACGGAAACCAAGGATATTGCGCATATAAGGTCCATGACAATGGACGAATGAAAATGGGAAAACTTTTAGGATAATGTTACTGCATGAAGTATATTATATTGTGCAAGGGCTTTTGGATATTTTATTACTGAATATTGTGTATATATTGTGGCTTTAAAGGAATAGTTAACCAAAAAACGAATTCAAAGTGGCCATGGTTCCCAGACCTTCAGTATGAAGACTAGCTTAAATGTGACGTTCAAAGTTTGGGGTTTTAACAGTTCTATTTTAAGTAAATTGCATATCCACAAATGCTGATCGATGGTTAGAAATATACCAAAGTTTGCACATTTAAATTTGAGTTCTGTCAGTTTAACACTGGAGGGTGTAAAGAAAACCAAAGCTAAAAGGACTATAAACTATGGCAAAGCCCTGAACCGCTATCCATTTTAGGAATCTGTATTTATTTATTTTCCTTTTGTTTAGTGGTTTATTCCTTGTGTTATTCATTTATCTTACGACCCCTGTGTATATACGGTATATTCTGGACTATAAGTCACACTTTGTTTTCATAGTTTGGCTGGTGCTGTGTGTTATAGTCAGGCACGACTTGTAAGTCAGTGTAAATTAATTTTGACATATATGAACCAAGAGACAACATTACCGTCTACAGTCGTGAGAGTCTGCTATATGCTGCTCTTGTATTTATGTATTTCAATTAATTCAGTGACGTGGATTGACGAGCCTGTGAACTTGATGCTCTTTGGCTTGTTCTGTTTATTTAGCCTATTTAGCCTCCCAGGTATGTTCGGTATGCTATTGTGTATCGTGTAAATAACTGTTTGTATTACGTTAACGTACGGACACCAATTCAGCCTGCTGTTCTATGTGCTATTGTTTAGTTGAATAACTTGCCTTTCCAGATTTAATGTCTGTTCTTCAGCTTGGATTTTGTGAAATAATTTTCTAAGTAAATGTAATGTGTAGTCCATTGCGACTTATATTAATAAGTTTTAACTTATACGTTTTTTTCATCTTTATGATGCATTTTTGATTGATGCGACTTATACTGCGGAGCGACTTATAGTCTGGAAAATACGGCAGTATTATGTTATGGTTTTTTTTGTGTGTTTTATTTTCATCCAAACTTATTTTTCTTCTTGATATATGCTAATTTTTTTACTGTTTTAACATACCACTGTTCAGCTTGTATAACCACAAATGTTATTTTGGCTTGTATAGACGGTTTCATTGGACGCACGTGCGCTGACGCGATACACGTCTGGATCAAAACTTTACTTCTGGTTTCGTTTTTTTTATGGTCTGACTAGTTGCTAAACTGATTATTGCTGCCTCACGATTAGTCGCGACTAATTGTTTGCAGAATAAAAGTTTTTGTTTACATAATATATGTGTGTGTACTGTGTATAATAATTATGTATAAATACACACAAACACGCACGCATGTATATAATTAAGAAACATTTGCATGCATATATACACGTTTATATTTTTATATAATTTATATTATATATAGATATAAATATTTATTATATAAATATATTTTTTCTTAAAATTATACATTTATGCGTGTGTATTTATATAGACATAATTATTATACACTGTACACACACATACGTTATGTAAACAAAAACTTTTATTCTGCAAGCGATTAGTCGCGACTAATCGTGAGGCAGCACTAAAACTGATCTCTTGAACAAATAACAAAAACCTCATCGAAAATAACAAATGTTTTGGTTTCCTAGGTAATCTATGTGTTGTTTTTTGCTTGTTATATAAATAAACTACGTTTTTAAGAACTTTGTTGTTATTTTTTCTTAGCGGAGTTTACCGGAAGTTACGTGCGGACCACGACAGCCGCTTGTTTATGTTGTTACTGCTGAAACCGTCTATAGATGATTATTATACAAAATTCAGAAGAATAAAAAATGCAATTCTGTCAAGGACAGATGAATAATAGAGTGGTGGTAACGCAGATACAGTATACAGATTACTTGCTTTCTAGTTAGTCTATAACACTGTTATACTGCAGCACACAGTAGTGGTGGCTAAAAGTGCTATGCTTCGCTCCCGTTTTTAAAAAGATACTTTCATCTATATACTTTTCATCTATATACAGGAAACAAGCATCAACAAAATTAGGTTTGGCTGTTTTGGATGTTTTTGTAAGTAACGTCTCTGAACATCATAGCACTAAACAATCAGCGGAAGCAGTCAAGCGTCCTGAGATTTCACCTGGAAAACGTCATGCACGTCGTACATAGTAACCCTCATGCTATCTCAAATGTATATGACTTATTTGTCAGCTGAACATGATTTTTTTATATATCCATCAATCTATGTGCATATATAGGACCGAAAATGCTCCAAAAAGCAGATACATCCATCATAGGCCATCATCTCATGACTAGTTGTCATATGATATTTCGTCAAGAGATGAGATTTGAAGTTGCAGATATACATTTGTTTTGTTTTAAATTGTGTTTTAAACAACACAGTGACTCTGGGTAGCACTGTAAGCCACTGGGTAGCCTCAGCAAGAACGAATCAGGTTTGATTCTTAGTTGAGCTTTTTTTGTGCAAGGTGAAATTTAGAGTTTTTTTTATATTTACTATTCATTTCATTTCATTTAGTTTCTGTGCGTAGTTTAGCACATTCCTAACACTTTGTTTTTACTGATCCATCTGTTTTCATTCATTGCTGTAGCCGTACACTCAGAGTCTGGAGACACTGAACTTGGGACATAACGCTGTGGGAACGGAAGGAGTGCACAAACTCAAAGACGGTCTGATCGGAAACCGCTCCATCCTGAGACTTGGCCTGGCCTCCACCAAACTGTCCTGTGAAGGTAAGGTCAACATAAGAGTAAAGTTAATGTGATTAAAACATTAACCAAGTCTAACATGGTTGTATATGTAAAGTTTGGCTTGTTTAATGTGTGTTAGCATGTAGTGATTTGCTCTGTGTGTGTATGTAAAACAGGAGCGGTTGCTATAGCGGAGTTTATCGCGGAGAGTCCACGGCTCCTTCGGCTTGACCTGCGGGAGAACGAAATCAAGACGGGAGGCCTCATGGCTCTCTCCCTTGCCTTTAAAGTAAACACATCTCTGCTTCGACTCGACCTGGACCGGGAACCCAAGAAAGAAACGGTAGGTTGATTAGATAGGAGTAAAATAAATGTATGTATTACTTTCCTGATATATATTTTTATACACTTTAAATAGGTGTTGACGCAGCACAAACCTTGTTATGAGCCACTAGCATTTCTTTTCACATAATTTCTGTGCCTCTCTTTTCACTTTTCTCACAGGTGAAGAGCTTTATAGAGACACAGCGCGCCCTGCTGGCAGACATTCAGAATGGCTGCAAGAGAAACTTCATCTTGGCCAAAGAGAAAGAGGAGACCGAACAGAAGATGAGGCTGTCAGTCTCTATGGCAGAAATCGCCACAGAGGACCAGGCTCAAGAAGTCGAAGACGAGGAAATACCTACTTTTGCCGAAACGGACGAGAATGCAGTCGTTGACGGTCAGGGAGAGGCATCAAAGAAAGAAAGTGATGAGACGACACCTGAGAAGCAGGAGGTTGAAGATCAAAAACCAGTAGTGCAGGACGACTCCGACTCGGACACCGAGGATGAGGACGTCGCCGAAGAGACTGTTGTTTCTGCACAGGCCACATCTCCAATACCGATCCCAGCCTCGCCCATGGCTTCATATACCTGTACGGTAATACCCCCTACACCCCCAGCCCCTGCGTCTCCAGCTGTCAAATCGGGGATTGCGATGACCGAAGCCACTGTGGCACCCGGTACCCCATCATCTCCCGGGCGGGTCTTCTCTGTGTCCAGCCCAGGCCGAGGACACAAGATATTTATGGTAACACGAGTGGAGAGCCCTCCAGTACAGCAACAGATCACTGCGTCGCCTACAGGTAACCAGGAGAGGGCAGCAGAGAACCAAATATCTGCAACACCCAAACAGATAGATACAACAGCACCTTTAAAGCCGCCTGAACAGAAATCAACAGATTCTCCTGCTGGCCTCAATTTGACACCAGAGAAAGTTCATGGCTCTGAAAATCTGCCTTCACAGATTCAGCCAGATGAAGTCAACTCACAACTGACCGAGTCTGAGCTCAACACGACAATTGCAGAGTCTCTCGCTTGCAACGACAAGATGTCAACGCCTTCACTTGCGGTGGACAAGCAGGAAAATGTAAAAGAACTGATTTGTTCTGACAAGGTTCAAGCTTCAGTTTTAGGATCCTCACAGGAACCTCAAGCTAACCGATCAGAGCAACCTCCATTAGAAGGTCAAACAGACTTAGTCCTTGTCGATCAGTCTCACGTAGAGCAATTAACAATAAGCACAGAGGCACAAAAATCGCAAGAGACACAAAATACCAATGAGCAGGACCAAACCGCATGTTCTCGTGCTGAGCAGGAGGATCAGGAAACAAGCAGCGACTGTCACGTTCAGGAATCAAGTCCTTCTCAAATAGAGCCATCCGTTTCAGGACAATCCCAGGGGGGTTGTGTTACACAAGTAGAGTCAAAGGGGTCTCCTGACGAGAGCTCCACAGCAGAGGAACTTCCCACTGTGAACGCATGGGCAACACTGCCCAATGGGCTCAAACCAGAATTTGCCTTTCACCTGCTCGAACCAGAGGGACTCAAACCAGCCAGCTGCATTATGGAGCACGTGAGTTGTTGTTTGCATCAACAGTGGAAATATCAGGTGCGATGTGTGGTTTCACATTGTTATACACGTTTCTTCGGAAATATATTTATATTGTTCTCGTGACGTATTTACATCAAGCAAACAGAAGTCTGTTTAGAATTTTTTTTACCAAAAGACGTCTAGCTGTCAGACTTGTGCATTGTTGTACACGGTTCAATCTGATTAACAATAGCTGCATTTCCATTAAAGATTTGCGCAAAACTTTAGCGTTGTTTTCTAAATGTCGACACGTCATTCCCAAAAGCATAGTGACGTGTGTTCAACTACACAGACTGCATGTGGATGACATAGAAATACAGCGAGAGCGACTCGAAACTGATCAATCGACTCCTGAATCGCTTTCGCTGTATTTTGATGTCATCCGCTTGTCGGTTCTTGTGACGTCGAAAACATCGCTTTTGTCTTGTCCTCCAATGAAATATACTGGGCCATATTTAAAGAATGATCATGTGACTTTTATGCACGTAAATGCAAAAAAAATTCTGTTGCAGTTTTGCGATATATTCCTTGTTTGAATTGCGTGATAAACCACCTCACCGAGTGTAAAAGTTATTGCGAAATTGCCATGTTTCCATTAGGTGCATTTTCAATTCGCAATTTCCATTTGCACAATTTAAAGAGTAGTGGAAACACAACAAAATCATGTAGAGTATGGTATGCTGTCTGTTAAATAATTCTGTCATGTTTTTTTTTTCTTATTTGTTAGTGAGCGTGACAGCGGAGCTGAGCTGTGGGCAAGATTTGGAGGAGCTGCTTCTAGATGCCAGTCTAGAAACCAGCAGAGATGCACCTTAATACTGTATCAAGGGTAAAAGCTTTTTTTAAACAAATTAAAGGTCCACTGTGTAGATTTTTAGAAGCATCTAGTGGTGAGATTGTGTTTTGCAACCACTCCACGCGACAAACATGTTGTCGTTTGTGACAACACAGTGATTGAAACAAGCCCTGTAAAGCAGTTTATTCATTTTTAATTTTAGGAATACAGTAGAAACATGGCGGCGCAGTGTATGTAGATAAAAACGTAACATTCCGAGTTAACTAATTTCCCGCAAGCCTTTATTTTGAGAAGTTGCCCGCCAGCATTTTCTTTACTTTCACAAAAGTTTCACAAAATTCCTTCGAGGAAAATTTTCATCTAAAAATATATAAACATACAAATATTTCAAATGAAAGAACAGACCCTCTGCTTTCAAACAAACAAACAAAATATAAAAAAACTTTATTTATCCTATCTTTATTTTTTCTCTGTTTATAAACTGTTAAATTTTCTTCAAAAATACAAAATGTACATTTTTGTGGTTTTTTTATTATTATTTTTATTAGCGATCAGATTGTCAAAACGTACACGGAGTGTAAAATTAATTAATACTTTTTTTACTTCAGGTTTTTTATAAATTGGGTAAGAGGAACATGTTTTTTCATGCAAACGTTTTCTCTTAATTGACGAGATAACTCGTAAATGGTGGGAAAATAGTTAATAAGAAAGTTTTTACACCAACTTATACACAATTAATAATATAGTTATAGTTATGTATATTATATTGCATTTCTGTCAAGAGATCCTTCTAAAAGTTACACAATGTACCTTCAAGTACTTTTTGTGATTCGTTTTTTTACGAATTTCATTTTAATAACCCTTTTTGTCTCTTTTCAGGGTCCAGAAATGCAGCGAAAACCGACGGATTTGTTTGTTGTTGCAACCTGGCGTTCGCTCAAATTCCTCGGGTCGCGTTTTTTTTCTGTCTTTTCTATCTTGTCATTGTCATTTTCCAAGACTTTGTCTGCTCATTACAACACACTGAACTCGTCCTCCCTCAAATTAAAATGTCATCTGTGTCAAAAAAGCATTTATGTAACGACGTCAATAAGTCGTCTTTTTCCCCATCACTATGTTCAGTCAGAGGTGATGTTCTAAAAAAATACTGTTACCAAAGACACAAGCAGAGCAAAGCACGCTAACCGTTCATTTTCTTCTCTACCGCCATGTTACCCTGTTGACTACGCCACATCACTCACTGCTGCCCCCAAGTGGACCGGAGGTTGTAATACGTTAGACTGACTTGTTCATAATGCTGGACCATTGGATTTGGTTTTCAGATCTTGGGTAGCCAAGAATCTTATGTGAAGTGTGGTAAAGATGACTTGTGTATCATGAAGAAAAGACTTTTACACATCCGCTTTTCTTTTGTTTGTCCTGCTCAGGAATCTTTGTATTTGAGCAGTGGGTGAAACTTTGATCTGTCAAAATACAGGCACCCACTCTCTGATCTCTTCAGGTTCCCTCCATGAGCCAGCACTTCTAAAGCCTATAAAACATTTGAACCCTGCGTGAATATCTGAAAGTCGAAACGACTGACATCTGCTTTGCTGGATGTTTGTTGATCTCTAGTGAATCATCTGATCCGGGCGATTGACTTTGTGATAAAAAATATCATCTGGTGAAGAAATAAGCACGATAGGTCTACACAGAATGAAATGTACAACTCTGTCTCTCGCTCACGCACATATATTCAAATACAAAGACTCATTCTGTCTTCCATTGGTAACCCCTCTGTCACTTTACATACTCATTTCAAAACACAACACATGACACTTTGGCCTTTAATGCTCTTTCTTCTGGCTGCTTTGCTCAATCCGTTTGTATTTATTTTAGAAGCGTCACATCTATAAGTGATTTATTTCTTTCCCCCTTTTTGTGTTTTGCGTCTTTTTTTAAAGCTGTTTTGTGGGTTTTGTCCCGTTGGTGTATATTTTCAGATTCTATAAAGAGCAAATATTAAGTTTAAATTTTTCTTATTTTGATTGATGGGAGTTTTGGGGAAGGATCGGGGCTCTGTTGATTTATATAAATGGGTCTGGAGCTCTGGGGAGAGTATATAATGTAAATCAAGAGTGTGTTTGGGGGTGAAAGCTCTGAGGCCTGTGGCTGCTCTTTACAATATGGCAGTAGGAGTGCTGGACCACGAGACTTGATGAAGAAAACACTAATGTTGTTTGAAGCTACTGCCGCTGGGGACACTACAGACTAAACTTTACCTCGAGAGAAGGACTGAGCCACCAGCAAAAGATTAATAAGTGATTCTAGGACGAACATAAGGGTTGTGACATCAAGGAAGGCCTGGCCTGGGATAAATAAAGTAGTGAACACCATTTCCGGGTCTGTGACTGGTGCTGTTTTTGGTTTCTTTCTCTGTAACGTCTGGTTGATGTTGACTCTTGACTTTGAGGAGAGATGTAATGTCTGCCAGGCTTCATTGAACTTCAGAGAAGCTTTGCCTCTAGATTCAGATTGTCTTTAACCTAAAAATCAACAGTTTTGCGCTGCCCCCAACCCAATGTTTGTAATGCTTTATTTTTAGTAATTTTTAAAATTACCTGTTAAATTAATCAAAGTGTACTGGTAAACACAAAGAGATGTGTATGGCTTTTTCCCTCTCAAATAAATGCATGTAATGACAAAAAAATGTGTGGCAAGCGTTTTTAAGAACAATAATTTAGGCATAATTTTAGGATGAAGTTAGCTTTAAAACATCTTTTGATGTGAATTTTTTTTCTTAACATTTGCAGGTTTTTTATATTTTTGTATATGGAAGTGTACACATGAAGAGCTCAGATGCAAATGGTGATTCTCACGAAATCCTTAGAAGGTGTCCAGCATCAGATTTTTTAAGAAGCCAATTTTTTTGCACATATAAGATTAATGTCTGAACTTACTATAACCATTTTTTTTTAGAGGATTTAAAAAATATTTCCTATAGAATCATTTACATTTTATAGATTATCATTATCAAAAATTATCATTACCGCAACATGATATGACATTAAATATATGCATTTACAAACTCATGTTTCGGTAATGAGAACTAAAAAGTTGTCTAGGTACTATGACAAACAAAATTTCAACCTTTATCTGGAGAGAATAAATAAGACCTGCTTACCTGCTAGACATTTTGAGTGTCACAGTCAATTATATCCCTTCCAATAAATTTTTTTGAAAATTGAGGGCTTAAACAATGATTGAAAATTTTTGCGGAGGATGAGAAAATTGGTCTTGGACACATTTATATTCCTTATTATTGTCTCTACATTTACCAACGATCACCAAATCCCACATGTTTCTTTACTGTAAATGTTTATAGTATAACATGCCCTGAAGCTTTTTATTTTTTAGATTTTTTAATTATAAATATTTCCATGTCAAAGAACCCAAATCCAGTCATGGACATGTAGCGGTAATGAAAATGTTCCCCTTAAATGTGGAAAAAAAATTGGTTTGTATGATGTCATTTGAAATCATGTGCAAAATAGTACGTGAAGAGATGTTTATAACTGATGCTTCTTATTTTGATACTCTTACTTTGCATTTACATTTTTATCTAAATGGTTTATGACACATAATAAGTCCAATTTCGCGAGAATCACCCAAATGCTGCCAAACGCCACCTGTGTCAAAAAAAAAATAGATGATGATATTCACCGAATGCTTTCGGCACGTTTTATGCATTCATCAAGACCTTTGTTTCAAATCCGCATAATTTTGGCCTCAGGCCATTCAGAAATATCGGTTTGTTGACAGAAAGTGAATTTTTAAGCAAAGTCCTCTTAAGTGCATGAAATGTAAATTAGATGAATGATGGCGGGCGAAACGATCGTGGATCACATTCAAGCTTGTGTCCCTTGTGAGTACTTGCACTTGAAAACGACCTGAATGTGGTCACGGCGCCCCCTAATGTGTGGTTCAGTTTCTTCATTTTTACATTGACTTTCATCATTGGCGATGTTTCTAGTTGCATCTAGTGATTTTTGCAACTGTTTACTGTGTCTTGTCCAAAGGAGTGGATTTTTTAAGTGGTGGTTTTTGCCAAAAAAAGCTTGCATGCACTTAGAGGGTTTTGCAGGGAAAGACGGTCAAACTTGTTAAATAACAATCAAATGACTAAAGTAACATTTGTGAAAAAAAGGCATTTCAGTTACTCACTAATAACCTTTTCATTGCTATTAAAGTGAAATTACTAAAACCTAAACATAAGAGCCTGATACAACAATTCTCATATACAAGAAAACGTCTGATGCCTTAAGAGGGTTTTGCATCTGAACTCCTCATAATCATGGCAAAAATTTGAACATTGAAAATAAAATTAATAATGGTCAACATAAATTCAAAACATTCAAAAATGAATAAAAGCAACAGTAAGCTACAATGAACTTTCCAATATTTAAGAGATCAGCTACCTACTGAAAAGATTATCAAAATCTGTTCTTGTTACTTTGCTTTTCTGTGATTTTGGGTTTATTGATTATTAAATAAAGTAACTTAAGGTGGTCTGGTATTCTTAAACAACCAGACAAGCTTTAAACAGCAATTCCCCAGGACTCTAAAATCATTGAGATTAGAAAGGTAATGGACGATGAAGAGGACATAAACACAAGAGAGACTTAGTGAATGTATATTCTCAGGTGTGTTTTCTGTTTGATTGTTTGTTTTATGCTAAAAATTGTCACCATGGTGTAATGATGCTTTTTGATTATGGGGTGGTTTCCGGGACAGGGATTAGCTTAAGCCTGGACTAGGCCTTAGTTTAATTTTGAAATATAACTAGTTTTAAAGTGGACATATTATGAAAATCTGACTTTTTCCGCGTATAACTGTCAATGTCCCACAGGTGGGACGTTTGGTATTACATATTTAAAACAATAATTTCATAGTCTAAAGCTACACCAATCTTGACAAACTATATACCGTTGGTAAGCTCTAAGAATGTTGTTTTTATATTTCAACACCGTTTTGAAAAAAAATATGTAGGAAGAGTCATTTTCTAAAATGTCGCAGGCCAACAGGTGGGCCCAAGGTGTTATTACATATTTATTTGTAAATATAACCTGAAATAACCTTGACAAACTATATATTGTTGGAAAGCTCAGGGAATGTAGTTTTCATATTTTAAGGCCATTTGATGATAGAAATTGTAAAGTGACAGTCATTTTGTTAAATGTCACTCACCCCATAGGAATACATATAAATGATTATAAATTTATAACACTAATACCCTATAAACTTGAAATAATCTTGACAAACTATCTATTATTGGAAAGCTCTAGGGATGTAGTTTTCATATTTCAAGGCCGTTTGATTATGGAAATTTAGTAGTGACAGTCATTTTGTTAATTGTCACTGATCCCGTAGGAGTACATATAAATTCGTATATATTCATAATTCTAATATTCTTCAAAGCGAATCTTTGAATCTTGAAAAATCTTGATAACCTATATATCGTTGGAAAGCTCTAAGAATGTAGTTTTCATATTTCATGCAGAGACAGTAATTTATTAACTTATGCAACTAACCATTGACACCTAGTGGCCTTGGTTGGTAAAACCACTAAAAGTGTGACGAAACTTCATTTTTTTTTTGTTATTTTAACTTGAAATTTGGTTCAGAACTAGTTGAGACTTGTGTTTTTATTGTTGTAGTGTTTTGAGAGTAAAACACTTGTAATTTTTATATACATTTGATTAGAGAATATATACTTTATTGCATTATTTTTATTATTTCAAATTCATTTAAACGGGTAAAACTTTTTTTTTCATTTAATATTTACAACTTTAAACACTTCAGTGTAAAACTATAAATTGTCTTCTTTAAAAAGAGACCAAGATTTGGCTTCTAGACCAAAGTATGCCAGAGTTATAGTAATTTGAACGTGCAGATCACCTTTTCACCCCCCACACACACTTAAAAGGGGGGTGACAGTTAAAGGGTTAAGTGCTATGATTGGGTCCCCAGTGCCTCTATCAACCTACAAAATGTGAAAAAGATCAACTCAGTGACTTAGTTTTGGTAAACCATTCACTGCAAGCATTTGAAAAATAGGTCACTGATATTTGGCTCCCCTTGTGATGTCAGAAGGGGATAATACCACTCCTTACTCTGCACTATCCAACCACTACACTGCCATTTAGTGCAGAGATCAACTCATTTGCATTTAAATGTAAACACTGTTTTTTGCTCACACCTACAAAGTGTCAATTTTAACATGTTATAATAAATGATCTATATGGTATTTTGAGATCAAACTTCACAAACATACTCTGGGGACAACAAAGATTTATTTTACGTTTTAAAAAAGTCATGTGAAATATCCCTTTAACAAACATGCCTTACTAAAAACATTACTGGCATGCATTTTGAGGCAAAACATGTGTCAGTCCAAGTTGTTTACATTTATTTAAGTATAGGACTTGTCTAATCCTTGTCTGGGAAACTGCCCCTATGTATTTCAATTAGATGCGCATTTTATTATAAGTATCCTTTCTTATTTGTTTTTATTGACTTTATTTAAACGTATAATGCAGTCGTATGCTGCACTTGTGGAAAGTTACTTTAATAAAAGGATTTTAGAGGTATTTGACCAATAATGCTTGAAACCTACGTTAAAGGAATTTCTATGTAATCCCCAGTCAACTTTTTTTCACATGACCACAGGGAGACCAAATATATGAAGCAAACCTGTGCGCTCTACGGGGATATTACTTTTTATACAATAGTTCCTGATCTCCACTTACTGCAACTCAAACATCACACATGAAAAGGTTTTAAAGGGTTTATCAAGGACTAAATCATGAGGTGCAAAGAAAATGTAATAGTCCTACATATAAACTAAACAAAATACTGGATCTTTTCTACAAATTGTACATTAACATCTCCTAGACTTTTTTCACAATTACTGATCAACCTGACCCGACAACTACCTCATGATCAAACTGGTTAGACCTTTAGACTAGCAACATTATATCTGGGTTATTTGAGATACAGTGAGTACAGTAAATCAGCAAAACAAACACAAACCTGTTTCAGAAGGGATTCCTATACAAGAAGATCTACACCCCAGTTTACCCAAAAATTAAAATTCGGTTATCATTTACTCACTCTCAAGTTATTACAGTCCTGTATACATTTTTGCTCAGCTTGAACACAAAGGAAGATATGTATAATGAAGCAGAAAACTGGAGCACCATTGACTTCCATAGTAGGAAAAACAAATGGTATGGAAGTCAATGGTGCTCAGAAACGTTTTGGTTACAAAATATCCTCTGTGTTCAGCAGAACAAAGACATTTATTGTAGGTGAGTAAATTATGACAGAATTTTCATTTTGTGTGAACTATCCCTTTAACGGCTGTGTCCATGCTGTATGCATCATTTGCACTGCGCTTGTGGTTTGCTGATTGTTGGCCTGTTTGTTGATTTAGTGCTCTAAAGACCCATTCACTTGTCAGATTCAATCTGACTTGTTAGTTTTTGACCCACTGTTCTCTGCCAGATCTGTCTGAAGATATAACCTTTGGCAAGGAGAGAGTTAAAGAGCCCACAGCTCTCCATGTGAATTCTTTTCGTAGGCTTTTTTTCCCCGGCGAGACTCATTCCAGCTCGTAAACTCTGCTCCGTCTATGTGAATGGGACAGGAGAGAGTTATCTCACATGATAGTGATTAAAGGGAAGCTGTCTCCGGTGGTCTTGGGTTTCTTTAAACCTGCTGCACTTATTTTGTGAACTTCACGGCAGCATCCCATGCAAGCTGGAGTTTAAAAGAGGAATTTTGTACCACTCGGCACATTCCGATTCAAACAGGTAAATATTTTACAAACACAGATTTGCTTGATTTATGCATGAGTTTGAGTGATGTAATGCGTATTTTATTGTATTATAGATCGCATTAATTTAACCACAAAAAAATAAGTGAAATATAAAAAATAATCAAACTATGTAATAATATTAATTTGCAACAGATAAATAATATACATATAGAAATGTCATCCTTTTATTCATATGCTCATATATTAGCAAATACTTGTATAATTTAAATACAGTTATTATGTTTATCGCAGAAAAATTATGTGCCATGCATGTCATGTCAAAAGCGCATTGTATAAATAAATCCCTTTTAATATATGGAGATGCCCGTGCCACATTAAAAAGCATTGCTGTCTCACAGCCAAGCTATAAGCACATTTAAAGCTATATTGCTTAAAGCAATTTCATACTTTCACTTTGTGCTTTAGTTTCCCCCTGGGTTTTATTATAGTGTAAGTTCACTTTGGTGCATGTCCAAATAAGAGTCTTTTTTGCAGTCTGAATGCACTGAAGTCCTTATAGAGGTCATGGCAACGAAGCAACATCTTTAAATCTTAGTATTCAGCTCAACTCCTTTTGTTTTTGGTTTCACTTGCAGCCAACCCATCTACAATGAGTTGCACAAAATTTTTCCACAACCACTACATTTAAATTAAACATTCTTCAGCATACTTTATTGCATTTGTGTTTTACAGGTGCAATGACGAAAATATCTGCTTTTCTGAGGGGCTCTGCTCACAAATGCATGCTGGTCTTGATTTTTTCCTTCATGGTTTGTGAGATTGTGGTTGGCCAAATCTGCGGGTCCCTCCTCATCGCGGTGGACAGCTTCCACACGCTCTATGTTTTTATAAATATGGCTATATCTGCGTCGAAGCATCATCCTACAACCTTAATCGCTAACCCCCACCTTTCCTCTACCTGTTTGTCAGAACCGCATAAATCTGTTTCCCATTTGCCCATCTCCACTACCCTTGGCTCATCTCATCCAAACATCTCCCTGTCATCTGAGCCAGCATCTGGGACACTGGGAAAACCCAGGACTCTCCCGGATGGGGAACCCTACAGCCGGATGCGTCTTAAACCTTTTGGTATTCTGGTCTCAGCTCTGCTGTTGGCATCGCAGTGCATCTCTGTTAGTTTGGAGATTCTCACTCGCCTTGTGCAGCCAGAATCCATTCAGCATCCACTCTTGTCCATTGTGGTTGGGGCAACTAGTCTGTTATTTAATACACTAATGTTGACCTGGAGATGGAGAAGGAGAGAGATGAATGAAGCTGAAGATGAGAGGATACAACAAGACCTTCATTCAACATTAGAAAGCACAGGTATGTTTAAAGGAACATTGTGTAGCTATTAGAAGGATCTCTTGACAGGAATGCAATATAATATACATAAATATATTATCAGTGGTGTATACAGACCTTACACAATGAACTGTATTATTTTTAATACCTTAAAATTAGCTGTTTTTATTTACATACAGCGCGGGTCCCCTTAAATTGAATACGCCTTTTCGTGCAGTAGCCCTAAAGCAGAGTTCAGATTGCACGATTTTTAAACTAGTCGGGTCGCAGCACTATTCACACTGCATGACTATCTGGGATAGTGTCAGTCGCTGCTGTGTTGGCGACAGGGGGTTTCACACTGCATGACTTTACTATAGGAAAAATCGGCGACAACTTTGCCCCGGTCCGCAAACTATGTCTCACAACCAAACGCATGTGAACAGTGACAAGGAAACAACGCGAGGTCACACGTTCAAGACCGAAGTTCTTACGTGAGACTGGAGGTGTTTCTCAATGTCAAGGAAGGATCCTCGAAAGCCAGAATTTCGAGGATGTTACGTCATCGTCAATATCCGTCGAAGGACTGTTCCAGTGTCGAGGATCCTCGGAATTTCAACCAAGGACTGAGTCCTTCGTTTGAGAAATATTCCATACAGGAAAGGATGCATACGTGTAGCCTTTTCACTTTTGCGCTCCCACAATCCTATGCGCGCAGCGATGAAAGCGTAATGACGCAATGACGTGCACTTGCTAGCCTGTTCCGTTCATGTGTTCTCCGAATGCTAAAGAGGAGCCTCGCCTAGCCTCTGAAGGAAGTGACTTGTAAGGACAAGTCCTGCCAAGGAAGTATCCTTGACATTGAGAAACAGCTTGGGATTATTATTAAAAATGGTAGCCCGCAAGAAGCTTGCCATACACATTGCATAAAGAATTTGCAAAAAGAAGATTGTGAAGGAGGAAATGGTTGAGGAGACTCCTCCTCGAAACTTCCAGCTGCCCTGTATGTTGCTCTCTCATTGGCTGTAGGCCATTGTCGATGTTATTTTCAGTCAGAACACACTTCACGGCAGACTTCTTATGGGTGTGGGCGACTCGTACGTGATTCTCTCAGATAGCGTCTTTGATAGTTCACACTGTTTGATTGTCACTCGCATGAACGAGCACCGATTTGCCTGTGATTTCGGGCATTTGACGGGATTCCTCAAAACCTGTCGGTGAGTCAAATCGGGACTAAAATCGTGCAGTCTAAACTCTGCATAAATGAACAAACTGTACTACAGAGCGCATTTGCCAATATGTTGTCTCACCAGACGATGAAGTGTTTGTCCCGTGGCGGCTACAGTAGCTTCTCTATGCGTTTGGCAAGGAAGGGTTGAGCTGTGGACTGAACCGTTGGTTGCAAGCTCACCACTAGCCATGCGTTCCAGTTCGTTTTTTATAACCTTCCCTCGCTAACCTCCCTCAGTCTCGTTCACTCAGATGTACATCATTGCTTACGTTGTACGAGTGCCCCTACTGCTGGAACACTTGAAGTAGGTTCAAATGGATCGCCTTAAGCCCTTGATCACATGAAAAGTGGAGACCGCCCCTCCATCATTTGAACTGTGCAAATCACGAACTGCTGAAGTGACGTCACAATCGTGTTGCATTGTGGTATATGGAGCTGCCTGCAGTGTACATAAGCAGACTCGGGCCCTGTCCCAAATGGCGCACTTCATGTGGACTTTCGGTCTCGTGGCCTTAAATTGCGCGTGCTCGCTTAGTCTACGAGTCCGTAGGGTGTCCCATCTGTCATTTTTACTTTTCGAAGTGTGCTCATCAGCGCCCCCTTTGCCCCTTTGATGCGGTCTTTGGCGAAGCCCGCACTGCAGCAGGCTGCGTGCACTTTACCAAACCAGAAGTCCTTGCGAAAGAGCAATCAGGCGACGGAAGGGAGGAGTTCACACTGACGGGCAACTTCTCTTCCTATTTTCGGCTTGACGCTCGAGTCTGTCCCAAGATACGACTCCGGTGTGGACTCGCATCAAGGGTCCCTAAAGTCTGCACTACATGATGTCATCAAAGTGTGAACTCTGAGGAGGACCACAAGTCCGGAGTGTGCCATTTGGGACAGGACCTTGCTCCCTTGGTCCAAATCAAGGGAGCGAGGGTCTGTCCATATAAACTTCCCTCGTCCACTTGACGAAGTGGAACACACTCCAAAATGGGGACAGGGATTCTCAGAGGGGAAGTGTTTAGGGAAGTTTGCGAGTGCGTGTCTAAAACTGGAGTGGAACGCAGCCTATATGTGAAATGTGATAAAAATCGCATCTTTAAATGTAACTCAACATCTAAGATAAGGGGAAGGCCTAATGTTGTACTCCAAACACAAGGCTTTTTTCCACCTTGTGCACTGCAAAAAAATGACTTTCTTACTTAGTATTTTTTGTCTTGTTTTCAGTAAAAAAAAAAAAGATGTATTTTCTTGACGAGAAAAATGACCTAGGAAAATAAGTCTAGTTTTTAGACAAAAAATATAAACTTTAAGTAAATTAGTGCTTAAAACAAGCAAAAAAATCTGCCAATGGAATAAAAAAGATTCTTGAAATAAGCTTACTTTTTTCATAAACACTTAATTCAAGAAAATGTTACTTATTCCACTGGCAGATTTTTTGCTTGTTTTAAGCACAAATTCACTTAAATTAAATGTTTATCTTCGCTTAAATTTGAATTTTTAGATATTTTTACTAAAAACAAGACAAAAATACTAAGTAAGAAGTTTATCATTTTTTTGCAGTGTGCATTCGGTTTTGATATCTAGAATTACATGATTATTAAATAACTATTAAATAATAGCTTAAAATGTTTTGTGTTCACCACTTTTATTACATGCAATAAGACAATTTTCTTTGTCTTAATACACTTTTCATAAAAAGGTGAATTACTTTATCAAAGGTAAGAATAACATTTTGGCTCCATTATACATCTTAGCACAAACGCCATAGTCAATTTTAATAATAAAACAGAATTTCGCAAAAACAAAATTGTGGCCAGTAAAAATATTGAGTGGCTAATAACTTCGGAAAACCACTAGCCACAGTGCCTGGTAAGCAAAAAAAGTGCAGGAACAGACCATTTTATTTAAAGTCACTATGAAACAGATGTAGCAACTGTCTTATTTTCTCTGTCTCTCTCATATATTTGAGTGAGACAGCTTCTGAAATGAGAATAAAAGGTAGGATGGGACTTGAATTTGTTCATCGAAAACTGATTGGATCGTTAGAAAGAGGGCAAGTTGCTATGTGCTGCAATCTTTTTCCGCCCTCCTGCCATTCCGGAAGTAAAAAGAGATTGTGAGGAGGGTAGGAGATTTGCATTTTTGATTAAAGATTATGAAAATACCCCAATATTCAAAAAAAGTTTTTAATTTAACTTCATTTTAACTTTAATTAAAATGTCTTCTCTTTAATGCCTCTATATTATGTTATGTATTTGAGATCCATTATAATGATTCTTTTGTCTTAGAGATTGCTCTCCAGAATGATGCACTGATGTTCTGCAATCCTGAAGCACCCAGCGTTCTAGATCCAGATCAAAGCTTTCATGACTGCTCTTCTACATGCTCTGAATTACAAAACCACAACATTACCAAACCCCTTCCTGATGCTCATGCTCAGATCTCTAATATGTCTGAAAGTTCTCAGGAAGTTCCTCAGCCAACCGAGCAACTTTCAGAGGAACCTACCTGCAGTAAGAAGCTGCTTCACATATTTCATACACATATTATATCATGTACAATATTTGCCTCTTATATGAATAATTATGCATTCTCTTTTTTTTACCAAAAGTGCCTCTACATGACCACGGAGCTCACCATACATCCCAGCGTACTCCTGCAGGATCCAGGTTCAGAAGACACCTCATCAATGTGATCCAGGACCTTCTGGCTCCAGCCCTCATTTTGGCTAATGGTCTAGTTCTCCTGCTCATCAAACCACACTGCCATCGTCCTCATTCAGACTGTCATCCTCTGGTCTATTTTGACACAAGCTTTTCCATACTGGTTGTGCTTGTTTTATTAGCTACTGCCCTGCCAAAGCTCTATCGCTATGGGCTGCTGGTGCTACAGGCAACCCCGCTGCACCTGTGCATCAATGAGGTGAGGGATTCCCTTGCTGGTGTGCCAGGTGTACTGTCGGTCCACGAGTTGCATGTGTGGCAGCTTTCAGACACGTTTGTGGTGGCATCTGTGCATGTCCACTGCCCCAAATGGCTGAATGCAGACGGGTGTTCAGATCTAATGGTCAAGATCACAAGGATGCTGAGCACTTTCGGTATAAACCATTGCACTGTGCAGCCTGAATTTCTTCTTTCAGACATGAGTGATGATGATGTAGTGAATAGTGATGAGGCTGGACAAATAGTCAACTCAGGCTGCAGCTTGCGCTGTGGGCAGGAGTGTGCGGAGAAGCTTTGCTGCTCATCTCGGGTAGAGAGATCATGCCTTCACCAACATGACAGTGTCACCTCCTTCAAGAAGGACCTGAGCGTTGTCTGTCCACAGGAAGAGAGTTTCTGCTCTCCAGCACCCTCTAGTGTTAGCAATACTGAAGATGATGTGATTATTGAGAACACATACCTGTGAATGAACATTGAACTAAATAAAAATAATAAAAACTATAACGTTTGTTTAAGCCTAGTTAATTTGTGAACTAACAGATACTTATGTTTATTAAAAATATTGTAGAAGGTGCAGTGATATCAACAACAAATACATGTGACTAATACAGCAAGAGGTTAAAAAGGAAGAAAGAATAAAAAGATACAAAATATGTCCATTAAAAAAGTCCTAATAAATACATTTTAGGTACATTTGGTACCCTACATATATCTGAAAACGTACTTGATCACCAAATCAACACATTTTTGAAGACTTCTTTAAGCATTTGGCTTAATGCTTTGATGCCTATATCAGGCTCAACATAAAGGACTAACGTGAGAGACATGCGGGCCAGTAAAAAGTATTGTAACCCTCAGTAACTAAAATATATTTTCATCAATGTATATTATTTAACATCTTGGAAGTAGACATTTACTTGGGTAAAACATGACGAAAAAACGCTGCAATATTTTGCACAGTTTGCTGTCAGTTTACAGGTAAAGCAGAAAAGTTGGTAGCCTTTTTTCGTTGGAACAATTATATTTGACTTTTGAATTATTATTTTTAAATATTTGAAACATTTTTTTATTGGGGCCAGAGAAAATTTTGGCAGGGCAAATGAAAACCTGAACCACTGGCCCGAAAGGGCAAGTATAAAAAAAATATTTACGTTGAGCCCTGCCTATATAGCCTAACATTTAAAAGCTTTTATTTTGATATTTACAGTAAAACAAAAAGTAAAGTTTTCATAAACGAAATACTTTTATTATAAAAAATCAGTAAAGTACTTATTAGTTAATTAGGTTACAAAGATATTTTGACCAAAAATGGAGAAATTTAGATCACGATTTAAGATTTAGTTTGTTTTTATTACACACTTTTATTTTGAAAAACAAAATATCGCATTTCCGCTAGCCACATTTCTCCACAGCTTCCGCTGTTCTTCTGTTTAGTGAGACAGTCCAGAACTAGAAACTCGTGTTTTTATTATGCAGTTTATGTTAACACTTTCTTAATTTTCCGAAATGACATGAATGTTTTATCATGGCGAGGATTGGGGACATCATTCATCTGAACGTCGGGGGAAAAAGGTTTGTTTATTAAATCAGCTTCATATCCTGTTAATAATGACAAACTTTATAAAGATAAACATTTAATTATACTTTACATTAGAAACTTGACGGTAGGTTTTATAACGTCCAGTTGACTACACCAACGATTACTTCTTTTATTTAGTCTATTATAAGTACCACCATAAGGCATTATAAACATCTGCATACCTATACAAGCAGTAAGGCCCTATTTGAAAGGATAGAAACTACAAAAAGTAGTTCAGATTGATTCTTGTAAACGTTTTGTTTAACGCCAGTATCTGTGACGCAATGCTGACCTATTTTTAAACAGGTTCAGTACCTCCAGACAGACCCTGACGTGGGTTCCTGACTCATTTTTCTCAAGGTTTGTAACGTTACTGTTTGTAAGTCTCAGTATCCAAGAGTCTGTACATTACTGTACATTATGTTTTGACTTAAATGTCTGGATGAATAGCTAACTAAAGGTGTATATATATCTTTTGTCTAGTTTGTTAAGTGGGCGGATATCGACATTGAAGGATGAGACTGGGGCGGTAAGGTTTCATTTTTACTCTGACCGGATGTCCACCCTTGTTAAAAATACTCTTACACAATATTTTTTTAGTAATCCTATTGCAATATTTCCTACTTTCAGATTTTCATAGACAGGGATCCATCTCTTTTTGCTACGATCCTGAATTTTCTGCGCACTAAAGAGCTGCACCCAAGGTTTGCCCAGCATTGCTTTTTATTTCCTTAAACAAAAAACAAAAAGTTTAATTCAATGTTAGTTTTAAATGGCATGATACTGTTTTTATTCCAGGTCCATAGATGTTCATCTGTTAATGCACGAGGCAGAGTTTTATGGGATCACTCCACTAGGTAAAGTCGAAAGTGGGATCCGGATTTAGGCCACATTTATATTGCCTGATTATTATAATTAAATTACCATGTACCACATGTCATGTTTGGTATTTCTATTTAATTACATTTCTGTGTTTCTAGTGAGAAAGCTGCAGTTGTGTGATGAGTTGGATCGCTCCTCTTGTGGGAACGTCCTGTTCAATGGCTACCTGCCACCACCAGGTGAACACCACAGGGGTTTTACACCATATAGTTAAAGAAAAGACACAACAGTTTCCTAAAAGAAGTAGGGATGCACAGAAAGGAAAATTCTTGGCCGTAGTCAAATTAAACGAAACACTCGGCCAAATACCAAACAATCTAACCATTTTTTTATTGCACGGTCTAGCATGAGCAGTGGGAGAGAGTGAGACGGCAACATGAGCATAACAGAGTAAAAAAGCTTTTTGTTAATAAACATTTTATTTCTCATATAATATAAGCGTGTTTATCATTGTAGGACTTTACTGGTTCTAGGAAGTTTTTATTACATACTGCTGATGCTCTTCGTTGTTCCTCTTCTAAAGGAGAGCTAAAGTCTCTTGTTCTCCGTGCTTGTGAATTCAGCAGACAAATACCCAGGATCATCGCCGCTGCCGTGTCTTTCTCATACGCTGCATGGTGTTCAGGATGTCTTTATTTTAAATTATAAACGAAACTTGTAGTATGTTTTCACGTCTTGACACTTTAAAATGCTTTCACCAACATGTTTGCTGCATTTGCACGCCTTTGACTCTGCGCTGGTTTGCTATTTGATTGCGTCATCAAAGACCTCATTGTTCGGTAAAATTTTTTACAAGTAAGTCTTTTTACTTGTTCGGCCGAAAACAGTGAATGAGTATTTTCGGCCGAATAATTTCGGTTGCAGAACATTCGGTTTATCCCTAAAAAGAAGCTATATAGTATATAGTCATAATGCTTTATATATGTGTGTATGTGTGTGTGTGTGTGCTACAGTGTATCCAGTGAAGCGCAGAAACAGGCACAGTGTTGCAGGTTCACAGTTCCCTGGTGGGCGTGCAGGACCTGTAGAGAGAGCACCTGTGAGGAGAAGTAACACAATGCCACCTAACCTGGGCAATGCTGGCATATTGGGCAGAGCTGTTGTGGAGGAGCGAGTGCCAGGTCAAGATTCTGCATCATTTTTAGTTTCTCTGTGTTGTGTTTTTCTTTTACTTCATATATGAATATTATTATTTATTTATTTTTCACACCGTTTTATTCTTATTTGCTGTTTGGTTTCTGTTCTACCTAGTTGTTACCCTATCTATGAAATCCAGGCTAAAGTCCCATAATCTAATCGTGAGATTAGGAGCATCTAAGTTTGATTTCAGACGTTGATTTCACATTTAATAACATTTTTGACATGATCTTACTCAGTCAATATTACAGATATCAAGGTTATATTTTTGCTGAATGTTCTTTACATTATGTATGATGATTTTATGTACAAAACAGTAAATTGTTAATTATTTGAATGTTATAGTTATTTAGCTGTTTTGATTTATTTCTTGAATGGTGTGATTTCTGTTCTCAGGTCCAGTCTCTGATCCAGGAATGGTCCGAATCATATGCGGTCATCATAACTGGATTGCTGTGGCCTACACTCAATTTGTGGTCTGTTACAGGTAGGCGTCCTGTACTAATAGAAATGTTTTTGATGTACATAGGGGGTGTTTTTTTTTTTTACATTGTAAGACCATTGTTCTGTTCTCAGGGTTAAGGAGTCTACTGGATGGCAGCAGGTCTTTACGAGCCCACGGCTGGACTGGGTGATCGACAGGGTTGCTCTTAATGCTAAAGTCATGGGCGGTTCACTTGGGGACAATGATAAGATGGTGGCTGTGGCATCAGGCACAGAGATAATATTATGGGCTATCTGTCCTGATGGAAATGGCAATGAAATCGGTAGGAATTCTTGGTTTAAATCTGTTTACAGTTTACAAACTAGTGCTGCATAACAATTAATCGCAACAAATTGTGTGCAGAATATTTTTTGTTTGTTTACATTATGTGTGTGTACTGTGTATAATAATTATGTATTTTATATTTAGTTTTTATATATAATCTAATATATATATAAAAACTAAATATAAAAAATACATAATATATTTATTTATATGTTTATATGTATATACACATGTAAATATTTCTTAAATATATATTATATAATTATTATGCACAGTACACATATATGATGTAAACAAAAACTTTTATTCTGCAAATGATAAGTTACAATTAATTGTTATGCAGCCTTATTACAAAAATAGTTCCCTACAGATAGCAAAATCAGCTTAATAAAAGTTTGTTCTTCATTGATAAGAATCTGTTTGTGCAGGTGTGTTCAGTCTGAATGTGCCGGTGGAGGCTTTATTCTTCGTTGGAAATCAGCTCATTGCCACCAGTCACACGGGTAAAGTGGGAGTTTGGAACGCTGTTACTAAACACTGGCAGGTAATGTCAAGCTCAAACGCTTTGTGATCTCAACATTTCCTGCATTTGTTAATGTCCGGATGAAACGCATTTAATGTCACATCTGAATGCAATTGATGTTGTAATGAAGTGAGCAGTTCTTATTTCCTAATGTGTACTCCTAATCTGTCTTTATGCAGAACCAGGATGTGGTTCCCATCAACAGTTATGACACAGCTGGCTCATTCCTCATTTTGGGCTGTAACAATGGATCTATTTACTACATAGGTAAATGTCATATGCGACCCTTTCTGTGAAATCAAGGTAAAAGTCTCATAATCTAATTATGAGATTTGGAGCATCAAAGTTAGAAGTTTTTATTGATTGATGTTGTCTTTATGCTGTGTACATACCAAACACTGTTTCAAAGTTTTGCGAGTGTAGATTATCCGCACAATTTTCGCTTCAAATGTGTCTTCCACGCAAGTTGATACAAAGTTAAAGGTTGTGTGTGTACATTTTAGCGGCTTCTAGTGGTGAAATTGTAAACTGCAACCAACAGCTCACCCCTCAGTTTCAAAACGCATAGGGTACCCGCCACAGGACAAACATGTCGTCGTCTTAGTCAATGGCCCTGTCCCAAATGGCGCACTTCATGTGGACTTTTGGTCTCGTGGCCTTAAATTGCATGTGATTGCTTAGTCTATGAGTCCGTAGGCCAGTGTTCTTCACTCCCAATCCTGGAGAGCCGGTGTCCTGCAGAGCTTAGCTCCAACCGTAATCAAACACACGTACCTGTAATTTTCTAGAGATCATGAAGACGACATTGATTAGCTTTCAGGTGTGTTTGATTAAGGTTGGAGCTAAAGTCTGCAGGACACCGGCTCTCCAGGGTTGGGAGTGAAGAACACTGCCGTAGGCTGTCCCATCTGTCATTTTTACGCTTCGAAATGTGCTCATCAGTGGCCTCTTTGCACCTTTGATGCGGTGAAATTAAGTCACAACCTCGAACTTCGAATTTAAAAATGGAATCGTCGATGCTGCCATGTCCCCATGTCACGTCCGGTCGGCTTACCAAGCGGAAAAAAACACATGTGTTGAGTGCTGCGAGTCAACCTCTTCTAACTTCGCTAGCTACAGCCAGATAAAGGATAGCATGACAGATGCAGGAGACACCACGCAAGCTGCTCTTTTCATGGGAAACAAAAACCATCTGTGCCAGGACCGGTCGTTTCTTTGAACTGAGATCTGTTTAAGTTTCACAAAAACTTATTTCACTTGCTTAAGAGTTATGAAAACAGTATTTAAACATGACTTATTGGAGTATAGTCTCACAATCTCGACTGACTGTAATAAAAGCGCGTTTTAAGCAGGAATGTTCATCTGACAGGAAGTTTAGTTTTATCAGGTATGTGCGTGTATCATATTTTTCCACTGGCAGCACGACTAACATGGCAGGGCATCTCCGGGTTCAAGGTCAGATATTATATTTCATAAAAGGCTAGTCTAAAAATGACATGGCAACCTGTTCTTTAAAAAAAAAAAGTAAAAACCAAGAATCAAATCGAACCGTGACCTTACAATCGGAAAAAGGTAATCGAATCGAGGATTTGGAGAATCGTGACACCCCTAGTCAATAATAAAAATATCAGGTTTATTTTTTCACTTTATATACTTTACATAAAGTTGTTTCGTGTATCTGTCCAGATGTCCAGAAGTTTCCATTGCGGATGAAGGATAATGATTTGTTGGTGACTGAACTGTATCGAGACCCCAGTGAAGACGCTATTACCGCTTTAAGCGTCTACCTGACACCCAAAACAAGTACGACCACAGCCAACCATATCACACTCTTTATCACACACACACAGTCAGACTAGTGTAATATTGCAGGTACGGCCTACATTAGGACTTGATCACTAGCACAGTTTTTGGATCTAACATCTATTCATGTGCTTTTGTGTTTGTTAGGTGATAGTGGGAACTGGATTGAGATAGCGTATGGTACTAGTTCAGGCACTGTACGTGTTATAGTGCAGCATCCAGAGACCGTAGGATCTGGTCCACAACTCTTCCAGACATTCTCCGTACACCGCAGCCCGGTTACTAAGATCATGCTGTCTGAGAAGCATCTCATCTCTGGTAAGTGAGAGAGATCACTTCTGTTCAAAAGTCACTTACTCATTGTTATATTTTGACATTTAAGAGTAATAGTAAACTCCTTAAACAGTTCATTTTAAAATTGTTTTGTAATGAAGTCCGCCGAAAACTCAAACTACATCTTCTTTTGTGCAGTGTGTGCTGACAACAATCATGTCCGCACATGGACGGTGACGCGTTTCCGAGGTATGATCTCCACCCAGCCTGGCTCCACCCCCCTTACTTCCTTTAAGATCCTGTCATTGGACGATATTGATGGCCATGGAGGCTGTGCTGCGGGAACAGAAATAGGTGAGGAAAAAAAAGATCCAACGGCAGATTAAAGTATACAGCATTTCATATGTGACCCTAGACCACACAACCAGTCATAAGGATTCATTTTTTTAAATGTGGGGTGCATGATCTCTGAAAGCCAATGTTGACATTTGAAATCACCTAAACAAACACGCCCCTACCCCAATAGAATCTGGACCTTCTTTTGATATACGCAACCCAGGCAGCGATGTCTGTTAATAGACACGCCCCTTACTGCTGATTGGCTACAAGTGTGTTTTGGTGCTCCGCCCGACTCCCTTTTCGACTCCAAAGCATTTCTCAAACAATCGTGCAGCCCACCTTTAAGTTCAATTTTTAAATAAATAAGCTTTTTGTTGATGTATGGTTTGTTAGGATATGTCGAGATATAACTTTTAGAAATTCTGGAATTTTGAGGGTGCAAAAAATAAAAATATTGAGAAAATCGCCTTTTAATGTTGTCCAAATGAAGTCCTTAGCAACACATAGTACTATTTGAAATAAAAAAATTTATATATTTATGGTAGGAAATTTACAAAATATCTTCACTTAATATCATAAAAAAATATAATTTTGACCCATACAATAATACATTGTATGGGTCGAAATTATAATTTTTTTTATGGCAAAATCATTTGTTGGCTATGACTACAAATATACCTGTGACTTTGGACTGGTTTTGTGATCCAGGTTGACATATGACATTTAACTCGCCATTTTCGATTCTGGGTTGTGGTCAAATGAGTTGACTGTTGTTTGCGTGCTCAGGTCCGTATGGGGAAAGAGACGAGCAGCAGGTGTTTATCCAACGTGTGGTTCCTGACACCGATAAACTCTACGTGAGGCTCTCCTCCAATGGGAAAAGGTCAGTTTAATATAATGTAATATAAGTGTTAATGTACTACATTGCAGCTCATGTGTTTTAACGGTCTAATTTTTCTGCAGGGTTTGTGAGGTGCGGTCGGTGGATGGGACCTCCATTACGGCATTCGTGGTTCATGAATGTGAAGGATCCAGCCGCATTGGTTCCAGACCCCGCCGGTACCTCTTCAGTGGTCATAGTAACGGCAGCATCCAGATGTGGGACCTCACAACGGCAATGGAGATTGCAGGAAAAGTAGATATTAAAGGTGATTGAAGGGAAGACGCTTGGTAGACGCTTTTATCCGAAGCGACTTCCAGTTCATTCAGGTTACCAGTAGTACATGCATTTGCTGAAAATCAAACTAGCGCAGTGCTAATTGAGCCAGAGAAAATCCAGTGTGCTACTTAGTATAGTGTCCAGTTTGTTTGATCATCTTTATTTGTGTTTGTACAATAGCTCTTGGTGGTCCGACTGAAGAGGAGCTTTTGGAATTGTTGGACCAATGTGATCTTGCACTGACTCGAACCCCAGATATGAGTCCTGCGGTCTCTCTCACACATTCCTCTCGCAACTCTACCTGCAGGTACAGCAAGGGATATAATAATTAATGCTTCTTCTTTTAAGTAAATAGTTGGCACTGAATGCACTGAATGCTTATTTCGATTCTCTCTCATGTCCTCAGTCTGCAGTCCCAGTCGAGTGAGAGCGGCCGAGCTGGCGCTGGTTTCCGGAGTCCTATTCCTCTTAATGGCAGTCTGCCTCGCCACGCCCCTTTAGTACCCCTCAGCAAACCTCGCGACCTACCGTCCCACCTCGGCCTCAGCCAGTCCTCTCTCGCCAGTAACAACAGCCCCCATTCAAACCGGGCCCCGCTGGAACGGGAGAAAGACCTGGGAGCTATCCGGAGAGGAAGCTTCGTAGAGCGCTGTCAAGAAAGAGCCAAGTGCTCAGATATGGGCGGCCTTGATCCCGGGAGGCGGAGTTTAGCGGTATGCAGTGAGCTTGAAGCGCGACTGGGCCTCAGGATGCAGTCTCCGTTCCCCGCCCTGCCAGCGGCCTGCTCGTCAACTCCAACGTCATCATCAGCAGTGTCAATGAGAAGACCTGCTCCTGGCACACCAAGCCCCACCCCTTCACCAGTCAGTCCATCGAGATCACAAACCTCCGTGTCTCCGAGACGACCTCTCACATCTCCAACCAATGAGGCCACGCCCAATGAGAACGGGACCGGCCATGGCCGTGAAAGCCCCGCCTCTCCACCTTCCACCAGCCCTAAACCTCATATGAATGAAACTAGCTTCTGATGAAGAAAAGACTATGTCTTCCTTGTGTCTGAGTGCCTTATTTAGAGACATTAAGAGAATATGTTGCATGTAAATGATATATCCACATTCCATAAGACTTAAAAAAAGAAGACAAAAAAGTCTGTAATAATTAAAATAGGATAAATTATAATTTGTATCCAAAACTGCTGTTAAACAAAGGATGCTGAACTTACAGTTGACCTCAATGAGAAACTTGTATAGAGAGTTAACCAACAATGTCTGCAAATACAGTAGATGAGAGACTATCAGCAGTTTACATTAAACCTGACAGGAGTGGGTTGTTGTGGGTAAAGCAGACAATGCTGCTGGTGTGCCATTGAAACAGTAAACGGGCTACTAATGTATACTAAAAACATGAATTACATTATGGGGCGGATTTCCGGACAGGGTTTACATCAGGGGTCTCCAACCTTTTTGTGAGCAAGGGCTACCACAATGGATAAAACTAACTGGAGGGCTACTTTTTTAAAAAATGTTTTAAAATTAAAGGGACAATAAGTAGGATTTACCCCCATCTAGTGGTAAAATTGTATTTTGCATTCAAATGAATAGTGCTCTCTAGCGCCTCGCTTTTCCAAATGCCTGTTGCAACTACGGTAGTCGTTATGTAATCACTGATCTCCTTGTCCGTTTCAGCTGGTTCATGTGTTCTGAATAGAAAACGCGTTTTGGAAACTAGTGCTTTTTGTCCCTCTCTGCTATTATAGTTCAAGCCTCCTTGGACTTACCCGTTCAATGTAAGTAAAGAGAAAAAATTCTAAGCTTACAAAGAAAAGTCAGATCACTGGCAGAGATCATTTGACACCAACGAGGACATATTTATGAATAAAGACATTGATTTTGATTAATAAAATACTTAAAACCCTACTTACTGTCCCTTTAAGGCAGCTCAAACATGCATTTTAGTCTGGGATTAGGATAAGCCCTGTCCAGGAAACAGCCCCTTTAAGCATTTGTATTTAAAATCTTAAACCACATGATCTTGGATTGGGATGTCTACCTTACAGTGTATCGGTTCACATGACTATTTTTGTATTATGAGCATGAAACGTCGCTGTAAATGTACAGCTGCTTTTGAAGTTTAAATTTGTGCTTTCCATTTAATACATTGTCATTTACGATTACAGATCTGGTATTGTTGCCAGCTATTGGCACGGTATATATTGATTTCCACCCCAAAGAGGAATTGTTTAGGTGTTGCAAAAGAATGATGAATCTTCATTTGATTGAACTGAAGTTGAATTCTTCCACAACACAATAAAACATCTTCGTATTATAAGTTTGTTTGTTCATAACGCTTTGAAAAAAGAACTCTTCAAAATTCCAAAAATAATTTATTTTCATATAAACAGCTGTAGATTTTTTAAATAAATTAAACAATAAATAGAAAGGCATATTGCTTCATACTTTAGCATGAAAACACACTACAGGCATTGTGTTTACACAGTATTATTGTGTACTGTACTTTTGACTTCTGCAGCATTTTTGCAAAAATAAAGCTTTGCCATCACAAAAACACATTTTTTACAAATTCCTTATTTTAGATCAGTGTTTCTCAAACTTGGGTGGCCCCCCTTGCGAGGAATGAGACGGTGCCAGGGCGACCCCAGTTTTATGACATTTTATAAAATACTTGAATTTATCATATATTCTATGCAATTAAACCTCAGAAAAAATAAATAAGGTAAATAAAAAAAAACAAGACTACCAATCACCAGCAAAAAAATTATAATTTAATATGTTCTGTTTAATTTAAATTCTAAGTTTGAGATTTTATGTTTTATGTAATAAAGTTTAATGTAATGAATTTCCTTTGCGGCAGCTATCTTTGGGTAATGTAATTGCATCCTACACAAAAGGGGAGGGGGGCATGCCAAAAAGTTTGAGAACCACTGATTTAGATTGACAAATTCTAATGAATACAAAAATTGTTGATATTTCAAAATCATAAAAAACAATGCATCAACTTTATTGCCAACACCATATCAAATGATAATCTCCTTGAAATTCATACAAATCAAATAAATAAATAGTAAAATATCAAGATTGTGCATCACTGAGAATGAAATAAAAGGTACAATTCACAAAAAATAGGCAGCACACGACTCTGGGCTGAATCTGCATTAGCTCCGGGCCGAAGTCAGCGGATCTGGGGCCACATTTATAAAGCGTGTGTACGCACAGATTTGATCATAAAGTGTGCGTACGCAAAAATGCATATTTATAAAAACTGTCTTTGACGTGGAAAAGTGCTTAGCGTCACATCAGGGTCTGAGCAGACGTACGCACTTTTGCTTGTCTGATTGCTGCAGGTTTTTGGAAATATAAGCCATTATTGCTGCTCGAAAAAGGTTTAAATATTGACAAGCGCTCTTTTATATGTCTATGAAATTAATAAGGCGTCGTTTAAAGGCGGAGAACTGAAACTGCTCAGCTGCGCACAAGTTCAAGATCATTTGCGATTTATAGATTTCACATCTGAAAGAAAGGGTTACGAGCATTTCCTGTACGTACGTTCGATTTATGAATCACGTTTGCATTTTTAATAAATGATCGTAAGATCAAATGTAGCGTGCTTTCTACGCAGCATTGTATAAATGGGGCCCCTGGTGCAGCTCCGGCCCAGAGTCGTCTGCTGTCATGTTTCATTCACCTTCATATTGTGCTTTTAGAAAATGTGTCAGCCACTAGCGCTCAATTTTTGTGTTCCTTGTAAAAGGGTTTCTAATAGGGGTTTAAAAACATGATGTTTGGTGACTAATGATTGACAGAGGTTTCATTTTTGGTGACTAACAGGGTCCCTCTCATCTTCAAGTGCAAGTTTAGCTGCCTAAGTCTTCCATAAAATCGCTCTAACTCTTCCTGACGCATGTTTGAAAAATCACTCCATGTAGTCTCCATGTATGCGACTTGGTCGAGGACAAACTCTTCACTGTGAAGGTTTAGCCTCCCTATAATAAAATCTCTGGGCTTTTTATCCTTGGCATTTATCACGCAGTGCCTTCCTTCTAAACCGATCTAGCCTAGATCTTGGCATCCAGCATCTCCAGAAAGAGTTTGTGCATTGGAACGTGGCCTTCAGTGTGCAGCCGACAGAAGCAGCGCACGGCTCTGTGAGCGGTCTGCCGTAACAGGGGCAGGGTCATGAGCAATCTCCCGGCACGATGAGGCTCGGAGGGTCTCTGGCTGCCCTCGTAGTCCTGGAGGGCTTCGTGAAGAGCATCCTGAAAACTCTGTAAGGCATCTGCGCTCTCTACGTTCTCTGCATCTGAAAGAAAATGAGAGTCAAGGTCAAACTGGGCTCTTGTGTCCGATTGAGAGTTAAACCCTCTTTTGTGTTTACTTTAAACCACATTGTCCAACCTTTGATGCGTAATGGACTTGCCAAGGACATCTTTTGTATTTGGTTATGCTCAGTTAACAGGAAGGACCCCTGATGATTTTTATATCTAATTTTTTTGAGCAGTGTTTGTCTCCAAAATGCCCTGCGGTCAGATGCAAGCCGAGAGACGAGACTAATGGTTTTATTATTTAGGGAGTCAGCAATCGATGGATTTATTGATCTGAGCTCAGCACTGCTTTATCCATATTGATTGTTTTTTTCTTGGTCAATGAGTCTGCAACTTAAATGGGTACTAAAATGAATTTGAATCTCACAGATACAAGTTACAAACACATTTTAAACACAGCACAGTTTAATCTATAAACACTGAAAATATTGATAATAAAGAATGAATGAAGAATAAATAAAAGGTGTTGTATTGGCTAATTTGGATAACAGGAAATCATGATTTTTGGCTATATAAGACTTTTACAGAAAATATTATATGGTTATGGCCTGTAACATCTTAATCCATAGCTATGTTTACACCCACCTATGTTTATGTACATATTGGAAATGCGCATAAAAACGCTTTATGGAAACGGGTGATTCTCGCGAAATTAGACTTGCGAGGGGGTCATAAAAATGTGATAATAAAAGTAAATGCTATCAAAATAATAAGCATACAGTTATAAACATGATTTCAAATGACATCTTACAAACCAATTTTGTTGGTTTTTCCACATTTAAGGGGAAAATTTTAATTTACGCAACATGTCCTTGACTGGATTTGGGTTGTTTGACATGGAAATATTTATAATTAAAAAATAAAAAGCTTCAGTGCATGTTATACTATAAACATTTACAGTAAAGAAACATGTGCTGATAATTTGTAAATGTAAAGACAATAATATTTTCAATCTAATTTTCAATCATTGTTTAAGCCCTCAATTACTAACATTTTCAAAAAAAAAAAAAAAAATAGTTGGAAGAGACATAATTGACTGTAACACTCAAGATGGCTACCAGGTAAGCAGTTCTTATTTTTTCTCTCCAGATAAAAGTTAAAATTTTGTTTGTCATAGTAACTTTTTAGTTCTCATTACCTAAACATGAGTTTGTAAATGCATATATTTAATGTAATATCATATTGTGGTAATGATCATTTTTGATAATGATATTCTAAAAAATTTAAATAATTCTAAAGGAAATATTTTTTAAATCCTCTAAAAATAATGCTTATAGTAAGTTCATAAGAAGAAATCTTATATGTGATGATAATCTAAAAAATGTAAATAATTCTATAGGAAATATTTTTTAAATCCTCTAAAAATAATTCTTATAGTAAGTTCATAAGAAGAAATCTTATATGTGATGATAATCTAAAAAATGTAAATAATTCTAAAGGAAATATTTTTTAAATCCTCTAAAAATAATGCTTATAGTAAGTTCATAAGAAATAATCTTATATGTGATGATAATCTAAAAAATGTAAATAATTCTAAAGGAAATATTTTTTTAAATCCTCTAAAAATAATTCTTATAGTAAGTTCATAAGAAGAAATCTTATATGTGATGATAATCTAAAAAATGTAAATAATTCTAAAGGAAATATTTTTTAAATCCTCTAAAAATAATGCTTATAGTAAGTTCATAAGAAGAAATCTTATATGTGATGATAATCTAAAAAATGTAAATAATTCTAAAGGAAATATTTTTTAAATCCTCTAAAAATAATGCTTATAGTAAGTTCATAAGAAATAATCTTATATGTGATGATAATCTAAAAAATGTAAATAATTCTAAAGGAAATATTTTTTAAATCCTCTAAAAATAATGCTTATAGTAAGTTCATAAGAAGAAATCTTATATGTGATGATAATCTAAAAAATGTAAATAATTCTAAAGGAAATATTTTTTAAATCCTCTAAAAATAATGCTTATAGTAAGTTCATAAGAAATAATCTTATATGTGATGATAATCTAAAAAATGTAAATAATTCTAAAGGAAATATTTTTTAAATCCTCTAAAAATAATGCTTATAGTAAGTTCATAAGAAATAATCTTATATGTGATGATAATCTAAAAAATGTAAATAATTCTAAAGGAAATATTTTTTTTAAATCCTCTAAAAATAATTCTTATAGTAAGTTCATAAGAAGAAATCTTATATGTGATGATAATCTAAAAAATGTAAATAATTCTATAGGAAATATTTTTTAAATCCTCTAAAAATAATGCTTATAGTAAGTTCATAAGAAGAAATCTTATATGTGAAAAAAAATGGCTTCAAGGGCTTTTAAAAAAAATCTGATGCTGGATACCTTCTAAGTCTGGATTTCGTGAGAATCGCCCAAACGTCAAGATGCGCATAAATAAAAATGATGTATAAGTGATAAGAAAACATTTGCGTGAACTACAACTGAAACAGTAGGCATCATTTCATGTGCATTTTAAACTATCGCATCAAAAACAAGTGATGGAAACACAAAAGTTTTTAAGAAAGAAAAAGTTTTTTACACTCAAGGTGTAGAGGTGAGACTTGTGCGAAAAAGAGTAAATGCAAATAATGGGAGATGGAAATGCATCTGCCAAATATATTCTGATGTAACGAACATTAAACCCACGCTACCATCATTCGCTCAAACAACTTGATGGAAATGCACCTAATTCACATTTGTTTGTTTTTTCTTTGTTCGAATAGAAACCCAGAGAACCAAGTTATATATAAAAAATGTAACCATTTGTAAATAGCTGAAAAAATTATGGTTTGGATACCAAATTGTACCTGCACTTACATAATTACACAGATGTTGTAACAGATTTTAACTTATAGATTATAATGCAATCACTTATAAATACTTTATACTAACAACCAATATTAGTACTGTATATCGGTTTAATGTTGTGTATAATGTATATACAGTAGGGGTGAGCGGGTTTAAACTAACGCGGGGTTAATTGTAACGCAGCTACTTTACATATTTGTACAGGGCAGAGCAATCTGTGCTTTTGGTCTTTTTTTCTTACTTTTAGAAGATGATTTCCTGTGAATTTGTAAAAAGTTTTGATGTGTTTTGGATATGATATTGAACAAAGAGTGTTTTTGAGGCATACAAGTACATTTCTTAATCTTATATTTTTTTTCCGATTTCTAAGTTGGGTGTGTAAGTCACCAAATCCAACCTTATATTATTTTAATCACTTTCTTGTTACCTAAAACTCCATTTTGAAACATGTCAGCAAGTCCTAGTAACTGATAGCTGGGATTGAAAACATTTTTTACAATTAAACCTTCAATATACAATGATAATGAAATGAAAACAATGTAAATACTATTCATCAAAATGATAACTGTTAATACAATATCAGGGGAAATAACTCACAATTATCCTTTTTTGTCTTAATTGTGCAGCTCTTTCAAAAAAACTATTTATATGCATTGATGCTTATCATAGAGGGATGAATGTGTGGATATCTATCTATTATAGGCAAATATAACAATATCCACCTTTAGTATATAGAATTTTATTGAATTATTTGTCTTTTAATAAATTTTTTTAGCAGGTGTTACAACAAACCCTCTGTTTGTTACAATGAACCCCACCTATGGGGTAAGTAGTAACGTTTGCACTCCTGACACTTTTGGTGTAATTGTACGATAACAGTAGGTCCCACAAACAAACTTTAAGTGTTCATTTGTAGCAGATATGTGTGTGTTAATTGTGTAAAAAAAGATTAAATCAAACTGAAATATTTTTTGAATGATAGAGCGTTAGGTTGTGCCCCCGCTCTCCCCTATAAACACACCTGAGTTGGCCAGAGACATGGCTTTGAGAGTGACCATCTCCTCTTGGTTTAAGCCCATCTGTTGGTATTTGGAGGTGAGATGTCGGAGTGCCGTGTAGAGATCATGCAGTCCCATGGCGCTGCTCTGGCTCTCGTTGAGTCGCATGTTCTCTGCAAACTGAAGTTCGTCTGTTAAGCCCTGAGATCTCCACACGACGCCCAGCATTAAAGTCTCCATCCAGCCACTCTGAAGCAGGGCCATCTGATCCACCAATGACAGACCCGTGAATCCTAGATAACATAATACTGGATAAGTATATTTTAAAACTTGAAATGACTATTTTAAATGAACTGATCGTTTCCTATCTAGTTTATTCCAAAACTTGTATCCTGTTTACCTGGTATGTGTTTGGCCCAGCCTATCATCACCAGTAGTTCCCTGTTTAATAGGTCACATAAGGTCAGCAGTGTTTTAAGGTCACTGTCAGGGGTCGAGGGGTCCGGGGCAGCTCGCAGTGTAGCTGGTTCAGAAACTAGGAGCTGTGCGATGACTTTGTTTCCTGGAAAACAAAAGCTGTTTAGATGTTGGAAAGAATTTAACAATGCACAGCTTATGGAGACCTTTATTGATTATGATGTTAAATCCTTAAGCAGGTTAAATCCTGAACCCAACATAATCCTCAATGACAGTTTTTAATATTTGGGTTTTCCTTTGGTGCTGAACATATGTTACTATTTAATCAAAATAAACGTAACTCGGTATTTTCTCAGACTTACTGACTGATTTGCCTGGATGTGTGTAATGTGTTCTGGTGAAAACAGAGTTGTCTGAATCCAGCCGGCACTTGTACTTCTGTCTGCCGCCTCTTACACGGTCCATGCGCACACCTAAACACCAGGTTAATAAAATTGAGTGTTTATTTTAGAGAACAAAACATGTACTTATGTTCATGATCATCAGACTTTTAGAAGATATATAGATAACTGTTTGGTTCCAAAAGACTGAGACCATGTTAAAAACTGAGATTTAATATCATTTGTGACGCAGTACTGTGTTGTCATTTAAAGGGGAAATTTGTCTTTTTCCATGTTTAAGTGCTATAATTGGGTCCCCAGTGCTTCTATCAACCTAGAAAATGTGTAAAAGAAAAACCCATTAACTTAGTTTTGGTAAACCATTCTTTGCAAGCATGTGAAAAAATAGGTCATTGAAATCTGGCACCCCTTAATCGGCCCTATCCAACCACAGCACTGCCATTTAGTGCAGAGATCAGCTCATTTGCATTTAAATGGACAAACCAAAAATCGGCACAATTTTGCTCACGGCTACAAACTGGTAATTTCAACATGCTATAATAAATGATATATATGGTATTTTGAGCTAGAAATTCACATATATACTCTGGGGACACCAAAGATTTATTTTACATCTTAAAAAAGTATTGTGAAATGTCCCCTTTAAACAAATTGGATGTTAATTCCTATATGTATATTCCACTGTAATATAATTTGTAACGAAAAAAAAGAAAATAAATTTCTTAAAAATGTCATTTGCACTAGACTTTTAAAACTGTATAAGGACACACTGTAAAAAAAATTCCTTGTTGCATTTAAATTTTTTATTTTAAAAAGATTAATGTATTAAGTATTTGCAATGCGTTTCTGTATTTGTATGTGTTGTGAGTATTTGCAATGTGTTTCTGTATTTGCATGTGTTGTGAGTATTTGCAACGCGTTTCTGTATTTCCGACGCATTTCTATATTTGTATGTGTTGTGAGTATTTGCAATGCGTTTCTGTATGTGTATGTGTTGTGAGTATTTGCAACGCATTTCTGTATTTGTTTGTGTTGTGAGTATCTGCAATGTGGTTCTGTATTTGCAACGCGTTTCTGTATTTTTGTGTGTTGTGAGTATTTGCAACGCGTTTCTGTATTTGTATGTGTTGTGAGTATTTGCAACGCTTTTCTGTATTTGTTTGTGTTGTGAGTATCTGCAATGCATTTCTGTATTTGTTTGTGTTGTAGTATCTGCACTGCATGTGTTGTTAAACTGCTTTTCCTATTTGCATGTGTTTTCTTTTGTTGCAGTGCAGTGACCTTTTTTGACTAGTGAGGAGTTGCTATAAATTGTTGAATTAGCTAAGTTATTTTAACTGCATTTTAGAATTTATAGCAATACCTTACTAGTAAAATTTATTGTAAATTCAAGTTGATTAAATTAAAAAATAAAAGTGCAATTTTAACAGTGCATGTACCCAAGTAAGCAAACATTTAAACCTTTATTTTCATATAAACTTACCCTCTCTCATCATGCCTGCACGCAAACACTTCTGAAATCGACATGCCTGGCACGACTTCCTTCGTCTCTTAGTGATCTCACAATCATTTACCACAGGACAGCTGTACTCAATGTTTCCTGAAACATCAACAATCAAAACCTATTTACAATCTACACAGCACAGTGTAGTAGTAGTAGCAGTCAATATAAACCCCTTTCATAATTCGTACAGGTGAGAGACAGGAAATAAAGATGACAGTGATGCAGGACTTAAAAACTTTGACTCGTAATGTATTGAATACATCTGCCATTTTTATTTAAATCAGACTTCAAGTTCCACGCTTCACAAGCTGAGATTTTACACATAAATCCATAGGAGGCCAGACAAATCTCATGTATTGATTTATACAGCCTCATAGTTTAATAATAATATAATTAGAGTTACGAATATTGTGTTTTCCCAGGGGCCAGAACATTGACCGCATTAATGCAGAGAAGCAGATCCTGGAGTTCAATTTGATCAATGGATTTCTCTCAAACACAACACTAGACAAGTCTCTGTGGGATTAGACATGCATTAAGTGATTGAACACTTCAATATATTGATATGTTGTTAACACATGCCTACTCCTGGACCTTGTCTGCCCAAAGCCAAAGCCAATAAAAATGTTCCCTCCGCCAGGAACCCAGACCACTTTGCACAAAGAGACAAATTTTATCAGACAAATTGACACAATATTACATATACATTATACATAATACCTGTTAAAGTGATATCTTTGAGCTTGATTGATTAAGCTGTAAATTCAACAATGTCTACCATTATGTAAAACACTTTTGATGGTGAAAATGCTTTCCTACTGTGAATCACTAAAACTTTGAGAAGATACATTTATTGACAAAGGCATCAGTCTGTGTGCTACTGATGTGTTTTGATTAAAACAGCAGCACACTGAGTATTCACACACAAATCAATCTCAGGCAGTTACTTAACTGATGCAATATTGATCACTGCATTCATTAACAGCAGTGCTGATTTAAAATGCAGCGCAAGTCTCTGTCAAACACACACACACACATTCAAACACCTGACAAACTTTCATTATAATCCTTAACTAACATTAAACAACACTTAATAGATCAGTTGTTAAGCACAATACATATTCACTGTTGATCGTAAACTCTTTTATCTGAAGGCATATATGTGTAATATAATATACATATTTCTCTTGTCGCACATTTGATTTAAAACAAGTTTTTAAAATGTATGACTTGGAGTAAATTATGAAGACAATAAGAGAACTTCGATAATTGTTTAAAATTTACCTCATGGACTTCAAAAAGCTTTATTAAAATGTCGAGTAGGCCTACAGTTTTTCAGGGTGAAGGCAGTTAAAGATGCCCAACTATATGAAAAATATTAATCAAAGTTTTATGATATTTCAGACGAATAAAAAAATGCTAAAATGTTCATTTTAATTACCTATATAAAATAAATAAATTATAAAAATATATAGCCTATTATATAAATTATAAATATAGAATTTAAAAGTTTTAATAAAAAAATTAATATATAATAATATATTATATATGCAAAAAATATAATGATAATATATATTATTAATAATAATATAGATATTACAGATAGACAGACAGATAAAAGCTGATTACCTTGAATAGTTCTTTTGAAGAAGGCCTTGCAGGCCTCACAGGACGCGACGCCGTAGTGATAACCGGACGCGAAGTCTCCGCACACCAGACAGAGACGTTTGGGCCCGGGGTTCAGTGACGGGATGTAGTCGCAGCTGAGGGACAGAGGATTAAAGACGACAGAGCTGGAGCTGACCGGAGAGTCCGGGTTCACATGACTCTGTGAGAATAGACTGTAACCGCTGCTGTCCGAACTGCTGCCGGGGCTGAACGGGGTCGGGCTGCTGCTGTCCAGACCGAACAACGGGCTTCGCGGATCGGCTTTTACCGGCGGATCAGTGGGGGAAGGTGGATCATCGGTGGATGACGGATCCAAAAGGCTGTGAAGAGGGTACATTTATACATAAAGAAAGCTAATACGTGATGCTTAACAGAAAAGTTAGTCTGACGTATAAGTCAAAACTTTTAATAGCTCTTATAACTTTCCTGGAACACTTGATTCTGATTGGTCAGTTGTGACAAAAACTGACTGCAGGTCATCTTACATCGTACTAGTTAATGTATAACTCCGCTATTTCTTTTCTAATGCCAGGTTTGTTGCAAATGAGCTATTAAAATATTTTAAATCAATACTTTATATCCATTTATTTACTCATGTGGAAAGTACCAGTGTAATAACCAGGATAATGTACATCCAGCCGTTTGTTATCTCAAATTATGAAATGATTAGTTCTAGTAATTGATTCTGATAAACGAATAAATGGAGCAATAAAAACAATGTAAGTTAATTCAATGTAATTTTCTGCTTATCTGGAGCAACTTTTAATGTGGGGTTCCTTTTCGAAGTCCCTTTCAAGTGTGCAAAAACGCTGTTTGGGATTGCCTTCTGTTGCTGTACAGTCTGCCAGGACTATTTTTTCCAGCGGAAGGAAAACTTTTAGTGACCTTTTTACTTCATCAAAGTTGCTTTGATAGAATTTTTGTGCTTAAATATTTATATTGTGTGGTAACTGTTTTATAAAAGCAAAAAGGTAATCGGGGCTAGTGCTGTATCGTAAATAAGTCATTCACTTAGGCCTAAGTTATCCATGATACAACACAGCCCTCGTACCTTATTGCTACATAAACCCCTATATCAGTGGTTCCCAAACTTTTTCAGCGTGCGGCCCCCCTTGTGTACCGTGCATTCCTTCGCGGCCCCCCAAAGAAAATTTGTGACAAAAAACTGTTCTAAAACTCAACATTTTAATAAAAAAAAACATTAAATTATACAAATAAGTAGTGCTTTTGGTTAGCAGCCTTATTTTTTTAGGTTTAATTACACAGAATTCATGATAAATTAATGTATTTCATAAAATGTCATAAAACTGGGGCCCCCCTGGCACCATTTTGAGGCCCCCAGTTTGAAAACCACTGCCCTACATGGTGATCAGGACCCCACGTTAAGCAGATGGATGCACATGATCTCTGGCTTTATTATTCACATATTATCGAACATTTTTATTATAAATTGTTATGGCATGAAGTTATGCAGAAACATAAAAAGCATTGGATACATATTCTCTGTACATTGCAAAAATGGCAAATCAGGATGTTAGGATTAGAAACTGTTAAAAAAAGCAAAAATATTGATTTTTACACTCAAAGCTAATGCTAGGTTGTTTCAACCCTTGGGTAAAATATGGATGGTTGAGCCAAATATGGACTTTTAAGGTTAATTTAAACCAACAGTTGCGTTTGTGCATCTTTTACCTCACTATGGGTTAAAACAACCCAACATTTTGTAAAGTGTAGGTCAGAAATAGGTAATACTGGAATTAAAATCAGTCATTAATATTTTAAAATGACATGCAGTAATAAATAAGTTGCACATCGACATTAAACATATTGTTAAAACTTTTGGTGACATTAAATCTATTAGCTAATATGAACAAGAATAGTTATCATCATATATTAATCCTTGTTAATGTTAGTTATTCCCAATACAATTGTTCATGTTAGTTTATACTAATAGTTTATATTAACTTTTGATTTTAAAATGTATTAGTTCATCATTCAATTCCAGCAATTTATAATGAACTAAGATTAATAAATGCTGTAAATGTATATTTTTCATTGTTAGTTCATGTTAGCTAAGGCATTAACTAATGTTAATAAATACAATAAAACCTTTTGTAAAGTGCTATAAAAAAGTAAAGGCCAACTTACTCATGCTGGTTTAGAAAATGGAAGTTCTCACTCAGGCAAAACTCCTTTAGATCCATAACGTATTTTCCCCTGGGATTTGACTTTGAAATGTTTATGACTAAAAGATGAAGGATAGGTTGGAGAGAGAGCAGCAGAGATGAGAGAGAAGGAAGAGTACTGACACACTAACCAGGACCTTCACAGATTGAGGTTTATTTAACTGATGCAGTGGGTTGGGGCGGGGCCGAGCTGTCTAATCCAGATGCATGCTGATTAAAACCCTATTGATGAGTTCTCATAACTGACAGGTCAAATCCTCAAAAACAACAATACTTGCAGGCCGACTGCAAATCACTCGATCAAGGCCAAGTGATATTCATGGACAAAGTGAGGTTTCATAAAATGATATGCATCATTTCTAATGATACATGTTAAAGAATCAATTCAGAGGATAATTCAGATGAAAATCATAAAAATATTACTTTAAGCATGCATCATTTTTTGTGCTTTATTGATTTATTTATGGTAAACTTTTCCATTACATCCCAACACATTGCCTGTACTTCAGTGATCAAAGCACCACCCTACGTGTTTTGTTGTGTGTAAATAAATACAAGACATTCTGTATCTGCAGTTGGCTAAGAACACCAACAAACCTCTCCCAAAATCATTGTCATTTCCTTGTTGCTGCCTTCCTTGTTGGTAGTGTCCACTCTTGAGTTCATGGAGTTTACTCTGAGTACTAGAATAACAGGAATTCTGCATCACTAAAACATATAGTAAACACATAGTAAACATGGAAAAATCAGGTCAAATCATGTCTTCATTCATTATTAGTGAACATCAGTGTCAGATTTGTATTATGATATCTTCTTTATTTAAATGCTAATTTCATTAAATACTAATGTTTATAATGCAATTACAACAAAACTATTTAGTTGACATTTTTAGACGTATGCTAAGTAGTTCAGAATATTTAACTCCTATCCAGTTGAATTTTCTTTAAAGGAAAACATCACCGTTTTTCAATATTTTACTATGTTCTTACCTCACCTTAGATGAATTTATACATACCTATCTTTTTTCAATGCGTGCACTTAATCTTTGTACAGCCCGTCGTGAATGTGTTAGCATTTAGCCTAGCCCCATACATTCCTTAGGATCCAAACAGGGATGAATTTAGAAGCCACCAAACACTACCATATTTAACCATGTTTTCCCTATTTAAAGGCTGTTACATGAGTAGTTACATGAGTAAGTATGGTGGCACAAAACAAAACATGGCGAGTTTTTAAGTGGATAAAAAATGAGAACTATATTGTATGGCGGAAGAGCACTATAGTTTGCTCATTGTTATAGTAATAGTGTTGAGAATTCTGAGGTAGCAATGTGGGAGGAGCTATGTCTCCAAAGCTGCATTAAATTGTTAATTAGTGGCTCTTTGTTCAGTGTGACATCCAACAGCACATGGGGAGATTCAGAGTTGATGAGTCCTTGAATTTAAACCATACAACTCTGGTCTCATGATTTCTTGACTGACAATAAATGTCAAGGAACTGGATTATTTGGAGCTTCTGTGTTTTAATGGGCACACCATCCTGGTAACACTTTGCCTGAACTAGCTTCTATCCTTATCAGTAATTTATATGGTCCTTCGAGCCGGATAGGTTGCTAGGATGGAGAAAGATGATGTAGTGAGACCTAAACGGACAGTTAGACCTCCTAAATGGCATCAAGATTATCTACTCACTCAGCCAAGCGTACCCGCTTGCACACAAAGACCAAGGTCTGCTGATCATGTGTCTGTGGAGATGACAGAGGGAGCTTCCCTATCTGATACTAGAGCTGAGATGAGAATTCTGTCTGAAGATGTGCAACAAATAAAGGGAATGTTATCAGAACTTGGACAGTCAATGAGAGCTATGCAGCTAAGAGGCCAAAGTTCTTCCTTTTCTATTAGTTCTGATTGCAGTTCTACTAAAGCATCTCCTGTTGTTCACCAGACTAAGGTGGATGATATTAATAAAGTTCCTCTTGTCCTTGAATTGGGTGAATGTCTAAGACAACATGAAGCAAATAGAGATATTGATTCATCCACATTACCTCCTCGACTTAGTAGACAAAGTACTCTCCCTCCTCCGCCACGATCTATGTTGCCTACACCATTGCCACCAGATGGTAGAGTATCATTAGAGACTGGTTCCTCACAATGTCCTAATCTACCTATGTTAAATGAGTCTGCTAATTCTGTTCACTTAAGGGCACAGCTTTCAGAGAATCCTGTTGTTGCAAGTACGAGTCAAGTTCAGTTTGGTAATGGTCTCCCTTGGCCATCTTTACATCAACAGCCATTTAATCCAGTTTATCTGTGTAATGATCAAGCAACACGGAGCTATGGGCCTAGTTCTAGTCAGATGCAGAGTAATGCATGTTTTCCATGGATGCTCCCAAACTATCCTGCCCCCTTTCCTCCTCCTGTGTTGTATCCACCTTATGGTTCATTTGTCCATCCAAGCCATGCCTTTCCAATGTCAGTACCTTCATATAGTCAAGCTCCTTCTATGCCGCCAACTCATATTACAGCCCGTGCTCCCTTTCAAGGGCTTCCACAAATGGCTACTGGTAGTAATACTCCCCTACCTCAGATGTTGTCAGGTCCTCCATCAACAGTCCAAATTGGACATTCAAATGTAAGTCAACCTATATCAGCCTGTGTTCAGTCATCTTCAGCACTGGGCCCTCCTAGAGTCTCTGCGGTAGAAAGACCATCATTTCCGTATTTCAAAACTGATGATCCTCAAGAATTTGCAATGCTGAATATGGCCTTGAGAAATTTGCTGCCAATTGAGGAAACTGAACAATATAAATATCATATTCTTTTGGATCACTTAAAGTTGGATGCTGATCGTCATTTAGCCCTTGCATATGCTCATGATCCTCAGCCTTACACTACTGCCCTAAAAGCCCTTCAAAGAAAATATGGTCAGCCTCAACACCTAGTGTTACGGGAGATAGCTTTTATTCAGAGCTTACCAGCCATTCGTTCTGGGGATTCTACTGGATTCAGTCAGTTTGCACTACGAGTCCAGGCCTTAGTAGGCATGCTTCAGTCATGGGGGCAGAATGAAGAAGCTAATGAATTGGCGTGTGCTTCTCATGTTCACCAGCTATTAAGTAAACTTCCAGCAAATCATGTGTCCAACTTTGCTAGACATGCTCGAGCTGTTCGGCCAGATGTTCCTTATAATTTGGTGGATTTTGCAAAATGGCTAGAGGAGGAAGCAGAATGCCAAAGCTTGGTGGTTCAAGTATCTGACCAGTCTAAAGGAGCAACAAAGTTTCAAAGTAGAGATGGGAGACCACTGAAATCTTTATCTTCTACAGCTACCTTCTTGCAGGGTATTAATCAGGAGGGAAATGGGAAGCCCTATGGAATAGTTAATCAATCTAACAATTCAAATAGCAAGCAACTAGTAGAACCCCAAAACTTTTGTGCCTTCTGTGGTAGAACCCATCATTTGAATCAGTGTCCTGAGTTCTTACAGTTTGATGTAAATGCAAAGAGAAAATGGATCTTGGATAACAATCGTTGTTGGAGATGTGGACGGAAACATCATTCTTCTAACTGTAATTTGAGGAGAGATTGTCCATCCTGTAAAGAATGTCATTTAGCAGTCCTGCATGAAGTTAATGCTTATAAACCTGACTCTGGCATATTCTACTTAAGCAAACCAAGTGGCCTAAATTCTGTGCTTTTGAAGGTGGTGAAAGTCATTCTGAGTGCTCAAGGGAAGACTTTAGAAACGTATGCAATTCTTGATGATGGTTCAGAAAAGACCATGCTTTTGTCTCCTGCTGCTGAGATGCTGGGCCTGAACGGGGCGGCTGAGTGCTTGAAGGTGCGAACGATTCGACAAGGTATTGAAGAGATTGATGGAGCTAATGTTACCTTTTCTGTCTCTCCAGCAACTTTGAAGCAAAAAAAAATATCAGATCAAGGCAGCATTCACAGCCAAGATGTTGGACTTACCTGAACAGACTTATCCCATCCATAGTCTTCAACGTTGTTATCAACATATTAAAGACATCCCTCTTGAAGAGTTCCATCAAGTTAAGCCTCTGTTACTTATAGGTGCAGATCATCCCCATTTGTTATGTTCTACTGAAAGAGTGGTGCTAGGCCCTCCCGGAAGCCCAGCTGCATTGCATACTCGTCTAGGATGGGTATTACAAGGACCCATTCCATTAGTGCAAAAGACAAGCTCTGTTTCTCAATGTCACTTCTTAGCTTCTTCATCTATGGATCCGCTACAGATGGATGTAGAAAAAATGTGGCACATGAATGTAATTCCATATGTCCAGATGTCAAATAATACTCATAGGTCAAGGCAAGATCAAGAGGCTCTTGAGTGTTTGGAAAAGAGAACAGAACGAGTTGAGGTAAATGGGATGACAAGATCTAGTACTCTCTTGCTTTGTGCTAAACATGCCCCCAAGGAATTCCACACCAGTGGTGAATCCAGTCAGGATGCTGCACCTGAAGAATCCAGTCAGGATGCTGCACCTGAAGAATCCAGTCAGGATGCTGCACCTGAAGAATCCAGTCAGGATGCTGCACCTGAAGAATCCAGTCAGGATGCTGCACCTGAAGAATCCAGTCAGGATGCTGCACCTGAAGAATCCAGTCAGGATGCTGCACCTGAAGAATCCAGTCAGGATGCTGCACCTGAAGAATCCAGTCAGGATGCTGCACCTGAAGAATCCAGTCAGGATGCTGCACCTGAAGAATCCAGTCAGGATGCTGCACCTGAAGAATCCAGTCAGGATGCTGCACCTGAAGAATCCAGTCAGGAGGCTGCACCTGAAGAATCCAGTCAGCAGGCCGCACCTGAAGACTCCATTGACGAGGCTGCACCAGAAGAAGCCATTCCGCAGGCTGCACCTGAAGAATCCAGTCAGGATGCTGCACCTGAAGAATCTCCTCTCGTTTTGTATCTGAAGAATCTAATTACGAAAGTTTTAATGCAGATTCTGATACTCTCATACATAGGAAATGGAGGCATAGCCAAGTTATCATTGACAGATTTTGGGCAAGCTTTATTAGAGACTATATCTACTTGGTTTACAGACTCGCCAAAAGTGGAAGGAGGATGGAAGAGTCTATTCTGTGTACCAGCTGTAGGGATGGTAGTTGATCTTCAACTCCCACGAGGGCTTTGGCCTATAGGAACTGTAACAAAGGTCCTACCAAGTTCTGATGGTATAGTAAGAGTTGTGAATGTACTTATTGATTTTAAACACTATGTACGTCTAGTCAATCATTTTAAATGAGTGTTCAAATGATTTATGATTGTACAGAATTCTCTATGGGCAAATATGTTTACATATTTGGGGGCGGCTGTTGAGAATTCTGAGGTAGCAATGTGGGAGGAGCTATGTCTCCACAGCTGCATTAAATTGTTAATTAGTGGCTCTTTGTTCAGTGTGACATCCAACAGCACATGGGGAGATTCAGAGTTGATGAGTCCTTGAATTTAAAACATACAACTCTGGTCTCATGATTGCTTGACTGACAATAAATGTTAAGGAACTGGATTATTTGGAGCTTCTGTGTTTTAATGGGCACACCATCCTGGTAACACTTTGCCTGAACTAGCTTCTATCCTTATTAGTAATTTACAAATAGTCTACTCATTTTCAATATTAAACCATGTTATCACCCCAACCAAGAATTGGTGACACATCCCTCCACCATCTGTGCGCGCGCACGCAAGCGCTGGAGCGCGCCGCGACGCTTCGATAGCATTTAGCTTAGCCCCATTTATTCAATGGTACCAATCAGAGATAAAGTTAAAAGTGACCAAACACATCAACGTTTTTCCTATTTAAGACGAGTAGTTATACGAGCAAGTTTGGTGATACAAAATAAAACGTAGCGCTTTTCTAAGCGGATTTAAAAGAGGAACTATATTTTATGGCGTAATAGCACTTTTGGGAGTACTTCGACTCGCCTGAAAAGTCCGCTCCCCTTCTTCCTCTAATAATGGGAGAGGGAGGGTGTTACTGCGCCGAGTCGAAGTACTCCCATAAGTGCTATTACGCCATAAAATATAGTTCCTCTTTTAAATCCGCTTAGAAAAGCACTACGTTTTATTTTGTACCACCAAACTTGCTCGTATAACTACTCGTCTTAAATAGGAAAAACGTTGATGTGTTTGGTCACTTCTACCTTTATCTCTGATTGGTACCATTGAATGAATGGGGCTAAGCTAAATGCTATCGAAGTGTCGCAGCGCGCTCCAGCGCTACGTGCACGCACACACAGATGATAGAGGGATGTATCAACTCTTCTTAGTTAAGGTAATAACATTATATTGAAAATGAGTAGACTATTCCTTTAAGATAAGACAAGACGTTCAAACGTCACAAACACGTTAAATATAACGTCATATGTTATTAAAAGACATATTTATATTTAATTTTGTGTAAAATTAAAGGGATAGTTTAGCCAAAAACTCTCATGTTGTTATAAACTAATATAGATTTCTTTGTTTTGATGAACACAAATTAAGATATTTTGAGGAATGTTTGTAACCAAATCGTTAATGAGGCCTATTCACTTCCATAGTAGGATAAAAGAATACTATGGGAGTGAATGGGGCTCATGAATGGTTTCGTTACAAACATTCCTCAAAATATCTTCCTTCATGTTTATCAGATCACAAATATTTATGCAGGTTTATAACAACATGATAGTGAGTAAATGATGCAAATTTTTGTGTGAACTATCTCTTTAAACTTTACCTGTCAAAATGATTAGCAGCATCTGGGTTAACGTGTGTTATTAATTTTTTGTGCGGTTGTTATCTGGGAAACAAACCTGTAAATGTCACGACTGGCCAATCAGAATCAAGCATTCCAAAGAGCCGTGTAATAAATAAACATAAAATATGTGAACATTTTAAAACTAAATTCTGATTATATAACTCAAATTTTTATACATTTTTCCTATAATAATAATCTCTCTAAGTAAAATTCTGGATTAGAGCAGTTTATCGAAATTGAGGCATTCCACTCACTCAACTGTGATATGTTGACCCTATTTTGGGAGTGAGGTGATGGCCCTGTTCTGAAGTATTATTGAACACTGACCCATTTCTGACCCAGCACAAGCCTGGTATCCATCTCAGGCAGGTGAGAGGATTAATGTCTAGGCCGCCAAGTAACACCTGTCTCGTTCTGCACAGGCCTTAATCCGGGTAAAGCATCCTCAGCAACAAAATGAGACAATTAGTTTTGGCAAACATTTCGTAAGGATAAGCGCACATCGTAATTGCTTACTATGAATAACGAGCGCATGATGGCACACCACTTAAAATTGCACTCATGCACTTCCTTTGCTTCTATTTACATTAAATATCTCTTGCACACACACACACACACACACACACACACACACACACACACACACACACACACGCGCATATGCAGGGTGTGCCAACGTTACTAAAACAGGGGCAGTGGGTCAGGCACACTGGCACTGCAGTGGACTGTGCCAGTGTGTTGCTTTCCTGCAGTGTCACGGTGAGAGAGATAATCTGTTACTCTCACTATCTCTAACACACTAAACTTCAAATAATTAAACAAGTGGGACACACTTACACACAAGTGATTATCCTGAAGACTAAGGAAATGATTAAGGATCATATTGCATTCCCTAAAATTCCTCTATTAAAAAAAAAGATGTAGTTACTGTATAATAATTGTCATGATAATGTTACAATGCTGAAATGTTCTCAATTTTGGGGGGTATTTGTTCAAATTATTATTTTTTTTGATGAAACAGACCCAAACATTTATAAGATTCACCCATGGAGAAGCACAAGCCGAAATGGTGAATCAATTACCCTATGCTTCTGCAGGTAGCAATTACAAAAGTTTGTAAATTGATGTATTTACTAATAGCTTAATAATAAACCACTTGGCAACAGAACCACTCGTAAACTCTATTTAACAGACAATTTAGATGTGTGCATGTGAGTAATGCACTGACTTCAGCTCAGGGCAGGCAGTGTTTAAACTAAACACATCAATACACTATCAACAAACAAGGATCAGAGAAAGTTTATAGGAAAAACTGGAATTCTCTATTACATTTTGTTGGGTGTTAACATATGAAGAGAAAGCTGATATTCCGCTGGCCGCTGCAATCCACAGAAGTACATTAGGAGCGGAGTGATCTCTTTAAATCAGCTTGCCTGTGCTGTAGGTGGATTGGCCTATAAAAGGACATATGAGCTGGATTCATATAAACACTAGGAACATTAGGGCCATGCGCAGAGATAAGCTGGTTACAAGCCTTCTCACACAAAGCACGTGAGGGCCTAAGAATGACAACAAACAGGATTTCAATTATGGCTGCCTATTTAAAGGCTCACTGCTGGATTTTCATCCAACTGTAAATTAAAATCAAATTATTGTGTAAGTAGAGGAATCATTTTTATTTTTTAGGAGGCTTGACGATCAATCAGGGGCCTTGTGCACCAATATTTTTAAGGGTGTTTGGAAATCACCAAAATAAATTTGTTGACTATATTTTATGTCAAATACTTATATCAATTAATTCGATCAGAATAGTGACATATTGGCCTCATATTACATCTGAAATGGCATTGTTTGTTTATTTACGTTCTGTTTAATGACTTGTTTAATTGTGCCATTACTGCATTTGCAAAAACTGCGTGATGTTATAAAATTAATGTCATTTTAAATCTATAAAGTATAAACAATGATGTCACGTGATCGATTTTAAAGGAACACGCCCACATTTTGGGAATTTAGCTTATTCACCGTATCCCCCAGAGTTAGATAAGTCCATACATACCTCTCTCATCTCCGTGCGTGCTGTAACTCTGTCTGACGCAGCCCCCGCTAGCTTAGCTTAGCACAAAGACTGGAAGTGGGTGGCTTTAGCTAGCATACTGCTCCCAATAAGTGACAAAATAACGCGATCATTTTCCTATTTATGTGTTGTGATTTGTATAGTCAAACCGTGTACAAATAACAAGGTGATGTGAGACACGGCGATCTTTTGACAGTGTGCATGCTGAGAGCTGTATCCTCTGAGGGCGGGGCACTGCCGCATGGGCGGAGTGATCTGCTCGCAGCACACGAGAAGCCCCTGGTGAGGAGCAGAGAGTTCGGTCAGAATTGTGCAAATCACTCCGCCCATGCGGCAGTGCTTCGTCTTCAGAGAATATAGTTCTCAGTATGTATACTGTTAAAAGATCGCTGTGTCTCATATCACCTTGTTATTTGTACACGGTTTGACTATACAAATCACAACACATAAATAGGAAAATGATCGCGTTATTTTGTCACTTATTGGGAGCAGTATGCTAGCTAAAGCCACCCACTTCCAGTCTTTGTGCTAAGCTAAGCTAGCGGGGGCTGCGTCAGACAGAGTTACAGCACGCACGGAGAGAGGTATGTATGGACTTATCTAACTCTGGGGGATACGGTGAATAAGCTAAATTCCCAAAATGTGGGCGTGTTCCTTTAATGTTCAACGCTGCAAAAGCAATAATGCTGTAATCTACACTTTACAGCATTTATTTTATTTAGGTTATTTTCAACTTGTTAAAATTGCAAATATTAAAAACATTAACAGAAGGGGGGTTCAATAGTATTTCATGCATTGTGGCTTATTAACGCAGTTTAAGAGTTGTTTCCTCATGCTAATTTGTCACAAAAGCAGCTGGACGTGTTACTGAGTATTTCTGTGCCGAATGCACTTTGCCAGGGTTTGTCGGAAAGTTTTTTTCAAATACGAGTCCAGCTGCCGTTTCAGGGGTAAGCTATACGTATCACTTCTTTTTATGGGCACGTCCCCCAGAAAACCACGCCCGCATGTCAATCAGCGGGAGAGTGAGAACCGAGGACGCTAGAAGTCACAGGCATTACTTCATGCGACAGCTTTGTTTTATATCAAGACTCAACAATGGCACGAAAGAAAAAGTGTGTTTTTGGATGTAAGGAGAAGAAAGCCAGCATTATGGAAACATATATAGTTTGTTTATCCGAGGTAGCAGCTGAGTTTTGCGTGTGTGTTTAACGCTGGATTTCATTGAAAAGTCCCAACCGGGTCATGAGTTGCATGCGGCAAGATATGTTGGAAGTAGGCGTGTAAGCGCATATTATATAAACGACACGAACATGTAGTGAATCATAAGTTATCCAGTCAGTGTTGCATGACCTGTGACTCGCTCCTCCCGCAGCTCGTAACTCCTCCTTCTTTATTTTTTCGTACGTTATTTGAAAGAATCTGTAAAGCTGATCTGTCTTTTATAAATCTGATAAAACTAAAGACTCTTTGGAGATATAAAGGATGTAATACTACTCTATAGGTACTCCAGATTAACATCAGATACACAGAAACAGCATGTGTTATAGGACCTTCAAAAATATGTTCATATATAATTATTAGAGGAATGCATTTTTTGCATTAAATTTGACCTTATATGTAAGAATACATGTACAGTATGTGACTCTGTGCCCCGCGAACTCTGGGGTTGTACCATGATGTATCTAGAAAGCTATCATGTTAAGACTGTCACTTTTTGAATCATACATTTTCTACACAGCGGAGGTTAACTGCACATTACCGTACTGCGGTTTGAAAATGTTGTGAGCGTTCCTGATGGCTTTTTAATTTTTCAGATAGCAAAATGCAGCAGTAATGAGTTCAGATGCTGATGACGTCTGCATCTGCAGCACTTGCTGTCTGAATAAAGTAGCATGTAACATGATCAAAAGAACTGATAATACTGTGCATATTAAACAGATATAAAGACAAGTACAGATCAATGGACGCTTCTTTGATTTGGAGGTTGCATGCATCTAAATCTATCTGGCTCGAAAATGGGCATCCCTCTGCAATGAATAACGACAGAACAAACATGCAATACAATAAAATGTGTGCAAATATATTTTTCAGATGGTTTTAGAAGATATCAAAAACATACATACAAATATGCACTGTAACAAACATCGAAGACATCTTTAAAAAAAATGTACAATAGTAGTTGCATGAAAACTCACACATCTGCATTTCCTCCACAAATACAGTGCATTTATGTTACATAAAAAAAAGATTTGCGACAAGACTAGTTTGAACAGACGAAAGGAAACAAATGGCAGAAAATTCGAGAGTTTACAGTATCAAATAATAACATGGACTTATAGAAGACTATAAAACAAGAAAATTAAAAAATCATCTAAATACATTTATATTTTACATAGTATACGTGAAATTGCCTTCATTGAAATGTGTACATAAATATGACATTTAAGTAAACAATATAGATTTTACTAGTTCAAAGCGCTTCTGGTTTATATAGTACTGGATATTCTTTACTGCAAGGCATAAAACATCATTTTTATGTTGAATACAATAGTATTTAAGTCTTTCATGTGTGTGTGTGTGTAATTTGTAAAGCTGCAGCATTGGGCTTTTTGATACATACAAATATTGTAAAGTAATAAACACTTTACATCACTGAAAAGTGGAAGAAACAAAAAACAATTACTACCGATCCGGATAATAAACTCCAGTCTGACAGATGATTGACAGTCCAGCTTTTGCACTTACATAAATGTGTTTTGTGGGGTTTGTGTGCTCAAGCAGGAATGCAGTAGTTGGGTCTTCGGGACATGATGAATCCCCTGAGACACACGCACCTGTACGAGCCTTCTGTGTTTACACACCGACTGTTAATACAGTCTGTTGTATTTTCTTCCTCACACTCATCCACATCTACAAAAATCACATAAGCATATGGTTTAAGTCATAATATTGTTAAAGCACCCCCTAATGGACAAGCCATGTACTGCACTGTATTCACTTCACAGGTGCTTCTATCTAAAACAACTTAATACATCCAAACTACTGTATGTATTTTGGTCATTTGGGATTTGAACGCATTATGCTCTACCAGTCGGGCTACCGTATAGGCTCCTATCTCGAGCAAACAAAGCCAAAAAGCCCTCACATTACACTTAAGCTCTGTTTTGAGTCTATTCCAATACCCATCATTGGATAAAAAAGAAAACGAATGAAATTAAAAGCATGGAGGTGTGAGAGAGAAACACAATAAAGCCACATCTATGCATGTCATGGTGGTGATGTCGAGATGGTAGCCGTCGTAACAGTCACAGGTGTAACCTTCATCCACACGGATACAGCGGCCATTCTCACATCCCTGAAGAATTCCACACTCCTCTGAACTCAGACTTCCATACGGTTCGTATCTCCCTAAAACACAATAAATTTAAGTAATCACAATGAAGAGAAAATCCCATCCTTAAACATAAAAACTGTGCTCTGTGTTTTTACTCCGGTCATAGGCTCTCCGGGGTCCCTCCCGTCTGTCAGGGTGGATTGGGAATGGGGGCTGGGCTCTCCATGTCTCCTCTCCCTCACTCTCAGCGTAGGGGGAATTTTCCGGGAGGGGGGCCAGACTCAGTGGCATCCCGTCTGCTCGGGATGGCAGGGGTCGTGACTCGAACCCTCGCTCGCTGCGAGGATCCGGGATCCCGAAGGGAGGGCCAGGGGCGCTTTCGTAATCTTCCCCCCCATAATAGTGACTTCCGCTGGAAATAAATAGCACTCTGTGATCAATACGATTTTTTACAGTTTAAGAGTCATTTATGATTCATATAAATAAAAAATAATGGTGTGAGTACAGTAACTGGGTGATTCTCACGAAACCATTGAAACACCACGGCACTAATGATTTTAGCTTTAAAATGTGTAATATAGTAACATTAAAAATCATCAGAATTAACACAATACTGTGTTCTACCTTGCACAATGTGTGATTTCAACATAAGAATTTATAATTGGAAATTTTATCTCATTTTCTGCTGAAATTCTCATTACCCCAATGTGTCCGGCTGTGTTTGAACATGCGTTATGTTGTCATTTAATCAAATTAACACAAAAATATTAGGGAAAAAAATAAATGGATGTTTTGCTAGACTACTTTAGATGACAGAAAAAATATTAACTGAATATTCATGTATAATAATAATGAAGAAAAATTAGGAAAATGATGTGTCCATGCCTGATGTTCTCATCCTCCGCAACACTTTTTGAGAACAGTTTAAGCACACATACAGAATTTTAATAAAGTTTGATTTTGTGTGACGAACACATGGACCAGTTACTTCAAGATGACTACCAGGTAAGATCATTTTTTTACAGTTAATTTGAAATATTGTCTTGTCAGAATGCTTACACAACATTTTGATTATCATTACCGCAACAGATGCTTATTAAATGTTAATTTAATTAATAGAAGCATAATACTTTGATTTTAAATGCATGTGCAGAATCTCCAAATTATGTTCTTTCAGGTTTGTCATGTCATTTTGAAAATATTTCAGTGTTGATGTTTTCTGACTGTTGCGGTAATGAGATATTTTAGGACTAATTTTTTAAATTATGTTACAAAAAGTGTTAAATGATAAGTAAAAGTTTTTAAATTAATTTTCCCATTTACTCCAGACTTTGTTTTTCAATGTCTGGTGGGAAAAAAAAGTAAATTTAAGCAATTTTTACATTTTCATGCTTGACATTTTTAAAACCAAGTTTTCGTGAGAATCACCCAACTATGTTTTTGGAAAATTAATAAAAAAAGAATTCTTACCCTAAACCTGGGCGTCTATACGGGGGGTCTGGGCGTCCATATGAAGTCGGCGGTCTACTTCTCAGCCCAGACCTCCTGTCCCCTCCCCTATAAATGCTGTAGTCATCATAATCAGTAGGGGTGTAATCCGATCGTCCAGGAAAGGTTTCGGGAAACTCAGGGGGGCCGTAAGGCGGACTGTATCCTTCTCTCCCGGGAAGAGTGTCCGGGCCGTAGCGCTCATAATAACGAGGAGAATATGGAGGTGGACCGAACTCAGTACATAAAGCCTCATGGGCTTCTGATCAGGAGTAAAACACATTAACAACATTATGACAGTGTAAAGAATCATGAGAAGAAAATTACCGATTAAGGGCCGGTCGTGTGTGTGTACCATCATCTTTGCGGGGACAGAGGGCGCACTGCATACCCCAGGCCTCACCATACAAACAACAACACTCGGTGAAGCTCAGCTGAGCTCCCAACAGAGGGCTCTGACAGACCAGACTTGCCGTGACATGGCGCCAACAGAAATTTAAGTTGTCATCTATACAGGTAAAAAGAGAGATGTCAGGTAATCATTTTAGCAAAAATAATAAGGGGCATAGGCAATAAAATCCAATCCAACTTTATTTATAGAGCACAGTTTAAACAAACCTCAAGGTTACCAAAGTGCTTTTCAGATATAAAATAAAATGAAAAGAAAGAAGACCAAATAATAATAAAATAATAATAAAAACAGAACCACCAAATAAATAAAATAACACCAACAATGACAGCGACAACGAAGACCACAATAGCTTTCATAGTGCAGGGAATGCCAGGGAATAGAAATATGTTTTTAAACGACATTTAAAAGTGTGGAGGGTAGGGGCAGCTTTAATGTGCACATCTTTTTTCAATGGTAAATAGATTTGTGAGTCATCTGCATAAAAATGGTAGGAAATGCCATGTTTTTTAAAAATATTACCAAGCGGGAGAAGGAGAACAGTAGTGGTCCAAGAACTGAGCCTTGAGGGACTCCACAGAGAAGGGGGGCGATAGATGATGTAAAGTCACCAAGTTTTACAGAAAAAAATCAGTCAGATAGATATAATCTGAACCACTGCAGGGCAGTATCACGAATGCCTACACAACGCTCTAGGCGAGAAATAAGAATGCCGTGATCAATTGTGTCAAAGGCGGTGGTAAGATCTAAGAGCACAAGAATCGCCGAGTCCCCTCGGTCTGTAGTTAATAAAAGATCATTAAAAACTCGTAAAAGTGCAGTCTCGGTACTATGAAAAGCTTTAAAACCAGATTGAAAAATTTCTAAAGTATCGTTTGTATTTAAATAGGATTGTAATTATGCAAAAACAATTTTTTCTAAGATTTTAGAAATAAAAGGAAGCTTTGATATCGGTTGGTAGTTCACTAGAATAGTAGTGTCCAGATTTTTCTTTTTAATTAGAGGTACAACACAAATTTTCCTTATTCACATACAACTGGTAGGGGTGTAAAATTTATTTGGTGTGTTAATATACCTGCAGTTAGACCAGTTGCATTGATGCAGCTGCGCTGTGTGTCATCCAGCACTAGGGGGGGCTCACACGTACAGTAAAATGATCCCAATGTATTTACACATAATCCACCAGTACACGAATCTTCACTATGACATTCATCATTATCTAAAGAAACAGAAATAAATAGAAAAACACATATTAGACCCCATTCACACCAAGAACTATAACTATATAGACATAGTATGGTTTATATGGTTTAACTACAGTAGCAATTTTTTAATCACATCTACCAAATTTCACATAATGCAGACTGGCATATTAACAGATCGTATGAGTTTTGGGAATGTTTTGAATGCTGACCGATACATTCCAGCGCCTCTGTGTCATAGTAGTATCCACTGGTGCAGTAACAAGCATAGCCAGGAATGTTGTTGACACACACACCACCTTTACACACCTCTGTATCAAACAGCTTACACTCATCCACATCTGTTCGGAGGTCAACGCACAGAGATTAGAATGAACAAATGTGCAAATTTTATACAGTGTATGTGTGAACATTATGTTTTACCCTTGTAGTTGAACGCTCCTGTTTCTGTAGTAACATACCCCCTTCCATTGGGACACAGAGATTGGAATTCAGCTAAATGGCAAGAGTTATTAATGGTGAGAGGTTATGAGAGGCATAAGGTGTGACGAATCTCTAAAAAGCGTGAATATTTTTTCAGCTGTTCCAGCTTCTGGGCAAATGTCGTACTGGCAGCGGAGACCCCAACCCTGGCCAGCCGTACAGCAGCACTCCTGTAGTGTGCTGTTTGGAGACAATATCTTACACGAGTATGAGTCGGAGATACCGTAGTAACACTCTCTCAGTTCTCCGGGACGAGCTTTGGGAAGAGAAGCAGATCCTGACCCAGAAGAACCCACCGATCCATGACCAACTGAGGTAGAAGAACCACCGCCTGGCTGTCCTGGGCGACTTGCTGTAAATTCACAAACAGAAACTCCAAAAATAATACCTGCTTAAATTGTAACATATTGGTTATGGTAAAATGGCTGAAGTTGATGGTGACGGTTAGATTTATGCACCAAAGTTTAACATATTCTCTGGTAATAAAAACTAGTAATAAAAACAAACGTTATACATGGACCTCAAGGGGGAAAATATAAACACTAGAGGGCAGCACTGGAACAGTGATCATCTTCCTGCTTAAAGGGGACATATCATGAAAATCTGACTTTTTCCTTGTTTACAGGAATAGTCAATTTTCTTAAAAGAAAATCCAGTCGAGAAGAAATTATGTTTTTTAAGGAAAACATTCCAGGATTTTTCTCACTTAAATGGACCCTAACGGACACCAACACCCAACACTCAACTAAACACGCAACACTTCCCCTCAACGGAGTTTCAAAGGACCACAAACGATCCCAAACGAGGCACAAGGATCCCATCCAGCGAAACGACCGCCACTCCTGACAAAAAAACAACAAATATACACTTTCAAACCCCAATTTCTCGTCCAGATCTGGTCCTGAAAGCGTCAGCGTGACCTCACGCAATACGTCATGACGTCAAGAGGTCACAGAGGACGAACGCGAAACTCCACCCCAGTGTTTCGAAAGAGGACCGTTCCGACGTTGTGGTATGTGGAATGATACTAATTAATGTCTTTGTGTCAGTTTTTTTGTTTAAAATGGTCCGCAAATGTGCGTTTTATATATGTAACACGTGACCTCCCTACGTCACTACGCATTTACGTTAGGTCGCGCTGGACCGGATCTAGAAGAGAAATTGTGGTCCAAAAGTGTACATTCGTCACTTCTATTGCCAAAAATGACAATCGCCCCGCCAGACAAGACCCCCATGCCCCGCCTGGGCTCGTCCACAGTCCCCTGAAACTCCATCGAAAAAAACCGTTAAGTGTTGAGCCAAGTATCAATTGTTGGTGTCCATCAAAATCCATTAAAATGAGAAAAATCCTGCAATGTTTTCCTCAAAATACATAAATTCTTCTCGACTAAACAAAGAAAGACATCAACATTTTGGATGACATGGTGGTGAGTAAATTTTCTGGATTTTTCCTTTAAGAAAATGGACTATTCCTTTAAGTGCTATAATTGGGTCCCAAGTGCTTCTATCAACCCAGTAACTTAGTTTTGGTAAACCATTCTATGCAAGCATGTGAAAAAGTAGGTCATTGAAATGTGGCTCCCCTTGTGATGTCAGAAGGGAATAATACCACCCCTTAATCTGTACTATCCAACCACAACACTGCCATTTAGTGCAGAGATCAACTCATTTACATTGTGAAGGACACACCCAAAAACGGCACATTTTTACTCACACTCACAAAGTGGCAATGTTAACATGCTATAATAAATTATCTATAGCTAGAACTTCACACGCGTACTCTGTGGGACACCAAAAATTTATTTGGCGTCTTGTGAAATGTTCCCTTTAAGATAACGCTTGTGTTTGTGTGACCATGTGTATTTACCTGGCTTCGCTCTGTTTACACACTGCCTTGCATGCAGGTCAAACTCCTCCAGTTCGTTCTCACATTCGCATGTGAAAGATCCTCCCACATTCCAGCAACGGGCGGAGCCACACACGCCCTGCATCGTCTCACACTCATTAATGTCTGGGGAAAAACATTCATTTAGACGAATACTGTGCACTAGCTCCCAGTCTGGACCTGTCCTGCCTCCATCAGATGAACACATAGGTGGAAAGATGACAGATGATGCCTATTCTGGACTACTCTTAACTATCTACAATCTGATTTGTGTTTGATATGTATGTTACATTGTGTACAAATAGATGTGAATTGAATTGTTGGGCAGCACTGAGTCTCTATGCACATGACTTACCAATACACGCCTGCCTATCACCTGCGGACTCATAACCCCGGTCGCACATGCACTGGTATGTGCCAAACAGATTCTGACAGAAGGCATGGTCTCCACAAACCGTCTCATTGGCACACTCGTTGATGTCTGCGTGAGAAACAAGTTGTTTTTTTATTTGTTTATTTTGTGTCATTTGTATAGGTGCTCTATATCTTACCCACACAATCTCCTGTTGCTGTGATGTGGTATCCAGGCTCACAGGATGTCAAACAGCGGAAAGAGCCAATGGTGTTCTCACAGCGCTGGGATCCACACACGGCTCCCTCGGAGTCCAAACACTCATTTACATCTGCAGGGGAAAACAGCTTGAAGCAAACTTATTTTTGTGAGACTTTTGAACTGTTTTAAGAAAAATTCAGATCAGATTCAGACATGTTATTATAGACTCCACAGAGTATAAAGGGAATTTTCAAAAATGTTAGATGATCATTAATGGATAAATGGATTTAAAAGATTTTTAACATGAAAAAAGACGATATTTTGATACTGTAAATGATGTTAAACACACAGTTGACTTTTTCCTACTATGGAAGTCGGGTGCCATCAAATGAAATTGAATTAGTTAATTATTTATATTTTGGAGCATATCTTGTGTTGCAGTGATACAATTAATCAATTTTTTGACTCTTCTGTGAATCCTTTTTTTAGTTTCTTAAATTGCAAATTCCTCTTTATGTCATTCCAATATAATTTGTAATTGAAAAAAAAAAAACCAAAAACAAATCACTGTCAAACTTTAACTTCTTAACTGTTTCCCCACCAGCATTTTTTTTAAAAGTTGCCAGCCAGCGCCAGCTTTTTATGATTCTAACAAAAGTTTAATGCCTTTCAGAAAGATTTCTTCTTTAAATATATAAACATACAATGAATCAAATAAAAGAACAGACCATCTGCTTTCAAAAAATAAAAAAGTTTCATCCTATCTTCATTTGTTTTCTTTTATCACTCTCAAATTTATATAGGTTTCTTCAAATTTGAAGCAAAAAGCTGAGATAATTGCATTTTTTAAAGTACTTTTTAAGAGAGATTAGATTCAGAGTTATGATCAAAACATACATAGAGTTTTTACTGTTTTTGGATCAGTGTATGCTTTAGTATTGGGTAAGAGTGCCACCTAGCGGATAATAGCGGAAATTTGGATTGCGGTAAAACAGTGGCGGCTCGTGACTGCTCTTCCAAGGATGCGCTAATTCAAAATAAGTGTTTGGATTGTCACGTGTGTGGTTCCCTTTTCCAAAACATGTGTCATGCGTTTGGAGAGATCCTGTGTGCATCACGTGTTCTGCCAAAACAAGTGACCGCTGCATACGGGTTCCCAAAATACACGCAAGACACTCCCTTAATAGTAAACTCTGATTACGCATGAGATTGTGCGAGTAGGTGGCACACGCGAGCATCTCCTTTCAAGTTCAAGGCAGCAGGCACTTTACTTGGCTTGACACGTGAGGCACACATGGTTTCTGCAGAACACATATCTTGAAATGACGAACCACACACATGACAAGCTACATACATGTTGTTACGAACTTCGCATCGTGCGTTTCAAAAAAAGAAGTCATTGGCAGGGAAGCGTTTTCTCTTAATTGACGAGATCATTTGTCACTGGCGGGGAAAGAGTTAAATTATTCCAGTTGACTTCTAAACTCTTTCTGAATTTTGCATGTGTATGTATGTTTGTACCCAGGCAGGCTGTTTTCTCGGGGTTGGTGGTGAATCCGGTTCGGCATTGGCACTGGAATGATCCCTCAGTATTGATGCAGCGGCCGTCCTGGCAAACTCCCTCTCGTGCACACTCATCGTCATCTTATAACACAGGCACGCAAAGTATGACATCATTCTAAACAAAAGTAATTTGTATGATTCAGGTCGGACCTCGGGTTTTCGGATCCAAGTGGACATGTAGAGACCTCTAGTACATACTGGTCTTTTAAAATGGTGCCATGCCAGTGTCAACTTTTGTAACTTTCTAGTACCAAAAATTTAAACTTATCATCATTGAAGGTGGGGGCATGAACTCTGAAAGCCAATGTTGACATTTGAAATCACTTAAACAAACACGGCCCTACTCCAATAGAATCTGGATCTTCTTTTGATAGACCCACCTCGCAACCCAGGCAACTTAGCAGACATGCCCCTTACTGCTGATTTTTCCAAAGTGTTTTTCAAAAATTATACACCCCGCCTTTAACTCACATTTTAAAGTAGGGAAATTAAGAAATTAATTGCAAATTCAGTTTAATATCGAATTTAACCTGGTTTGCGTTAACTTTATATTTTAAGTGCTATTCAAAATGTGAAGTCACTAACTCATATTTTGCTTTCCACATTTTTGAATTATAAATAAAAACTTATGAAAACAATGTAACAACACAAATAAAGCTAAAGAAATTATGTTGTGACTAATAAATAAATAAATAAATAAACTAATAAAATAACTAATAAATTTAATATTTTCTAATGTGCATATTCGAGGAAGAAGAATAAATAAGCATATGTGTTCCAGTAATTGTTTAATTAATTAGACACCTATTTATGAAAAAAATAAAAATAAATCCAATATGGGTCATTTTGACCAGCTTTATGCATTCTAGGGTTAAATAACTCCCTGAAAAATCCACAAATCCATAGTCTGAGATTTCTGAGGACAATAGCAACACTCATTCTGCACATTTTCTGATAGATGGCAGTATAACCTTGTGATGCATAGATATGCATCTCGTGTATGTCTCGTGTACCTTGGCAGGATGTCGAGTTGATGCCGGTCTTGTAGCCTTGCGCGCAAACGCACTTATACGAGCCGTCCGTGTTCACACACTCTCCTCTTGGAAAGCAGAAATCTCCTTCGAGACACTCATTAATGTCTAAAAGAGATTAACAACAGAATTAGATCTGATATCAGTGTTGGCAACAAACAGCCACTCATAAATGTCCTCTGTTCCTACCTCATAAAATATGAATAAAAAATATATTATTATGTTTATAATCATTTGCTCTGGGTTAGGCTTGACTCTGGGTTAAGAAATTTAAGTGTGAAAAATTCCCGAATCTGTGTATAATAAATTGAATGAGGGCTGATGTAAAGTTAACTGCTCGCTGACCTCTGCATTGCCGTCTGGCACCAGCTGCTCTGTATCCAGGCAGACAGTCACAGCGATAGGACCCGTCTGTATTCACACACAAGCTCTGTGATCCACAGATCTGAGCGCTCGCACATTCATCAATGTCTGAAAAGAAAAGCAAACAAGCTATGTTAAAGCCTTTAATGTTAAGCATGTATTAGACCCTTAGGTACAAAAGCTGTCATGGGGATGGTACCTTTTAAAAGGCCCTAAATATGTACCATTTAGGTACAAATGTACCTCTGAGGCACTAATAATATATAAAGAAGTTGTACTTTTTCTCTGAGACTGTGCAAGACCGCAACAGACAGAAATATCTGACTGATCGGGTGATATAGGCTTAGTCTTACTATCTTGCATCATACAGTATAATGGATAACTATTTAAAAAGTGGATAATCTTATTTGTATGTTTATGTATGATTTTCTTTCTCCTCAGTGACCTTGGGTTAAGGGTGTTGCTTCGTTACTGATTTTTTATAACAATTGTACATTTTTGTACAACTCTCATTGTACGAACTAATGAAGTAGCCACCTTGTAAAATAGTTACAATGTTTTGTAACATCATGCTACATATAGACCAGTTCAAAGATGTAAACAACACTGGTCCAGAAACACTTCCTGTTACAGTTTGTGACAGTTATTTTTTTATTTTACATATATTATTATCTTTAAGATGTTTATTTAACTTCATTTAATTCAGGTTTATATGTTCTGTTGGTTTATTTTATCCCAACGTTTATCTAGTGTTAAAAAACGGAAACAGGAAGTGCTTCTGGACCAGTATTGTTTACATCTTTTGAAATGGTCTATACAGCATTTTTTTGAAACCTGAGCATTAAGAGTTGACCCCTTTAACATAGTTAACATATTTTTTTTAATAATATGCTCATATTCCAGCTCTAGAGGTAAATATTAGATTTTTTCCGTTTTGCAATCCATTCAGCTGATCTCCGGGTCTGGCTATATCACTTTTAGCATAGCTTAGCATAATCCATTGAATGTGATTAGACCATTAGCATCGCGCTCAAAAATAATCAAAGAGTTTCAATTTTTTCCTATTTAAAACTTCACTTTTCTGCAGTTAAATTGTGTACTAAGACCGACGTAAATATAAAAGTTGCGATTTTCTAGGCAGATATGGCTAGGAACTATACTCTCATTTTGGCGTAATAATCAAGGACGTTGCTGCCGTAACATGGTCTAATCAGATTAAATGGATTATGCTTAGCTATGCTAAAAGTGCTAGCGCCAGACCCAGAGATCAGCTGAATAAAATGGTAAAAATCTAATGTTTAACTCTAGGGGAGCTGGAAAATTAGCATATTTTCAAAAAAAGTGGAGTGTCCCTTTAAGAACAGAGTACAGTCTCTTTTTTTTTAAAAGGCCGAAGTATGGGCCATTTTTACAGCTTCAAAGGGTCCACATATATTGCGCATGCTGCAATTTCGTCATCAGAAGAGTGCGTGCGTACTGTACGCACACCACAAGATTTTTTAAAAGCCTACACGGCTGTGCGTTCGACCGTGCACGTAAAAAACAGACTGTAATCTGTGCTTTACGTGTACATGAACGTATGCACACGTACGCGCACAGCCTTGCAAAGTGTAGTTTATTTGACTCGTACATGTACTAGGGGTGGAACGGTACACAGAAGTCCCGGTTCGGTTCGTACCTCGGTTCAGGCGCCACGGTTCGATTCACTTTCGGTACAATGGAGGGAAAAGCAAAACAAAAATGAAGAAGGCCTTTTTTTAGTACTTAAGCTAATCTTAAAAACATAGGTGTCCTTATCAGTGTTATTTTCAGATGTCATGAATATGAACTAAAATGCATTTAACATACTATCTCGTATTTCAAAAATGTATACCTCTTTAAGTAATCTTGTACTCATCTTTCATACAAATATGGGTTCAAATGTATTACAAGTGTTACCTAAATACATTTTAAAATTACATTTTGGCCTTATTTCATATTAATGTACAAAAGAACCAAAAAATAGGCTTGTAGGATGAATTAATAGGTGTGTACGACTTCACGAGGCGCTGCAAGAAACGACAAGTGGATGACGTCAGAGTAACGCGAGAGCAATTTGAAATCAGCCTCCTCCGCAAGATTTCTCGCGGTACTCTGACGCTGATGGCGCTGCGTAAAGTTGAGCACGCTTAAAAAACTGAAAGCAGCTGAACTCGACAGAACTGCCCTGCGTATGCCTGTTGTATATAGCAGGACAATTTATCTCCTACTTCTCAGCGTGAGAAATACAAAGTGTGGCGTTTGAACTGACTGAAATGCGTGTTTGTCAAGGTGAATGCGTGAGACTTGAGAGCCCTGATTAGATGTATTTCCACTCACATACCTAACAACTGCTGAACAACGGCGATGCAAAGTCCTCGTCTTTTCCACCAATCTCTCGCCTGTACTATTGTAACTGACTGGAAAACTGAAGTTTTGCCAAACTTGCGATCTTAAAGAGGCTGGCGGACCGTCTAACTCTTGTGGAACACAACTTGCCATACTCGCTGTCGGCTGCTCATTCACTGACTGGACCAGCGTCGACGTGACACAAAAAATGCAGAGTGCCAGAGAATGTAGACGGGCTCTGATAGAGCGCATACATAGGCAGAGCTCGGCTGCATCGGCGCCAATCAGAGCTTCAGAGCTAAAGCGGGGCAACAGATTAGCTGTCCATAAAGAACCCGCGTATCTAACAGTAGTTCCGCATTACATTAATTATTTTGCACGCTAGTTTTTTTTATTTTCATACCGTGTATTCTCCGTTTAAAAGCATGCACCGAACCGCGACCCCCGTACCGATTCGGTTCGAAACGAATACATGTATTGTTCCACCCCTAACATGTACGCAGATGCTCGACGCATGCACATTGTGACAAATTGCAATGCATTGCGCAACCTACGCGTACAATGTACTAGGGATGCACCGATAGGATTTTTTTTTGGGCCGATACCGATTTAAACAGACAACTTCTGGCCGATGGCGATATTAAACACTTGTATACAATACTATACAGTTGGTCTATTAGCTAGCTATTAGCAAATGATTTTTACTGAACATGGATTGGATCTAATTAACATTCAACTGACCAACATAATAAGAGAGGCACAAATTAAGCTAAAACAAATATAATAAGACAGCATGACAACCTTCAAAGGTGGTTTTTGCTAGTCAGCATTTATTTTATTAACAACATTAACACATTTTTTACATATAATGGATTTCTTTATGCAGTTAATTAATAAACAATCGGTATTGGCCTTTCTCTTGCTATTGCCGATATGCCGATGGTTTCAAATTCATCAAAAACCGGCTGATAAATATCAGCGGCCGATACATCGGTGCATCACTACAATGTACGCATGGTTTCAAAAATCTGGCTGTGCGAGTACAGCACGCAGGCACTTCTGCTGACGAATATTGTGTCACATGCACGCTCTGTACCTTAACTCTTTCCTCGCCAATGATGAGTTTTTCAGGCAATCCGTATTTCCGCTATTATCCACCAGGTGGCGCCAATTTATAAAACCCGGAAGTATTCCCTTAGTGCAAACAGATAATACTCTGTGTATGTTTTGATCATCGCTCAGAATCCGATCTCTAACAAAAATCCTTTACAAAAATGAAATTATCTCAGCTTTTTGCTCAAAATGTGTTATTTTTGAAGAAACCTAACCATATTTGAAAGGTGATAAAAAGAGAACAAATAAAGGTAGGATGAAGTTTGTTTTGAAAGCAGATGATCTGTTCTTTCATTTGATATATTGCATGTTTATATATGTAAAGAAGAACATTTTCTGGAAAGCATTAAACTTTTGTGAAAATCATAAAAAATGCTGGCGCTGGCTGGCACCTTTTTTTTTTAAAGACGCTGGCGGGGAAAGAGTTAAAATGTCAAAATAGACATCGCAACACTAAGAAGATTCCATAGTGGGTTGTTTATAAGTATAGCTATCCTTAAAGTAGACAGATGACAGATCTTTCAGACAGATGTTTTGAGTCTATCCTTTCCACACTCCCCCGACCCCACCACCTTTACTTTGCTTTTTCGCTTTATCTCGCCGCCCTCGTGATTCAAACAGTAACATTACGTGAATATAGATAATTGCGCTCAAACATGTGGCTGAGATTTGAGTTCTGCCATCTGTGGACCACATGCCCCCTTAAACACCCCTGTCCTCATCTCAGAGACAGCGGAAGGAAGAGCGAATTGAGGTAAGAAAGATATTCCCTGGAGGAATGAGGCTCTGTACTGACACATTAAATGTTTTTGGTCTGCCAAAGCCAACTTTCTCCAGTACATCCTTTATTCTAAAGCAGCAGCTGTTTATACTCAAATAACCTTGAAGAGGATTTATAAGATCCACAATATAAAGGGTCGCTCCAAGAAGCATTCGCAACAACTATTTACAAAGATTTAAAGTGTCATTGTGGTTTTATAGATCCAGATGTCGGAAACGCCTGTGGTCTGCGTTTTAGATTTTAGGGCTCGTCTAACCTGTACAGCGTCCGTTTTGCATGCTGTGCCCATCTCTGCAACGAACGCAACGGTACGAGCCCAGAGAATTCAAGCACTGCTGACCGGGACACTGGAGTGGATCCAAACATTCGTCTATGTCTAATAAAGAAACACGTAAAGCTTGCGTCAATGAGATTAAAGAAATCGCATGATGATGTAATGACCCAGCATGCTCTCTTACCAGCGCAGGTACCGTCCTTTAGTTGAAAGCCTAGAGAACAAATACATCTGTAGCTGCCTGGAGTATTTTTACACTCGCCGTTAGCGCAGCGTGAGGGATTTCGAACACATTCGTCTATGTCTGGAAAGAAACAAGTGAGATAAAGCAGGAATATGTTAGCTAAAGTATAGCGACTGCAAAATATGTGACCCTGTCTGTGAAATCCAGGCTACAGTCTAATAATATAAATATGAGATTACTAGAGAAGTTTGATCTCACATTGATTTCAAACTTAGACGTGACGTAAGTCAATATTAAAGATATGTTCTTACACAATGTCACGAAAAATGAATCTAGCTGGGTTTTCACATATTTATTAAAAACCGAAGTGCTACCTTGACATTGGCCGTTAAGAACCTCGAAGCCCGGCTGGCAGGACACGCAACTGAAGGAGCCGATCGAGTTCACGCACTGTTTCCCTGGGCACTGTAATCCATTTTCACACTCGTTCACATCTGGAACGGAGAAAGAAACTTCATTATTTCATGACCTGGGCTACTTTATATAACCTATAAGTGCGAAACTTATAAAATGCAATAAAATGTTGAGTTTAAGAAGGTGTTACGTAATATAACGGCACTGATGGTTATTTCATGCACTGGTTGCTATACCTTTGCATTTGTTTCCATCCAGTCTGAAGCCAGGTTGACACAGACATCTGTAGCTTCCTGCAGTATTCTCACAGCGTCCGTCAACACACAGTGTAGGAGTCTGGCGGCACTCATCGATATCTGAGATATATTTATAGACACTACATTTTAATTCATACAGACTTTCTAAATCTAGGTAGATGGTTTGATGGGTGAAGCTGCATTGCAAAAAAATTGATTTTCAAGAAAAAATTTCTTAGTATTTTTGTCTCGTTTTCAGTAAAAATATCTAAAAATTCTTAAATTAAGATGCTTTTTCTTGATAAGCAAAAGACCCAAGAAATAAGTCTAGTTATGGCAATAAAAATGGCTCTACTGTTGTTACAGTAAAACAACTCTCTGTCATCTCCCTCATCTTTCAACCCCCCTGTCTGTTCTACCCCCCCCCCTTTTTTTTCTCTTCCTCTATTCTAACCAAATAAATTCACCTAAATGTATCTATTGATTGAATTACCTACTGCTAAACATGTATGCATTACTTTAAATAACGCCTCATTCTTTACACACACACACATACACTTACAACACGGTATGTATGGGCAATGACTATATTTATTGTTTCTGTTTTATTCTATACATTGTTATCTACCACATGTAAATAGATTCACTTTCTGTGTTTGCATTATATAAATAAAAATAAAAATAAAAAAGACAGCTCTTTACATTATAAGATTAAAATAATAAAAAATAAAATAAAAATAAGTCTAGTTTTTAGACCAAAAATATAAAATTTAAGTGATTTTGTGCATAAAATAAGCAAAAAAATCTGCCAATGGGGTAAGCAAATTTTTCTTGAAATTAGTGTTTAAGAAAAATGTTCAAGATCTCTTTGCTTACCCCATTGGCAGACTTTTTGCCTGTTTTATGCACAAAATCACTTAAATTTGATATTTTTGGTCTAAAAACCAGACCTATTTTCTTGGGTCATTTTGCTCACCAAGAAAAAGCATCCCAATCCAAGAACCTCTATATATTTGTACTGAAAACAAGACAAAAATACCACGATTTTTTCTTGAAAATATTTTTTTGCATTGTGGTCATTAAATGGTCCGAAGACAGCACTGCAAAAAATGACTTTCTCACCTAGTATCCCTGTCTTGTTTTCAGTAAAAATATCCAAAAATTTAGATATTTTTAAGTAGTAAAAGTAGTTTTAATAAATAGTTTTTAGACAAAAAAAATATACATTTTAAGTAAATTAGTGCTTAAAACAAGCAAAAAAAAATAAAAAATATTGATATAAGTTTACTTTTTTAATAAACACTTAATTCAATAATTTTTTTTCTTATTCCATTGGCAGACTTTTTTGCTTGTTTTAAGCACTAATTTATATTTTTGTCTAAAAACTAGAATCATTTTCCTAGGTAATTTGCTAATCAAGAAAAAACATCTTAATTTAAGTATTTTTTGATATTTTTACTGAAAACAAGACAAAAATACCAAGAAAGAAAGTCTCTTTTTTTGCAGTGAACTAAGGTTGACCTGGTAGACTATCATGTCATCAGGTCACCTGTTTTCTTCAACATGATATAAATATACATAATAAAGGCTAGATGTCTTGTCCGCCCCGCTGGCCAATGTAGGTCGACGTCGGCACCTGACGGCCATCTTGTCAGAGGCAGCTCGCTCACTCATTGTTTTAATGGCGCATGCACTTTTTAAATAACCATAACTTGCTCAATTTCTACCGATTTTCAAACTGTTTGGTTTGTTATAAACGTCAGAGATGTACTTATGACACTGCATACTTATGAATAATGTTCATGAAACATGTTCAAGCATGCAAGAATTATAGCCACGTTTGTAAGAAACCAAACCATTCGTAAATCCGTCACGATTTCAGCGAGATAAGAGTATTCGTGCATATCACTCACCTTACATTAGGTACCACAGAGCACACCGGAAAGCTTGCCTGTGACAAGATGGCCGCCGGTGATGACGTTAGAGACTCCGGCGTAAGACATCTAGCCTTTATTATGTATATCTATGATTATTTCAACTTAGCTGTGACCCAGTCTGTAAACACCCAGCTGAAGTCATTTATTGTGATTTACTGTTTCCTACCTAAAATCATTCTACATAATGTAAAGAACATTTTGTGAAAATATAACATTGATATGTTTAATATTGACTGGGTAAGGCCATGTCAAAGATTGAAATTAAAGTGGAATTAAAATCAAACTTTGATGCTCAAAATCTCATAATTAAATAATTATTATTATATTATGTTTTAAATATTTTCATTATTATTAAAATAATACATATTATTCTGGATTCACAGACAGGGTCACTATTTTGGTTGTCTTTAAAACTTGGGAGTTATATTAGATATCTGCACACGCTCCATTTCTAAGGTTAAATCCAGGCCTGCAGGAAACACACCTATAGGAACCTTGAGAGTTCACACACTCCTGACCAGGACATTGAGCGGGATCTTCACACTCATTCACATCTGAAACAAGCGTACATGTTTACACATGCACGACACACAATCACAAAACTGCATTTTTATTATTAGTTCAATATAAATAACTGTACCTATGCAGGTGCCGCCCTGCTGTCTGTATCCTGTTCTGCACGTACACCTGAAACTGCCAGGTGTATTCTCACACAGACCGTTAGAGCAAGGAGACGGTGTCTGACGACATTCATCAATATCTAAATCAATAAATAATAATTATCGGTTATCATTCTGTTATCTGTGTTTTGTTTTATAGGGACATAACTTCACCTTCTGGTGGTTTGAGAGCTTGTATGTATATGGCTGTTGTTACCTGAGCACCTTCCGTTGATGGTGCCAAATCCAGGTCTGCACGACACACACTTGTACGAACCCTGAGAGTTCACACACTCCTGACCAGGACACTGCAATTGGTCCTGACACTCATCTACATCTGTACACATAAACCCACCACACACACAATTGTGGTTTAGTACATTTACCAAGAGCCAGATGTCTTTCTCTTCACCAAAACCTCGTTACCTTCCCTAACCCCTAGACCAATGGAGAACGTAAAACAGATCAAGCTGTTTTCAGTTAAGACAGTCAAACATGCATTTTGGTCTGGGACTATAAACTTAAGTCTTGTCTGTGAAACGAGGCATAACCAAATCAAACTCTTTATGATTGATGTTTTCTTACCCACACAAGTGTTACCCTGGAATCTGTACCCGATTCGACACAAGCACCTATAGCTGCCTGGTGTATTCTCACAACGGCCTTCTCCGCAGGGGGACGGGGTGCGACGACATTCATCGATATCTGAAACAGAAATATACTCTACTACTTCACCCTGTTGTGCAACAGATACATCTAAAATACTATACAATAAATGTTCATTAAAGAGCACCTATCATCATCAAGTTATTTTGTGTATTTTGTATAATACAATGTGTTAGCTTGGTTTATGGTTAAAAACACATTTTCCACACACTGTACATTTTTGTAGCTCCAGATGTTTCTGTCTTTCTGAAATGCAGGGATTTTGTACAAAACTGTCCCTGATTGGCCAGCTAACGTGTACGTTGTGATTGGCCTGAATACCTTTGATTTCAGCCGGAAATGTGACGCTCATTACCATGTTTGAAAGATTCGCTCACAATGCAATGCTAACAGGAGTTAACTTACAGAGTCCAAGCGGGAGGATTTATGATAATGTCGGTCTTGTCTACATCACTAATCCCAGGAAGTAAACTGTTGCCTAAAATCTTTGTGTTTGTTATAGTCCAAGAAAAGAGATTTACGTTGGAGACGATAACTCGCATCATCATTTACTTTGGGGTTTGTACCTTTTGTATATTGTTAAAGGAAAACACCACAATTTTTCAATATTTTAATATGTTATTACCTCAACTTAGATGAATGAATACATACCTATCTTTTTTCAGTGCGTGCACTTTCAATTTTTGTACAGCGCTTCTTGAATGTGTTAGCATTTAGCCTAGCCCCATTCATTCCTATGGCAAAAGTTTTATTTTGTGCCACCATACTTACTTGTGTAACTACTCATGTAACAATCTTTAAATAGGAAAAACATGGTGTTTGGTGGCTTCTAAATTCATCCCTGTTTGGAGCCATAGGAATGAATAAGGCTAAGCTAAATGCTAACACATTCACAAAGCGCTGTACAAAGATTAAAAGTGAAAAAAGATTGAAAAAAACATTGAAAAAAGATAGGGATGTATTAATTTGTCTAAGTTGAGGTAAGAACATAGTAAAATATTGAAAAACAGTGGTGTTTTCTTTTAACCTGTACTACTACACCAAAGGAAATGTAAAATTGTGAATCAGACCATTGGTGCTTTTTAATAATCGTTCGACTGTGATGTGCCGTACCTGAACACTGTCCGTTGAGTAAGTCAAAGCCAGGCTTACAGGAAACACACCTGAATGAGCCCTGAGAGTTAATACATTCCTGACCAGGACAGCGAAGAGGATCAACACACTCATCTATGTCTAAGAATAAACAAAACACAACGTATCATTTTACACTTTTAGGTGACATAACTGAATTTACTATCTTACACTGTCACATCCTGATAATATATCTAAATACAGGGTTTCACAAACTCGTGAGTTGATAAAAAATATCAATTATAATTAAATCATAAAATTTAAATAAATAATGAACAAAAATATGTATAATGTATTTAATTTCTTTCATCTTCAATTTATGTGGCCATTACACAATACTAAAATATATCAGGAAACTGAGAACTCATGCAAAATGGACAGACACATTTTATGTACCAAGAAAAGAAAATTACTAGATGAAGGTCCAATGATAATAACTCTGTAAAATAGGACTGATAAAAACTTTAAAATGTATGATTTTTTTAATATATATAAACATGCAAATTATTAAATTACATTATTAAAATATTTACTTAAAAACTTTTTTCAGCCGAACCCTTTTGACCAAAGTTATTTACTTAAAAAAATAGAGATATTAAGTAAATATTTTAATCTTCACTATATAAAGAAGATATTTGAGATTCAAAAAATGTTTTCTGATGCTGCCTTTATTAGAAAAGATTTTATTTTTTCTAACTCTGATGTAAATGTTACCATTATGAATTACTTACCTATACAGCTATTTCCCTCTAGCTTGTATCCAAGTCTGCACACACACCTGAAGCTGCCAAGTGTGTTCTCACAGCGGCCATTAATACAGGGGTTAGGCACCTGACGGCACTCATCAACTTCTGTGACATTTGAAATATTTATATATTTATTAATTATAACAATTGATCTCAATGAATGTAGTATTGTGACCCTGTCTGTAAAACGTAGGTTAAAGTCCCATCAAAGTTTGATTTCAATCTTTGACATGATCTTAAGCCCAGTGCACACTGTTAGATTTTAGCAACGATTTACTAATTTTCTGGGACAAATTTTGAAATCCTAAAAGATTCCTGGAATCCTAGGCTGAAATCTGCCGTCTTTGATTGATGACATCTTCACAGACAGACGATTAATGACTGTTGCGATCAAAATTATCCTCTGACAAAATTCTGGCAGTGTCAGAAATTTTGAGACACAATCCTGCTGTGTGACATCTCCCTATATGACAACCGGCAGACCAAGAACCAATAGAAGCACAGAACCCGATGATGCAATTACAGGTAGTGCAACAACAACAAACCAACACAGACAAAATGTCAACAAGAGCTGTGAGACTGTACAGCAGGAGGAGAAACTTGTGGAGTTATGGAGAAATAAAGAGTGTTTGTACAACTATGAACGTGTCATCGCCACTGTACCCATGGGAAGCAGCTTGTAGAGAAATCGCACTGGAAATACAAATGCCAGGTACTCATCTCCTTCATTTTTTCTTCTTTTTATACTCGAGACAAGTCATAAATAAATGAACGGTAGATGTTGTTTCGGTTTGCTAGCCATCGCCGATCGCTGACATAAAACTATGAAAGCGTTTGATTGCGTGCGTCCAATTTTTAAAAGTCTTTAAACTTGTACAGTCTGACATTGATGAAAACTGAGATCATACAGTGTGACATGGACTTAACTACGATCTTGATCGCACAGTGTGGCAAGACACAATCCTAGAGGACTATTTAAAATCGCACAGTGTATACCGGGCTTTACTTAGTCAATATTAAAAATATCAAGGTTATTTTATATTAAGTAGGATGATTTTTTGCAGAAAACAGTAAATCCCAAAAAAGAACTCAAGACTGGGTCTTAAGACTTAAAGGAATATTCCATTTTCTTAAAAGAAAAATCCAGATAATTTACTCACCACCATGTCATCCAAAATGCCGATGTCTTTCTTTGTTCAGTCGAGAAGAAATTATGTTTTTTGAAGAAAACATTGCAGGATTTTTCTCATTTTAATGGACTTTAATAGACACCAACAATTAATACTCAACTCAACACGTAACAGTTTTTTTTAACGGAGTTTCAAAGGTCTCTAAACAATACCAAACGAGGTCTTATCTAGCAAAACGATTGTCATTTTTGACAGGGAAAATGAAAAATATGCTCTTTTAAACCACAACGTTTTGTCTAGGTCCGGTTCAGCGCGACCTAACATAAATGCGTGGTGACGTAGGGAGGTCACGTGTTACATATATAAAACGCACATTTGCGGACCACTGTAAACAATAAACTGACACAAAGACATTAATTAGTATCAGTTGACATACAATAACGTAGGAACGGTCCTCTTTCTCAACACTTGTGAACACTGGGGCGGAGATTCGCGTTCGTCCTCTGTGACCTCTTGACGTCATGACATACTGCGTGGGGTCACGCTAGCGCATCACGACCCGGATTTAGACGAGAAGTTGTGCTCCAAAAGTGCATATTTGTTATTTTTATTGTCAAAAATGACAATCGTTTTGGTAGATAAGACCCTTATGCCTCGTTTGGGATCATTTATAGTCCTTTGAAACTCCATTGAAAAAAACTGTTAAATGTTGAGTTGAGTATTAATTGTTGGTGTCTATTAAAGTCCATTAAAATTAGAAAAATCCTGCAATGTTTTCCTCAAAAAACATAATTTCTCCTCCACTGAACTAAGAAAGACATCAACATTTTGGATGACATGGTGGTGAGTAAATTATCTGGATTTTTCTTTTAAGAAAATGGAATATTCCTTTAAGAATAACACAGACTGGGTCACTGTATTATTCGCATTCTAACAAAACCCTAATCCATAATTGTTTAAGAACATTTCCTATCCATGCAAATTCAATAAAGACAAATTTACCATAATCTAATAAAAAATTAATCATGTCTGACCCATGCATTGGGTCTTCTGTGGATTGGTCTGGTATCCTGATGGACACATACAGAAGAAACTTCCCTCTGTGTTCTCACACTGTCCTGCAAAGCATGGCCTGGTTGCCAACACGCACTCGTTTATATCTGTGTGTGTGTGTGTGTGTGTGTGTGTGTGTGTGTGTGTGTGTGTGTGTGTGTGTGTGTGTGTGTGTTTGTGGAGAGAAAGAGGAGAAAGACAAAGAGGAATCCTTGAATAATGCCAAATATCACTGAGTCATGAAGAGAGTAAACATTGTGGGAACTTTAGTTTGGATGAAACATCTAAGATGTGCATTTGGAAAGCATGTTTAGAAAGTTTAACTATATTATAAGTTATCTCTGTCAGGATCCTGCCGGAACCTTGTCTTGTTTTATGTTTTAGCCCAGTAAGGCAGGGTTCTGACAGTACAATGTTTTGTGTGGGGAATACATGGTCTATATTAACTATACTAGACCACGTATTTCCTTTAGTCTCGTCACTTTTTACCTGCTCTCTTACTTGTTATTATTTTCACCTGTTCCCCTCATTAGTTTACCCCATTTAAAGTCCTTGTGCTCTTTGTTCTGTCTGTGATCGTACTGTTTTGTTCTTCGAATCAAGTTAAGTCAAGTTTTTGTTCATTGTCATTCTAGTCTAGTTTAGTCCAGTTCTTTGTCTATTGTTTAATGTAGTCTAGTCTAGTCCTGTTTGTGTTTGGTATATCTTGTTTCATGTTGGTTTTGCCCCATCCTGGGTTTTTGTTTTCTGTTTGTTAAATAAAAGTCTTCAGTTTTTTCTACAACGTCTGCGCTTGGGTTCGTTCCACACAAACCTTGACAATCTCAATCTGCACTATAAAAATTGCTTTTAACATCATATAAATAACACCGTTGTATTTCTATTCATCTCATGCAATAACACAGATTCATACCTTGGCAGCGAGCTTGCTGAGGATTGAATATATACCCAGTGTTGCACAAACAGGTGTGTCTGCCACCTGGCAGGTCATGGCAGCGACCCGGTCCACACACCTGAGGTCTTGATTCACAAACTCGTACATATGGAGGAAGCACACACAATAACCAGTTTCAAATAACATCTCAGATGCTGAGCTCTTGACTGACGCTATTTCATCCTTCTCCAAGCTGTTTTTATTGAAGCGTATATTTGGAGGCACATAAATAATGAGAACATTACGACGCTTTCTCCAGCTTTACATTTTTAAATGCTGATATAAAATTGGCATCATTGTGTCAAGTATGAGTTTTCCTGGCGTGCTGGCAATTTCTTCAACAACCAAGTCTTTGTGTTAGTCCAGTCGCCGTAACGTTCGGTTTAATTTTTTTGTTTGAGTTCCTGCTTGAGCTGAATAGCTACTAATTTTACCTTTCAGCTTAAAGCCAAAAAATAATAAGAACATCCTCTAAACAATCTATGAGTCAGATTTACTTCATTATACTCAACATCTGCATTACTAAAAGAAAAGATTAATTGTGAAAGTCATTTACGTCACAGCGTCGCAAAAATAAGACAAGAACGAAGAAGCCTAAGTCATATTTCTTATCTTATAAGTATGACAGGCCATCAGAATGGAATGGCCACCATACCTTGTCTAGGTGGAAGTGGGCGGGGCGTCGCTGGCACAGGAAGTGGTCTTGCTGGAGATATCGGCTGTCTGTTAACAGAAGGCCGGCTGGTGTAGGTCCGGACAAAAGCTGAAAACAATTAGATTGAACTTATACACAACAACTAACGCAATAATAAATGCGCATCTATCGAATTTCGATCAGAAATGCTGTCACTCACTCGAGATCACTCTGGTTGGCTGGCTGGTTGCCGTGGCGCCGCTCCCAGGACGGATTACAGGTTGGACCGGTCTTGATTGAGGTTGATTGACTCTAATGGTTTGCGTGCTTTCCGGCCCAGCAGGTCGGAGTCCCACCTCATGCACGGATGAGCGTCCATTCTCAGAGACCAAAGGGGGCCCACCAGTATCGAGCATCTCAGCTAGCTTCTGATTAAACTTGATGGTCGACGCAGAATAATGGTACCCCGGTCCAGCAGGACAGATCTCTTTAAAAGCATCTTTGGACACAATGCTCATGTAAAAATCAGAGAATTAAGTCTATAAACAGCTTTTGTTGTGCCAGAAACCTTGAGAGTTATCTGGAACGGTCAAGAGGGACAACACAACAAACTTAACTGGTTTTGAAACCCAAGTGTTATGTGAAAGAAGACAGACAAATTGCACGGTAAATATTGACTCTTCTGGTATCCCGCCAGATATTTTCAAAGAAATACTGCTGACGTGCGGGTGGGAAGACATCCTTGAGGAACAGTTAAAACTTTTGTGCTTAACCAATTCATGCTGTTTCAAATTCTTCTGTACTAAATAATGTCCTCAGTCCTATTATTCATCTTTATCCGCTCTTCCTCTGCACCAAAGATGTTCCAGTGGAATTTATAGGAAATGCATTCCACAAACGTCCATACTGTGTGATTCGTGAATCCGAAACGTTTCTTACCTGAGCCGAAGTAAGGACACAACTCGCACTTCTTCCCCCAGGCTTTGCCAACTCGACTGCAGCAGCAGATTTGCTTGGTGATGTTCCTCAAGATGGGTAGCGAACAGGAGGCCTGATTTACGATTCGGAAACATTGGTCCTTCACTTCAGATATCACCATGTGCGCTGTATTTATAACAGTGGAATAATACTTACTTAAGACTCACGGATTACAAAATTGACTTGCAGATCATACGTACTGTACTTTTAACAGCAACAGAGATCTAAACATGCGGGAACATACATGCAGCTCCAGATACATTCCTTCAAAGCAGTTTTAATAGAGATTTGTCTTAATTCTGCTTACTTGCATAATTTTAATGTATTAACTGTTTCCCCACCATTGATGAGTTATTTCGTCAATTGATAGAAAAACGTTTCCGTGCCAATGAGCTTTCCTGACGAGTTTTTACGGTAATCTGTAATTCAACTATTATGCACTAGACGGTGCTCTTACCTAATTTATAAGAAAACTGAAGCAAAAACGAATTTTACACATTTCAAACTCTGTATGTTTTGATAATCGATCTAAATCTGATTTCTAACAAAATTCCTTTACGAAAATGCAATTATTTGAGCGTTTTGCTCAAAATGTGGTATTTTTGAAGAAACCCAGTGTTGGGGGTAACGCATTACAAGTAACGTGCATTACGTAATAATATTACTTTTCTGAAGTAATGAGTCACGCATTACTTTATAAATGTACACATTAATATTTGAGTTACTTTTTGAAAAGAGTTACTTTTTAGTTTAATTCATTTTATTAAAAAATATTGAATTAAATTGAATGTAGTTTTGTAGAATTATGCACTCTATGCGTGTGCGCTTAAGCGGGAACAGTTTAAGTCAGAAACTGAGATGGCAGGCCTGGGGTCTCATTTATAAAGTGTGCGCACGCACCAAACGGGGATGGAAACATGCGTACGCCAGTTCCCATGTGGTTGTGATCTATAAAAAACAAACTTAACGTGAGAATCGGCTTGCATCGTGGGATCTGAGGATGATTCATGTAAGCACATTTGCAGGTGATCTGTGATTTATAAAGGGGACATTGCTTTGTTTTAAGTCTTAATATTTATTAGTGTATGCCATTTTTGGCTTTTCTGCGTACGTAGACTTTTAGTAAGGATCCTACGCACAGTTTTATAAATTAGAAATGCGATGGAAACATGCAATTTCTGAATGGAGAACTTCTCAGTCATAAAAAACACCTGCAAGGCCTGAAAGAGATCAAACTTCAGCCAAGTAAGAAAAAGTAACGCAAAAGTAACTTATAAGTAACGTAAGTATTACTTTCCATGAAAAGTAACTAAGTAACGCATGTAGTTACTTTTTTGTGGAGTAACTTACTATTGTAATGCATTACTTTTAAAAGTAACTTTCCCCAACACTGAAGAAACCTAACCTTATTTAAAGGTGCAGTGTGTAAATTTTAGCGGCATCTAGTGGTGAGGTTGATAATTGCAACCACTGCTCAACACTCGCTTTTGAAACACATAGATAAGCTACGGTAGCCGCCACCGGACAAACACGTCATTGTCGCAGACAACTTTGTCCCAAAATTTGTCCGTTAAAGGCTTCGGTAGAAACATGGCGGCACAAAATGGCGACTTCCATGTAAGGGGACACTCTGTATATGCAGATAAAAACGTCTCATTCAAAGGTAATAAACACATAACAGTTCATTATGAAAGGTCTTTATACAGCCCTGATAATATAGTTTTAAATATTATTTTGCATTTCTGTCAAGAGATCCTTCTAAAAATTACACCTTGCACCTTTAAGAAGTTATAAAAAGAGGACAAATGAAGACGAAACTTTTTCCCCCTTTGTTTGTTTGTTTGGAAACAGAGGTCTTTTCTTTCATTTGATATATTTGTATGTTTATAGAAGAAAACTTTCCTGGAAGGCACTTTGTAAAAATCCCAAAAAAATGCTGGCGGGGAATGAGTTAAAGGAGAAATCTGTGAGTATTGTCCAAGTTTTTAGAAATCTCTTCTAAATAGTGTTCCAGAAGCCAATCAAACTTTATTGTTCACAGCTAAAAAATTGAGATGCCTAGAGATCATCTAACCATTTTATATAAAACGGCCCTTCTTTATACAGTTGCAAACCGATGATCTCATTGTCAGGTGTTTTACATCATTACATCATTACTTACGCCCATATCTATTTTCTAATTGTGTTGCGAGTACAGCTGGATCATTCTTTTTTTATAATAATAATCAAGAGTCAGACATTCATGATACACTGGTGGTCATGATACACTGTCAGAAAAATGATCCCTATCTACCACTGGGGCGGTACCCTTTCGAAAAGTACACATTTGCACATAAAGATGTCATTTAGTCAGAGGTGCATCTTTGTATCAAAGAGTGCATATAAGTACCTTAAAGGTACCAAATGTATACATATGTGTACCTAAATGGACAACTGTGAGTGTGACCCCTTTAAATGTACTTTTTTTTTTTGACAGTGTAGTATCCAAAGATTCAGACATTTATGGCCATGAGATTATAACTTATTATAAACAGGGTTGTTAAATGCTTTATTCTGATTGGTGAAATGTTACACGGTTATGCATTATATTTTGATAAACGCACACCTAACCTGTCAAATGTCTTTAAATAACAACCAGAGAAATGTCTTAGCAATGTCTGTGGTAAACGTGGTATATGCGAAATGACTGACTCCTCTCCTCTGAATGATTTGAAAATATTTTCGAATAAATCAACGTCCTCAATTATTCCTTACAATTTTTTAAATTTTTTAGTAGGCCTCAGCTTAAACGCGGAGTGCACAATGTTTGAAAAACGCTTTGGAAAAGGAGACGGGCCGACAACCAAAACACACTTATAGCCAATCAGCAGTAAGGAGCGTGTCGACTAACCGACATCCTTGCCGGTTGCGTATGTGTGGGGCGGGTCTTTTAAAAGAAGGTCCAGATTCTGTAGGGGGCCTAGGGGCGTGATTGTTTAGGTGATTTCAAATATCAACATTGGCTTTCAAACATTGTGCACTCCGCCTTTAAGTCCATTTAAAACATATCATATTATTTACTAGATGATGTTCAGAATCACTGAGATCAAACGTTGTAAGACGCATCTTCGCAAGCCAATTGCGCAAGCACAAATTAAAATTCGCAAAATTTTCTGTAAAGATAAACGGTCTGTTCTTCATAAAATGCTATTGTATATATTAAGAATACGAGGGCTGTCAAAGACAAACCAGAACTTTTTGTCTCACGAGTTTGACTTAAACAACACTTGCACTGGACATTCTGCCAAAAATCCCATTTGTTAGGATAGTCTTGATAGTGAATAAATAATGACCGATTTTTATTTATTTATATATTTATCTGCTGAACTGTTTCATTATATTAAGGTCAGACTAATAGAGACACCCTAACTGGTTTGGCGTGTTACGTATGGGATATCTACTCTAAGAATTTAATTAATTTTAATTCAACTCAATGAACAAAACAGTCCTGTGGAATTAAATATCTTTGTTATTCATTTCACACATACATCATTCTGCACAGTTGTCACTTTTAAATGGTTAAGAAGCACAAACATGGTTTAAAGTAGAGCCAGGCATACAATAATCAGCCACAGAGGCACTGGAAATGACATACGGATCGGCTTGAGCAATCACTGCAGTAATGTGCACAGACTCACGCATATCTAACACACACGTGGACTGTACACGTAAGGAAACTTACCTGAAGTCTGACTCACACTTATACATGCGCTCAGAGTCTAAAGGAGGCTTGACAACATTCAGACGAAGAAGAAAATGTTATTGAAACAGAATCAGAGTCCCTAATTGCAAACAACACAGCCAACGAAAGGCAGCCCCAAATTAAATGGAAAACCAGGAGACATTTGGCGTTCAGGGTTGGTCAGGCAGGCCCTGATGCAAAGATGCATATGCAAAGACTCAAGGGACAGCTCCACCTAACAGTCATCTCTGAAGCAGAATCAGGTGCCAAGAAATGCCTGCTGGAATAGACAGAACTACAGCACTACACAGCCAAAACCTTCAAATCATTTGCTTTGACGTTTACTGTGGATCAAAAAATGTTTACTAAAATTAGCTGGTTAACATCTTGCTTATGCTACTCACCCAGCTAAGCAAGCATAAACCGACCTTATGCCACGCTGGTCTTTTCAGCAGGTGTATTGGCATGCAACTATCAAAAGGCTCAGATTAATATTAAGTCAATGTATGACTGAAGGTATTAGCTGTGCGGCACGGCTGCCCTGCCGTATTCCCGTTAGCAGCGTCCTCTCGGCCGACAACTTGGCATCCGACAGCTCCATACTCACAGACGCAGATCCCGTGAGAGGCGTCCAATAAGTAGCCGTTATTGCAGATACAACTGTAGCTCCCTCGGGTGTTAACACAATTCCCATTCTCACAGAAACCAGGCTGCAAACACTCGTTAATATCTACACCAGAGGAGGAAACACGGCTGTCACAAACCCACAACACAGTAAATGTGTTCATGTGTCCATTTTGATGCACTGTAAAAAATACTTTGCTGCCTTAAAATTTTTTTGTTGAATCAACTCGAAATTACAATTCATCTCAACTTACTATTATTTATCTTGACAAGAAGTGAGTTGTTATAACTTATAAAATTCAGTTGACTTTTCTCAACTATATTTTATAAGTTGTGACAACTCATCTCTGTTGACATGACTTGTAAATCCGAGTTGACTCAACAAAAAATCCAAGGCAGCAAAGTTTTTTTTACAGTGTGCGTGTTTGTATGCTAGTTTATGTCAGACCATCTTGAACAGAAAATGAGGATAAAAGAAATTATTGAAATTATGTTTTTCACAATGGTTTCCAAAAAATAGTGTGAGAGAGAGAGTGAGAGAGAGAGAGAGAGAGAGAGAGAGAGAGAGAGAGAGAGAGAGATAGATGTGGAGATCCACCGGATCATCTCCAGGTATAACCTGATGAACTGATTTTACAGTCTGTTTATCAAACCTCCTGGTCAGCTGCCTAGATTGAAAAGTAGATTAAGAAACAATGCTGCAGATTCTCCTCCTTTCTGTATTACAATTATCTTTCACAGATATTCACATAAAACATCACAAAAAGAGTTATTCAGTCATAATTACAAACATCTTGTTGCTTGGAGTTAACAGATTTTTTATGCACTGAAATATTTTTTGTTCTTGAGTTGCAAAACCATGTTAGATATGCTTCATGGTACTTTAGTCAAAACTAAAGCATAGCTGAGCAATGTTCCTAATCTCTTATGATTTCCAGTGGTCCTTAACAAATAAAAATTCTGTACCATTTCAGATGGTGATAAAATGGCACTTTAACATATATATATATAGTACATAGTATGAAGCATAGTACTTAGATGGTAGTCCAATGTGTTTTTCAAGAGTACAGTGATAACATGATAAAAATCGGTAAACACATAGCAAATGTGGTTCTTTTTGGTCGTATTTGTTTGTTAGCTGAAAAACAAAAGAGTGCATTCACTCTGCTTTATGAGTATTTCATGTGTGGCGACTGGTCAAAATATGTACCCCAGCTGTCACTGGGGCAGTACCCTTTATAAAAGCCCTAAAATGTACCATTAGGCACTGCTATGTACAGTACAGTATAAATTTGGTGACAATATGTAGCTAACATGGTACTAACATGTGTTTTTGAGATACTAATATGTATCTTTGAGATACTAATATGTATATTTGAGATATCAATATGTATATGTGAGATACTAATGTGTACCTTTGAGATAATAATATGTATCTTTGAGATATTAATATGTATATTTGAGACACTAATGTGTGCCTTTGAGATACTAATATGTATCTTTGAGATACTAATATGTAACTTTGAGATCATAACATGTATCTTTAAGATACTAGTGTGTACCTCTGCAATACTGACATGTACCTTTGAGATACTAACCTGTCCCTCTGAGATACTGACATGTACCTTTAAAAGGGGGTTCAACTGTATTTCATGCATTCTGACTTATTTACACAGTTTAAGAGTTGTTTCCTCATGATAAACATAGGCTGTGTCAAAAAGTTTCAAAAAAGCAGTTGAACAAGTTACAGAGTATTTCTGTGCCGAATGCACTTCCCCAGGGTTCGCCAGTTTTTTTGAACATGGGTACATCTTATGTATCATGGGTAGACCTTACGTATAATTTATTTTTATGGGCACTTCCCCCGGAAAAGCAAGCCCACACGTCAATCAGTGGGAGAGCGAGAATCGAGATTTCTTTTATATCAAAACTTAACTCAATGGCACGAAAGAAGAAGTGTGTTTTTGGATGTAAGGAGAAGTAAGCCAGCTTTATGGAAACAATGGATAGGAACAATGGAACAGTGTCTTTGAGATACTAACATGTATCTTTGAGATACTAACATGTGTCTTTGAGATACTAACATGTGTCTTTGAGATACTAACATGTACCTTCGAGATACTAAATGTGTCTTTGAGATACCAACACATGTCTTTGAGATACCAACACATGTCTTTGAAATACTAACAAGGAGAAATAAGCCAGCATTATGGAAATAATGGATAGGAACAATGGAAGAGTCTTTGAGATACGAACATGTGTCTTTGAGATACTAACATGTACCTTTGAGATACTAACATGTACCTTTGAGATACTAACATGTGTCTTTGAGATACTAACATGTGTCTTTGAGATACTAACATGTGTCTTTGAGATACTAACATGTGTCTTTGAGATACTAACATGTGTCTTTGAGAAACTAACATGTGTCTTTGAGATACTAACGTGGCTCTTTGAGATACTAACATGTGTCTTTGAGATACTAACGTGTGTCTTTGAGATACTAACGTGTGTCTTTGAGATACTAACGTGTGTCTTTGAGATACTAACGTGTGTCTTTGAGATACTAACATGTGTCTTTGAGATACTAACATGTGTTTTGAGATAATAACATGTACCTTTGAGATACTAACATGTGTCTTTGAAATACTAACATGTGTCTTTGAGATAATAACATAAGTCTTTGAGATAATAACATGTGTCTTTGAGATACTAACATGTGTCTTTGAGATAATAACATAAGTCTTTGAGATAATAACATGTGTCTTTGAGATAATAACATGTGTCTTTGAGATACTAACATGTGTCTTTGAGATAATAACATGTGTCTCTGAGATACTAACATAAGTCTTTGAGATAATAACATGTGTCTTTGAGATACTAACATGTGTCTTTGAGATACTAACATGTGTCTTTAAGATACCAACACATGTATTTGAGACACTAACAAGGAGAAGTAAGCCAGCATTATGGAAACAATGGATAGGAACAATTTGAGATACTAACATGTGTCTTTAAGATAATATGAACTCTGTAGGTGCAAAGATGTACTTTTTAAAAGGGTACAGTCCCAATGAAAGCTGGGTACATATATTGACCATTACTTTGACTGTGCCATCAATTACAATAGTTAGCCAACATGAAATAAAATTTCATAAATTTAATTACAAAATGCATGATTCATGAAAGTCACGAATTAAGAACAACTATAGTAGAGTGAATTCGAAGATTTGCATTTGTCTGAATGAAAGGAAGATGAATGTAGTATTGTCCCCTGTGAAAAAGAACATGAACACTATTATCCATCCAGTACAGGAAAAGTGCAGAAGATTCTTACCCACACATTGCGTCCCATTGACCCTCTCAAAGCCTTTCGGGCAACTCCCCTGTCCATTCACACTGTTTCCTGTAAAGATATTAGCACATTGAGCTCCAGTGACCTGAGTTTGTCTACTGCCTTCCTCTGAAGAGGAAAAGCCAAAGCAAGAGATTTATCATCAATATACTGTCAATTTTATCAGTATGTGTGTTCCCTAGGAATCAAACCAATGACCTTCACGCTGCTAACGCAATGTTACACCAAATGAGCTACAGAAACATGTTTATGTTTAACCTATATGTTGCCAACCTGTACTAGTGTACAGTAGACTGGACTAAGATGGTTTCTTCAGCAGAATATCCTGTTTTTGCTTTACTAGTAGGAAAATGTTTTATAACTTTTGGTTGTTGGGCAAAACCTTCATTTTCTTGAACTTAACTGTACAAAGCTTTGCACCTCATCATCTAATCCAGAGTGACTTTTCTCTTTATGCGACAGGACATGTTCACTGATCTATTTTTCACAACAAAGCCTTCCAGCGACTTGGGCATAGTTTCCACAATGCCTCACGAAGAGAAAAAATAACTGTTTGTCCCTGTGAGGTTAAATATTTGTGGCTCTGGGCCGTTGTGCACACACAAACCATTGTGTTGTATTAGCCATGCTACGGCACTGGGTTATATAACCATGTGCTCAATGTTATCAACCCTTTAGGGTCGCCAATCAGTTATGAAAATATTCCTTTGGCAAACAAGACAAAGAAGCAACAAAAATGGCCAAAAGACATTTCAACAGAAAAGTCTCAGTACTGAGTTCTGAGTCCAAAGTCCTGTTGCCAAAATTTTTGTTTTCTTTAACAGTGTATTTTTCATGTTGGTTTCAAACATTTAGTTTTAAATTAAAACAAATGAATATGATACAGCCAACCACTCAAGCACACAAAACAAGTACATTTCAACTAAATACATTGTCAAGATAAAGGTTTGGTCATAAATGTCAGGGCGGGGCAAGCTGGCACCTGTGTTTTATATGGTCTTTTTTAAAATCAATGGTTACATTATTTATAAACTTTTACGTTTTTGTTGATCTATTAAAGGAATAGTCTACTCATTTTCAATATTAAAATATGTTATTACCTTAACTAAGAATTGTTGATACATCCCTCTATCATCTGTGTGCGTGCACGTAAGCGCTGGAGCGCGCTGCGACGCTTCGATAGCATTTAGCTTAGCCCCATTCATTCAATGGTACCATTTAGAGATAAAGTTAGAAGTGACCAAACACATCAACGTTTTTCCTATTTAGGAAGAGTAGTTATACAAGCAAGTTTGGTGGTACAAAATAAAACGTAGCACTTTTCTAAGCGGATTTAAAAGAGGAACTATATTTTATGGCGTAATAACACTTTTGGGAGTACTTCGACTCGCCTGAAAAGTCCGCTCCCCTTCTCCCTCTCGTAATGGGAGAGGGAGGGTGTTACTGCGCCGAGTTGAAGTACTCCCAAAACTGCTATTACGCCATAAAATGTAGCTCCTCTTTTAAATCCGCTTAGAAAAGCGCTACGTTTTATTTTGTACCACCAAACTTGCTGGTATAACTACTCGTCTTAAATAGGAAAAACGTTGATGTGTTTGGTCACTTCTAACTTTATCTCTAAATGGTACCATTGAATGAATGGGGCTAAGCTAAATGCTATCGAAGCGTTGCAGCGCGCTCCAGCGCTTAAGTGCACGCACACAGATGATAGAGGGATGTATCAACAATTCTTAGTTAAGGTAATAACATATTTTAATATTGAAAATGAGTAGATTATTCCTTTAAACCTGATACCTGATACAGTGTGACAACATTCCCCATAAAATGTTGGCACCATTGTGTCCAAGACTGCATGTTTCTGTATTAATGTTTTATAAAATAACTTTTGATTATTGATCTTTTATCACCATGTTTAATAAAACATGATGTCACTTGCTATTAAAGCTATAAAGGGAAAAGTTGTAGTATTTATCAACTTAATCAAGTGCATTAAATACTCTGTAATGTTCAGTTGTTTGATGCTTACACAGTGACTGTTTAAATAACATAGTAACAACACTTAAAGCCTTTCAAAGAAAAAACAAAGCTAATTTTATCATATGAAGTCAGAGAGTCTGCTGCTTTTATTATTTTGTTTAAAGGAAGGCAGACATGTGTTTGTTTAGCCAGCTGACCTGATATCCATGTGCTTGTGAGTTCAGAAGGAGCAAACCTGTTTTTATTTACTTTGTTGACACTTTGTTCTCAAAGTACAAACTGTGCTGCTAGAAACACTGTCAAAAAAATGACAAAACATGGTTCCAATGTGTCAATGGGACAGTACCCTTTAAGAAGCTCCTAATAAGTATCATTTGGGTACGGATATCTATACATTTATGTACCCATGATGTATTAATAGGTGCAAAGGTGTACTTTTTGAAAGTGTACCACCCCAGTGACAGCTAGGGACCATTTATTGACCATTTTAATTGACAGTGAAGGGAAATAAACTATCCCACTACATTTACGCTTTGGCAGATACTTTTATCCAAAGTGACTTACGGTCCATTCAAGAGAAATCGAACCCATGACCTTTGCACTGCTAACACAAACTCTCCCATTAAAACTACAGGAACACTTGTGTTTATTGTTGGAAATTTGGTTCAGTCCAACAGCAGGGACATGGGTTTTCGACCCAGCTGAAACAAGACTCACCTAAGCCTGTTGGACAGAGCGTACACTCGTTGATACCCCAGGCTTTCCCGGCTCCCCTGCAGCATGTGTCTTGACTCCGCAGACCAGGCAAAGGAGAACTGCACTGTAATGCGAGAGATGGTTATGACATCACACCCATGAGCATTTTCACATATGGCCACTCACATATTAAAGGCAAGGTGCATGATTTTTGAAAAACACTTTGAAAAAGGGAGTCGGGCCGAGTACCAAAACACACTTGTAGCCAATCAGCAGTAAAAGGCGTGTCTACTAACCAACATCATTGCTTGGGTTGCGTATGTGTGGGGCTATCAAAAGAAGGTCCAAATTCTATTGGGCTAGGGGCGTGTTTGTTTAGGTGATTTCAAATATCAACATTGGCTTTCAGAGATCATGCACCCCGCCTTTAACTATTCATCAATATGCATGGAATTAGTACGTGAGGACGTAAATTTAAAGTCATAAAGGTACATCAAAAAGGTACCACTACTTAAAGGTACATCTATTTAAAGGTACATCTACCCTAGAAGAGAGGGTAGACAATTATCAAATTTAAATATGAATGTATTTTTGTGATAAAAATGCACAGGACCTATTAAAAAGTGATATAATAAGTTATGTTTGTTTGTTTAGTCTTATGTTTACGCCATTCCAGCATCTACTGTATATTGGTTTAATCTAACTGTATAACTGGTTAATCCATACACTGGATGGAAAAGGGGCAATTTTGCCTCTCCAATTCACCTAACCTGCATGTTTTTGGCCTGTGGGAGGCCGAACTGGAAACCAGATTACCCAAAAGCAGTGGTTCTTGAGAACCACTGACCTAGAGTAAACCCACATAAACTCTGGAGTAAACATGCACAACTCCACAAAGAAAGGCCACCTGACCTAGTACCACCTAGTTTAGTATGTTTTAATCATGTAAGAGAGTCATTTGAAAATATTATATCACAGAGTCATAGACAAGTCAACCTCAATTTATCAACCATAGTCCAGGCTTAGAGACTGCTTGGCTTTGTTTCAGCTGTATCTGAGTCTAAAGTCAGACAGCTCTATTGCTAAGATGAAAGATATGTAAATAATGAACAGAGAGAACATAGTTTTGAACCAGAGAGTTTTTATCTTACCTGTCCATTGCGGACTTCTCTAAAGCAGTATTTGAAACCAGATGACTCGGTGTAGACTGAATCACCGCGTATGGTCTGGGCTTGTATCCGTGGGGGCGGGGCCTCCGCTCTCTCTCCTGGCAGGTGTCGCGGGCGGGCGCCTGACAGCCCTGAAGACCAAGTGACCGTTTCGGATTGTTCGTGCACGGTGGGGCCGTAACCCACCTTTAGTACCTGGTGGATTTTTACACTGGCCTCTGGAGGGTGCTGAACTCTTACCTTCACCATGGGAGAACCTGAAGGACAGAGAGAATAAAACAAACTTTTGACTGTCAGCATATTCTCAGATCAACATTATTGCTAATGCAAACACATACTTTGAACATGATTGTTTGATTGGCATCGAAATATGATCGACCTTAGGTCTTTTGTCGTAGGTGAAAATCACACATAATAGTAAAATATATTAAGTCTGGTTCGTATAGTTTTTGAACAGACTGTATACGCTTATTATAAACTTCATGCAGTAGACATATACACACTGTATTAACTCTTTGCCTGCCAATGACAAGTTTTTCCGGCAATCCGTATTTCTGCTATTATCCACTAGGTGGCGCTCTTATCCAACTTATAAAACCCAGAAGCAACCCCTTAGAGCAAACAGTAAGAACTCCGTGTATGTTTTGAGGATCGCTCTGAATCTGATCTCTATTAAAAGTCCTTCACAAAAACACAATTGGTGATAAAGAGAGAACAAATAAAGGTAGGATGAAATGTTTTTTTTTTTAAAGCAGATGGTCTGTTCTTTCATTTGATATATTGTATGTTTATATATTTAACGAATAACATATTCTGGAAGGCATTAAACTTAATAATAAAATCATAAAATATTCTGCCAACTTTTTTTAAAAACGCTGACAACACTGCAAAAAATGACTTTCTTACTTAGTATTTTTGTCTTGTTTTCAGTAGAAATATCTAAAAATTCTTAAATTAAGATGCTTTTTCTTTTTTGATGAGCAAGAAAATAATTCTAGTTTTAAGGCAAATAATATACAATTTAAGTGAAATTGTCCTTAAAACAAGCAAAATTATCTGCCAATGGGGTGAGAAAAAAATGGTGAAATAAGATTTTGTTTTTCTTAATCACTTAATTCAAGTAAAATTTTCTCACCCCATTGGCAGATATTTTTGCTTGTTTTAAGCACAAATTCACTTAAATTCTATATTTTTTGTCTAAAAACTAGTATTATTTTCTTAGGTAATTTTGCTCATTAAGAAAATACATCTTGATTTAAGAATTTTTTGATATTTCTACTGAAAACAAGACAAAAATACTTAGTAAGAAAGTCATTTTTTGCAGTGAAGGAAAGAGTTAACATAAGCACTAACTAAAGGTTGAAAATCTGAGAATAGAAGTAAAACAATAAAATCAATATATCAATGGTGCTTGGAAACGAGCAAAAATAAATGATGAAGACACTGAAAGTTTCCAAGACCATTAACTGTGACCCACATATACCAGAAGGAAAAAACCTGAATCTGTTAGTTGCAATAAAAATCAAGCCCCGGGAAAAAAACAACAACACATCCTAACCCTCCGCTTCCCATGAACAAGCCTGTAAACATTAAATAAGGCCTGTATAACCATTACTCACAGAAATATTCGGACCCCTCCGTCATTGTTTCTAGGCCAGCTGTCACGGGTCATATCATAACACTATCTGTGAAACACACAATGCACCCAAGTTCAGGAATTTACAGTCCGCCTCATCTGTCAATCACGCCCCTTGAGAAAGAGCAAAAGAAAGTCCTAAGTCTTTTAATGCATTTACTGTCTTTCGCATAAACAGACTGATGCTCCAGAAATAACACAATGAAAGAGAAAAGCACAGGGAGAGACGCAGTACGATCTCGGAAAACAGAGCACTTATTCTCCTAAAACATGTTCGAACTGTGAGTCACTGCCACCTCCCGCCTCTCACAGATTAAACTTGGCAAAGAGCTTTTTCAATTTTCCTCCAGGATCGCCCTCTCCTTGCCAAACGGACAGTAAAACACAATGATGTTGCTTTCCCGTCTTGCATGTTATATAAGGAGAACTGCAGATGGTTTGAAAGACTATATGAATATTTGTGCACTAAATACATATAGTCCTTTCATATAATGCGGGGATAGATATGAAATACAGATAGTATAAGGCTTATTTTGAGCAGCACATCTCTCCAGCACCATCAGGGAACATTAGGTTCAGTTTGAGAATCGGATTGTTACACAACAGTGTAGACAGTATTTAGGTCTTAAATCCCAGATCCAAGTTAATGCTTGCACAATAAGTGGTCCTGAATGGCACTGACCTCTAAGAGCATGAGAACCAATATATAGTTAAAAAAATAGTGAAACAAAATGCCAAAGTAGTATTTTGTCTAACAAGGTGGAAGATAGCTAACTGAACTATAATTTTATGTCATACTGAAGCCATTTCTTACAATAAAGCTGAAACACTTCAGATAATTGTTTTCATCACAAGATTAAAGGCCTGTCACACTAAAAAACAGGAACTATTGAAATAGCAACCACGCCAATGGATGATGATGATACTGTATGGTTGTTTTTTTTGGGGGGAGGGGTTGGTTTAACCAATGGTTGGGAAAATATTAAACAACCAAATAAGCCCATGCTTTGTTGTTGTTAATGTACCCAAACATGGGTTGAAACAAAAAAACAACGGTTGGTACTGTTCAATATTTTCCCAACCATGGGTTAAAATGGTGTGAAAAAGTTAAAAACCCTACAGATTTCTTATTTTTTTTTTGCATATTTGTCACACTTTTATGTTTCAGACTACCAAACAAATTCAAATATTAGTCAGAGATAACACAAGTGAACACAAAATGCAGTTTTTAAGTAGGATTTGTTTAAGTTATTTTGATTTGTTAAAACTAAATTAATAAATTACATGTAATAATTTTAAATTTAAAGCAAAATTTTAAACATCACAAACACGCGTATCCAGAATGCTCAAATGCACGAAACAGACACTCCCACCTTTGGAATAGCCTGTGAATTTCAGTCCCATCCGAAGCGATACATAAAATCACAGACGTCGTAAAACCCAAACGTTGTTTGGAAAACGAATCCCATCTGAATAGTGCTATTGCGAGGTTTTGTTGTTCATTGAGTATTATCAAATGGGACACCTACGGTCTTGTGGACCTAACATACATGTGCAAACCATGGTCACTGTAAGTCAACGAAAACCCCAATTTCACATGAAATGCACCTTTTGGACAGGGCCAGAGGCAGTGCAGAAGGTCCTAAAAAGCTACAGAGGAGGCCTTTGTGTGCCTGTTTACTTTCTACATAAAAAAATTGACTCACCTGACACTACCCAAAAACATAAAAGATGGAAAAAACATCAATCATGTGTTCATTAATAAAAATTTAACAAATAAACATGAAGGTCATTTTATTAAAAAGTAGCTGAGCGATGTCTGTCAGACTGTAATTATAGTTTTAAAAGTCACAGCTGAACAGTAAGGAGTTTATCTGTTGACACAATGTCTCTAGACATACCAGACTGACATATAACAAACACACACATTTAGTCAGTCATCTAAGTGTAACAGAGAAAATCACAAGTGCTTTGATCTATAGCCAAGAGACCCTAACATGTCAACTGTCACTCTACAGATATGACAACACTAATAGTTAAAATGATCCAATAATAATATGAGTCACCCAAAGCAATTATTTATAGACATTTTACCACATTTTTCCAAGGCATGGTGCAAAACTGAATGTTAAAAACACTTTTTCTTATGGCCCTATAAATTGTCAATGGAGCAATTGGAGCATGCATTCATGAGCTATAAAGGTTGACACATGGCTTATGTTGGAGATGCAGGTTTAAATTTGGCCTGTTATGTGTTCTGGTCCTTTCCCCCACCCACTTTCTCTCACTCTTCAAAAAAGCCACAAAAAAAGAAAAAAAAATGCCATCATGTGTTAGTAGGGGCCACAACCTGAGACTGGCCAAAGTTTCTTGATTAAGTTAAAGTTCAGAACTTATGTTTCTCTGTGGATGCGGTACAAGTCAGGAATCTCAGTACAATGAACACACATTTATCCTGTCTTGATGTTTTGACAGACACATGATCTACTACCATGTTTAGACATTCCAGATGTGACTGACATTTGCATGATGTATCGGGCATGTTTCTGCTTTAATTCAGCACTGTACTTTGCATCAACGGCTGGGCTGATACTGGCACTTTTGGGATTCGTCCAAACTGCGTGCCGCAGCCAGATGAAAACAGAAAATAAATGTCGCCAATCTGGGACGCCGTTATTTTTCATCATCAAAACAGCCTGTCTCCGTATGTGGTCATGGGTTACATAACTAATCTTGTTGCCAAAGCACATATTTAGCCTTTCTCAGAATTTTCATTCAATTTTATGCAATTAGTCTTGCTTAGTAATATATTCATTGTACAAATAAAGTACAAAGTGAAAAATAATGTGTGTGAAATATTAAGTACTTAAATGGATAGTTCGACCAAAAATGAAAATAAACCCATGATTAAATCACCCCAAAGCAGTCCGAGATGAATATGTCCATCATTTGTCAGACAAACACATGTTCAGTTATTTTAGAAAATGTCTTATATCTTTCAGCTGCTAAACAGTAAAGTTACGGGGTCCACGTCCTTCAAGTCCAAAAAATGGGCATATTTCCTGTCCTAAAGAAATCCAATCGGCTCCAGGATGATAAACAAAGGTCTTCTGAGGGTAATCCGCCCGGTGTTGTTGTAGAAATATCCATATTTAAAACTTTATAAAGGAAAATAACTAGCTTCCGTTAGTGCCACCATCTTAGACTCCTCTGTGTTCAGGAAAGAGTATTAGCGTAGTGTACGCACTTTTCTTAGTGACCTATGACAAATTCGGAGGGTGGGAGCACAGAGCAGCAGCAGAGAAACCTTCGTAAGCTGCGTACGCTCTCATCTTGAATGTGGACGCGACTAAGATGCCGGTGGCATGAGCAATTCGGTCCCCCCTGGCAATTCGGTCTCCCCTAGGACCCCCGCGTGATTCCATTGGCTGAAAAACTCCTCATGGGTAGTTTTCTTAGCGCCTTATTGCAATTCCTACAAAATCACGTTATGATTTATGTAGTTAGAACGTTGTTAAAATTACAATTGATGTCTTTTAAATGATATAGTAAAGCGATAGGTGGGAAATCTACACATTGCTTGTGTCATTTTATTATTTAGATTATTATACTGTACCCTTTACAAATTTGTATCAAAATTATAATTTATAAGCCATGATTACATACCTTACAAAGTGCATTTTTTTAAATAGTAAAAGTGTAGTGTGTTAATAATTTACCAAAAAGTATTGTTTTTGTAAAGCAGATGATGTCACAAAAGTACTGACATGTCTGCAACATGAATATTAGTTTATTATATTATTTTTTTGCTTAACTTTTATTAAAAAAATATGTTTATGCTTCAATTTTGTACAACATAATTAGCTTGCTAGTCCGCTAACGCAGACGAGATATCGCAATGACACATTTTTGAACAGGAATTAGTGCTAGGTACCAATCGGGGTCCTAGGGGAGACCGAATTGCCAGGGGGGACTGAATTGCTCATAACACCGGCATTACCGGAAGCTAGTTATTTTCGTTCATAAAGTTTTAAATGTGGATATTTCTACAACGAAACGGCATGGATTTCCCTCAGAAGGCCTTTGTTTATCATCATTGTTTATCATTTATTTTGTGAAGGATAGATGCACATTTTTTGGACTTGAAGGACGTGGACCCCATAACTTCACACTTGATTAACTGAAAGATCTAAAACATTTTCTTAAATAACTGAAAATGTGTTCGTCTGAAAAATTATGGACATATGCATCTCAGACGGCTTCGGGGTGAGTAAATTATGGGTTTAATATCATTTTTGGCCGAACTACCCCTTTAAGTAGTTTTAGATGTATACTTCGGCCCATTTTTCTTATTTTTGGGGACAGGTCATCTCATATTTATAAGTATCTGAATTCAAGTGGTATTGATATACAGTATTTATTTTAATCTTTATATATTCCTTTAAATCTATTAAACAACCTATAATAGACACACTCAGTTACTTATAAGCTCCAGTGTTTTGCTTTCAGATTTGACTGACAACAGTCTGTACCCTTTAAAAAAAATTGGTATAGCTTTAACCCATGATTCGCTAAATATTGGTGCAAAAACTGTTGGCTTACAAATAAATGCGTATAAATGTCTTTAGAAATCAAATCCTGTGCACACTGACTCTTACCATTATTGTTGGTTTGTTCGGGAGTCTGCAGTGGCAGGAGGTACTCAGAGGTCATCGGAGGACTGGCTAAATCGACGGCACCTGACGGTGATTTATCAATGTCATTGGTGGAAGAGCCGGATGAGACGGGGATGTGGCAGAACTTCCCAGTAAAGTTAGGAGGGCACAGGCATTGGTCCTTCTGTATGCACACACCTCCATTCTTACACAACATAGGACACACGACTGCAGAGAAAGAGAAGAAGAAAGTTAGCTTAAAGATACAACAAATAATCAAATATCATACTGCATATCTCCAGGATATCAAAAATACTAAAAAGAAAAATCATGTGTGATATAAACACAAGAGAAAATAAGTAAATGCAGTTTAACTAACATGAACTAATAATTCCAATACAATTGTTCTTATAGGTTCATTAACCAATGTTAACAGATACAACTTAACATGCTGTATTAGTAAATGCTGAAATTAACATGAACAATGTGAAAAAAAATGCTGTAAACTTTAAAAATGCATTTTTTTGTCTTCGTGTAAGCATAAATCTAACACAACTGAGTGAGATTTATGCTTAAACATAAAAAACTCATGGCGTGGGATCAAAAATAAGCTTAATTCAAGATATCCTCTGGGTATAAAAAACATCAATGTCATGCAATCCCTTCTCTTCGCTTTGTTTCTTTTATTTCATTAGGGCCTGAACATGCTTTCAATATCAAATGTCTGTGATGTATTAATGCATTTGGAAAGCTTATACCAGGACCATGCCTAAATAAATGAAAATAAATGTAGCATATGATCCAAAGTTAGAGAAAAAGATCTCTCTGTGGTCGTCAGCTGAGCTTTTACAATATTCATCTGCAATCGCTCTAATGCAATCTCTACATCCAAACACATCTGTCATACAAACAAAATGCAAAGGAGAGCTCCTTACATGAAGGGAATAACAAACCCAATGCAACGAAGAAAGAACGAGAGAGACAACAAGTTTGATTTTAAGGAGGATTAAGAAAGAGAACATGACCAAACCACATGATCTAACTAAAATCAGGCTAAATCTAATGTAAACAAGAAATAAAAATTAACAGTACTTTGCTAATGCTTATTACTGGTTGCTTATTCTTCAACCCTCAGGGGAACGTTATTTCAGAAAAAAAAATATTGTCTACGCAATCTATCAGTAACTTAAATGACTTCCTTTAAAGGAACCCCGCCTATAAACACATGTGCAGGGGTATGGCTTTATAGACTGGGTATATGAATGTGAAATTAAAAACAGTACAAATGTCATAGTTTTAATAAACTTTGAAAAAAGTACTTTTTTAATTCGGAAATTAATTACTTTTTGTTTACATTACAATACATGACATCAACGATTGCAATTAAAATTGTATATTTTATATTAATGCTACAGGGAGGTAAACAAACTAAACAAGTCTTCAGTCAGTAGACTGTAAAATAATATATAAATGAATGAGTTATGAATGCACACAGACAGCAGGTGGCGGTATGTGGTATTGACACCTGCATGCCATTAAAAACACATCAATGTCTTCTGTTCAGCCATTTCAATATAAACCAGAGAGTAACACAAATGAAGAGCAACACAAAAAACATAAAGTAAAGACGATCGGAGTGATAAGAAAGTGAGAGTAAAACATTCGCTCATGAGAAACACAGTAGATGGTTCATTCTACAAAAAAGGTGGAAATGCTTGTCCCTTGCTTTTGCAGACCTCTTAATCATTTAATTTGACCCAATAATCCCATAATGATATATATTTAAAGGAATAGTCTACTCATTTTCAATATTAAACTATGTTATTACCTTAACTAAGAATTGTTGATACATCCCTTTATCATCTGTGTGCGTGCACGTAAGCGCTTTTCTAAGCGAATTTAAAAGAGGAACTATATTTTATTGCGTAATAGCACTTTTGGGAGTACTTCAACTCGCCTGAAAAGTCCGCTCCCCATCTCACTCTCATAATGGGAGAGGGAGGGTGTTACTGCGCCGAGTCGAAGTACTCCCAAAAGTGCTATTACGCCATAAAATATAGTTCCTCTTTTGAATCCGCTTAGAAAAGCGCTACGTTTTATTTTGTACCACCAAACTTGCTCATATAACTACTCGTCTTAAATAGGAAAAATGTTGATGTGTTTGGTCACTTCTAACTTTATCTCTAAATGGTACCATTGAATGAATGGGGCTAAGCTAAATGCTATCGAAGTGTCGCAGCACACTCCAGGGCTTACGTGCACGCACACAGATGATAGAGGGATGTATCAACAATTCTTAGTTAAGGTAATAACATATTTTAATATTGAAAATGAGTAGACTATTCCTTTAATAAATATAGACTGTCCTTAAAATGATGAGAGAGTTTATTTATTTAATTTTCTGTTTTTCCTTTTTTAAACTTTTTTTTAAATGTCTGGTCCTGAAAATTGCCCTGTCCCTTTGATCATACATGGAAGTTGAACTGTGTACGTATTATGTAAAACCATGTTTTTTTTGTAATTTACATTTAACTTTAACCTTGTATGAATTTACTACAACACTGAAATGATAAAAATACACTATTAATATGAATTATATCAAATAAATATTTGTCCCCCAAAACACTTTTATTTTGAAACAATGAATGCAAGTTTTTCATGGGTCAAGAGGTCAGTGAAAGAAGTGCAGTGGAGGAAGGCAAAAGGTTTTTGAGATGTCTTACCTTATTTGTTAAAATATCATGATATATCTAAGAATTTTGAGATAAGATTTTTTGGATGTCATTAGTGTTACTCTCTTTTTATAGCTGGGAGTGTTAAGATCTTTACATAAAAATACATTATACTGAATAAGTATGTGATTGTTACATCTCTGATGAAATAGCACATGGCTAATGGCAGCCATTTTGTTAAAATATTATTTTTTTTCTGTAAATTGTCATTGGTAACACCAATGACAAATAAATTACTAATGGATTCTTTATTAAAATGTTTTAAAAAGTTAAACCTAGATTAAGCTCCCTGTTTTGCGGATTCATAGATTTGACAAGTTAATTAATGCTTTTAAAGAATTTTTGGGTACGTTGAAAGAAGTTCATTTAAGCAAATTTCCATAACCTGAATTCCACCTTTTCTGTAGAATGACCCAGATACCACAGTATTAACTGTAGTAAACTATAGTAATATTTTGTGACAACCTTTACACGTCATCGACCCAGAATGCATTATGTGCAAAACATAATGGTTTCAATTAGTTGATTTTGTTTATTTCTATTAAAGGATTTTTGTGTTAAAAGGCAAATGCAAAATATTAAAGCATACAAGTCTTCATAGTCGAGGTACTCTTTACAAATCAACATTACAAATCAATCTATTTTTCAACCCTGCTGCTCCAACCATCCGGCTTCATTCATTGATTTAATGCCCACTTTCCATGACGCTATAATTTTCGATTAATAAACTTCAGTCCCATGCTGCAGTTTTCCTTTGAATATCCTGTTTCACTTAGATTATGCAAATCAGATTATGAAAGGAAAACAGAAAATTAATGGGGTTTCATTTTGACTTTAAATAAGAACAGATTGTTTTATATCAGTGTCATCTAACCAAAGAGGTTTTACAGTGAAAGTATAGTACTGTATAAACCAGATGCCAAAATGTGTTGGCCAAAGCAGTAAAATACTCTTGTGTTTCAAATATTAACAAGAATGATGTGAGAACAGCATGGAAACTCGGCAGCGAGGGCCTGTTTAAATGAAACCACAAAGTTACTGAAATTACACAATATATTAGATGAGCAATCTTGTTATCCTGTAAGGTTTCGGCGAGGAGAAAAGGTCAGCCCTTTTTAATTAACCATGTTTTTGTTGTAAACGTGTAGTAACAATGATTTTTTGGTGTATTGGTAAAACCATTTTTTACTGTAGTAAAACCATGATTAATTTTCATAAGGGTGGCTGGCCCAATTCCTCCCAGCTGGTGGTGACAAAAGTATTTGTGATTTGATTTAAATTTGGACTTGAGGCGCTGAGTTCATCCAACCAATTATGTTCAGTTAGATGAGTTTTACCTTTCATTCCTTAGAGACAAGCACATCTATTAGCCAAGGTTTAGCGGAAGCCGAATGGCTGAACGACATCCAAAGTCCACACGTATCCATCATTTTTATGTCAGGGTTCTAGGCTGGTGACACATGTGTGTTGGTTTAAACATGTTTTTAGAGGCTCTTGGAGCACATTTACACCTAGTATTATGATGCGTCTGGTTGATCGGATAACAAATGGATGAGAGAGACACATTCCCGTTCACACCTCTTTTTTTAATACATCTCTTTTGTCCACTTTTTACTAGGGTTGGACGTAGTGTTGGGTGTAACTAGTTACTAAGTAATTAGTTACTGTAATTTAATTACTTTTTCTTTGAAAAGTAAAGTAAGGGATTTCTCTTATTTTTCCAGTTATTTAATTAGAGCTGATGTAATCGAACTAAATACTGTGTATGGATGTGTGACGTGAGTGTCTTTTGCTAAAGTAAAGAGCGCGTTAGTAGCCTAATATGCGCATACAGTATTAACGGGATGACAATGCGGGTTTGCTTATAACATACATGGATGCGCAGCAGCAGAAAAACACTTTTAAATGTGAAACTTAAAGGATTAAAATGTAAAAGATTATTATTGAGTCTCTTGGACATAAATGATGACCGATTATGAGATGTTAGAAGGTGTAAAGAGCCGCTTCATCTGTAGCTACCCTGGTAAGTAAATAAATGCTTTGCTTTAAACAAATGCATCTATTTTTAAATGTTTTTTTTTTTTTTAATGCTACCCCATGGATTTATTATATATAATGACTCTGTGCCTGTGGATATGGTGAGATGAGAAACACTTTTAAGTAATGCTTTAAAAAAAAAACATGGCGCTGTCTGAGTGCTGAAACGGCTCTCCGTACGTTTGTAAATTCTTTATCTCTTGTTTGTAACAAATAAAGTATTTTTAGAGTACAAACCTTATATAAAGCCTAATATAATCTTAAAATGTAATTATACACCATGTATTTCTTTATAAAAGTATATCTAAAAAATATATAAAAATATACTAGGTATGTTAATGTGTGACTATTTTACCACTGTTAATCGACGTGTGATCCTAACTTAAAAACGAAAGTAAAATATGTTCGTTTGCATGGACATTGAAAATTGTGAAATTTAATTAATATTATTTTTTAATTAATATTATTAAAAGTATTCCTGCTTCTGATTAATAGCGCATATACTTTATATTCACATGAGAACTGATGATGTCTGTGTGTTTCAGACCCTGGCTGTGTGCACTGAAGTGTATATGACCATAAAGTAGTGAAACTCAATGTATTTATTTTTAAAATGTATTTTAAATAGGCATATAGGCTCATAGGTTTTTTGTAAAAAAAAAAAATCCCAGCACCCCCTGTTCAACATGACTTCCAGCGGCCCTGTTACTTCATGACTTTCTATGCTGAATTGGTACCAGGTAGCTGAATATCATAAAACCAACATTCAAAACACAACATATCATGACATATTTTACCAGGGTCATGATGAGACTGAGACCAAATGTCAATTATTCTTACTATACATCTTAGAAAATGAAAAGCTAATGTCACCATTGCAGCAGGTAAGGAAAAACAGGGCTTACAGTCGTGTAAAGAGGAAATGACCTAAGTACATAGTTTCTGCCTTGTGTAGTGTGACTGGCAAATGGGCTTACATAAAAACCACTTTCCTTCAATTTCTTTATTAGGTTTAATCTACTCTAATCTCTCCACCATAAATGAGCTGTTGTTTTACGCCACTTATTGTTTTATTGCACAGGAAGCGATTTAAGAAAAGAAGCAGGAGGTGATCTGGTTTAAGGGATCTTTTTTGTTGACCTAGTTTTTCCATCTTGTCAATGGATATATGCAAGTTGTTTATTTTAATTTTCACCCCGACAACTGGTCCAGATAACATCTCACATTCTTTAAGGTCACATGAAATGTAATGTTCAGTCACTACAACTGGACTTGTTTAGTATCATTATACAGTAGTTTAGTATCATTACAAGTCTTTTCGCTACTCTGAAAGGATATTTGTGTTGAAGAACCTCAGAACAAGAAGTCTATGTTAAAGTTTTTAAACCATTTTTTCTCTCTTCATAACAGAGAAATATCACATGCATAATGTTGTTTCTTCCTCATAAATGCACATATAAAATATATAAATTCACAGAATTCATACAAAGCAAAATTCCTATTTTGTCACATCCATAACACATGCTTATTTTCATAAACTAAAAAAGAAAACACATGTATAGAGTTATTTTCTTATGTCTGGACTTAATCATCAGGGGTCTAGGAAAAAAATAAACAGATGGTTCAATACATTCTCAGAGAATTTATATTTCATGTGACATCCATAACCTGGAATAGCTCTTCTGTAGAACACTTGAATATGTAGCAGCTGACAAAAGCCCTGAACATACTGTAAAACCTCAAGTTTTAACGCAAACCTGAATGATTACAAGGTTCACAATAAATATGTTGCAGGATCTTATTACTGAATTAAACGCTACTGTAATATTCGCAAACGTTTCTTGCCTATTAAAGCAACACTATGTAGTTTCCATGTAAAAATTACTTACAGCTCCCCCATGTGGTTGAAAAGCGCAACAGTGCCTGGTATCAGACACTCTTCTGCAGGCAGGGGGAGGGGCGGGGCTGTGTTTCCTACCCTCCACCGCCACTTTCAGAGTGTGCTTGTAGCAGCTAGGAGGCTGCTCAGGTTGCAGCAACAGTACAATTTGTCCAGTTAAAAGTTAATAATTTTAGAGACATTATTTAAAGGTAAAAAAACTACATAGTGTTGCTTTAACTAGACAGAAAATAGCTGCTTGGGGAGAGACCAAGATGGCTGACTTAGTGACCTAAAGATAGATTAATGGCCAAAACGTCTTGGCAGTAACCTCTGTTCCCTGAGATAGGGACCGAGACGCTGCGTCATGAAATTGCACTTTGGGAACAGCACCAGCATTCCAGCATCTGAATAATTTAAGAAACTACTCTCTTATAGCTGACGAGAGATGACGTCACAAGTGTGACGGATACCGGAAGGTGTAAAAGGGAAGTGCAAACAGTGCATATAAGCTTCTGGAATAAAGTGAAGCGAGTGCTACAGGCACAAAGACTAGCAATGAGATGCAGGGTCTTGTTCCCTAACTCAGGGAACAGAGGTTACAGTCATAACGAGACATTTCCTTTCGAGGGAACTCAACGCTGTGTTATGAAACGACACTTTGGCAACTAAATGCCCACTTTCAAAGGATTGTGCCTGTCCTGTTGTGAAGGTGTAATGCACAGATCAGGACATAATAACCTGTTTTTTCAAGATAAGAGGTCCAAACTGGTACAAACATATGCGGGGTGGATCATCCTGCAGCACCACACACATATCGCATGGAGGCCGCAGATAGAAGGGCCTGAGAAGATTCCATACTCCTAGTAAAATGTGCCCCGACTAGCAGAGGTGAAGGCACTCTGCGCACCTCATAAGCTAGCAAAATAATTTCCAAAATTAATTTACAGATGGTCTGCTCGGAGGCGCCTTGTTAAAGGCTCCAAAACAAAGCAAAAGTTTATCAGATCTTTTCCACAGAGAAAACCTTCTTACATACTCTTCAAATGCCCTAAAACAGCATAACAAGAATAATCTTGTTGATCCGCCAACTCGTGAGGATAAAAGAACTGAAGAATTAAGGTTCTGGCCACATACCTTAGGTATATATCCCGGACTTGGTTATAGAATGGTTTTACTTCTGCCTGGAGCAAACTCCAGACAAGATAAAGCAGCAGATAATGCTTAAAGGTCACCTACCCTCCGCAGAGAGAAAGTGAAAAGCAGCTAAGGCTGCAGTATATAATATTAGAGTAAAGGGCGCAAGACCTGAGGAAATCAGTTCTTGTAGAAATTCCAGAACTTAAGCCACAAGACAGTTAACTGGGTCAATATGCCTTTTATTACACATGAAGTGAAAACTCTTCACTTTATTGTATAGTGTTTGTTGTGGGAGAGAGTTAGGTATGGTCTCAACAACCTCAGTTGAGAGACACTGATTCACAAATCACATATAGGGGCCAAACCAACAATTTCCATAATTCCGGAAATATGGCACCCCCGGCCCACATCAGAAGGTGCCTCATCAGAAGAAGCTCATCAGTTTGACCTCCTAGGAGGTCTGAAAACCAAACTTGTGCTGCAAAAAAAACCCATGGCTGTCAGTTCTCTAGAACCCCAAGAAGCAGAACAATTTGGGAAAGAAGTTGTACAGGCATTGCCTCTGCCACTTCTGTACCATAGCGTCCAGCCCTGATGGGTCTGGAAGAAACAAAAAGGGCAAATGGGTTGTCTCCTGAGACACAAATAGATCTGTTAGACAATTTGTGGACAAAAAACTGCTTCACCACCTCCTCAGGGTGGAGTCTTCATTCCCTGGCACTCAGCCCCTACCTCAACAGAACCTCAGACCTCCTTGGTGATTGTTGTAAGAGACCACTGACATATTGTCCGTTCTTATCAGAACATGAAGTCCTCTGAAAACTGGGAGGAAGTGTTTCAATGCCCAAAACACACCTATCATCTCTAGGCAATTTATGTGCCAGCAAGAGATGCGCCCCTCTCCACAGGCCTTTTTTACTGAGCGGCCTTCCACTACTGCTCCCCAACCTGTGAGTGGCGTTTCTGGGGCTGTTTACACTTGGTATTAAAGGCGGAGTGCACAATGGTTGAAAGCCAATGTTGATATTTGAAATCACCTAAACAAACACGCCCCTACCCCAATAGAATCTGGACCTTCTTTTAAAAGACCCGCCCCACACATATGCAACCCGGCAAGGATGTCGGTTAGTAGACACGCTCCTTACTGCTGATTGGCTATAAGTGTGTTTTGGTAGTCGGCCCGTCTCCTTTTCCAAAGAGTTTTTCAAACATTGTGCACTCCGCCTTTAAGATGTGTTTTCATCGATCGGATCACAAGTGGACGAGAGAGACACATTACGTTTACACCTGGTATTTAAATCCATCTCTTTTGTCCACTTTCGACCACTTCTGTCCTGAATACTGTGTGGGGTTGGTCTGTGAGACGGTGGGCGAGTCTCTCTGCTGTCATTCAAACGCGAGCGGGAGAAATTATGAGTTTATATGGACGCAAACTAATATTATGTCGGATTGCACTGCTTGTTTAGCGAGTAAACATGCCGCACATTGTGGACGAGTGTATGTGTGTATGTAAGAGCTTTCTCTGAATTTTCAGCGCAATTGATGAAATAGGATCGCGCAACTTTCACACGCTTTCAAAACGAAACTACGGAGATCAGCCGCTTCAGTTTTATAAATGAAAGGCTAAAAATAGCGCAGTTTACCGTATGTTCATGCCAGAAGATATAAAAGACGTAAAACATTGTATTTAGTACCTCAGATTAGATAAATGGGTGGAGAGAAGGCGGTCCCGTGTGGCTGTTCGAACACATTCAACCACATGTGCGTTCCGCAACTCCAAAGCGATCCAATCGAAAGTGGTTTCAACTACCTCTGAATGTGGTTGAAAGTAGTCGAAAGTGGACGAGCTCAAAACGTTTTGAACACCGTTTACACCTGCCATTAACGTCATCCACTTGTATTCCGATCAACGAAAACGCATGTTAATGCCATGTGTAAACAGCCTCTCTGTCTGACATTGCGCACCCAAGGTCAGTCCCTGGTTGAGAGACACATTTTCTTCATGTACTGTAGACAGGGAATGAAAGAATTGTGCTTAACCCTGAACATACAGAACAGGTTTTCCCTTGGGGGGAGAACCCTTGGAGCCACTACTGATGAAGGTCTCATTTTACAAAATGGCCCTTACCCATCACTGGGGCAGATCGCTTTAAAAAGGTCCTAATATGTCCCATTTAGGTACATATATGTATAAATTTGGGACCAATATGTATCCTTGTGGTAGTTATATTAACTTTTTAGGTGCTAATGTGTACTTTTTGAATGGTTACCTACCGCCACAGTGACAGATAGAGACAAATTTTTGACCATCCTTTAGCTAAATCATGCAAACAAAAACAGCTAACAGTAAGCTTGCACTTCAGAACACTACAGCTGTTTGCTTTCTATATTCAGTTTATAAATTTTTAAGACCATAGATGCTCTGCTGTTTTGAAACCATCGAGGGTTCAGATAAATATTGGCTCCATTCAGAAAACAGGAAGCCTCTTCAGCGAGGGGAAAATATGTAAATAAAATTCTTTTGAAATGAAGAAACACCGGGAATACTCTCTGCTTGACTGAAACAACAAAATTATAAAACATCTGATAGGATACACATGTAATAAAGAGGGATTTTTATTGGAGAAGATCCAAGCATGGAGCATCAGTTACGTTCTCATACACTTCAAAACTTCACCCATAGGAAAGCGCAGTTACTATCTGCCATGTTACTTCAGCTAAGAAACAAATATCTAACCAACCTGTCAGAGATAGCTTAGTGAATTACCATATGATCTGAGAACAGTTAATGGTTTTAATTACGAGATCTCAGTAAAGAGCAGGTCTTTAAAAAGTGTTTATTGAAGAAGACCCTTGGGGAGTTTGTATCACCACACACAAATACACACATACAGTATCTCTATGAACTTGTATAGCTATGAACTTCAAGGCTTCATGTGCGTCTATCTCTATAAACTTCAAGGCTGACTGCATCAACACTTAAATCAAAAAGTCATAAAGACAAGGGAGAAATACTCTGAGGTAAATTTAAAACATATGCTATTAAAATGTATAAATGTGGGAGAGTTTCAATACGGGGAACTTAACACTGAAGTTTACGCTGGGAATGCATAGATTTAATTGGGATCGTACCATTTGAATTTTAAGTAGAGAAAAAACTAAAATAAAAACTCAACATGTCTGTGTGGTTTTGTGTTAACTACAGTTGCTCGACTAGCCAAGCATACAGTACAAGTATGTAGTGTAAGTGCCTAGATTATGCTATCCAGCAATAACCATGTCAAAGGTACACAAAGATAATCTATCATATACACCAGAATTAAAACGTTTACTGTACAATATATAACAAATCCATTAACATACATAAGCATACTTGCACTATCAAAGCATGCATACATTTTATTGTAACAACTAGCGAGTAGTTACATCATTCACACACGTAAATGCATGGGCAATAACAGATGCACACACATTGAGGTACGCCATAAAATATTCTCTGGCCCCGTGCCATCGTCCAGATGTTTGGGGTCCCTGAGGTCTACTGCAGGTAAATGAATTAACCCCGAGAGATACTGCACATGTACAGCGTGAGAAGTAATGGTTGCTTGATTGCTCTTCCGACAGACACATTAATGAATGCACACAGGAAGTACATTTCTCAGTTTTCCCCCACTGATTCCAGCTAAAGGAGAAGAAAGATTGCAAGCTTATACATTTTGTTCACCCAGAACTTGCAATATGCTATTGATGGATTCAAGCTCTTATAACTGGGACTACAGTACACGTGCCTCGGATAGAAGACATATGCTAGATATCTATATGCATAGCTATTGTTAAGTCATCAAATCAGTACCATATGACAATCATTTCCAGATCAGTGGAAGTATAATTTATTCTTAAAATGAATCCACACAATAAAGAGTGAGCAGAGTTAGAAAAATTATGGAAGCAAATGACTCTCATCACAACCAGATTCATCAAGATGAACAGAAACATGGCTTGCATAATGTAAATATAATTTATATAAAAAGTAAAGGGAAGAGAGGAATGCAGACTTTTTGTCCAAGTTTTACTATGTGGCATTACTAAGTAAGGAGGTCTATAATTCAGTTGGCATTCCCATTCATCTCAATGAAAGTTGCTCAGCTGGTTCAGGACCCACCACAGCCCCCACCTGAAATGCAGCGTGCAATCACCCGAGCCAAAAACTTTCTTTACTTTAGAGCCAGTGGAAAATGATGACATCATACCAGTGCTGATATGCTGGTGGCACTTGCACCTGAGCCTGTCAAAAAAGCCAAACGTGCCAAAAAGTGCTATAATATAAACATGCTGTGATTTATATGCCACTTGCAAAAATGTAATTTCATTGGAATACCCAACTACTTTTTAATTACCGTTTAGGAAAATGGGATTTTGGGTCCAGATGGTGTCATGTTACTTAACCCTCATAATACCCTATTTTTCTGTATACGTTATAATCCCTTGGGGGTAAAATGACCCCAGAGATTAAAAGAGTGATTACAAAAAATATATACATTTTTAATGATACAAATAATATATAATTTTTTCATTTACTTCCCACCTATACATTAATGCTGTTTTTTGGGAGATATGAAGTACTTTTATACCCATTTACCACTCAATTCCTCAACTACACCATTAGCTTGCCTGAAAAATCTAAAATTTTTATGAAAAATTCACATAAATTATGATCTAAATTTGATTGAAATTGTTTTTAGATATTGATCTAGATGTTTTGTGTTGAATTCAGCCATTTGGTGTTTAGAAAAAAACAGTTTTATGGTTACAGTTTAGGAAATAAATCACTTCGACCAGCAGAGGCCCATAGAGACACATTCATTTCACTGAATGTGGCCAACTGCTCAACATCAGTACTTTAGTGAAACATTTTGTGAATTTATGTTAATATAAACTTGAGAAAGGACATTAAAAATAAATATTATTTCAAATAGTAGAATTTTTTGTAGTTTTTGATGCATTTTGAAATGTCTGTTTTTACAAAATGCCACAGAAATTTGATTGAATGTAAGTGTGTGTGTGTCCGTGTGTTTTTGCCTGTGTGTGTGTGTGTCTGTGTCTTTATGTGTGTGTAATTATTTGTGTGTGACTCTGTGTTTCTGTGTGTTTGTGTGTGTGTGTGTGTGTGTGTGTGTGTGTGTTTTACATCTTTGTTTTGCATCTGTGGCTGTTTTTTGCCAAATTCTATAAGAAATGCTCTCTGTGGCAGTCATACCTTTGTGTGTTTGTGTCTGTGTGTTTGTTTGTTTGTGTGTGTTTGTGTGTGTGTGTGTGTGTGTGTGTGTGTGTGTGTGTGTGTGCGTGCGTGCGTGTGTGTGTGTGATTGAGCATGTATTTTCTATGTAACATTTGTGCTCTGGTACCAGGCCTACCTTTTTAAACTAAAGAAAAGTGGCTTGGGGTAGAATTGACCCCAAGGATCTTATTAGGGTTAAAGCAATACTCCAGCCAAATATCAAAATGACCATGATGTACTCTCCATCAAGCAATCCAAGATCCATGTCCATCATCTTTCAGAAGAACACATTTGGAGTTATTTTAGTAAATGTCCTTACTTTTCCAAGCTTATAATGGGAGAAAACAGGGATCAGGAAACAACTTCTGACTTTGAACCTAAAAAAAGCTCATCCATCCTTCACAAAAGTAATTCACACGGCTTCAATGGGTTAATAAAGGTCTTTTACGGGTAATCAATGCAATATTTTTAAAAACAATATCTTCACTTTATGAACCATAATAACTAGCTTCCATATCGGCGCCATCTTGGAAACACGCAATTCATTATTTGTACGAAAGTTTAATGCATTTTAGGAAGGATTGTTCCAGTGCACCTATAAACCCATTGTAGAGGTGAGAGGTGACACACAAACACACGAAAATTCTCGGGGCAGCCGCATATGTCGAAATTTCAGTCAAAACCATTCTATTTCATCATAAACAATCTGAAAACAGGGCTTTAAGTGTAAAATACCGAACTTGTCCTTTAAGTAATCACAACATAAAAGGATTAAGTAAAATTGGCCAAAGTGAAAGTTCATTTCTTGTCTGAAAGATGATGGACAAATGTATCTCAAATGGCTTGAGGGTGAGTATACATCACAGGTAATTTTGATGTTTGGCTGGAGTATGGGTTCAAAAAATTACAAACAGCACTCAACAATGGATACCAGTCTGACTATAAAATCACTGAAGAAGATCCGATCTCAGAATCCATTTGTCAGCATGTGCAGAATACTCTACAAAAGGTTCTTCACAGGGATACCACAGAAGAACAGTTTTTGGTTCCCTTTAACCTTTCGGTAAAGGATCTTAAAAGAACCAATTTTTCCAACTTTTCCCACTACAAAGAACCTTTGGTGAAACAGAAAGGTTCTGTGGATGTTAAAGGGCCTTTAGGATTGTGTAGCACCTTAATTTTCCATAATAGAGTTTAAAATAGAGTCAAAGTTTGATAACAACACATACCTGCAGCTATCTCAGAACTGGAAGCCAAAGCCCTTCCTTTGATTCTACAAACCTAAAATTTGTGATTATGCACATTTATGTCTAAACAGCTCAAGTCGGCCGCATGTGGGTGCCACACCATTGGATCTTGTTGATAAATAATCTCCTTTTATGGAGGGAAAGCATGTTTACCAGACAATGGACAAATGATCATTTCCCCGTATAAGAGGAAGCTTGTTGTTTTACAAGTTCATTTCAGCAGCCCTAATGGGCTTCTCTTGATGAAGATAACATGCTGTCCTTGCGAAAATGGGTCACAATGTTTCTGGGTTGTTGTTGGAGCTGAAAGCAAACCGATGTCCAGTGTACAGCCCATGTGTGAGAGATTCAAAATACAAGCAACAGTTGCCTTGAGCTTACATGCATTACTTGCAGGTTTTTGACATATATGCAATGCTACAAAAGTCGTTATTTAGATATTTCAAAGTCATAGTGTAATGTTTTTTACCTGCCAATTTGTACCCCACCATTTTTCAGATTGTTCTCCTGCACCTTTACATAAGTACATTATAGGAATATCATGGCATTACTGATAAAATCCATAAACCAAGCTGACGTTTGATAAGACCACATGTTCAGGTCATGACCTTCATCTCTCAAGGCTGATGAAACCATTTAACACAAGGCTGTTAAACATCAGTGAAGACCACACCCTCATATTTGTTGTCCCTGAACTGCACCAGTGCAACAGATGTCTAAATACAAACACAAACGGCTTGTAAATACTTTTAGACGTATGTCTTACACACCTGCAGGTCTGTGCATGTATACTTCACATAGTTTGGGGACAAATTGGTTGAGCTACACATGACAAATTACCTCTGGGTTGTCCACAATATTTAACTGAGTTGAAAAACTCTAAAACAAGTTATGGTAAGTATATAACAGTTACATTGTACCACTTTTTGACTGTGTGTGTACTTACAAGCTCTGAAGCCAGATCCGGGCACTGGTTGTTGTCCCTGTTCGCTGTTGTAGATAGTGGTGACATTTCCACGTTCGCAGTAGTTGGTGCAGCGTCCCTGCGTGCAGCGCAGTCTGCAGATGGTGGGGGTGAACAAAACTTTGATCCGCTCGCCGCCCCCGCGGACGACTACAGGTGAATGTTGGCCGGATGACGGCTGAACGTTGACTAAACAGAGGCAGAGAGAAAAGCAGAGCAGCAAAGTCAGTCTGTGAGGACGCATGGTTACAGACGCATCACAGACTCATGCACACATGCGGTCACACACTTCTCAAACCAAGTGGCTAAAGATGAGGAGTATTGTCTCTTATAATCTTTGATCTTTTATCGTCCGCCTGCTGTTTTTCCCTGCAATATCCCAAGAGTCGTTTTACGAATTCCAGTGCAAAGAACTATGGGTAATGCATGCCACCTGTGCACCTGTGTGCTGATATTTTTAGAAGTGCAAAAAAGTGGTTTGTTAAGTAGATGAGAGCTGTCCTGGTATTTGAAGTCCTGTAAGTTTTTGTAAGCAAGGTGTGGCTGTAATCCAAACGCTATGCGAGGCTGTATCCATTCATCACTCGCTCCAACTCTCTCGGTCTTGTGCTGACAAACACACTGACAGACTTCTCCATGCGCTCGCTACATGAGGAGAAGTTTCTCTTTCATATGAGGAGGAGAAACAGAGTGGGCGGCGAACGAGAGGAGGAATGAGAGAGAACAAGAGGGGGGGAGAGAGAGAGACTTTGAGTCTCTGGCATTACACATGGGGGTGAGGTCAGTGCTGTTTTAAATGTGTGTGTATGTATTGGGGGCTTGTTGATGAAGGGAGGGTGTATTTTTCTTTTACTCTACATTTTCAACACTGTCATTTGCCAAGATTTTACTTTTCCCCTGCAGTGTCCTCGAAACATTAAAGGGGTTGTTCACCCACAAAGAAAACTCGATCATCATTTACTTGCCCTCATGTTGTTCCAAAAGCACAATTCTGCTTTTTTGTGGAACACAACATTTGACATTTTGAAAATAGTTTTTTTCCACATCAAGCTCCAAAAATAAACAAAAAAATATCCAAAAAGTAGCCCATACATCTTTGCACTAGTGTCTGATTAGACAGAAAATTTGGTGAATAAATAGATTCATTTTGATATTCTATTCTTGAGTTTTTTTAAGGAGTAAAAACCTTAAAAATACACCTTTCTGTGTTACACTGTAGGTCATATGGGTCTAATATGGGTTAAGAATTGTCATTTGGGGGGGGGGGTGAACTAGATTAACAATATAACATGCTTGCCAAGATACCAAAGATAATCAAAACAAAATCAAGATAATCAAAACATTGTATCAATGGAATGCACTGTAAGTCTGCCAAATGCATGTAAATATCAACTGAAATTGCGCATATGTATTTAGGGCCCTGTTTTTCTGTTTTTTTCGTTTACAGTTTACAACATTGTTCTGTTTTAATTTTTCTGGATTCTGTAAATTAAATTAAATTTAGGAATCAGAATGATTAAACTTAGTATACAATTCAACAACAGTTTAATAATGGTTTGCATTCAAAAGTACATTTTGGTAGTTTTCATCGATCGGATCACAAGTGGACGAGAGAGACACATTACGTTTACACCTGGTATTTAAATCCGTCTCTTTTGTTCACTTTTGACCGCTTCTGTCCTGAATACTCTGAGGGGGTAGTCTGTGAGACGGTGGGCGAATCTCTCTGCTGTCATTCAAACGCGAGCGGGAGTAATTATGAGTTTATATGGACGCGAACTAATATTATGCCAGAGTTCGCTGCTTGTTTAGCAAGTAAACATGCTGCACAGTGTTTTGTATGTTTATATGTTAGAGCGTTCTCTGAATTTTCAGCGCAATAGATGAAATAGGATCGCGCAACACGCTTTCAAAACGAAACTACGGAGATCAGACGCTTTAGTTTTATCAATGAAAGGCTAAAAATAGCACTGTTCACCGTCTGTTCATGCCAGAAGTCAAAAAAGATGTAAAATTTGTGTTTAGTGTCTCAGATTAGATAAATGGGCGGAGAGAAGGCGGTCGCTTGTGGCTGTTTGAACACATTCAACCACATGTGCGTTTACAATACAAACGCAATCAGATCAAAAGTGGTTTCGACTTCCTCTGAATGTGGTTGAAAGTGGTCGAAAGTGGACGAGCTCAAAACGTTTTGAACACTGTTTACACCTGGCATTAACGTCATCCACTTGTGATCCGATCGATAAAAACGCATGTTAATGCCAAGCCCAAGTGTAAACAGCCTCTAAGTGTCAGACAAATTGCTGTCAAATTTAGTGAACAGTATAAATAAAATAGAGATAAAAACAGCTTTAAAGGCCATTAAAATATAAGAGCCAGTCTCTGCATTTAACTTGGTCTTTACTTTTTATTTCTCAGTTTTTTTAAGACTTCGTCTATTTGACATGGTTTTCTCTATTCAGAATGAATGTTTATAGTTGCGTCTTTTTATGTTAAAAAATTAAATTAAATGAAATCTATTCTAATTCAGTCCAACCTGACACAGTTTTTGAATCTAGTAGAAATGACCCTGTTTTCTGTGTGAGAGACTCAAGGGGAAACTCTGTTTTGGGAGAAGAACAAATTTCTCCCCAACACCTGTAGTCCAAAACATTGACTGCGAGTCACTGCAGCTGCTGAAATGAAGCCTTGAGGGATGATAAATTTAAATCGCTACCGTGGGGAGGATTCGACCCCGCTCACCTCCGTATGAATGATGATTCATTTTAGAGTACCTTACATGACCTCCTGCTGTAGTCTATCAATGGTATCAAAGACTATACAATTCCTTCTTGCAGGAAGAATTACAGCAGTACTTTTTGAATGCAAAAACATTTATTTCAAACTGTTTTAGTGCACACTGCAAAACAGTAACAACAAAAGGCTGTTACGTTTACAATAATACAAAGTTTAAGTTATTAAATAATGCAGACTGATTGTTATAATTGGACAGGAACATAAGTCATTCAGTCATGTGGGAGTAGCTGTCACACTGTTTCATGATCTCAGACATACATGTTAATGGCAAACATGCTTTACCATGGCAACCAGTCTTGTTGTTTAAAATATCATTAAGTATTTGAGTCTCATTGCATTACATCACTAGCCTGACTACGTCAGACTTCGTACTTCCGCTAAATTTCATTACGCTTCTGTACTCAGTCTGAGATACCTCCCATTCAAACCGTTTTCCACCGGTCTCAAAACGACCGTCCAATCAACGAACAGAGGGCGGGCTGAGAGCCGTGACGTAGACGCTAAACGCCGAATCACGGTTGTAGTCTGTTGTGGACATGAAGACACAAGGCTTGTTCGACTTCACGCGGCGCCGCAAGAACCGACAGCCGGACGACGTCAAAGTAACGCGAGAACGATTCGAGAAATCATACGAAGTGTAATTTCGTCTCGCTCTCGCGGCACCTTAACGCCATCCGTCTGTCAGCTCCAGCGGCGCCGCATGAAGCCGAACAAGCCTACAGAAAGCTCTGTTGTGGAGAACCGGCACTTGCCAACTTAAACCCGAACAAGAAAAGTGTTTGTTAAACATTTGAATGGAGATTATGTTGTTGCCCTGCTCCCGACAAGTTTTTGGAAAAGTTTAATTTATCAACTTTACCGATCGTCAGCGAGAAACTGTGTGCAGCACAGCTTGACGTGCACAACGATCGAGAAATCATGGAAGGGAATTATATTGTTCACAGTTAATGTTGGAGGACGCGTGGGCAAGCATTCTTTGGTGACATTCCTGATTAACCAGAAAATAAGGTAGGGAGATTTAATTTACATATGGTTATTGTTGTCTGGTGGAAGAGTTTGAGAGGAGAGAGGGGCTTTCCTCCCGTTAGACGTGAGTGGAAAGCCACCGTAAGGATAGTGTTCAACTAGCTCTGGCCCGATTTACTTTACATAATCTGCAAAAGTCGTTCATAGCCATGTTAACTCTGGTATTTCGCTCGATGGGTTTGTTTTCACATCATACGTGTATTTTACAGCAGAGATTCGATGCGGCTGATCCGGCGCATAAAGCACATCATATCCAAATGTTATGTGTGATTGGCTTACGTTTAGACCAATGATTTTAAACTTCAGACAAGCCCCTCCCACGAGAAGGAAAACGATTGTCAATTATGCCCAGCCAGACTCTGTCTATGAAGCGAAGCAAAATAGCAGAGGATGGTATTACCAGGCTATTACATCACAATATATTCATCAAAATGTATATTCATCACAACATGTTACTTTAATTGGGTAGCAGTTTAACGCTCAATAGAACTGACTATCGACTAAAAACAGTTAGGAAAAATAGTTAATTTCAGTGTCCAAAATACATTCAGGGTTCCCACACCTTAGTTAACTTCAAATTCAAGGACTTTTCAAGGACTTTCCAGGTCCAATACCCTCAAATTCAAGGACTAAATGTGGGGACACATTTAAAGTGAGAGCAAGGTTACACCGTGTTACCTTTTATGATACATTGTTACAGTTCCATTTCGAGGGAACTTGCGCTGCGTCACTGCGGTGACACTTTGGGGACGCCTCCAGGGGTAAGGGCATCTGAATGTGTATATCAAATTCAACCAATGGTGAGCCTTAACGACAAAGACAGGGTGACTCGGGAGCCAGGAAGTATATTGCTATCTGAACTATTGCCAAAGACAGCGTTACAGGGACGCAGGAAGTACGGCAAGGGAGACGCAGCGTCTCATTCCTTTCTAAGGGAACAACAGCTACATACTTAACCCAAAACGTTTTCATGTGGCAAACACAATTATGCAAAAAATAATTTTGGTATGAATCAACATTTGCATACAGAAGATATAAGCATTTAAAGCAAACGGTTTAAAATGTGTGCTTAAAACAGCTAGAATTTGTATGATATTATCCTACACTACACAGGGAAGAAAACAGATTTTTTTCCAGAAAACTTCTTGCATAAAATAGATTCAAGCACTTGCAATGACCTGTATCTATGTATATGTATCTTTATACACCACTGATAATATAGTTATGTATATTATATTGCATTTCTGTCAAGAGATCATCTAAAAGTTACACATTGCACCTTTAACCTTCAAGTTATGAAAGAGCTTTATTCTCATTTAGTCTTTGCCATTTACCAGAAAGAAAAACAGACACTGGAAAATACACTATTCATCAGTTTTTTTCTTTTCTAAATCCACTATTAACAACATCACGCACAAGCATTCACATCTGGCAACAACCTCTACAATTAAATGTTGATTATGAGGGACAAGCTATTGTGTAAAACTCCTGACTGCATCAATAAAGATCTACAGTAGGTCTTCATCAAGTCCAACCTCAGCAATATCACTGCGACTGCTGCAATCTGTTCTCGTGTTATTTACTCATAACACTGGGGAAATACAACTATCATCACATGAGTGTAAATATTTATAAAGTGTGCCATTTCGCTCGTCGTTGCAAAAATAGGTCATTCATAAAAAAAGCAAGTCTCCTAATTCACTGGAATGCCCAACTTCTATGTGACACTCTCCACATTACGAACTCTCCCGACGTGGAAACTTGGACCTTTACCTTTACAGTCTGCATCAAGTGTTGGATTTCAAGAGATTTGGCTTTAGACTGCTTTAGTCTTTTTTTATGGCAGGCGACGCCTTATTTCATTTTCCATTTCGAACGTCGACAGTCTGTGAGCAGAAAAGGTATATTACTACTGTAGTGATGCCGGCGAAGAAAGGCAAACAGGGAAGCCCTGAGGTTACGCGGGTAGCGGAAGGTTGTTTACACGCTGGCTCTAGATTTAAAGGCCCAGGACTGATGTTAAGAAGAGCCTTCTGGGAAATATTTGTGGCATCTGCTATAGCCTACACTTCATTGTGTTAAACTGCACTCAGCCAGAGTAAAATTGTATAGACAAGCTCAAAGAAACCAAAATAAATATTTCAGCGAGCTGAACAAAATCATGGTTCATTTTAAGCAAATTCCTTGAATTACAGAAACAAAAACTGTGACGTGCAGCTTGATCTCGGATGCCTAGACCTTCACCTATCAGCTCTGGATTATTCAAGAGCTTTAAAAACATAAATCTAGAGATAAGCAACAGAAGGCATGCGTTCTGCAACGTGTGTGTTTGTAAGTGAAAAGGAGGTCAGTCTCCCCACACTTCCTATCTGTTGCCACAGAAGGCCATTCCAACACATGAGGTCATGGAGACACAGGGGTTCCCATTAGCAAAACACCACATCCATCTCTTGAGTAATAACTGCACCAACACCTCTTGGCCAAACTAAACAATGGCAGGAATAAGCTACAATGGCATATCAGGGGCTGTCTAAATCCAAACGAGCCTGAATCTACAGGCAGATAAACCTTATCGCTACCTAAAGATTTTCATACCAGGAAACATGTCAAATTTTTAAAACAAGATACTTGTCTTCTCTACCAAGGGCTGTTTATTTTAAAGAGCACCATTGGTCCGATTTCCGATTTACATTTACTTTTGTGTGTAAGTGTGTATTAATACATGTTAACGATATGCAAAAGGTACATACCCCAAAGTAAACTATGACATGAGTTATTATCTCCAACGTAAATCTATTTTCTTGGACTACAACAAACACACGGATTGTAGGCAACAGTTTACTTCCTGGGATTGGTGATGTAGACAAGACCGACATTATCATAATTCCTCCCGCTTGGACTCACAGCCTGTATGTTAACTCCTGTTAGCATTGCATTGTGAGTGAATCTTTCAAACATGGTAAGGAGCGTCACATTTCGGGCTGCCGGCATCAGAGGTATTCAGACCAATCACAACATACAGATTAGCTGGCCAATCAGGGACACAGCGCTTTTCAAATCGATGAGTTTTGTACAAAGTCCGTACATTTCAGGAAGACAATCTGAAGCTACAAAAATGTACGGTATGTGGAAAATAATGTGTTTTTTACCATAAACCATGCGAATACATTGTATACTAAATAAACAAAATAACGTTGTGTTTAGTAATGAAATAGGTGCACTTTAAAGCCATTGCTCTTTCTATTAATGCCAAGGCAGGGTGGGATTTGTGAAATAATCTGAGAGGGGGGGGGGGTGTTTTCAAATATTTTTGTTTATGAAAATGTGTAGAAATGTATCCAGTCCTAACTTGCAGTAGAAATTCCTAGTGAAATTTGGGAACAAAGTCTTGAACTGGTCCACAGATGTTCCATTAATGCAAGACATTGTCTCATTCAATTTAAAGTGCTTCATAGGCTTCATTATTCCAAGTGTAAATTAAATAAAATTTTCCCAGAAGTGTCTACAGTATGTGACAAATGTCAAATTTTAGACTCTAACCTGTCTCACAGATGTCTCATGTCATGTGTCCAAAATTACAAAGTTTCTGGATCAAAATTTTCCAGGTATTTTCAGATACTTTGGATACTCTTATTGAACCTGATCCTGTCACGGCTAGTCCGTGTCAAGTTTTGTGTATTGCACTGATCCGTCTCACCTGGACTCTCATTGACTCATTAAGCCAATACACCACACCTGTCTTATGTTTAATTGTCTTTGTATTTATATGCCTTGTTTCTGTCACACCGGTTGCCGGTAGATTGTCATTGTCATTGCTACCTCGTCTGTTCCCTGTGTTGGATGTTCCTGTGTTCACTGTATTCACCATGTTATCCCTCGTGTTTTATCATTAAATGTTATTTATTTTCGAACTTTGCGTTTGCGTCCTGTCTCTCCTACCGTGTCATGACAGAATGATCCGGCCAGCACTGGACGCAGCGGGTTCACGGAGGGCGGCTCCCCCAGGAGTTTCGTCGAGGGGGAGTAGTGACATCGGGGGGTATTCCCCATCAGCCCCGATGTCTCTTGGGGACCCCCGTGAGCGATCGCTCGCTCCCGCAAGCATGCGGGCGGAGGATCGGCCCAGGCGGTCCCCCAACGGTTGAGTCGTCGTCGACGGTCCCTCGGAGGACCACCATCCTGCTCGCAGGGGGATCCGGAATGGACCACGCCCGATCATTTCCCCGGGGTGGCTACCGAGAGAGGGTCTCCGTTTCCGCAAGGGGATGGGAGATGACTTCCGGGGGCAGCTGATCGTCGACGATTCCCAGGAGGGGGGTAATTTGTCTGCCTCGGTTCTCGGAGCGATCGCTCCGGTTCTCCTGGCGCAGTCCGGCCAACCGTTCCTGTTGGTCTCGTCCCGGCGGCTGCAGGCTTCGCCAGGGTCCCCAAGCCCTCCACCCCTCCCTTGGACTCTTGCTACCAGACTTTGTTTTTTTTTGTGTTTATTTGAGTGTCTGGTAGCCACTCGTAGAGGGAGGGGTTATGTCACGGCTAGTCCATGTCATGTTTTGTGTATTGCACTGATCCGTCTCACCTGGACTCTCATTGACTCATTAAGCCAATACACCACACCTGTCTTATGTTTAATTGTCTTTGTATTTATATGCCTTGTTTCTGTCACACCGGTTGCCGGTAGATTGTCATTGTCATTGCTACCTCGTCTGTTCCCTGTGTTGGATGTTCCTGTGTTCACTGTATTCACCATGTTATCCCTCGTGTTTTATCATTAAATGTTATTTATTTTCGAACTTTGCGTTTGCGTCCTGTCTCTCCTACCATGTCATGACAGATCCTTAATTATATTTGGAATTTCAGAAGAATTTTTGAGACTTACTCAGGTACAACAACAGTTTGTTTTCGTATGGGATAATAACTGCTAAAAATCGTATTCTTTTGTTCTGGAAGAAAAAGGAAGTGCCAGCTCTTAAACTATGGCTGACACTACATCGGGAGAGAATTAGATATACGCTAATAGACAAGACTTTGATATTTGGAAAAATTTGGTCCCCTTTTATTTCCTTTTTGCAATCTTGTGATTGATTAATTTGTTTACCAGGCCTACTTTACCTATTACCACCATTGGATAGCACTTAGAGGTTGTATTTTTTAGGTGGGGAGGGTAATTTTATTTATATTTTCTGTTTAATAGTAATTTTTATGTCTCTTGTGTGTGGGTTTTGTATTTTTTCTTTTAATGCGTATTTGTTAAATGTAAGTTTTGTTCTGCATAAAAAAATGTAATTACAATGGACTTGCAGTTAAAATCTCTAATAAAAATATTTAACACAAAGAAATGTATCCAGTCCTACTCGCACCCGTCCTAAGTGAGATTCGAACCGCTCTGGTGTGGCTTTACAAAAACTTAATAAAACAATTACGGAACCTAACCTGTACTGTACATGCCAGAAGGCTTTCCTTCTTTATGCTTTGCTCCAGACATGCAAAAACACTTGTTTGTTATCATAATATTTAATAGAAAAAAATACAATGCACAACATACTCTCAATAGAACAATAAATAGGCTATATATGCATACTTAGACAAGACATGTTTGATGACCGACTTTAGACCTCTTTTTTTGCTTTCCTGTGTCATCCTGGGAGTTCCCCTTGATTAACAACAGTAGTTTCGGCTGTCTCATTGGCAATAGTAATATTTCTTGGATTTGTTTTGTGATGGTCCTGTAAAATACGATGATATGCTGCTTGGAATCCTTTTCATTATTTATTTGTCTTGGCGACATTTGAAAAATCCAGGCATGGATTAAAAAACGGTCATGACAAAATTTTAGTCCGTTTATATTGCCGTTTGATGACCATTAATCATGAGAGAGATTCATTTTGGGGATAAAAATTATTCATCAGAGGCAGGGATATAAAGACCAAAGGGGGGATAATCCCCCCAATCCCCCTAGCAAATTGCACCCTGTGCAAAGGTTTACATGTTAATAAAAACCTATGTATGTTGTGTGAAACGTTTATTTTAAAAAAGGTCTGTTATACAACATTATTATTACAGTACATATGAGTATCAAGAAAAAAAAAGATTAAATAGCCTATTCTATTCATGAATATCAGCTGACTTCACTCACATCTCAAACCGCCATTTTAAGTACCTGAAGTGGTCGCAAAAAAACTAGAAGCTATGCCTTTAATATGTTGTGAGGATCAAAATCGCTATTTTTACAACACTAAGAAGCTCAAAGTATCACCTGTGTCTCTACACGTGAACTCGAGCATTGAGAACATTGTTTGTGTACACAGAGTTTACTAAAAAGACGGTTTTGAACAACTGACTTTGGCTGTTTTGGTGTCCGCTCGCCGCCATCTTGCCAGTCAAGATGTATCGATCTCTGAATGCGACGTAAGGAGGGATAGCTCCTAAAGCATAGCTCCATATAAATGCACGGATAATTTGTTGTTTTGTCGCAAGTGAAAAACAATATTGACCTTCTAGTTGAAAAAGGAGCCTCGTATGAGATTCATTAATTCACATTCGGAGATCGATTCTTTATGTCTGGCAAATATTGCGAGCGGACACCAAAACAGCCAAAGTCAGTTGTTCAAAACCTTTCTTTTTAGTAAACTCTGTGTACACAAACAATGTTCTCAATGTTCACGTTCATGTGTAGAGATCCAGGTGATACTTCAAGCAAAGTTTCATGTTGTGTCGAGCCTTCTTAGTGTTGTAAAAATGTTAGTTCGGAAGCAGCGGACAGCGGCTGGAAGAACGCATCAGGGATCGAGTAGGCATCACAACCTAACCAAGATATTTTTTTAAGTATCGTTTCTTTCTTTGACAGTCAAGGTGTGAAATGTTGTCTTCTGTAGCCATTTCCTGTATCCGTAAGAATTATAGACAGTAAAAAATAAGAAATCCGTAAATCATAGCAAGCTAGCCAAAGCTTGTCAGCAACCTACTGGTACTCGTTGGTAAATGTTGACAGACTTTGGTATCTTGGCAAATATGAGCATAGTTTGAGACAGGAAAATTCACAGGTGAGATTACTGGGATCTTTTTGTCAGCAGAAAAATATGAGAAGCCTTTAACAAAAGACTCCCACAACAAAATGATTGCATTGCTGTCTAGGATAAACAATTGAGATTTAATTTAGGGAGGAATATAAGGTGTTTTTTTGGCATTAAGGTGCATTTTTTACATGTACGTGAGGGTCTGCGCATAGTGCATAGACGCAAGTATCGTCATCAGAAGTGCGCTTGTACTGTACACTATTTCTGAAACAGTGCATGTGGTATGTAGGCCACAAGAAGTATTGCAAGTTGTCACAATGCGCATGCGTCAAACATCAGCGCACGTGTATGAGTACAAAGAACTATACTTTGCAAGGTTTATACACTCGTGTATGCATAAACAAGATATTTTAACATTTGTTCATGTCATGTGGACAGACCTGCTGTGTAAATAAGGGTGTATTGGCCCCGTTGAGTGTGGAAGGTCTTTGTGCTGGACAGTGTTGTTGCTCCAGTAGAAGAGAATGACTTCAGTTTGCTTCTCTCTGATTCAATATATTTCAGTATAAGACCTGTGATCTTCTCCCCAACAGTTCCAGTGTACAGCGCCCTCTTCAACACACCTGACTGTGCCTCCATAAACCTGAAACAGTAACATACAGTGAATATATTAAACCTTAAATGAAACCAATGCATTTATTAGCCATGAGTGTAATAAAAGAAAAGGTGCCAAATCAAAACACTGTCAGAACAAATAGGAATCTATTAAACAGAAAGATTTCATTATGTGTATGATCCAAATGATAAACAGGAACCTTAAAGGTATAAGCTAATAATGCAAGAGTAACATTTTGTGAAAAACATCATACCCATATGAAAGCACATGTGTTATACATTATAAAAGGATGTACAAGCATCTCAATTTGAATTAGGATCAAAGAGAACATCTGAGGTTTGGTACATTAAAATGTATGACAGACAAATAATACTTCTAATTCATAAGTTTTGAAAAATCCATTCAAAATAAGACCCTCCAAGATTTTAAACATTTGTTACACTGAAAACTCATTCAAGCCATCTAAAATTTCTGCTTTTAATTCAAATTGTGCATGGTGGTTTTACAGTCCATTAATATAATTAAAAGAACTCTGGCTTAAACTACAGGAGAGCAACCATGAGAAATGAAGAAACCAATGTTCTTCTCACATTGCAGTGGTTTCCTGAACAACAGCATGTCCAAGCTGAACCAAATGTTGCTTGCTCCAAACCCACCATCTGACTCATCAAGTAAACATGAAAACATTTGAGTGAAATTTGACAGCGAGTGGTTTGACATTAAAAATGACATCATCTTTGAATATTTATACAAAAATTTAATGGGCACAGGTACACACACCACCCTGGAGTTTCATATTGCAGAGTAAAAGAAACAGCTCTGTACTATTGCTGACTAAAATGCCAATGCATTTTTCTCAAAACTCGCAACAAGCTGGTGAGAGTCCATAGCAAAACACATTATTAAACAAGCCATATGAATTTTCCACACAGCCACTGTCAGTGTCACACACAATGTAAACACACCTCTTAGCCACAGGAGAGGAGGCGAGTAAGGCCTTACTGAAAACCATGACATAAGACAACTGGCCAGGTCCTAATACACAGCCCTGGAGATTTCCTATAACAAAACATAATAACGAAGCAGTGCCAGTTTTAATAATTTTACATATAGACCATGGATCTCACCACTGTTTCTTTCTAAACCAAATTGGGGAAATCTATCTTAGCATGAGACATATTTTGAACCTCAGTCAAGAACATATACACAATATGTGCTTTTGGAAAAGTCCACTAAACACTTTCCTATCAGGGACATTTTTAAACCTTTCTGTATTGTGGTACAACCTTTTTGGTTTCTAAAAGATAAACATAGACCGCATGCCACAGTCAGTGTCACAGACACAATGTAAACACACCTCCTAGCCACAGGAGAGGATGTGAGTAAGGCCTCACTTAATATCATGACATGCGACAACTGGCCAGGTCCTAATACACAGCCCTGGAGATTTCCTATAGCAAAACATAATAACGAAGCAGTTCCAGTTTTAATAATTTTACATATAGACCATGGATCTCACCACTGTTTCTTTCTAAACCAAATTGGGGAAATCTATCTTAGCATGAGACATATTTTGAACCTCAGTCAAGACCATATACAATATGTGCTTTTGGAAAAGTCCACTAAACACTTTCCTATAAGGGACATTTTTAAACCTTTCTGTATTGTGGTACAACCTTTTTGGTTTCTAAAAGATAAACATAGACCGCATGCCACAGTCAGTGTCACAGACACAATGTAAACACACCTCTTAGCCACAGGAGAGGATGTGAGTAAGGCCTTACAGAAAATCATGACATGCGACAACTGGCCAGGTCCTAATACACAGCCCTGGAGATTTCCTATAACAAAACGGACAAAAAAATGACAAAGCAATTTTAATAATTTTACATATACACCATGAATCTCACCACAGTTTCTTTCTAAACCAAATTGGGGAAATCTATCTTAGCATGAGACATATTTTGAACCTCAGTCAAGAACATATATACACAACATGTGCTTTTGGAAAAGTCCACTAAACACTTTCTATAAGTGACATTTTTAAACCTTTCTGTATTGTGGTACAACCTTTTTGGTTTCTAAAAGATAAACATAGACCGCACACAATGTAAACACACATCCTAGCCACAGGAGAGGATGTAAGGCCTTACAGAAAATCATGACATGCGACAACTGACCAGGTCCTAATACACAGCCCTGGAGATTTCCTATAACAAAACGGACAAAAAAATGACAAAGCAGTTTCAATTTTAATAATTTTACATATACACCATGGATCTCACCACTGTTTCTTTCTAAACCAAATTGGGGAAATCTATCTTAGCATGAGACATATTTTGAACCTCAGTGAAGAACATATACACAACATGTGCTTTTGGAAAAGTCCACTAAACACTTTCTATAAGGGACATTTTTAAACCTTTCTGTATTGTGGTACAACCTTTTTGGTTTCTAAAAGATAAACATAGACCACATGCCACAATCAGTGTCACAGACACAATGTAAACACACATCCTAGCCACAGGAGAGTATGTGAGTAAGGCCTTACAGAAAATCATGACATGCGACAACTGGCCAGGTCCTAATACACAGCCCTGGAGATTTCCTATAACAAAACGGACAAAAAAAATGACAAAGCAGTTCCAATTTTAATAATTTTACATATACACCATGGATCTCACCACTGTTTCTTTCTAAACCAAATTGTGCTTTTGGAAAAGTCCACTAAACACTTTCTATAAGTGACATTTTTAAACCTTTCTGTATTGTGGTACAACCTTTTTGGTTTCTAAAAGATAAACATAGACCGCATGCCTTTCACACCAGACAAAAGTAAGCATTCATATCCAGATAAGCCATGGAAATAACAGCAGAACTTGGCTGTTTTTGCAACTATTTCCTCTGGGATTAGTTGCCTGGCATAGAGACATGCAAAAAAACAAGGACTTATCATGCAATCTTGTTAATACTGTACAATGAATGTGATATCACAAAAGCTTCTAAAATTGTGGGAAACCAAAGCCTGTCAACACTGGGTAAGCAACACTCTCCCATCAGGTAGATCACTGAAGCGGACCCTGAAGCGGAGACTTTCAATAGTCTATTGTGAGCAAACTGTTTCTACGGGACCAGGCCCTTCCTTCCCAAACTTAACATCGGAGAAGAACTTGCTCAACAGTTGAGATCATGGCAAAGTCCAAGTGGGTCTTAACTACATTAAAACAGGCAGTAAAGCTCTTAAAGGGGCGGTTCAATGGTATTTTAAGCATTCTGACTTATTAACACAGTTATAGAGTTGTTTCCTCATGCTAAACGTAGGCAAAGTGTCAATAAAGCAGTTGGGCGTGTTACAGAGTATTTCTGTGCCGAATGCACTTCGTCAGGGTTCGTACAAGTTTCGGTAAGTTTTTTTCGATTACAGGTCCAGCTGACGTTTCAGGGGTTTTCTATACGTATCACTTCTTTATATTGGCACTTCCCCCGGAAAACCCTGCCCACCCATCAATCAGCGGGAGGCGCTAGAACTTACAAACATCACATCACGCGGCAAAGCCTTGTTTCATTTTAAAACTCAACAATGGCAAGAAAGAAGAAGTGTGTTTTTGGATGAAAGGAGAAAAAATCCAGCCTTATGGAAACAATGGATATAGTTTATTATCCGGGGTAGCAGCGTAGTTTTGCGTGTGTGTTTGATGCGCTGGATTTTCCCAACCGGGTCATGAGTTGCATGCGGTAAGTAAGACTTCTGTCTTATGTTGGAAATAGGCGCGTGCATATTATATAAATGACACGAACATGTAGTGAATCATATAAGTTATAAGTGTTGTATTGTGTTGCATGACTCTTATCGTTCCTCCAGCGGTAGTAACTCCTCCTCCTTCATACGTTATCGGAAAGATTCGGTAAAGCGCATCTTTCTTTTATAAATCTGATTAAACTAAAGACTCTTCGGAGATATAAAGGATGTAATACTACTCTATAGGTACTCCAGATTAACATCAGAAATGCAGAAACAGCGTGTGTTACATGAGCTTTAAACTGGGACACAAGTGTATTGAGTTTTACTATTTCAGAGCCTAAAAGAGATTTAGAACCTAAATCTGAACACATCCAAATAAAATCTATTATCACTGGGTTGTAGACAAAAAACCTAAACTTGTCATTTTTGTTTAGCATTGATGAGTTCCTTTAAAAACCACATATAAATAGTTTCTCTAAGATCCAACTGGACAACCATGAACCACAACTGCCAATGTTCTTTCTATCTTTATTTCTATCTTGTTTTGAGAGCGAGTAGATCCATTCCATCTTGGATACCAAAACTTCTAAAGGACAAATCAATCCGAGATCAGATAAGGTGTGGCTCTCCAAAAATAATATTTTCCTCAAAACCTTTAAAACAAGATCATCCTTTGTTCTTTCGCATCTGAACACAACACAAAAGACTTCTTTAAATCAAATCTGCTGCTTATTACATTAATATGTCAGTTTAATAGTGAACAGTCCATCATCTTGCTCAGATTATTTTGCTTTGGCAGTACATTAAGTGAGATTATTGTGATAGCTTGATTTTTTTTGCATTAGGGTGGAGAACAAGCTGTAAAAAGATAAGGGTAACTTAAGGACTCTAGCTGTATAGAAAGAAAAATTAACTAACTTCATTGCATACAATTGTTACAGCTGCACCGTAAAATCAATGCAGAATGAAGTTGAAACAAATTGGTTGTGCAAGTCAATCCAACCTACTATTTTTTGACTTGTGATAAGGTGACTTAATTTATAACACTTTATAACAAGTTGAAATTGTTTTATGTATTTTGTTAAGTTAAAGTAACAAAATATATGTTGATTTGACATAATTTCTTTACAACAGTCTGTGTACCCATTGAACAGAATATATAGGCCTAAACATAAACATAAGATTACTTAAAGGAGCATAGTATACAGTGTGCAAGTCTTGTGCTGCAGCATGATGGCAGTGAGGTACAGTAGTGTGGGAATTTACAGTAGACCATGTGAATATGAAGTATAACAATGCCCTCTGTAGGCAAGTTCTAGTATACAGAATGTATTTTTTGTGTATGTCCATTTTAGTCATAAGGTAAGTTTTAAGAGAGAATTATATGATGTTATCATGTTTACCAACCCAATAAACATAAGACAAATTAAAAGTATATACCTTATTCAAAATTACCATGTGGGTTTCATCTGCAGGACTGACTGTAAGTGATAACGTGTGTTAATTTAAAGCTTGAATAAATAAATAAAGAGAGAAAACTATTTTATTCCAACAATATTATTACAGTCTAATGTGACTTCTAACAAAACCGGAGCATACAGCATTCCTAACAGTAAAATGACTAGTTTTATTATATAGGAATTTCAGAATGACATAGTGCCATACTATTTCTGCAGTATGCAGCACTTTTTTTTGTGCATATTTTTTATATTGGGGCAGTGCCCTTTTAATAAATACATCTTTGCACCTATAGAGTTCATATTAGTACCTCAGAGGTTCATATTGGTACCAAATGTATTTGTACCTAAATGGTACATATTAGTGGCTTTTTTTAAATCCCAACTAAAAATTGGTTAAAGGTGGAGTACACAATATCTGAAAAATGCTTTGGAATAGAAAGTTGGGCCAACTACCAAAACACATTGTAGCTAATCAACAGCAAGAGGCGTGTCTGCTAACCAACATCGTTGCCTGGGTTGCGTATGTGTGAGGCGGGTTTATCAAAAGAAGGTCCAGATTGTATTGGGGTAGGGGCGTGTTTGTTTAGGTGATTTCAAATGTCAACATAGGCTTTCAGAGATCATGGACCCTGCCTTTAAAAGTGCCATAAAATGTAAAACTAGATTTACCTAGCCATAGATGAATAATACAAGTTCTGTACATAGCAATGACATATTGTGAGTCTCAAACACAATTGTTTCAAATGTAACAGTTGTAATGTTCGCCCCAACATTAAATTAATTACAATGTTGTTACAATGCTAAAATCAAAGTGTTGACTGCTTTTTAGCGCTATATGCTAGTTAATGCTATATGCTAAAGTTTAGACTGAAATTTTTTCAGGTCCATACTGAAAAAAAATAAACTTACCACTCAGAAACATCCATTAACAATCTCTGAACAATTAGTTGTTCATTAAAATCTGTATCTTTGTCTGATACAGGCTCAAGCATATGAGGTTTACTAATGTGAGCTACTGATGTGAGCCTCATGAGCCTCGCTGTGAAAAGCCAATCAGAGCAGAGCTCAGTATTATTATTTATGACCCTTCCAAATAAGGTAATAAAAGCCCATTTCATTCAAGGGACAAATCCTAGGATTATAAATGGACAAGTGAAACCATCTCTGGATAATTTTTGCACTTAATAAAGCCAGATACCTTCTACGTAGATATCAGAGAACAATTTAACATATTGTATCAATGGATTCTTTGGCACCTTTAAGTCTTTACTTCTTATAGGATAACCGAGACCCATCTTCTGAACTGGAGTAATAACATGCAACAGAAATTTACAACACTATTGTTTGAAAACCCTCTTGCACGTGTACTGTGTTAAGTTCACTTACTTGAGTGGTTCCCAGTGTGATGAGTATGTCTTACGGAGATCTGGGTTGGCATCTCTGGGAGGGCGGTCTGAGTCAAACATAGAGATGTTGTGGTGGGTGGTGGTGGACTCAGGTGTGGTTGTGATGGTAGAAACTGCAGTGAACGCAGATGTGGCTGCTGTTGAAGGTATGGTGGGAGCAAGCTGGGCCTTAAACCAGGAGCTTGGCGCTGAAGAACTGCTAGAATGTTCACATCGATGGCCGTGGAAGCCCGGACGACACTGACAGATGTTTGTTCGACGACAAATTGCTTTATTGTGGCATCGAGGATGACATCTCGCTAGTGACAAAGTGACAAATAAAAAATATTTATCGCATTGGCAAAATGTCTTCACAGTTTTTTCAGTGCTTTCCCGCTCATTTTCACAGCTTTGCAAACTGGACTGTTGCAACTAATCTAAATTGACAAAAAGTACCACACATTTTTTTTTACCATTTTCTGTCAGTTTTGTCCACATTTAGGGGGCGTGTACAACAAAGCATTTAAACGCAGCTGAAAATACCAGGTGGATGCCGACTGCATTGCCATCCTTTTATCAGTTGAGCGCTTTGTTGCTATGATACTTCTGCTTTGTTTATCAGTCGTTGAACGATGCACTCGTTGGTTGTTGTGATATTTGTCCCGCCCCCTCCACTGTGATTGGATTGAGAAGTGCCATTGACAAGATGAGCGTTTCACCCAAAGTTGAAATTTTTCAACTCTCAATGCTCAGCACGGACAAAACCCGCCAGCTGCTGGCGTTGTAAACAATTGAAAACATACGCCGGCCACAGGCGTAAACGCCTTGGTGTGCACACTCCCTAATTTGGATCAAAAAGTCTGTGTTCCTAGTTGGTCTCCCCTGAGTTTGAGTTGTACTGGCTCTTTAAAGGCACTTGGGTCAAGGGGTTAGTTATTAAAGTGTAAATCTACAGACATAAGGATTAGCCAGGTGAGGATTATGATGAAGAAAGCTGAGGTACTGGATTAATTATGCTACAGAGATCAGGCTGCTTTAAGCAACCTCAACCTGCTACTGGCCTACAGTAGTAGTGTTGGCCTACTTAAGAGGAATGCTGTAATGTTTAGGCATAGGTTAAAAAAAACAAAATGTATGTTTTTACTGCTGAAACTGAAATGAATCAACTGTACATGATGCAAGTCTTTAATATAATTAAAAAAGCAACATTTGTCAACACAGTTGTTCAAAATATTCTTTATTATACCCAAAACAATTTGAAGAACAGCAATATAAATATGTTTTTTGACATTTCCTGGAATAGTGTTTGTAATGGTACTTCTTATGCGCCCAAATGGAGTTTCTGCACGAGCCGCCCTTTGGCTTTTAGATGTAGCGGCATTTCACCGTAATTCATTAAGATTTATTCATTAAGAAAACGTGCATTTGCACATTTTACAAGTGAGACCAATTAAAGGGGGTTTAACGGTATTTCATGCATTATGATTTATAAACACAGTTTAAGAGTTGGTTTCCTCATGCTAAACAAATGCAAATTGTCAAAAAAGCAGTTGGACATGTTACAGAGTTTTGCGTGTGTGTTTGTTTAACACTGGATTTCATTAAAAAGTCCCAACCGGGTCATGAGTTGCATGTGGTAAATAAGACTTTTGTGTTATATTGGAAATAGGCACATAAGTGCATATTATATAAACGTCACAAACATGTAGTGAATCATAAATTATCCAGTCAGATTTGTAGAAAGTGTTGCATGCTTCGTGACTTGTTCCTCCCGCAGCCCGTAACTCCTCCTTCTGAATTTTTTGTATGTTATTTGAAAGAATCAGTAAAGCTGATCTGTCTTTTATAAATCTGATAAAACTAAAGACTGCAGAGATATGAAGGATGTAATACTACTCTATTAGTTACAAAGTGCACCTTTAACTCTTTCCCCGCCATTGACGAGTTATCGAGTTCTCTCGTCAATCTGCAATACCGCTATTATCCGTAACTTATAAAACCCGGAAGTTTTGCCCTAGGACAAACAGCTGTATGTCCATGTATGTTTTAAAGATCGCCCTGCATCTGATCTCTATCAAAAGTCCTTCACAAAAATGGAATTATCTCAGCTTATTGCTCAAAATTTTGTGTTTTTGATGAAACCTACACATATTTGAGAGGTGATAAAAACAGAACACATGAAGGTAGGATAAAACAGATTTTTTGTTTGAAAGCAGAGGGTCTGTTCTTTTAATTTAGATATTGTATGTTTATATATAAAAAGGAGCATTTTCTGGAAGGCATTAAACTTTTGTGAAAATCATGAAAAATGCTGGCAGTGAAAGAGTTAATGGATTGAGATGTATGTGTTTATTTGTAGAAACATTATAGAACTATATAGATTTTCTATATAGAATCAAAAGCTTAAAAAGTTACTCACGTTTTGTGCATTGTCTGGTCTTGGGGTTGACTACCCATGAAAGGCAACACCTGCTGCCACAAATGTTGGGTCTGCAGAAAGAGTAAGTGAAAGTGAAACTTCAGGTTATTAAAAATATAATAAGTAAAAACTAAAGGCCAACCCTCTAGCAATCAATAAGTCTTTTTTAAGACACCGACAGGGACAGTTAAGAAATATGACACTTTTATTCCAACTTTCCAGATTCCACGCCGAATCAATCTGTCCGGCATTAATCGCGATTTAAACACCTCTGAAAGGACAGCTTTAAAAGACTTACAATCCGTGGCCCCGGGCCCCATAAGATGCATTAGACTGGGTGAATAGGCTTGGGTTTAAGCTGACCCTTCACCCCGTGTTGTATTCAGCTTGGACAAATAGCGGCAATGAATAAAAACGAGAGGGGGTGTGAGTGTGTTATGGACGCCCCTCTCATTGGGCCTCTGCACGCAGGCACATGAGAAATATTGCGTTTCCCACAGTGGTGTAGGCAGCCTCTGCCGCGGCACTTCTCAGATAGGTAAGCTTTGGTGGATTAAGAGTCTTCAGATACCCATGGCATCATCTGTTTGTCTTGTGGCTTCTAGGAGTGAACACAAAAAGCACACTAGCGCAACCAACCATCCTGATAACTTGCTTGAAATGCTACACTCTAAAAACTGCTGGGTTATCTGCGTTGTATTTAACCTATGCTGGGTTGTTTCAGACCCAAATGCTGGGCTGTTTTAACCCATTGTTGTGTTAATTATAAACATTTTCATAAAATTTAAACAGCTGAGTTTGTCCCTTTTTGACCCAATGCTGGGTTATTTACAAGTTAATTCAAGTTACTTTTTTATTGTGTGCATGAACAGCATGCATAACCCTGAGCACCTGACCCTTTAACAACACTGGGAGGGATTTGCTTGTTAGTTAGTTTTCTGCCTTTATTCTGCACCTTATAAACAGCGACTACTGGTGTTTCAAGTACGAAAGAGAGACAGGTGAGTCTCTCTTTTTAACATAAGTGAAGATTTAGCTTTAACCACACAATATTGAACGAGAGGTTTAAACATGAATGTTATGTTTGTGCAATTAAATTTCAAAATATACTGCTTGATAGATTCCATTGTAAAACAGATATGAAATAGATCTCTTTCGACACTCTTTATTTGATCTGCCATACAGTAATGCAGATATTTTTACATAAAATAAGACCCAGCATAAGTAGTAGCGCAGGCTGTTACAGAAACATGAATATGCATCTATTCATCCTTAAACTGAAACTGTGTTACAACGTCTTTGTAACACTGAGCTCTTTAACATCGTCCTATCTGTCTCATAAATCTCATAAATTTAGGCCTTGACCCTTCACTTGGCCTGCATTAGACCCAAATAGGGAAATGCCTGAAATGACAAAACAGAAAGTTACAGTCAGCTTTTATACCCCGTTTGGGTTTTAATGTGGACTCGACACCTAAATGATACATTCCAGATTAGACCTGAGCAATGTTTACATAGCTGTGAGGGAAGTGACATTATGCACATCCCATTAAAGCAGTGGTTCTCAAACTGGGGGGTGGGCCTCCCTTGGGGGGTGCAAGATGGTATCCGTTTTAAAACACTTTATAAAATGCATTCATTTATCGTCAATTCTCTGTAATTAAACCTCAGAAAAATAAGACTACTAACAAACAGCACTACATTGTATAATTTAATATGTTTTGTTTAAAGGAATAGTAAATTTTCTTAAAATAAAAATCCAGATAATTTACTCACCACCATGTCATCCAAAATGTTGATGTCTTTCTTTGTTCAATCGAGCAGATATTATGTTTTTTGAAGAAAACATTGCAGGATTTTTCTCATTTTAATGGACTTTAATAGAGCCCAACACTTAATACTTAACTCAACACTTAACAGTTTCAACGGAGTTTCAAAGGACTATAAACGATCCCAAACTAGGCATTAGGGTCTTATCTAGCAAAACGATTGTCATTTTTGACAAGAAAAATAAAAAATAGGCACTTTTAAAGCACAACGTCTCGTCATGTAGATCCGGTCGTGATGCGCAAGCTGACCCCACGCAATACGTCATGACGTCAAGAGGTCAGAGAGGACGAACGCGAAACTCCGCCCCAGTGTTTACAAATGTCTTGAAAGAGGACCGTTCCTACGTTGTTGTATATGGAATGATACTAATTAATGTCTTTGTGTCAGTTTATTGTTTAAAATGGTCCACAAATGTGCATTTCATATATGTACCACGTGACCTCCCTACGTCACTACGCATTTACGTTAGGTCGCGCTGGACCGGACCTACACGAAAAGTTGTGGTTTAAAAGTACATATATCGTTTTGCTAGATAAGACCCTTATGCCTCGTTTTTGATTGTTTATAGTCCTTTAAAACTCTGTTGAAAAAAACTGTTATGTGTTGAGTTAAGTATTAATTGTTGGTGTCTATTAAAGTCCATTAAAATGAGAAAAATCTTGCAATGTTTTCCTCAAAAAACATAATTTCTTCTCGACTGAACAAAGAAAGACATCAACATTTTGGATGACATGGTGGTGAGTAAATTATCTGGATTTTTCTTTTAAGAAAATGGAATATTCCTTTAATGTTAGAAGAGTGTTATTTATCATGCACAGCACTTATTTTATTTTAAGGACAATTAAAGTTGGCTTTTGGGTATCATCTCACATTTAAAATGTGTTGTTTACCAGCTGTTTTTGCAGCTGCATTCTCTCGGCCTACAGGCGACATTCAACTTTCTGTTCTCCCTATGTGAGAAGATTGTAAAGAAGCCAGTTTTTCTAAGACGTCAAACAACTTCAAATATTTCCATAAACACCTCACAGTCTTTAAAACAAAGAATCTAAATTAGCCTTTTGAATTAGAAAAAATATATAACTTCTTGGGCTATCCAAAAAAATCTAATAAAAGTTTATGGTTTTCTTGGTCCCAACTTTATCCCCTAGCATCCCAAAACAGAGGGCCATAGAGAGACTTCAATAAAGCTTTGACTGCAATCCTCGAGGTCAAACATGTGCATTTACTGCTGGATTATCACAAAGCTCCCACTTGCATGGCACCACCATCAATAAGGAAATAATAGTGTTTCTGTCCCCCTTTGAAATTTCAGAGGACTGTGTTGATGGGGTCTGAATAGGAGCCGGTATCTAAACTTGCCTTCCGTGCGCTGAACTGTTGAACCTGCATTTGGCCTGTTCGCATTACTGAACTCCACAACAACACCTCCTTTTCCTTTCACAGCCTGTACTTATATCCTCCCGACCGCCCGGCAAAACCCCGCTGCCCCACAACAGACACGTTTGGACACAATCAATGTCCTTGGTTGACCTGTAGGCACAATGAAGTCAAGAGGAGGTGGGATTGTTTCAGAAGAGCAGTGGTGCATCCTTGATGAACTTTTGCAATGGTTCAATGGCATGATTTGCACTCACAATATGAATTTGTGAGGGCAAGTAATTTCCTGCTTTGGCTTAAAAAGACCAGTCACTGTGTTTCAGCTTTTGCAGGATAATCAGGAATTCCTCTCATTGCTTGAAGGATCAACACTTCAGGTGACAAAGTCTAGAGAAGCATTTGAGACCCAGTCTTTGAATCTAAAGTCATTTTTTGGGTTTTCTACATATAAAGGAAATTCTGTGAAAATATAACCTTGATATTTTTAATATCGACTCAGTTAGATTGTATCAAAGATTAAAATCAATGTGAAATCAAACTTTGATGCTCCAAATCTCAAAATTAGATTATGAGGGACTGGATTTCACAGACAGGGTCATGGAGTAAATGTGAGAATCACTGTATCAATGCGAATGTTTTATTGGTGTTATGATAATTCTTTATAAAAGTGGTGGGAGTCTGGTCCAAGTTAAGTGATGTGCTGTCTAATGGAGCATATACAGTAATCTTCTTGTAAATGTGAAACACTTTCCCGAAATGGAGACAAAAAGGCAACAGTTTAGACACCAGGACAAGTCGGGGATTTGATGTCTGGTTAAAAGCATGACGTTTCTTCTTTTACAAGAATCTGACTTGGTATCACAGTCAAAACACCTTAAAAGATGTATACAACCTCTTTCTAATGTATACATAAGGGACATCCTATAAATAAAAGTATTATATACATATTAAGCATTATAAGCACATACATTTGAGATCATCCAATGGCGTCTGTCTGCAATTTAATGACTTACAGTAAAGTACTTTGTGTATGTGGAGAAAATCAAAATAAAGCAAAGAATAAAATAAACGTATGTCTTCTTGTTTTTTATGTTTATGGTTTAGCTCTAGCATCAGGACTACTAAAACGTATATATTTATATAATATCATCCGAAGTTCAAGTCAATTTTAGTTTTAATATAGCATAATCATCTAAAAAGTATTAAAATTATGCACAGCTTTGCTGATGAAATTCCTAATTTCACATACAGTAGGCTACATACATAGGCCTACATACAGTACATACATTCTTACAGTTGTAGGTGTAAATGAAATATCAGACGTTTGAAATGAGTGTAAATAACACACTTACCCTTTTAAATCTATCTGTATCCTTGTGCTGGTCTGAGATCTGTGTCTCTGTGCTTTGCTCCGAGTTTGAATATTATGTGACATCTGATTACTGACTGACGAGTTTGCGATCGCGAGTGAAATAACGGCTATAAATAGACTTCCAGACATGCACAATGACAATCTCCTTTGTTTTGACATTGTTTTTCAAATCGTAGCAATTTTCAATTGATGAGTTTTCCACGACGTTTCTGAAACGGAGATAAAATCACTCGTGCGTGATTCATTCATTCATTGTAACGGCGTCATCTCCATCTCTGCACTGGCTGCTGAAACTCGCTGGTGTTCAGACTCCATGAGTGACATGAATAGGAGAGATGTGTGAAAACTTTCAGCCAATCAGAATAGCTGTGTTCGACGTCGGGTGGCACTGCGCAGAAGGAATGACATCATAGAATCGCGATACAGATTGAAAAGCTTACAGAGCAGCCTGCTCTCTAATCGCTCTCGCGGCACTCTGATGTCATATGCCAAACAATCTGCGCAGCGCTACATTATTCGAGCAAATACGCTGCATGTTACTCTATTTAATGTTACCAGTTTCAAAACAGATTTTAATTTACATAATCGATTTACGTTTTATTATCTTTGTATATAATATTAGCTGTATATTTATACAAAAAATATAATTATTACAAAATGTATAAAACGTTTTATTCAGGAGCTGCAAAATGTGAAATTTTTCTTTTTATAAAAATTATTAAACTATTCATTTTTATTGTAACCCATTAAAAATGAAACAATGAGAATTGGTCATAATCGTATGTGCACAAATTAGCATTTTTTCAAAATTAAACCCTCACAGAAAATCTAGCCTATATACTGTATACCTATGCTTGAAACAGAATATGCTTACTACACACCAGACCATTAACAATAAATAATGTGAAGGTGATATAAAGTCATTGTTAAATGTATATATAAAACATTTATTCATTTTTTTATAATCCAAGTGTTTGACTTTTTATATTTATTTCTTAATTAGAATAAGCAGTCTGAATATGCAACATGCAAAGAAGGACTTTTACTTCTACTTTTAGCCTAGACCTTAATCCATCACAGCTATGCATTATTTCAAGACAGTAACAAAAGACATATAAAACCAACATAAAAACAACAATCATATATGTTCTCACAATTTGTAAATACATTTTTAATCCTTTGCATTACTGAGTGGTGACAAAGTCCAGATGTCTGAAGGTTGGTGGTTGGGTCAAAAGTAATGAACTTCTCTTCACACAGGAGTGTAAATGTACACAAACACCACCACTAGAAGATTGAGGACGATAGCAGAAACCCCGATAAGGCAGAATATTCTCTCTCCACAATCTTTGTTGCCATCGTCTTCTCTCACCACCGGCCTCTCCTCACTAGGGGCCAATGCTACGACCTGTGTGGGCTGTTCCTGTGAGACAGGAGACAGAGAATTTGGGAATATTTTATTTTTTATATAATTCCATCGCCTTTATTCTGTGATTTGATTTGCAAACACGTACATATTTGTGTCCTAACATTCAGTGAAACTGGTGCTTTATCCATTTTGAAATGTATTATGGTTTTAATTCAGTTATTTTAGTTTTATCATGGCAAAGTTGTACATTTATGCAGTTTGGTTTGGTTTGCCCTTGTAGCCCTTGTGTTTGATTATTAAACAGAATTTCTATGACTGGCTATATTCTTGTCATAAACTCATGTATATTGATATATTTGACAAAGTACTGTATTTGTTTATTTATTTATTGAATGCGATGTGAAAAATAGCAACAAATACATTTTCTGAAGAATATTTTTCTCTTAATGTGTGCTTTTGCTTCACATTCACTAGATGGCACTAAAATCCAGATGTGTTTCACTATACAGAGCAGGGCTGTGACAACATGCCCCAGTAAGTTAACCCAGACAGAATAAACAATTAAACAAATTGAAAGCACAAAAGTCATGAAACAGCAAAACTGTAAAAAGTAAAGTAGAGGTAATTCCATTATTGTTGTTTTGCATGCATATACGTTTAAAACCATCATGCAAAGACACAGCCAACACACACACACACACAAAAAACATTTTGGTAAATAGACTTATAATTATTAATATACAGGCACTTCACACACAATGTTTCTTATTTACTTTACCTGAAGTATTTTGTCCTGAGCCATAGTTCTTTTGTTTTTCACACAACTGAATTGTATATCCCTTTTAGTCTTCAGATCAACTGTCATTCCTTCCTTAGTGTTCCTCTGGAGATCTTTCACAAAGAGTCAGGATACACTTAGTGTCCCTCTAAATGAATGCAGAGTCCTTCTTCAAATATGGACTGCTTTATTATCTGCTGTGCACTGGTTTTGGACTGGGGTTACGATCAGGAATGGAAAGGCTCCTGCTGTGTTCATTCCAACCTCAACAAACATTCTGTTGTCTAGTTGTTTAAGCCTACAGCCTTTGACTGCCGAGCTTTACCCAAAAGGCCACGGAGACCAAATTGACCCAATGGGTTTCAAAGGCTTTCCTTAATCGACAGGAATGGAGACGTGAAGATTGATTGGAGACAATCAATCTTCATTAAAGGAATCAATCACTCAAAAATGATTTTTTTGAAGTCACTCATGACTTGCTTACTAGAACGTCCAAGCTGAGGAAAATGTAAAAATTGACCACACAATAGCTGTCAAGCAAGATTTTTAATGTCAATATTTTAGATGAATAATGATTTAAACTGTCTTATTTTATAAAGCTGTCAAACAGAATGGCTATATGATCCATAAATAGTGCATAAGTCATATTAAGTACTTTTGTGTTGCTCTATTAATTTTTGTAGTGATAATAATGAAATGTACTGGCCCATAGTGAACAAAACAAGACACATTTGTTGGCCTGGATCTTTAGGGACATGTCCTATGACTTAATTTTTCCTTCACTAGAGAAACCATAAACCCTGTGGACCAGGCAGGCAAAACCTGACATAGGGTTAATTGCATAAGACCTTAGAAAGAAACTCGAAAATGTTATAATGGGCAATTACAGCTACTCTGAACTTACCTGAATACACTCCTAATGGGGAGCTGGGAAACAATTAAAGGCCAGAGATCAATAATATATAGCCCAGAGGTCAGAAGAGGAACGTGGGACCAAGAACCAGACAAGAAACACTCAAAAAATGTCACTCATAAGAAATTGAATTTAAAGGTTTAAATTTTGAAATGAAAAGTGAGGTGTCCATGTAGCTCAAAAGATAACAAATTGTGATAGCAGCACAAAAGGTTGGGGGTTTGATTCCCAGGGAACACATGTTACATTTTTATCTTGTATGCACTTTAAAGTGATACTCCAGCCAAATATCAAAATTACCCATGATGTACTCCCCCTCATGTAATCCGAGATACACATGCCCATGATCTTTCAGACTAACACATTTGAAGTTATTTGCTCTTTCAAGCTTTATAATGATAGAAAACAGGGATCAGGAAACAACTTTTGACTTGAAGCCCAAAAAACTGCATCCATCTTCACAGATGTAATCCATGCGGCTCCAAGGGGTTAATGCAATTTCGTAAGAACAATATCCATATTTTAAACTTTATAAACTGTTAGAATAATTTTGGAGTCATGCAGATTACCTTTGAGAAGGATGAATGCACTTTTTTGAGTTTTTTTGAAGTCTGATCCCTTGTTTTCTATTAAGCTGGGAAGAGCAAAGACATAAATAACTCCAAATGTATTTGTCTGATAAAAGATGGACATAAGTATTTTGGATTGCTTGTGGGTGAGCAAATCATGGGGTCATTTTGATAATTGGCTGGAGTATCACTTTAAGTCGCTTTGGATAAAATTGAAAATTGCATTTTTTTTTATTTCAGTTTAATATGCAGTTATTTGCTTTTTGTTAGTCCTGCACATTGTTTTCTACAAAGACTGAAGAAAAGAACAGAATTAATGTGTTTAATATGCTATTAAAGCCAGTAACAGAGAAAAAAATGAAGCTCATACTTTTGATAAAGCCTATGACAATATCTGAGTCTTTCATCAGTGCTACACCAGAGGGCTGAGTACACTGTATAAGGTATATGCATATATAAGATATTCAGTGATGTTGCTGCATTATGCTGTATTATGTAACTGCATGATCTCATTAAGACAACTAGATTTCTAGATTTTCTGCAGAAATGTGTGGGGTGTTTCCCCATGCAAAGCTACATAATCTTAAAGATACCACACTGTCAGAAAAAAATGATCAAAAATTGTCCATATCAGTCCCTGGGGAAGCATCCTTTTAAAAAGTACACATTTGCACCTGACTTTGAGGTACAGTACATATTTGTACCAAAGAGTGCATATTAATACCGCAAAGGTATACACAATGATATCAAATGTATGGTACACGAGGGTCTTTTTAAAGGGTACAGCCGCAGTGACGGCTTGGGACCATTTTGACAATTTTTCTGATAGTGTGTAGTGAGATATTTTCCTAACCCTAACCTAACCCTAACCTAACCCTAACCCTAAATTGATGTCTAAGCACACTTTCATATCAGTTTGTTTTAAGGTCATTATTAGTTAGGTGCTGTGTTGCACTGCCACGTAATGTGTGATAATAGGTCCTGAAGTAAAAAGAACTAGCATGATAGTACATAGTATAAAGCATGATAGTATGATAGTAAAATAAGTGAAAACGGCAAAAAATGTTGCCTGTTAATCCAATACCTTTATATATTCTTTTATCATTGACCTTTTATCGAAAGCACGCACATGGTTGGCGTCTGGGCCCAAGTTAACTTCCGGCTAAGTTTGGTCCACAAAAGCCGTTTGTTTATGTTGTGGGGCTTTATGTGAAAGATTTATTCTAGATCACTGTAGTTCTTGGAATAACGCTCTTGTATATTTAAAACCGTAATCTGTTTTGTAGTAACAAGTGATGTTTCTGCCTCAGTTAACATTTATGGTTAAATTCATACATAAAAATCCTTTAAAACAGAGAATCCAAACAGAAGGTCTGTGTAAAAAATTAAGGAAACAGTCGAAAGGGCTGCAGGATCTTCTCAGTCTGTATTTTGAGAACATGCTGTTCTCTGCGTCTGACGTACCTGGGACAACGTGTAGAGATGTGTAGCAGACAAGCAGATCTAAAGACTGATCTCTCTGAGATATTGCCATGGCTTGGTTGATATAGAGGTAATGCCTGATTAGGGAATAAAACAAATACAAGAAGTTCCCTTGCATCCCCTTTATCCGCCATTAAAGAAGCATTCTGTTTCTAAATAGAGTCATGTTCTCCTTAGACAAAAACCAAACAGTCTCATGACGGTATTGAAATATTTAAGTGCCTTTATATTTAAAAGATTTTAGTATGTGGCTGACAGACTTAAAAGATTCAGGACTATAGGAATATGAAAGCATGTTATTGCGTTCCTTGTATTCTTAATAAACTCAGTTAAAACATCAAAGCATTACTGGTACTTGGTTTTACAGATAAGCCAGTAATCCAAGTATGACTGTAGCTATTTGCTATTTGAAAATAGTCAAAAATGTACTATTCACGTGATTAGACTAATAATTTTCTGCTCATTTGGCATTAAAGAGATAGTTCACCCAAACATTGAAATTCTGTCATCATTTATTCACCCTCATGTTGTCCTAAACCTGTATGAGTTCTTTTTATTCTGTTAAAGGTATAGCCGAAGATTTTCACGAATTTTTGAAAAGAACCGCCCCTCCACTTTTAAAAAAAAATGCACATGCGCAACACTCTACCTGCTCCAGAGAGAATGCAAGCTTCAATTAATGGTTGAAACCATAACCCACCGCACATATACACCTGAAAGTTTGCATGTGCAGAAAGCAAACCTATGGACGAACACGTATGACGGCCTTACGTCAACATATCATCAGAATGATTGACAACTGGGATGACCAATAGTCTAGATGATCCACCCGGAAAAAGAAAATCTTCCGCTATATCTTTAATGTGCACCTATTATGGCCATTTTTACAAGATGTAATAAAGCCCGGCCTTGACCAGAATGTGTCTGTAATGTTTCAGCTCAAAATACCCCATAGATAATTTATTATAGTAATGCCCTTATTAGAGTTGGAGCAAAAACTTGCTGTTTTTTTTGTTTGTACCTTTAAATGCAAATGAGCTACAGCTTCTCACTCCCTTACTAAAAGAGACAGTGAACGCATTCAGTTAAAATATATCTGATTCCTTTGAATACAGTCTGAGACAATACTGTCTCACTCTTGAAATATGGCAGACAACTCGCTGAGGGTGGAAACTATGGTAAAGCAGGTCTGTCAGTCAGTGGTCAGGGCGGGGCTTTATCAGTATGACATCACATTATTAAGAGAATCAAGACAGCATGTCTAGTTTGGGGATTAAAAAAAGAAGTGGGTAGATTTTTTCATTGAAGGGTGGTTGTGTTGCCAACACACATTTGTACCCACACATACTTGTAAAATTTTGCATAATAGGTGCCCTTAAAACAGGAAAGAAGATATTTTTTAAATAAATGTTGGTAAGCACACAGTAGACTGTACCCATTGACTTTATTTCTTTATCCTGCTATAGATGTTAATGGGTACTGTCAACAAGGACAAAGAGCGATTGTCACATGACTACAAAATAGTTACCTCTATGATGGTTATGCCACTTTGATATGATAGTCACAAGTTTTGTAAATCTTTTGTAAAACGAGAAACATAACATTAATGATAAAGTATCTTTAAAAAATGCTGGGTTGTTTTTAACCCAGGGCTGGGTCACTATTGGACAGAACACGCTGCTGGGTGAACCCAGCCCTGGGTTAAAAACAACCCAGCATTTTTAAAAGAAAGAAACCTTTTACTTGTTTACAATTGATGGACAGTCAAATCATTAGAGAAATACAGAAAAGTAAAATGTGTATTCACAACCTGTTTAGTATGAAATGTGTGTTTTTTTTACATATTATTCAAATAAATAAAACATTAGGTCAAGAATGAATGTGTATTTCATACAAATACAACAATATACACTCACCTAAAGGATTATTAGGAACTCCTGTTCAATTTCTCATTAATGCAATTATCTAATCAACCAATCACATGGCAGTTGCTTCAATGCATTTAGGGATGTGGTCCTGGTCAAGACAATCTCCTGAACTCCAAACTGAATGTCAGGATTGGAAAGAAAGGTGATTCAAGCAATTTTGACTGTGGCATGGTTGTTGGTGCCAGACGGGCCGGTCTGAGTATTTCACATCTCCAGGGTTTACAAAGAATTGTGTGAAATGGGAAAAACATCCAGTATGTGGCAGTCCTGTGGCCGAAAAATGCCTTGTTGATGCTAGAGGTCAGAGGAGAATGGGTCCGACTGATTCAAGCTGATAGAAGAGCAACTTTGACTGAAATAACCACTCGTTATAACCGAGGTATGCAGCAAAGCATTTGTGAAGCCACAACACGCACAACCTTGAGGCGGATGGGCTACAACAGCAGAAGTTACCGGGTACCACTCTTCTCCACTACAAATAGGAAAAAGAGGATACAATTTGCACGAGCTCACCAAAATTGGACAGTTGAAAACTAAAAAAATGTTGCCTGGTCTGATGAGTCTCGATTTCTGTTGAGACATTCAGATGGTAGGATTTGCCATAAACAGAATGAGAACATGGATCCATCATGCCTTGTTACCACTGTGCAGGCTAGTGGTGTAATGGTGTGGGGGATGTATTCTTGGCACACTTTAGTCCCCTTAGTGCCAATTGGGCATCATTTAAATGCCACGGCCTACCAGAGCATTGTTTCTGACCATGTCCATCCCTTTATGACCACCATACCCATCCTCTGATGGCTACTTCCAGCAGGATAATGCACCATGTCACAAAGCTTGAATCATTTCAAATTGGTTTCTTGAACATGACAATGAGTTCACTGTACTAAAATGGCCCCCACAGCCACCAGATCTTAACCCAATAGAGCATCTTTGGGATGTGGTGGAACGGGAGCTTCGTGCCCTGGATGTGCATCCCACAAATCTCCATCAACTGCAAGATGCTATCCTATCAATATGGGCCAACATTTCTAAAGAATGCTTTCAGCACCTTGTTGAATCAATGCCATGTGGAATTAAGGCAGTTCTGAAGGCGAAAGGGGGTCAAACACAGTATTAGTATGGTGTTCCTAATAATCCTTTAGGTGACTGTACAATATAATGTACACTCGCAAAAAAAAGAACAGCTGTCACTGGGGCAGACCCTTTCAAAAAGTATACAAATTTTGTACCTAAAAGATGCATACTAGTAACTCAAAAGTACATGCTGTTACCTCAAAGGTACATATCTGTACCTAAATGGCACACATTAGTACCTTTTTAAAAGGTACAAGGTACCAGTGACAGCACTTTTTTTCTGACAGTGTAGAGAATACACTTTGTAAATAATATAGTAACACAAAATAGTGCATGTAAACATTGTGTATTTCTATAGAACAACACAGGAAAACTAAAAACTATAAAACGACATAATGTGGGTATAAACTCCACTGTTCATGAGGAGAGCAGATGGCATGTGTCTCCTGGAGCCATGTCAGCTTTCAGTGGTTCCTGCTCTCTCTCTTTCTCTCTCTCTCTCTCTCTCTCTCTCTCTCTCTCTCTCTTCTGACGTCTTTATCTGAGAGAGAGAAATCTTTATTTTATACCCACAGACATCATCTTTGTGTTTATTTTCCTATGGCTGTGTGTTGGAGAGCAACACACACCAAAGGTCTTAATTCATGCTTTTGCCAGCTGGCCCAACTGCATTTGAAATTCCAAGGGATTCACACTGTAATGACTCGGTTGCCATCATCATCAGCTGTTAATCACCATTTAAAACCTACAACCATAAACACACACACACACAGATAAAAAATGAAATGGTAAATTATTTAAAATGAGTACACATTTTGGATGCAGTTTCTCTTTAACTTTATTAATTTTCTTTCATTTTCTTTCAAAACAATATTATTCGTCCAACACTGTCTTTTCTATCATTTCAAAATGATTCATATCTCTTATTGTGCAGAATTTCTTACCACATTTGTTATACAAAACTATTACAGCACTATTATCTCAGGTTTAAATTTGTCAAAAAGTACATTAAGTAGAAAGGGTACATTATGAGTGTGACAGCAACAAAAGAGGCCATCAGTTCCCAGTTTTGCTTAGCCTGCTAAATGCCTGAGAACAAATCAAAGTTATTATTCTGCTGTTTTGTGCTTCATATTAAGAGAAATCTGACTAAAGCAATAAATCGACAAATCTAATAAAGAGACTCTCTCCTAACTCTGCATGCTTAAAAGCAGAATTTAGTGCCTTAATATCCCCTGTACTGTAGATCTTTATGTTACTCTTCTCTGGACCCAGACAACATCAGGTCTGCTGTAAGTGAACGTTACACAAATCTGAAAGAAACAGCATATACGGCAATAGTTATGTCAGAAATCAGACAACATGCAGTTATTTTTAAGACTATACAAAATGAACAGATACATGGAATAATTAAACAAATGAAATATAATCTTTTATACTAAACTGAATCTAAAACATCTCAGCATTTGTAGACCGACTGAACAGATCAGGCACTGCTTGTAGGTTTTTGTTGAAAAGTCTTTTCCCACAGTTGTTCTTCTCTGCCCCTTTGCCATTCCTCTAGCTGATGAGGGCATCCTGTAACCTAGGATCTTAAAAAGTGGTGTAGATGTAGACAAAGATGACTACCAGTAGGTTCAGCACAGTCCCAATAATCCCTAGTATTGCAAGAATCCTCTCCTCCCGATCATTCTCCGACTCCTCCACAATGGCCCGGCACCTGTGATGATGGCCATGGGGGAGCATGTTTAATATCACTGATCGCCACCTCCAGGAGGCGCCAAGCCTGCTATAGAGAAACAGAAAGAGAGAGAATTTAAGGAAAGAAGATACATGCAAGACATACTAAATGCTGGGCTGCTAAAATGCTAAGACGTTTGTTAGTTCATAGTTGTTAGCATGTTGCTATGACATTGCAGGTGTTCTGGGTTGTTGCTATGGTGTAGGTGGCTGGTGAGGTGTTTTAGATGGTTGTAAACGTGATGCTATGTGGTTGCTAACGTTTTCTGAATAGTAAAACTGAAGTTTTGTAAGGTGTTAAATACTCATATTTTTTGAGACTGCAGTAATGCACACACATGAGTCCTCGTGTTTGGTTTGAAGTTGAGAAATCTAACAAATGTTTAAATCATAAGAGCATGTTACAATTATCCACAAAATGACTGAAGGGCATGTCCTAAATTTAGAGCTCATTTCCGTCTCGTTTCATGAATCTGGCCACCCCTCTAATCTGACATGATCCACATGTCAAAGTGAATATTTTATAATCCGTGCTCAGTGTAATAACGGGTTGACAGTTTTGCCACCTCGTCATTAAAAGACTAATCAATTGGACGGGAAGCAAGTAGATGCACACGTCTTCGAGGGCTTCCATGAAATATGCCCAACAAAACGGTACATTTTCTCAGGTGTTTGTTAACAGTTTCGCATCACAGAAGATGGCCGGGGGTAAACAGCAGTGAGTTAGGCAGCTGTTACAGCAGCATAAAGACCCACGAGACCCTGTGAGACAAGGCTGTCACCCTCTCTCCACTCTGCTTTGGCGTAACCATTCAGCGGTGAAACACAATTATTTCCAACCCAATTAGGGGAAAATACAAGTGGCACCTCCATGCTCCAGGCCCACTCAGAAAGCCACTCGCACATGGCCCGACTGCCTCGCAAGCTCAAAGGAACATTGCACATCCCCACGCAAAGCATCCAAACGGCTGCTGGAAATGAGGGGGAGTGGAAGCAGAATGAAAGAGAAACACAGAGATGGGGAGACATAAAGGAGCAGGAAGTGAGACTTCTTTAAAAGCAAAAATAAGTTGTTTTGGTTGATTGAAATTTGGATTTGAAAAAAAGAGCATGAAAAACTATGTTTTTAATACAATTAAAACAATTAAATTGAAAATAATTTCCCAATGCATGTCATCATTGCAAAATTATACCCCAGTATATAATTTCACACACCAATATATTAAATTCCACCTGCTAATATAATAAACGCATCTGTGGGTCGCATTTGGGGGAATGAACAAATGACCTAAACAGTCGTATAGGATAGGTTGTAAAACACTACCCACCTGCTGGCCCACAGAGATGTTCCTCATACAAGGGAAATGTTTAAAACCCAACAACTTGTAGAGCTTGTAGAAAACCCCTGCACTGTGTCAGAATAATAAGAACAAAAGAACAACAAAAAAGAAATAAAGGTGGGGGTGGAAAGGAAGAATGCAAGATTACAGTGTTTGTTGACTCTCTGTGCAAACCCAACAGCCTAAAACTACTGTCAAAAAAATAAGCATAATCTAATGAACTCAATGACTCAACCTTGTTCTATCCATTGTACGAAGTACCTCTTTAAAATAATTCAATGCTAGCACAAGACCAAAACAGCACTGCTGCTGTTCAGTTGACTTACGTTTGTTTTATGCTATTTGTGACAGACACATGGTGCGGTTCTGACATGGTGTTGTATATCTTCTTTATAAAATTTAATTAAACATTTTATAAAATATATTTAAATCATTACCACTCTATTTAAAAGTTACAATATATACAGTATATACACTCACCTAATGGATTATAAGGAACACCTGTTTAATTTCTCATTAATGCAATTATCTAATCAACCAATCACATGCCAGATGCTTCAATGCATTTAGGGGTGTGGTCCTGGTCAAGACAATCTCATGAACTCCAAACTGAATGTCAGAATGGGAAAGAAAGGTGATTTAAGCAATTTTGAGCTTGGTATGGTTGTTGGTGCCAGACGGGCTGGTCTGAGTATTTAACAATCTGCTCAGTTACTGGGATTTTCACGCACAACCGTTTCTATGGTTTACAATGAATGGTGTGAAAAGGGAAAAACATGCAGTATGCGGCAGTCCTGTGGGCGAAAAATGAATTATTGAAGCTAGAGGTCAGAGGAGAATGGGCCGACTGATTCAAGCTGATAGAAGCGCAACTTTGACTGAAATAACCACTCGTTACAACCAAGGTATGCAGCAAAGCATTTGTGAAGCCACAACACACACAACCTTGAGGCGGATGGGCTACAACAGCAGAAGACCCCACCGGGTACCACTCATCTCCACTACAAATAGGAAAAAGAGGCTACAATTTGCACAAGCTCACCAAAATTGGACAGTTGAAGACTGGAAAAATTTTGCCTGGTCTGATGAGTCTCGATTTCTGTTGAGGCATTCAGATGGTAAAGTCAGAATTTGGCGTAAGCAGAATGAGAACATGGATTTATCATGCCTTGTCACCACTGTGCAGGCTGGTGGTGGTGGTGTAATGGTGTGGGGGATATTTTCTTGGGACACTTTAGGCCCCTTAGTGCCATTTAAATGCCACAGCCTACCTGAGGATTGTTTCTGACCATGTCCATCCCTTTATGACCACCATGTACCCATCCTCTGATAGCTACTTCCAGCAGGATAATGCACCATGTCACAAAGCTCAAATCATTTTAAATTGGTTTCTTGAACATTACAATGAGTTCACTGTACTAAAATGGCCCCCACAGTCACCAAATCTCAACCCAAATAGAGCATCTTGGGATATGGTGGAACGGGAGCTTCGTGCCCTGGATGTGCATCCCACAAATCTCCATCAACTGCAAGATGCTATCCTATCAATATGCGCCAACATTTCTAAAGAATGCTTTCAGCACATTATTGAATCAATGCCACATAGAATTAAGGCAGTTCTGAAGGCGAAAGGGGGTCAAACACAGTATTAGTATGGTGTTCCTAATAATCCTTAAGGTGAGTGTATATTATATCAACAGTGTATTTACAATAAACATTTATTGACTGACATAAATTCACCAGGTCATTCGGATTGTTCTGACTCTAGAAAGCATCTGTTCATGCAGTTTAAATTCAGAAAGAAGTCCAGTGATACACTTTTAGTTCAGTCCACAAATCATACATTAGTCATAACCCTTCAGACATCCCCACATTACAAGTGCCTATGCTGCAATATTAATATTATAAGGGATCTCAAGGAGACACAAGTGTGTTTAATGTGGTTAAATTTAGTCCCTATCCGAGTATAAACAGGACACAGTACAATGCAAACAGTAGAAGTTCTCTTTCTTTCTTTCTCTTTTCTAAATTTCCACTGAAGGGTTAAAGAGCACTCAATATGATCGTTCTCTCAGTCTAACCGCTCTCAGACTACTTGATTTTCTGTCCCTTGGGCATCTGTCAAGGAGAAGATGAGTTTCTGGGTCTCTGTGGTCTCTGCCCTTGTGACAGGTCTCCTACTTTCTGCTGAAACTACCAATGGAGTGTCCATATATTTAATGGTTCACCTTGACCTGCGTGTAACCAGCCACAGCGGCTTTATCGCCATATATCCAATGAAAGTTTATGTGTGTGTGTGTGTGTGTGTGTAAAGAAAGAAATAAAAAAGAAGAAGGAGTGTAAGTGTGTAAGTAGGAACTCTTTTTAAACCTTTTCCACTCAGCTGTTCTGATCAGTCTCATCATCGGCCATTTTGCTTTAACTTCGAAGGTGTCAATCAGTTTCTGAAATGTCTATATTACATAATAATGCAGGATAAGAAGCAGCATATTATTTTCAAATGTGCCTCATGTATTATTCAGTATAGCAGATTTACAAACTTATTTTCTGCTTTAATAATTATTGCTAGTTATTTTGTGTTATTATGAGGAATAAGCTAATTAAAAATTATGATGTGATATTTAATTATATAAAACCATGAGATTGATTTAGAGACTTTTCAAGGGATTTGAACTGTGAATAAAGTATGTCTAAAGCATGAGACCAATAACTTGCATATACACGTTTAAAAGAATTCAGATTACACAAAAATCTAGGTTTCACGTCAGTATATAAGACGATTTTTGATTATTTATGAGTTTTGTGAGTAGTCGTGATAGGTGTCATGAGAAAACCTGCATTTATGAGACACATTAGACATTACCCACAGGAGTTTTATCAATTTCCTTTTCTGATGATGGATGGGCTTCAAACACGTGACCAGTAGTTAGTACTATTACAAGGAGCCTATAAAATGACTCTAAATTTAATATAGGCCTAGCGTTAAATTGTGTTTGGCTAAAGAAATAAAGTCATACAGTATACACCAGGATGGCATTAAGGTGATGTGCTAATTTGAATTGTTTAAGTATTCCTTTAAAGCACTAATGCACCCCAGTTCACATTAATATACACAAAAAGCATGTCCTATATTTCTGTGATGGAAAAAGTGTGTGAGTGCATAGCAAAAGAGTATGCAGTTACCAGTACATACTATTGCATGGGTCTTCAACAGGGGGTCCAAGGCCCCAAGGGGGTCCGTGGTGGTATTATTGGGGGGCCTCCAAATATTGTTTAAATTAATTATTATTTTGAATGAAATTAGGTATCAAAAAAAAAAACGCATTAAAAGTCTAATAATAGAAATGAAAAAAAACTTGATTAAAATGATGGTTCATATATAAAATGATATAAAACTTGATTAAAATGGGGAACCTTCATTTTAATACAGTCATGCAATGTAGTATGGAAAGTAAGTATTTGTGTATACAAAAAATAATGGTTTTAATATCTTTGTAATGTAACTATAATAAAAAAGTATGTACATCCATAATTTGATTTGATACATGTACTGGGGTCCCCAGCTCTTCCTCTCTATCCATAAAGGGGTCCTTGGCCTAAAAAAGGTCGAAGACCTCTGTACTATTCAGGGCCGCCTTAACCTAATGTGAGGCCCCGGGGCTAAGAGGTTTTGTAGGCCCCCCTTCCTCTCGGTTTATGGTGTAATTTTTTTAAGTGTAATATCTAGGTAATCTACATATCAAAATGCATTAGTTTCTTTCGAGACATACAACAGTGAGTTTTCCCTCTTTGAGCCAGAAAACACCATAATATTGTTATTAACATATCACTGAGCCCACTTGAGCATAAACACAAGACACTTTATTTAACAACCACACACAGCAACATGTGGTGATAATAAAACCAAAATGTGTGAAAGTATATATGTTTATAAGCTTTATATTTATATAGTTTTTGAAATATACAAATTTGCAGAAAATTGCCACTCACTAACTAAATGCTCACCACCGTTTTAAAAATATAGTAAGTTAAAGTTAGTTTTAAAGTGAAAATGCATTAATGATAACAAAAGATAAGTCTTTATAGACAGAATCTTGTTAAATGCATTAATGATAACAAAAGATAAGTCTTTATAGACATAATCTTGTTTTTTAATCATTTATTTATTTTGTAGGCTATTGAAGATATAGTATGCATTGTATTTAGTATTTATGCATACAAGCATGTAAAACGACCAAGTATGAATATGCACAAGACAGACAGGGAACATACCTGTATATAAGATCTTTAGATAATGAGATTATAATGGTGCTATCAAGGGATGATCATTTGAGATGGTCTTGTCGCTCTTTACTTTCTTAGACTTGCACCTTTACCGTTGCGTCTCTTTCTCGTCTTTCTAAACCAACAGATTTGTGTACTGTGAGCTAACGTCGCGTCAAACTACATCGCTCCAGCTGCGCACGCGTCACTGATATAAACGCGAGTAAACTTAAACTTTATAACAACTAAGAGCATTATGTGCGGGAACTCCTTTCTTAATTTAGCGGCACAGTTTCTTGCGTACGTTTGGAGAGACTTCTGCATGCCAGAGACTCAGACAGCTGCAGGAGCACAGAGAGAGCGAACGAGCGAGCGCGCGCACGAAAGAGAGAGAGACCTGCACCTCACTAGTTTTTATTATATAATTTCAGAAATTACTCTTTTATTTGTTGGTGGATTATTTCCCTTTCTCTGTCACACTCAGTCTATCGTGCAGGAATGTCAAGTTGACAACGCGCACTTAATTACATTACGCGGAATAAAAAATATGTTACGTCTAACATTTTATTTCACGTTAAGTTACAACGGACCAATCAGCAGCCATGAAACGTGCAATTAGAGTGATTGACAGAAAACCTGACAAGTTACAAAACAATATGACCTTTTCAGCTCATCATGATCGCAAACTTGGGAGGCCCTTGAACTTGGGAGGCCCCTGGGCTTCAGCCCAGGTAAGCCCGTGCATTAAGGCGGCCTTGGTACTATTGCATAACATAAGTGATTGATCTAAATGTACATAATTTCAAAATACAATTCTTGCATCTTAGCTTTTCTTAATTCATTATTTCTTAAGTTACTGTATTATATTTATTAAATATATATTTTAATCAGTAAAGCATCACTTTTTTAATTTCTTGATGGATATCAGGTAATATAACCCGTTACTGTGGACATGCATTTGTACTTATTCTCACTGCAAATGATACTAATTTCAACATACTAGGATTTAGGGCACACTACTATTAATTTCAAATACTATTTAGGTTAGATAGTATTCAAAATGGGACACACCACAAGAACACTTTCAGAAAGTAAGAATAAACAGTTCAATCTGAATTATTGACCTAGAATGACCCTTTATAAACATCTCTATTGTGAAGAGAGAGCAGTCAGATCAAATCATATCAATGATAATCAGGAAGTCCATCTGAAGAGATGCCAAATTTCTATCTGGCACAAAAACAATCAAAGCAATTAATTGTCTTGAGATACTTTGGACTTATGCCCTAGTTCTCATTGGTTTAGTGTAACACATTAAGAGGAGCAGCCTGGATGACCGTCTGTGCATGAGTTTCTTTTCAGCTTAGGCCATAAGAAAACAATAGCTTATCACAAGGGAACAGGAATTGAAGAATAAAACAAAACTGCTTAAAAGAAATGAAAACGCCACACAAAATAAATAATTACAGAATGCTCTAAAACTTTGACTTGTTTAGGTTTTGTACAGCAGGTTTATTTTTAAAACATCAAAGCCCAAACATTTGATTTTATGTCCATTTCTTTTCAGAGTCCCAAAAACACAATTAGTCTGACATGAAGACCTCTTATGCCCAAGGACTCAAAATAGCAGATCTTCCTCCCTAATGGACCGTCTATGGCCTAGTTCTGCCTGCCTTCAAAGTCACCAAGCTGGTTTACTCTCTCTGACCAGACAAGTTGGGGACATTCACATAGCAGATATCTCTAAATACATTTAAAAATCAGGTTGGATTCACCTTTGAAGGTGAACTGAATTTCCTCTAAAAATTAAAGTACAACTTCATGGTAACTTCAAAGTAACTTTGTTTTGCATTATTACATACTGGACTGAAATCAAGATGCTCGAAAATCCTACAATCAATTAGATTATTGGGTTAGACATCTATTAAATTTTCACTGACAGCCCAAATTTTGACTTTGTTTAAGCCTATCTGGGCTGTGTTTCTATTAGATGTCTTTAAAGGGGACATATCATGAAAATCGGACTTTTACCATGTTTAAGAGCTATAATTGAGTCCCAAATGCTTCAATGAATCTAGAAAAAGAACAACCCAGTAACTTAGTTTTGGTAAACCATTCTCTGTAAGCACGTGAAAAAAATGTGACACTAAAATTTGGCTCCCCTTGTGATGTCAGAAGGGGATCTTATTATAATAATACCACCCCTTGATCTGCACTATCCAACCACGGCACTGGAGAGAGAGAGAGAGGTCCATGGTAAAGATGTAAATAATAAGGCAAAGACATGCATAGATATGATTTGAAACACACCCACTGAATTGAAATGATGAGCATGAAGAGTTTTGAGTGATTGTGTAACAGAGGAAATAATGAGATTACTATGGGTCACTGAACCAATTCAATGCTGAAGACCTTAAGGCCCACAGAAAGTGAGAATTTTACGACAACGATATTCCCAAGAAGTGGGAATAGACTGATTATGATTGTGCGTTGGTACTTCCTTAAAGAAGTAGAACTGTGTGCCGTATTTGTTAAAGGAGAACTGTAAACACGTTAACGTGTCATAACAGACATATTTACTAATGTGGTCATTCTGTCGGCATCCTACTCACATACATCTCTCTCTCTCTCTCTCTCTCTCTCTCTCTCTCTCTCTCTCTCTCTCTCTCTCTCTCTCTCTCTCTCTCTCTCTCTCTCTCTCACCAATACACCCACACAAAGAGTTGATGATTCATGCTACCATGGTGGGGCAAAAAGAGACCTGAGCACAAGATTTGGATAGATTGTTTCCCTAACTTTTTCATTTCATTATAGATTTTCCTGTCATGTTCAGTTTTGTGAAACAGCTGGAGCAGTGGTTACAACCGTGGTAATCGATTGGGCTTCCAGATATTTTATAAAGCACACAATGAAAAATATAAATGTAAATACACATGCTAATGCACATCGTGTGTTGCAAGCCAGAATTGGGTCACATTCTAATCTTATAGGGCTGCAGTATGGGAAGAATGCAAATAATGAAATCCAGCCAGCAACATAATAGTGCACAGCTGGAAGCGCAAAATAAACATCATCTTTATAATGGAAGAAAACCTTTAAACATTTCTTATCATTGCAATAGGTTTTGCAATGATTCAAATCTTTACAATACAGTGTTTTAATGCAAATTTGCAATTTTCATTTGGGCAAATATTGCATCAGTACGTTGCCTTGTGCTACTTTGGCTCAAATAATAACTCATTGCCATAAAAACACAAAGGTCGTGTGCTTAATTACCAGTGAACACACATACAAACATATAGACTAAATTCACTATAAATCACTTTAACCTCCAATATTTTTTATTTATTTAGGTTGTTTCCACCATAATACTTAATTCTGTGTAACTGGAACCTGTTGTACACAAACATGGACAATTACACTGCTTCATGTTCAAAGATATTTGGTTAATATATTCATTGGTTCTTCCTAACCAAAAATAGCTGGTTAAATCTGAAAAAAGACAAACCAAAGTGTGTCTGTCAAATGCATATATGTAAATGTGTTTAATGTATTTGCACTCTCAGCATGACATGTTCATAATTTTGCATATTGTCATTTCCAGTGTTGGGGTAATGCATTTCAAGTAATGTGCATTACGTAATAATATTACTTTTCTGAAGTAACGAGTAAAGTAGTGCATTACTTTACAAATGTACATATGTTAATATTTAAGTTACTTTTTTAAAAAAATAATGCTAGTTACTTTTCAGTTTAATGAACTCTTTCCCCGGCATTAACGAGTTATCTTGTCAATCTGCAATACCGCTATTATCCACCACGTAGGTGGCGCTCTTCCGCAACTTATAAAAACCGGAGGTATTGCCCTAGGGCAAACAGCTGTATGTCCGTGTATGTTTTAAAGATCGCTCTGCATCTGATCTCTATCAAAAGTCCTTCACAAAAATGTAATTATCTCAGCTTTTTGCTCAAACTTTGGTGTTTTTGATGAAACCTACACATATTTGAGAAGTGATAAAAACAGAACACATGAAGGTAGGATGAAACAGATTTTTTTGTTTGAAAGCAGATGGTCTGTTCTTTTATTTCATATATTGTATGTTTATATATTTAAAAGAAGCATTTTCTGGAAGGCATTAAACTTTTGTGAAAATCATGAAAAATGCTGGCGGTGAAAGAGTTAATTTGATAAAAAAATGTACTGAATTAAACTAATTGTAGTCACGTAGAATTACGCAATCTATGCGTGCCTTAGCGGGAACAGTTTGAGTCAGAAATGAAGATGGCAGGCCAAAGCTTGACATTTTTGCAATGAAAATATGCAATTTCTGAATGCAGAACTTCATAAAAACACATGCAAGGCCTGAAAGACAGCAAGCCAAGTAAGAAAACGTACCGCAAAAGTAACTTAAAAGTAACGTAAGCATTACTTTCCATGAAAAGTAAGTAACGCAATTAGTTACTTTTTTGGGGAGTAACTTAATATCAAACGCATTACTTTTAAAAGTAACTTTCCCGAACACTAATCATGCAAACATTAATCAATTTTAGCCTGACAATTTTGTTGGTATTTTGTATTGTGAATCATTGGGTGGGCCTACTGTATATTAATGTCAGATGTAAGTCCTGAAGCAAACACTGCTTATGCAATTTGGAGATGCTGCCTTAGAGTTTTGATTCTTAAGGGGGTCGCACACAGGACACATTCTTAAAAACTCGAAACACATTGCTTTCTATGAGTATTATACGCACACCAGGTGGCGGCAACGACAGGTGGCGCCTGTCCGCGCCGCCCAGCTACAACTCAGGAAGTTGCTCAAATCCCTGTCGCACCACAGAGCAGCAAATAGTTTAACATTAAATAACATCATATTTGTCCCAAATAATAAATGATTAACATTGGCTGCTAACGTATATTTTGCATTTTGAAGTAGACACTATCTGACGAAGCTTGCGCTATTTAATGTGCACTTCCGGTTCTTGATACCTCCGAGTTGTCCTGATAATGACAAAACAAATGTTTTGCTAATGGTATAAAAAGTGAATTGAAACCATCTAAACAGTTTCTCCTGCAGAAATGGTTGTAATCAACTTTTCAGTAATGCAGTGATGCATATGAAACCAATCATGCACACCTGTATGTAAACTTTCGGCAGACATGGTCCTACCAATAGGCTTTATGCCCAGCTGCACTACTTCCTGAACTTTAGCCAGCTCCTTGTTTCCTGTCTGCCAATATTGGACAAACTGATTAATCCTGGTGTGCCTGACACCTGGATTAATCAGTTTGTCCAATAATGGCAGACAGAAAACAAGGAGCTGGCTGAAGTTCAGGAAGTAGTGCAGCTGGGCATAAAGCCTATTACTGTGAACTTCCACAGATTTTAAGAGATGATTGTAATCAACTTCTGCATGCAATGAATTGATTCCTTTAAGGTAACTCCAAACCTTTGATTCAATTGTCGTTTTTTGAGATGGGGGAATTTATGGGTAGGCTATTTTATTTCTACAATATTTACATTTTGTTTATATATTTTTTAATTTGTTCAGAGCTTTGTTACTATGATGCACATTCCACAAACTGATTCTTAAAGGTAATGTCACAACATATTCTAAAACTCTCATGCAGATATTAATCTATATAGTAATACGTAAATAATTGGTAAATAATTTGCCAGATGGTAACTATAATACTTTTTTAGTAAGGAAGACAGAGTTTTTACATGAAAAGAGAAATTTCCCACTAAGATGAATGCCTGATCATTGCCTTCACAGTGATTCACATTTGTCACACTTAAGGAGGACAGATTTTCTAACACCCAGGGGGGTGTTTATGGGCATCAATAACTTGTGTACAATCACTCGAGGCCATTAGAGGTGATGAAGCTCAGACTGTTCAAGGATCAACTCCCCTCCACCCCCTCGCTTCACTTACACTCCCTGTTGTAGAGCTGTAGCCAGGAAACATTTCATAAATCTGTTGTCTTCTTTTCACTGCACTGGAAAATCGGCATTAGAAATGGCTTAAGGACACTGATTTGTGCCCTAACTAGCTAGACAACCGTAATCAAATTGAACAGTTCACTTAAAGGAATAGTTCACCCCAAAAATGAAAATTCTGTCATCATTTACTCACTCTCAGGAAGATATATTGAGGAATGGTTGAAACCAAACCTTTAATGAGCCACATTCACTTCCATAGTAGGAAAAATTTATAACATGGAAATGAATGATTTGGTTGCAAACAATACTCAAAATATCTTAATTTGTGTTCGTCAGAATAAAGAAATAAATGCAGGTTTGTAACAACATATGAGTGAGTAAATGATGACAGAATTTTCATTTTTGGGTGAACTATCCCTTTGATTGTTATGAGGGATCCCTCATAAGTCATGACATTTTTTGATCATACACAACTATCTCATAAACAAAATTCCATAGAAATTGCAGCTGGGTTGCCGGTAACTTACCGTAGATTTAAATTTATGTTTTTTACTGGCAACATTTTGTTCAAAGTTAAATGAACATTAAACATTTACAAGTCTTTGTTTTTACAGAGTAAAACAAAAAAACGGCATCAAGCAAAACATTCTGGGAAACAAAATCTGAAGCAAAAAACAGAAAAAGGTTGATGATGATTTCTGGTTCCCAGAATGCTTTGCATGAGGCTGTTATTGTATAGTTTTATTCCGTAAAGATAAAGACTTGTTAATATTTAAAATGTATTTAACTTTGAACAAACTCTTGCCAGTAAATAACATAAATTTAAATCTACAGTAAATTACCGGCAACCCAGCTGCAATAACATTGAAATTTCTACGGAATTTTTTTACAGTGTGTCAGCTGAAGCACATTTGGAGCCATATGTACAATAAACCAACCCATTGAATGCACTGTAAAACATTTCTGTAGAAATTACATTATTAATGGGTATTACTGGCAACTAGCTGCAGTAACTTACCATAGATTTTACATTTGTGTTATTTACTGGCGACATTTTGTTCAAAGTTAAATGAACATGAAACATTTTTAGACTTTATCTTCTACAGTAAGTTACTGGCAACCAGTTGCAAAATTACAGCAATTTTTTTAAAGTGATGCCTTTATTGCAACCATAACATTGAACAGCAATGCATGAATGTACATACTTTTTGTACTACTTTATTTCAGCAAAATTATTTGCCTTCTGTAATAATAATTTTAAGCTAGAGGGTTTTTGTTAAAACTAATATAATGATTACATTTTTTACACAGAATTAAATCAATCAGTGATACACTGTAAAATATTTGCTGTAATTATGCAGCTGGTTGACAGTAACTTACTGTAAAAGATAAAGATTGAAAACGTTTCATGTCCATTTAACTTTGAATAAACTGTTGTCAGTAAATAACATAAATGTAAAATCTACAGTAAGTTTCTGGCAGCTAGTTCCCAGTAATACCCAGAAATACTGTAATTTCTACAGAATTTTTTTACAGTATAGGTGGTGACCACTGCACAACCCCTGATCCAGGCGACATCTTTTGTGAATTTTGGTCATCAAAATGTTTTTAAAGCACTAAGTCTTATTGTTTAAAGAATAAAACCAAATGAATCCAGCGAAAAAACTCACGTGAAGCTCTCACACAGTGCCGTTTCTCACCACACATTGTACCAGTGGGAAAGCTGATACCTCCCGTCCTGTTGTTTATTCCTGTATTGGATCCATGCCTTCAGGACCTGCGACAGCCTTTGGTAGCCCCTTGCAGCCCTGCTCCTGTGCCCCTGCACCCTGTCGTCCGCCTGGTCCAGTTCTGTCACAATTCTGTCACAATTTTCACCAGATTCTGGTTCAGATTCTGTAAAGATTTTTCAGACTGTTCCTCTACCACAGAGTAATTTAGCTTGTTGATGTGTTGTGTGATAAAGCTGTGTTATTTTTGCTGTAAAGTCATCATTCTGAAGTTCGTCAATCCTGCTGTCTTCATTCATCAAGTAGGCATTGGATGTCCGCCTTGGTGATGTTGCCCAGCTTGTGTTGAATTTAAGGATGACAGAAGTTGCAATTCTTGGTCGAACTGTCTTGCAGTCTTACAGAAATGATCCTTTGTACGGTCTCTCAGAAATCATGTTTCACTTAAAGGTGGAACTGAAGTAATTGCAATACAAGCTGGAAGACCTTTCTAATGGAAGATTGATTCTCTTTTTACTGGAAGACAGCTTTTGCTTGCTTCTGAAAGACGCCTTCTTGGAAGACCTAAAGATCAAGCCAAGGGAAGAATAGACAGAGATGGCAAGATAAGCGGTCAAAGGTCAGAAGGATCATGCAATAAGTTCCAGAAGAGAGCCGGATCGGTGGGAGGAGGAGGCATCAGGGGGCATCATTAAATATCGCCATCCCTTCTGACATAAAAGAGCAAACATCAGTTACCTCAACCAATGTCCAGATGACTTGAAATGTCCCAAATTTGCTTTGACGTTCAGATGTGCTTTTCTTAATCTGCAGCCTTTGGTTTAAGAATCTGTGGTAAGTTTATTTTTTCATCCGTGCAGGAGAAATCAGTCCCAGCTTTATTTGCATGCAAGTTATCTGCTCCGATTTTTCCTCTTCACTTTATATTTTGGCTGGCATCTTCTCGACGTGATTCTTCCTCTCAGTGTTGCTCAGAGCTGCTCTCTCTCTCTGTCTCTTTCTCTCTTCATCAGTTCCTCCCTCCCTTGCTCTTTTCTTCCTCTGTGTTGCTCACCCACTCTCTGTAAACCCCTACCATTGCCACCCCCACTCGGTTCACATGGAAGATCCCAGAGACAGTAACAGACTGATTCATTCATATCACTGGCCACAAAACACACACGCACACACATGCATGCATGCACGCACACATATAACCAAATACAATGTAAATGTGATTGTGGATTGTCCAACTGAAGGATATTCTGAAATGCAGCCAATGTCAGTTTTTATAGCACCTATTACTGTATTTTTTCATGTTAATATGAGCCCATATCCATGCATATATAATACAATCTGACTTTACAGACTATGGGCCCATTTTAATAATCTAAGCGCATTGTCTAAAGCGCACGGCGCACAGTCTAAATGGGCATGTCCAATGCCACTTTTGCTAATTTAACGATGGGAAAAATGGTTTATGCGCTGAGCGCATGGTCGAAAAGGGTTGTTCTTATCCTTCTAATGAGTAATGGGTGTGTTTTGGGCGTAACCAATGAGAGTCTTATCTCTCATCCCCTTTAAAAGCCAGTTGTGCGGGCGCTATGTCTAATCCCTATTTAGATGACGGACTTTGTAAACTGAAAAACTAAGCGGATTAAGGAGACCCCAGTTTAAGAATAATGTTAAAAAAATGTGTTGTTTCATTTTTAATGAAATTGTTATTTTTTTGGATTAAAACCTTTAAAAGCCTTTTAAAAGACTTTCAGTCATAGAAGTACAAATAGCAGGCTTTTAATTGCTGTAAATGTATTGATATCCTACATATTCATTGTAAACTCATAAAATAATTAGCAAATATGCAAGAAAGGGTTTGTGCTCTAAAAATATAAACAAGAGATAAAGAATTTCGGAAAGCCGAAGCGTTTCAGCACTTGGACAGTGCCATGTTTTTTTTTAAAAAAAGCATTACTTAAAATGTTTCTCACCTCACCATATCCACAGGTACAAAGTTATCATATACAATAAATCCGTAGGGTAGCATTTAAAAACATTTTAAAAAACGTTTAAAAATAGATGCATTTGTATAAAGTAAAGCATTTATTTACTTACCAGGTTACAGGTGAAGCAGCTCATAATCGGTCCTCATTTATCCAAAAGACTCAATAATAATCTTTTACATTTCAATCCTTTAATCTTTTACATTCCAATCCTTTAATCTATTATATTAAGAAGCATTTTTGTGCTGCTGCACATTCATGTATGTGATAAGCAAACCCGCGTTGTCGTCCCGTTTATAGGCGCATATTACTAATGCACTCTTTAAATAACAAAAAACATATTGCGCAATTGACTTTAGACTAGGTTTTTGTTGGTCAATGGCGTAGTCTATTTTAGTTGCCTCAAAATAGCAACGTGCCAACAATGCGGCTGAACATACCTCGTTTTCAGACCAGAACGCCCATGGGCGCAAAACTTGGTGCAAATGCATTTGCTATTTAAACTAAGTGGCGCTAAACGTGAAAATTATAATTGCGGCGGGTTGAAACTAGCAAAAGATACTTGCGTCACGCATTGCGCTGCATTGCGCCGGGTGTATGATAGAGCCCTATAGACCGTCTGGTCCGAATTTTACTTCCGGTTTCTGTTTGTTTAATGGTCTGATTAGTTGCTGAAACTGAACTCTTAAACAAATACCTTGTCGAGAATAACAAGTGTTTTGGGTTCCTATGTAATCTACATGTTGTTTATTTTGCTTGTTATATAAATAAACTACTTTAAAGGACTTTGTTGTTATTTATTCTTCGCGGAGTTTACCAGAAGTTACGTGAAGACCACGAAAGCCGTTTGTTTATGTGGTTACTGCTGAAACCATCTATATTGAAACCAATATCACATTGCTCAAAAGTTTCTGCTTCATAGCTTGGGAGTTGACATCAAAGTTATGCTTCATTTAAGCATAAATGACATTTAAAAAGTTATTGACCTAATGTAAGAGTAGAAAGTTATAGATTGTCAGAACAAATGGTCAAAAAATGGTTCCAAGCTGTCACTGGGGCAGTACCCATTCTAAAGGTCCTAATATAAAACCATTTACAGTAGGTATACATAATGCACACATTTGGGACTTTTGAGCTATACTAATATGCACTTTTTGGATCAAAATGTGCATCTAAGGTAATAATATGGACTCTTTACTATGGCAAATGTGCATTTTTTGAAAGGGTGCTGTCCCAGTGACAGAGGAACCAGTTTTGACCGTTTTTGACAGTGTAAAATAATAATTCATCCATTATAATTCAATTCAACAAGACATTTGAGTTTATACTGAAATCTATTTATTGGCAGACTTTGGTATTATGGCGAATTGTTAAGATCTTTGAAATATACAAAATTACTAAGATCTTTTATTCAAGAGCGTAATCTCACTGAAGAAAATGATTAATTCAATTTACTCATTTTTTTAAGGTAAGTGGTTGCAATCAATTTATTTACACTACATTAAAACAAAAAACAAAAATAATTTGGTTTTATTTTTCTATCTTTTTTTGTTTAATAGCTTAAATAAATTGATTGCAAAGAATTGAGTAAATTGAATTAATATTTTTTTATCAGTGTAGATGTAGATTTAATTCTCTGTGCTGTCAAATGCATTGCTGTCAATTAACATAAATAATTGTGCACTTTCTTTCAACTTCTCAAAGTCCCCATATGTACTTAAAATGACTCAGCACAGGTGAGTAAACTGTCCTTTTCATAACACCCTTCATATGGACAAATATTGCCAACAGGGAGTAAAGCTTTTGCCAGGGATGCAGATATTTTAGGTGATAATATCCTTCCATTAACATCCATTACAGAGTTTTCGGGGAATGGGGTCTCCACCATATTCAGTTGGCCTGAGTCAGCCTCACACACACACACATAACAGACCATCTCCCATGGTTCTTGCTTCTGATTTAACCCATAATCCAACAGTAGCCAGTTGCTTAGCAACTGCCTCCAGGGAGACTTTTACCGCATCAAAAGCAGCCTGCTGAAGACATGTGAGTCAGGAAACTAAGGATGTAGTAAGAGACAGAGAGAGAGAGAGAAAGAGAAATAGTAGGTATGCAGAGACAGATAAAGCTGACACAGAGGGGACAGAGGCGTAACATATGCCAGAATGAGAAAACATGGGGAGGAGGCGGAGTCCTGCCGAATTCCATCAAAATATCTGTGTTTTATACAGGCTCTTTTATTTTTAGAAGAGAGGCTGATGAAATATTCACAGGGTGCAACGCAAGATTCGCATTGCAATGGTAAAACCAGCGCGAAAACACTGTTGCCTAAAGCAAACCTGCACAACAATGTCCCACACACTTCTCTTTACACTAGATTTACTATTTTAATAATAGTAAACAGTCCATATGAATTAATCATTTCTCACTTTTTATCAAGCGTTTGTTAACTTTGCAAGGTGGAGATCACCAAATGGTATTCAACTCATTACTTGACTCTTTTAATTTCACATGGCTTTCAAATTTATTAAACAAAAAATATATTTAAGAGGTTTTGGCCTTGCAGGTTCTTAAGAAAGCACTTACATGCTATGACACTATTTATGATCAATATTTAATATGAAGGTCCTGATAAGGACTAAGTGGTGTTCAAGAGAGATATGGCAGTGCCGGATGAAGGGCGTCTGCGTAAACATTTCCGAAAGTTAAAGTCATTCATTAAATCATTCAGTAGGGAAATGTTACCCTAAACCAGAGATCTTCAACTACTCTTCTTCGAAGGCCAGATTTTAACATTGTAAATATGATGATGGGGACCAAACTTTTAACCCTATTTTTATCTTTTAGATCTATATATATTTTTATATATAATCTATTATTATTATTAAATTATTATATATTATTAGGGCATTAATAAAAAACATGCATTTTCAAAAAAGATGCACACTTCTTGTAACAAGTTTTTTTTCCTTTTAATTACTGAAAACTCATATTTTCTTTTTTAATATTTTAAAAACAATTGCAGTTAAACATTGCAAAACCAAATTCTTATAGTTCAACTATGAACATTGCACAAAAAAGTGCAAGTGTTAATAATCAACTCATGTTAGATTTTTTTATTTATATATAATTTTTTTATTTATATATAATATAGAATATATAAAAATATAAATAAATATATATACACATGTAAATATTTCTTAAATACATACATGAATGTGTGTGTATATGTACATAATAATTACACACAGCACACACTCATATATTACGCCAAAAATCACTTTTATTTTGTATGCGATTAATCACGATTAATCTTTTCCCAGCCCTATTTTTTATGCATCCAAAGCTCAAATTGGATCCAATAATTATGCACCTGCAGATGGTTGGCATCCCATGCAGCCCATTTCTGACTCTCTTTCCAGTTTTTCGTTTTCATTTGTCATGTACAGTGGAAAAGTAAAAGTAACCACTCTGATTTTAAATTAGACAAAAATGACCGGCGGGCTGAATAAAGATAATTGGAGGGCCGCATTTGGCCAGCAGACCACCAGTTGACTAGCCCTGCCCTAAACACTGCACATTCACTGTGAGACATGCTTATAATTGCTACAGAACTGAACATTCAGAATTTGTATGATAAACCAACACTGTGGTTGTTGGAGAAATTTTTTTAGATAAGTTTTCTAATACACAAGCTCAGTGTGTTGTCCATTATACTGTCTATAATGAATGAGCTCTTTGATGCCACATTATAAAAGATATAAAGAGTGTCACAAAGTAGAGAAAAATGTCAGGGTGCATGGAAATCCCCACATAGTAAATAGCTTCTTCTTGTGTGTCCCTCAGAGAGATTCACAGAACATAAAACCAGTGTTGTAGTCGAGACCACCTAAACCGAGACCAAGACCAGAGGGTGTCGAGACCAAGACTTTGAGGGGCCAAGACCAAGACCAAGATAAGACTGAGACCAAACACAGTCGAGACTTAGACAAGGCCAAGGCCACCAGTCTCGAGTACTAAGACACTAAATGAAACCAAAGAAGATTACATAGGCAATATAGATCTGCATTAATTTTGTGGTGGTTGTAGAAAAGTTTCCTAAACTTATTTGATTAAAAATCTGCAGATAATACTCTATAATATGAATATTAATCATAAAGCTGTGTGTATGTGGTATTTTTTATGTTTTGCTCACAGTGACTAGTAATGTATTAATTGACTAATTGATTTCCTTTGACGCAGTATTAATTTATAACAATAAATGAAAGCTCTCTACATCTTATCTATAACTCGACAGACCATAACAATCAATGATAACACAACGAGCTTAAAATCGCACATCATTAAACCATTATGGATTGTAGGGTTTGATAAAATTACTGTAGACGTGTTGTGCCTTCCCAGACATTCAAGAGTAAAGTATCATCCTTACTGTAAAATCATCTTTAACAATAACTAACTAAAACACTTTGTAGGCCTCTGTTATAGATTATGTGTAATCTAAATGGTTTTCAATAATCCTCAAAAGTTTAAACTGAGAGAGATGTATTACTGTGGATTCTCTTCTTGAAAATGAATTACATTTCATCAGTGCTATTGCGCCCTCTGTTGCTTATGTTATAAACTGCATGGATATTTGCAAAAAGCGTAAAAGATGCAAAACAGTTAGTACAGTGTGTTGGATTTGCGCAGGAAATGCGTGCATTATATTGTACTCAAGCAATCTTTAATGAATAGAGAAACAAAGAAGAAAAGAATGACATCACAACAAACGAAAGACTCTTACATCCATTCAAAGTTTTTGTTGCATCATAGGCCTACTTCTTCTAATCCAGCGCCGACTAGTTGACAAAAATGGAATTACAGAAACGGAAAAATATCGATTAAAGTTTTCTAAATCATTGTTTCTCAATCAGGGGTACAATGTAAACCAAGATTATGACCTTTTCTTATGTAATGCTTAGTTAACTTAAATAAACCATGATTGATGACGTATGCAGCCTGCGGAGGTCGCATGCAGGCTGCATACGTCATCAATCATGGTTTATTTAAGTTAACTAAGCATTACATTTGAAAGTCATAAGCATATTACTGCAATTCACAATTAACTATAGAATATTTGTCAACTTTATAATAGTTAAATTGCTTTCATACGACAGTCTTAATGACGTTGCAGCCTAGATATGCGACCTCCAGAGGCTGCAGGCTTTGGATTGAGAAACGGCCTGCGGTGCAGAGTGGAAGATAATCTGAGCGAGGGGATCTCTGTAAAAAAAGAAACTTACAGTAAGTTCTCAATCTTTTGCCAAAGACAGTTTACTGAAAGAGAAATTAAAGGGAATAGGTGTTGTAGGAATTATACAAACTTGTTGCAATAAACCCTTCAAGGTACATTGAATGACTATCGGGTGCGCGCGCAGCATGGGGTCAAACTGTTACCACTTAGGCTTTCTAGTTTAATCTAACAGGGCTGTAAAATGATGACTTAGCCTACCTGAAATGAAGTGAGCCCTACAAACACAAGCCTCTTTGATCTTTGCATTGTCCCAGTCTGCACGTTAATTGCTTGCAGCCTCATATGTTGTATTTTTTGTTTTTGAGATTCTGCAGGAATCCCGAAAAACTTAACGGAAGACCTGGTGCGATTTTCAAAGCCCACAACGCAAGTAGGCGTTTTTGACGATACCGAATAATACGCAACTCAATCTGCTGTAATGACTTTTTTGACCCCGACATGCGCAGTGGGAACCGCTTGTGGCGTGAACTGTGAAGGGGTCTATTGTTCAGCTTTTTGACTTGCGTGTTCTGAGGTACCAAAACGTCTTTAAATTTGTAAAAACCAAATGTGCTGTCCTTTTACAGATGTCAGATTAAAATGCTGTGAAGTGCTGCAGAATATGACTATTAAATCCATTTCTTACTGTAATCTCACAATGCCACTCACACTAAACACTATGCACCCATCATTCTTTCTGTCCTCTTGACAGAAGTGCTGGTAAACACCCCAAAGCAATTTATTTCCATCTCAGCTTAAGACACATTCTGTTCCTTTCTGTCATGTTTCATAAAATGAGTGTGCGTGCGTGCGTGTGCGTGCGTGTGTGTGTGCGTGTGTCTGTGGAGGGGGGTGCTTTGTGATCTTGAGAAGTCCCATCTGTTCCTGCACTAAGTGTCTTATACCCTCATTTCAGAAAGCAAGTCTTTACTTTTATGCAATAAGTCCATGTTTAATTTGGTTACTTGTTTACTTCCTGCATTCTTTTTATCTTATTATCTGTTTGATGTCCCTATAAATGGCTCGAATGAAATAAATCCTTCAAGATACTACAATAGCTTTAAGTATTCATACTGCATTACTTTAATAACTTCTGTAGTTTCCTAAAATATTGAAATTTGAATATTGTGGGCTTGTTTACCTCACACATATGAAACAATATAGACAAATTCTTTGCAATGTCTCCAACACTGTTATAATTTTAAACAATGCACAAACATATAGGCAGAACTACATGCAAATATACAGACGTTTGCACGAATCCTCGCTTTCCCAGCTCATCTCATCTCAAGGTCTCATGCTGTTATATCACACAGATAACTAGCAGCTGGCACAGTGCTGTATACTGCATGAAGCATTAACAAACCCTGCAACGTGATGAGCCCATCAATCCCACACAGAGCAGGTCTGCTAATGTCACGTCACATGATGAACATCTGAGTCAAAGGTAGACTGGGCACACACACACCACTGCACAGCATTGACTCTCATCATGCGTGATCAGGGCTCACACCAGTGCCTGTGGCTGTATCTGTACTGTCCACTGTACAGTATTATAAACACAGAACCACAAAACGGGACATTAAACTTGACTATAGCACAGTAGGTTATTATCAAATGCATAAATGTAAGGTAACTAATAAAGGGGTGTAAACACCTAAAGTAACTCTTGTTTTTATAGTGTTGGAGGCGTTATAATGGATATTATTTCTCTCTTCACTGCATTTTAACACTTATTCTTCAACACTGATTTTACGATGCTGTTTGTACAGTAGTCCACAGATGTCTGCTTCCATCATCCTGAAGCTGTTCCTCATCTTTTGCTATAACTTACTGTAATAGAGCAAATGCTCAAAAATTGTTTTAGCCTGAAGGTTAATAATATGAAACAGTTAAAGTGATTCAAGCTTCTAGCAATAAGACGTCTGTGAATAACAGATTGGCTCAGAATGACTAAGAATTCCTTGAAGGTTTACTTTATAACACATTACTGCTCTATATATAGAAGTAAACGTGCATATTTTTTTTGTAATATACCTATTACACATCTGGTCAAAAGTAAAACTGTGATGTATGTGCCAAATTGTTTGGCAGATATACAGTAACCCTAGACAATTAGTGATGCTCTGCAGTCATTTTCCAGATGCTGTTATACCCAGGAGACTCACAATTTGTGCAGAATTTAAAGGGAACGTGACATTTCTTTTAAAGAAAAATAATAATAGCTTTGTAACATTTAAGAATAACAAATAGTTTGATGATTCATAAAGTCATCGTGTTTCACTTCGTTCAAAGCCATTGTTTCACATCATGGATATAAATTGTAAATAGTGTTTCTGAGTGACATTTGTATTGCATTATTCGCTTTGTGAATATGCCTTAAAGAGCATAATGTCATATTATAAAAGCTTTCAAATTTAACATGCAGCACTAACTATTTAAAAATATATTTTTTAAGTTTTGCTAAGAAACCTGATGTAATAATACAATTTAATACTAATAATCTCTGGTTAATAATCAGTCAAATATTTTGTAAACATTTTTTTTTTAAGTTTATTAAATTACATGAATGAATGATATATATTATATAATAATTATTTAATATATTATATATATTTATATTGATAGTTTTACTTCACCACAGTAATCCAATAAATATATTTTCCTCATTTTCCACATTTTTATTCCTATTTCATAAGTTTAGTGTTTTGATTGAGAGAAAATATATTAATAATGAGTATATGTAATTTAATTTATAATATCTTTTATAATATACATATACACTGAACACTGTAAAGATTATATCATATTAACACATTTATGTTACAAATTAGGTTAAACAATTTCTAAGTTATGTAAAGTTATGAGAAGTTAAAATTTAAAAAAGTAGGTAGAATTGACTTGCAATTAAATTGTTATTACAAATTGTTATCACATATATACATATAAACCTATTCCTATTAAACTATTACTGTCCAGAAATAAAGATATATGCCCCCAAAGCAGGACATGAATTCACTGTATAGAAACAAGCCATTACATAGCCTAAAATAACAAAGAAGTTAAGAAAGCTTTTAAAAAGCATACAACAGCATTGCTAAGGAAGATGATAGTTTTTTCATCTCTCCAATTTTGTTAATGTTACTAGATGTGAATCAATAATTCATCAAAAATATAAAAGCAATATTGTTCACAGCCCAATAGTTCTGTGGGGCTGGGGCAGTGTCAAATGATTTGACTGTCAAAGAAAAAATCGCATAAATAATTCTGCAAGGATGATGTGCTCGCGCTCGTGCATGTCCGCAGCTGTATTCACTAAAGTGCGCGCAGCCGGGCAATAGCGCGCATAGAGAGAGGCGCGCCTCTGAATGAGAAGCACAGAAGAGAGTTTATCTTTACACATGCCACAGACACACAGCAGAAGATAAACATGGAGTTATCACTGATCGCAGCGCAGGTATGATTTACATTCTCATTGGCTCAAGAACAACAAATAAAGGTAGCCTACTGAATATTTTAATGTGGGGTGCATGATGTGTTCGTATTTGTGCTTATAGCCTTCTGAAATATAATTAGCATAAGTTTATACAAATGTGACGTGTCAGGCTGTCAGATGAATAATCTTTGGGAAAGATTTCAGTGGTGCCACATACTCTATATAATTCACTGGTATGTTGTTTTCAATGTAACGTATATGTACAATAAACTTTTGCTGGCTAAAGTATTTTTAAGAACTCATGAAATTACGTTTTTGCTTTTTGTGACTAAAGTCTGCTTTTGTATTTATGGAAGGTAACTTATTTATGTACTGGAAGTCTAGTTTTGCTAATAAATAGTATTGATGTAATAATACAATTTAATTCTAATAATCTCTGGTTAGAAATCAGTAAAATATTTGTAAAACTTTTTTTTAAGTTTATTAAATGAAAAAAAAAAAAAAAAAATATATATATATATATATATATATATATATATATATATATATATATATGATAACAACTTGTAATAACAACTTAATTATGCATGTCACTTCTACCTACTTTTTTACATTTTGACTTCTGATATGTTGACATAACTTAGTTGTTTAACTTAATGAAATTACCTATACTCATTATTAATCCAAAACACAAAATTTTTGAAATAGGAATAGCAAAATGTGAAAAATGCACTGAAAAAAAATTATTCATTCAATCTACTCAATTTTTTAAGGTAAGTGGTTGCAATCAATTTATTTAAAGGAACAGTATGTAAGAAATTTATATCAATTAATTATAAAATGGCCCTGATATGTCACTAGACATTAAGAAATCATTTTCATTTTAAATACTTATATCACTGACAACAGTGGTCCGGCCAGGATATTGTCATTTTAAAAGTGGAGTTGCAGCCCTCAACTGATGTTTATGTTGTCATTTTGTGTATTGGCCACCAGTTGTGTGATTGCAGTACCAGTTTTAGCCACAAGTTTTGTGATTGCAATACCAGTTTTGGCCACAATCCTACATACTGTTCCTTTAAGGTACATTTAAACATAAGTTTTTTATTTTATTTTATTTTACTAATCTTTTCAGTCTAAATGTAGCTTAAATAAATTGTTTGCAACCACTTACCTTAAAAGATGAATGAATCATTTTTTTCAGTGATAGTTTTTGTGTTATGTAAAGTAATGCAAATTATCAGTTATTCATTGTGTGTTTTGCATAGTTTGAGTATAGTGCAAAAAACTGCTATGTAATGATTTAAAGACAATTGTATGTCTACATATTGGATATATTGTATGATTGGATGTGCCATAGACACAGACTGGCTGTTTATAAACAATAAACTATGAACTATGAAATGTTTGGTATGCATTCAAACAGACAATACATGTCTCATGTTCAGGCTACATAAAATTATTATATTTTAATTAATATTTAATTCACAGATATTTAGTATTGGTGTTTCCTATCAATAGTTTATTTTTAATAATGTCTGGCTGATTACCTTATATAATTAAAACAGACCAGCAAATTATATAATTCATTTAGATTCATATGTTCATTGTTTGTATGTTTATATGTAAGGAATAATTGATGACGGGCCATTGAATTATATGAAAATAATGCACACCCAAGGTGCAATGCGTTAATCCGTTACACCGCGGGTGTGCATTCCTCTTATACCACGGTTACCACAAACATTGCTCTGGTGCCTATTTTTAAGACATTTGAAAAGTTAGGTGTGCGGTTATCAGAAATTAATGCACACCCACACATTTCTCAGCCAATCAGAATACAGCATTCAACAGACCCGTGGTATAAGCCTATTTAAAACATGAAACTCATGCTATTTTAATTGCCGTGTAAATTCATGTACCACCTCTAAGCAACATTTAACAGTGTGTATAAATTCATCTAAGTGCCATATTGTAGATGTGCCACCTTTACACTGTAAATATGACCTAATGTGAAGATGACTTTCCTAAAGTTTACATGAAAGGCATCTCAGAGATTCATAAGCAGCTCAATGGCAGGAAATGACAGTGAGAAGCAATGTCATCCAGCTCCACCCATATCTATCCCAGCAGGTCACAGAGATCTCTGCAACATAATTCAGTGACAGATGAGGCAGAGCATCTGAGGGCGGAGGGAATTGGGCGGGCACGTTCTGTTTCACTCATCCAGCTGATTCATCCAGAATAGGTAGCAACATTCAACTTTCAAAGAGAATGAGTAGTTCTTATAGATAGATAGAAACTAGTAATCATTAAAACATGTCTAAAAAAGGCAATCTTTGACTTACACACAGAGCTGACAAATTAAAGTAAAATCCAAAAAGATCTCAAGAGAGTTTGTAGTAAAAACATATAATCTCTAAATGATTGATCAAATAAATATAATAATTACAGATTTCTTGACTTTGTTAAGCAAAATTGTGTGTTTATGAATACTAAAATGTATACTATTTAAAACTTTGTATGCTTTACATTCAAATATAACCATGCAGAAATGAGAAATATTGTTTTACCTGAGGCTAAAACTTTCTTTAATCTGACTGTCAAAGCAGTTGGGTAGATGGATAGATCTTTCCACTTACAGTACAGTCTGCCTTGAGGTCTTGATGAAAACTACTGTAGTAATATAGTGAAATTTAACTGGATTACATTGATGATGGATGATATTTAATGCATTTTGCAGAAGATCTAACTAGCACTAGAGCAAATCTAAGCTGGTTTATTAACTTAGAAGAGAGATGAAACAAATAAACAGAAAAGAGGTGACGAAGAAAAATGATGTTTCAGATATACACAATTTATCCCAGTAAAGAGATGTTATTTACAAAATTGCTCACTGTAGTGTATATTATTTTGACTGCTTTGATTTATGTTTAAGATGTAGATATCTTATATAAAGATATAATGGCAGTTTTCCTGGACAGGGTATAGATTAATCCAGGACTAGGCCAATTAGGACATCTAAGTATTTTTTACAAAGACGCCTTTGTTAAAACAATACGCATCTTGTGACAAAAAAAAATGGCACTGATATATTTTAAGATATGTTAAATTAAAGAAACACTCCACTTTTTTTGTAAAATATGTTCATTTTCCAGCTCCCCTAGAGTTAAACATCTGAGTTTTGGAATTCATTCACCTGATCTCCGGTTCTGGTGGTACCACTTTTAGCATAGCTTACCATAATTAATTGAATCTGATTAGAGCATTAGCATCACGCTAATGAGTTTTGATATTTTTCCTATTTAAAGGATTAGTCCATTTTCTTAAAAGAAAAATCCAGATAATTTACTCACCACCATGTCATCCAAAATGTTGATGTCTTTCTTTGTTCAGTCGAGAAGAAATTATGTTTTTTGAGGAAAACATTCCAGGATTTTTCTCAATTTAATGGACTTTAGTAGAGCCCAACATTTAATACTTAACCTAACACTTAACAGTTTTTTTCAACGGAGTTTCAAAGGACTATAAACGATCACAAACGAGGCATAAGGGTCTTATCTAGCAAAACGATTGTCATTTTTGACAATAAAAATAACAAATATACACTTTTAAAGCACAACTTCTCATCATGTAGATCCGGTCGTGATGCGCCAGCTGACCCCACGCAATACGTCATGACGTCAAGAGGTCACAGAGGACGAACGCGAAACTCCGCCCCAGTGTTTACAAGTGTTGAGAAAAGGACCGTCCCTACGTTGTTGTATGTGGAATGATACTAATTAATGTCTTTGTGTCAGTTTATTGTTTAAAATGGTCCGCAAATGTCCGTTTTATATATGTAACACGTCACCTCCCTACGTCACTACGCATTTATGTTAGGTCGCGCTGCACCGGACCTAGACGAAAAGTTGTGGTGTAAAAGTACATATTTTTTATTTTTCTTGTCAAAAATGACAATCGTTTTGCTAGATAAGACCCTTATGCCTCGTTTGGGATTGTTTATAGTCCTTTGAAACTCCGTTGAAAAAACTGTTAAGTGTTGAGTTAAGTATTAAATGTTTGGCTCTATTAAAGTCCATTAAAATGAGAAAAATCCTGCAATGTTTTGCTCAAAAAGCATAATTTCTTCTTGACTGAACAAAGAAAGACATCAACATTTTGGATGACATGGTGGTGAGTAAATTATCTGGATTTTTCTTTTAAGAAAATGGACTAATCCTTTAAAACTTGACTCTTCTGTAGTTACATTGTGTAGTAAGACCGACAGAAAATGAAAAGTTGTGATTTTCTAGGTCGATTCCCTGTCCGGGAATCCGCCCAATAATCTTTTCCACTAAATTACTACATAAAAGTAAAACAAAACAAAACATGCTTTCAGCCATTAATAGTCTTATCTTTAAAACCAGTTTTATTTCCTTGTGACATAACTTTAATTTTCTTTTATTAAAATACTTTCTCCTATCGCAGTTTATGGCGCAGAGACAACACAATCTCATGACAATTTGTACATATTTGGTAATTAATATGATGCCAACTTTGAAAATTTGATTTGGCCCCTATGACATTGGGTTTAGGGGCGGGGTTTAGGGTTATGGTATCATTATTGTTTTTTTTTTCTTTTTAATAATCGTACATTTTTGTATGATTCATTTCGAATTAGCCCACTTTTAAAATATAAAAGAATTTCTGAGATCGGGTTATCTCTATGCCTGACCAATTAAAGCAGGGGTGGGGAATCCTGGGTCCTTGAGGGCCACTGTCCTGCAGAGTTTAGCTCCAACTGTAAAAAAAATCAGTAGAAATTACAGTGTTACTTGCAGCTGGTTGCCGGTAACTTACCGTACCATAAATAACAAATGAAGAGTTTCGTTGCAAAACGAGATAAATCCATTTTTTAACATTTTTGTCAACACATGTTTATTATTATGTTATCATGTTATTATTTAGTTTTATGGTGCTACTTAGCTGTATTTTTTAAGTTATCTCGTTTTGCAACGAAACTCTTCAAATTTAAATCTATGGTAAATGACTGACAACCACCTGCAAGTAACACTGTTTTTTTACAATAATTAAACACACCTGAATTTAATTTTCAAGTAATCCTGAAGACTTTTGCTGCGTCCGAAACCGCCTACTTCATATAGTACGCGAAAAGCAGTAGGCGAGGCGAGTAGTATGTCCGAATACATAGTATTCGAAAAACAGTATGCGAAAAGTACCCGGATGACCTACTACTTCCGGTTAGATTATGCAGTGTGCATACGATGGACACTTCACTATCCCATGATGCCCCGGGAGAGGAGTTATCCAAAGAAGAAGAGGCATGCGGCTGTTTTCGCGCTGAAATGACAATAATGTGATGACGACGTATGTTACGTGATGTATGGTGGATGTAGTACGTCCGAATCTCATTCATACTACCAGGATTCATACTATACAGTACCTACTGTTTTAACGCCAAGTAAGTAGGTACTTCATCTAATTCAGTATTTACTATACAGTATGCGGTTTCGGACGCAGCATTTGATTAGGGTTGGAACTAAACTCTGCAGGACAGTGGCCCTCCAGGACCCAGGGTTCCCCACCCCTGAATTAAAGTGTACATTTACTGATTATTACCCATAATTCTTGTTTTTTGACTGAGCTAGAAAGAGTGAGCCCAAACCTTGATGTTATAGCACATACACATGTATGCTCTAACTATCAAATACACAAGCACATACTGTCTGACACACAAACACTTAAATACACATGTAGATATGCACACACTGTAGTTATGCATGTGGATCTAGAAAGTGTGGTTAGATAAAGCAGGAAAAGCAGCTTTGGCTGTTTGTAATAGACGTGCCAGTAGCTGAATAATGTGGGATTTACTGTGTGATGAATAAAGACAGCAGATCAGTAGAGGATGACTGTAATCTGTTTGAAGCAATTCCACTGCAGTCAGATTACTCTCGCTCTTACACACATGCAGATCTGGATACAATCTGTCTCAGTGATGTGTTAGACATCTTCCTCTTCAGTCTGTTTTAAACTGAAACCCGACTAAAGGTACTTTAATTTTATTTGTTTTAACTGATATTTACTGCTTAGGCATGTCTCTCCTTTATGTCATCCTTGTTGTAAAATTAACCTATAACCCATTTCAAGGTGTGCTTGTGATTATTTGCATGTATGCATACATTATCTTGACTTTATCCATCCATGACTTGACAGTATGATGCTTTTGCAAATGCTTGGCGGTCTGATTTTAATAACAATGGAGTTCACATTGAAATAGATTTTTTGCAAACTTTGGTAACCTGGTATATCTGATGTGTTTATTTGCATTAAACATCTTTTTTATGGAAAGGAAGATATTGACAGTGGATTTGGTTTAGTGATGGTTGGTACTTAATTCTTTATGATGGGGCTGTGGAGTCAACTGAGGCAAAAGACATTATAAAACTTTTATAAGTGACATTTGCACAGCTTTAGAGTGATGTGTTTAAAAAGCTGCACTTTTGAAAATTTGTGTTTGTTTTACATCAGTCCAGTTCAACTAAATTTCTGTTCAGTCTTTAATTTGGTTAGAGTTTAATTTTATTTTTCAGATTTCGGCTGCATACTCTAATATCATGCATCTCAGCATTAACAGGAAAGTTATTAAAATGATTCATTCTCTTAAGGGCAGTGTTTTGAAGAGACATGTGATGGTATTCCCTTCTCTGTCGAGTTTGGTTAACTGATAGTTGCCTAAAGCATGCCTGCTCTAAAAGAACGTACAGACATCTTTCATTTTATGAAAAAAATTACTGTTTTCTTGGAGGACCCCTCATAAGTGAGCCAGGGTTCCCACAGGTCCTTAAAATCCTTGAAAGTGTGTGAATCTGGGTGAAAAAATTCAAGGCCCAGGGAAGTTTTTGAAAATATACATACATAGATACAGGTCATTGAAAGTGCTTGAATCTATTTTTTCTGGAAAAAAATCCACATTCCCTGTGTAGTGTAGGATAATATCATAAAAATTCTAGACTTTTTAAGCACACGTGCTAAACTGTTGCTAAAATGCTTATATCTTCTGCATGTGAATGTTGATTCATACCAAAATGCTTTTTTGCATAGTTGTGTTTGACACGTGAAAACGTCTCGGGTTATGTATGTAACTGTTGTTCCCCGAGAAGGGAACGAGACGCTGCGTCTCCCTTGTCATACTTCCTGCATCCTTGTAACGCCGTCTTTGGCAATATTTCAGATAGCGATATACTTCCTGCACCCTGTCTTTGCCGTTAAGCCTCACCATTGGTTGATTTTGATATACACATTCAGACGCACTTACCCCTGGAGTCGTCCCCAAAGTGTCACCGCAGTGACCCAGCGTGAGTTCCCTCGAAAGGAAACTGTAACAATGTATCTTAAAAGGTAACACAATGTAATTGCTCTCACTTGAAATGTGTCCCCACATTTAGTTCTTGAATTATTTGAGGGTATTGCACCTGGAAAGTCCTTGAAAGGTCCTTGAATTTGAAGTTAGCCAAGTTGGGGGAACCCTGGTGAGCATTACCAATTGAAATGAATTGTAAATTCAAGTTGATTAAACTTAAAAATGTAAGTGCAACAAGGAATTTCTACAGTGCTCTTATCATTTTGGAGATCAGAGAAGCAAAAGGACAAATAATGCCCTGCCTCTGTTTCTCCAGACCGCTGACATCATTTACCAGACACAAATGGGAGCTTTTGGAAACGTATTGTGATAAACACAAAAATTATTAAATGTTTTCACAATCAAACTGCTCAAAGTCATTTTGACTTTGCTCACAGTGATAATCTGTGCCTTACCTCATGGGTTTTTCTCTTCTTACAGCATTTTCAAGCAGTCAGCGGGGCCTTCATGGATTCTCCATGCAATGACAACTCATCCCATCAGACTTCCACCTCCAACCTCAATGCAAACTTCTCCCGACCAGCCGAACAGGAAGAAGAGGGCAAGTTCTCCAGCGATGCCATCTGGCTGTGGGTGGCTGTCATTGCAACTATTGGCAACATTGTTGTGGTAGCCGTGGTGTGTGCCTGTGCCTTTTAGACCCCGTAGTGTGCAAGAACACAGCCTGACCACCTGATCCTTCACACTTTAGCACACTTTAGTATGCCGTAACTTCAGTCTCTTCTATCGCCAGAAGTTTCCCTAACTGGTTAAATTATAATGCTTTATATGTCAACCTTTTGATTTTTCTGAGTTTAAAAGTTACCACGTATTCTATTAATAGTTTGGTTATATAAGCCTGGTATTATGTAAATCCCCTTTGAAAGTCCAGTTGTACTGTAGATCAACACAGATTCCAGATGTGATGATTATCAAATCCTTCTGTTATTAAATCAAATCCGGGAACATGTCTCTGAATAAGGCACATCAAAGTGCATGTGTTGGTGAGTGTAAGTCAATGCTAAATTAGGGACAGATGGTGGTTGTCCAGTGGGTCTACACATTACCCGCTTTTTTAGGATGCTGTCTGGTAGCAAAATGGTGCAGTAACCAGTCTCTACCAGCAGAGGCTCACTTGCTCATGATGTCCAGACAAATCATGACCACTTTGGTTAAAAGCACACAGAGCAACAGTGTTGTTTACACTTTTGGGGTTACTGTATAGCTTCTGAAATATGATTTCAGTACTTTAACATGCATGGACAAAATTTTTCAAATGAATGGTAAATAATACTGCAGCAAACAAATACAGATGAATTATGAGTGACAAGTCTTCTTCTTTTCCATTTAGTTGGGTATTTAATTTGGTCAGTCCCATTTTATAACATTAACAAACTTGGCTAATCATGAACTCTGTCGGCTTCAGTGTGTCCAGTGTGCACACACATTTTTATGTGCACATATGTGCAAAATATCATTACTGCATGAATAATCCTGAATCTCATCTTCTCCGGGTTACAGGCATTCCACCTCTTTAATTCAATTACACCTGACACATTTTAATTCCTATAATTCTCCTCTGTTCTGTGTAAGTTAATAATGCTCTGCTGGATCTAAGTGAGACATTATGTTTTACAGTGTTTAATTAAACTGTGGTAAACTCATTCTGTGTGTTTTTAGTACAGGGATATAGAGTAAACATGAACAGACTGTGTTGTTTAAATGCCAAAGGTTAGACCCAAAATATTTCGCCATAGGGAGATCCTATCATCCATTACTTGTCATCCATTACTTTGCTCTGTGGTGCGGCTGACTTAAGAGGTAGTAGTTACGTGTTGTGTATTTCTTTTCCTGCTATTTTCTTCAGGAGTTTGGCAAAAGAGCTGTTTTTGGGCATAGTGTGATTTTAGAAATGTGACACAATGGAGTGTCTGATTAACACAGGTTGTGTGCTTGGCTCCGGAGTCAGTGGAGACACAGGGGCACACCACCAACTCAACTTTACAATGTGCCTTAGGGAAATATCATTCTGCCATCTCATGCTCCAATGGAAACAGAGTTTAGATTATCTTATTATGGAGGTAAATGTTTCTTATATTGTCTCTTAGATTCTTTACAATTAATTTTTGTGTTGTGATCGTTTTTCAGTGGCATTCTCGCGGGTCTCCGCATTTTTCCGTGGCCCTGCTGCGGACTGTCTTTTTGCGTGGCGTTCTCGCGGATTGGTTGCTCGACTGTTTTGTCCTATTTTCTTACCATTTTCGCTTTGGTTTAGGGTTAGATTTACATGAAATGACCTCCCTACCCAAACCCAACTCTAACCCCAACGCCAGGGGACAATTGTTTAAAGTTTAGAAAATATAAAAGAATAAATCAGAAAAAATAGTATGAACCAATAGTTAAAGTAACATACTAACGCAAACACCAAATCTAACCCTAAATCGAAGCGAAAATGGTTTGAAAATAGGAAAAAGCAGTTGAGTAACCAATCCGTGAGAATGCCACGGAAAAAGACAGTCCGTAGCAGGGCCACGGAAAAATGCGGAGATCCGTGAGAATGCCACGGAAAAATGAGCACAAAATTCAGTGACTATCCCACTTCGTGAGATCATGTTGGTTAAAATAGACAAAATATATATTTGAAAAGTCAATGCAATCTCATGAGAATTCGTACATATTTTACGAGTTGGCTAATTCGTATTAATTCATACGATCGTAAATTTTTGTACGATTTGCCTTGACCCCTGTGGCATTGGGGTTAGGGGTTGGGTTTCATTGTTGTTGTTTTTTTTCATGAAAATCTTATGTTTTGCACAATTAACTTTGTATGAATTCATATCAATTAGCCAACTCGTAAAATATGTACGAATTCTCGTGAGAGCTCAGATGCAAAACCCTCTAAGCGCATACATACATACATACATACATACATAACATATTATGTGTGCTCAGACCATTCGGTCAATACTATTATCTGGCATTTAGCGGATTTTGCCTTTGAACTCATCATGTTTTTTTTCATTATTTAAGTTGATGCTTTATGTTTTTTGCAAGTGAGATCATAAATATTTGTATATTTCTTTATGTCTATATTGATGCACCGATGTATCGGGCGCCGATATTTATCGGCCGATTTTTTATGAATTTTAAACCATCGGCATATCGGCAATAGCACAAGAAAGGCCGATACCGATTGTTTATTAATTAACCACATAAAGGCAATGAATTGCATGTCTGTTGTTCAATTAAAAATATTTAATGTTCTGTTGTGCACTATACTTAAGCACCGACAGAAAACCTTTGTTGAGCTGTCTCAAATGTCTTGAACAATAAAAGAAACAGACTGCACTTTAGTGGGGGGAAAGAAGTCCAACTTTTTTTGAAGTAGCAATCGGTATCGGCATCGGTATCGGCCAGAAGTTGTCTGTTTAAATCAGTATCGGTATCAGCCCAAAAAAATCCTATCGGTGCATCTATAGGTAACACTTTACAGTAAGGTTGTATTTGTTAACAATTAGTTAATATATTAGCTAACATGAACTATCAATAAACAATACTTCTACAGCATTAATCTAAGTTCATGTTAGTTTTAGCTTTTACTGATATATTATTAACTCTTTCCCCACCATTGACAAGTTATCTCGTCAATCCACAAATCCGCTATTATCCAACAGGTGGCGCACTTCCGCAACTTATAAAACCCGGAATTATCGCCCTAGGGCAAACAGCTGTATGTCTTACTGTGGGTTTACACCAGATGCAAGTTCAACGATTTGCGCGAGTAGATTACATACAAAGTCAATGCAAAGACGCGATCAGACTCGTCCTCCCGTGGGGCGATGCGAATGACGCGATATGGTGGCGCGTTTGCCGTGAAAACATCAGTTGAGGGCTGCAACTCCACGTTTTAAATGACAATATCCTGGCCAGACCACTGTTGTCAGTGATATAAGTATTGGAAATGAAAATGATTTCTTAATGTCTAGTGACATATCAGGGCCATTTTATGATCCATTGATATAAATTTCTTACATACTGTTCTTTTAAACTGTTACATTAAACATTAACACAATGCACCATGAACTATAATGAAAAACTTTATTGACATTAACTAACATTAACAACAATTATTAAATGCTGAACAACTATATTTTTATAGGCCTACTATAAAACCATTGGCTTGACACAAGTCAGCCGGCCTTTACAAACAAATTAACTGCTTTTACCTTGAGTCAGGGTTCTAATCGCCCTAAAAAAATGATTTTGTGACCTTCTAACTGTATGTTTTCCATACATATTTTCATCCATTTTCATAAACAGATAGTCTTTCATTTCTGCATAAACAAAAGATATCCAAAGTACAAAAACATGATTTAAAAGTACAAGGTCAAAAAAGGCTTCATCAACTGTTAATGGCAATTACAAAGCATGCCTGCAACATTGAACTGTTTTGGTCATTTGGCAGGTGCATTTCACTAAAGCAACTTAAAGTGCATTCAATATATACATTGCTTATATTAGTATGTGTGATCCCTAGGAGTCAAAACAATGACTTTTGTATTAACATAATGATAAACGATAATGACTGATCTCCAATTTGCTTAGAGTTTGCTTGCTGTATATTTATAAGAGTGTTACTGATGCAATATTTTAAGTTCTGCAATCTTTATGTGACTTTTCACACATTTCTTCTTGTCTTTCAGACTAGAAGAAACATGTTAACCTAAAGGACATTTGTATTATAAGAACAAACAACTCAAAACAAAGAGTGCTTTGGTTGCTGCCAAAGTGCAATGGGAACCTGTTTAAAGACACTCTGTTGTGCTTTGTCAATGAACAGAGACATACAGAACGTATTATATTGTTCCAGTGGTTGTAAAAAATAATAATTTTAAAGTTCTTGAGCATGCTTTGCGTTATATACATAATATGCCATTTACATAATTTTCACAACTTGTCTTTATTTAAGTTTACTTAAGTTATTATGCATGAGAAAAGCAGTTAATGAGTGCAAATTAGATAGAATAAAAGGTCATTTCATAATAAGTTCAGTTACATCAAATGATAAAATAAATATTCATTATTTAATAATGTATAACATTACATATTTGTATTATATTTTCTACATTGTTAGTATAAACATGAAATAGTAATACAGTATGTTATAATATTCATGAATGCAATTATTTTGTTAATATTGTTTGTTCATATAGTGTATGTATAACCTATATTTTGTCTTCGATCATGGCATTTAAGATTATAAAGAATATCTTGTTTATTTACACTGATACTGAGTTTATCCCATACGCATCTTTAAATAAATTGTTAAAAGGCTTAGTTCCTGATGCAGGACCCGTGTTCTTTGGTTTGATTGAAATCTGTTTTTGATGTTATTTATCCCATTTACTTAAACGAACATCTTTCACAAATAAATTGCATCTGTGCAGTCTTATGGACATTCACAGATCTGGTGAAAAAAGCAGGTCTGTTTCAGCTTGAAAGCTCAGCACATTTTGTTGTTTTTTACTCTCATACATTTGACCTGAAAGGACCTGTGTCCTCTGTCTGACTCTTCTGATCTGAACACTTTACCATCTGCAGGAAATAAACCAATTGTGTGATTGCCGTCTGTGCATTTAATAGCCACTCAGCAAGTAACTGCACACCCCAAAACACCAGCGAACATCACTGATGTAGAACCACAGATAAAGTTTAACTCTTTCAAGCTGTCTCTCTCACACCTATACCAATAATAGCGTGGTTATGGCATGTAGCTTGGCAAATTCATAGCTATTTTATGAGTTGGCTTATTTGGGTGAATTCATATGATATCTGTACATTGTATGAATTAATAGGAATTAGCCACCTCATGAAATACTAACAAATTCCCATGAGATCAGGCTGGACATCTTCAGTACCACACTGTAAGCCCAGATAAGTTGAATATACTTAAAAAAAATGAAGCAAACTTGTTGCCCTAAAAACTTTAAGCAATGATTACTTAAAAACTTTAAGTGAAGTTTACTTAAACATATAAACTGTTCTAACAACAATTTTAAGTTGAATAGACTTCTTCCAATATTCCTGCACTCTTAACCCAGATTAGTTGACATTACTAGAAATTTGTGAGGAAACCCCTTGCATATAACTTTAGTTTTTATCACTTTATATTACTTTTGATGTTATAAATGGTATTATAACACAGAATTGATGACTGATTTTAAGTCAGTCATTGAATAAACGTGATTCTCCACAGAAACACACACAAAACTGTGTTTTTGACATGCATTGCCAGTACTGTGGAGAGAAATACAATAAAGGGTTCTGGACAGGTTTCATGTACGGAAACACTGATCACCTGAACGGTGACTTTACAAAATTATAATTTACAAAAAAACAACATCAATAATATAAGAGCTTAAACCTATATGACATTTTATTTACAAATATTTAAGTAGTGAAAGTTCTTATCAGTTTTTATTCTGTGAAAAAGCAGAAAATAATCAAAGTATTCAGGCGCAAAGGATTATGGGTATTCCTCACAACATGAACTAATAATTTTAAGTTCATTCTACTTGAATGTTTTAGTTTAATGGATTTTTTAAGCTTAAAAGTTAAATCAACTAAACTTTTTAAGCTTTGGCTTCAAAACAGAAAATTTTAAGTGATGTTTATTTGATTGTTTAAGTAAAGACAATATCAGGGTTAACAGTGTATAGCAGGGGGCTAAATGAACCATGTCAGCCAGACAGACCTTTTCTCCTTGGCCTGGATTAGAAGACATATCCAAATCTGTCTTATACCCATACCCATGGGTTTAAATGCAGGAATTGGGTATTTAAAGTGACATGACATCTGGTGATGAATGCAATGGCCATGTCTACATTAATTGTGATAATTGTTTTCCAATCACATTGTACATTTATTCTTTTTGTGTCATCGTGGCCTGTCAAAACATCTATTTAATCTGTTGTCTTTAACTTATTATGCTTATTCTCAAGGATTTTCTAAATGTCTGGTCATAACATTAACAGTGACCTAATACCAAACATTTGCCTAAATACGGTTGTTTCCCAAAATTCAATCTGGACTCTTAATCTTACTGATTATTAGTTCACACTGTTCTTTTGTCTAAAGCAAACAGACTGGCTCACGTATGCATGCGAATTATAAAATATATTCCACAGGAAGGGTTTGATGAAAGGAGGATTTCTTCATCTCTGATCCCATACAGTATCCTGCAGATATTAGGACATTAGGAGTCAGCTCTGTTCCAGAAGTCTTCTTATTATTCAGGATGGTCTTCTTAGAAATCTTACTCAGGATGTGTTGGCCAAAACATACCACTGACACATTCATCTCCTCTATCTGCAGTGTTTAAGAGTCTTGGTCACACTGACAGAAGTCATTAAGATCCCCATAAGACGCAGTTTCCCAGAAGGTCTCCACATGGTGTGATGCTGAATCACAGGGTTTAGTTTACTGGACTTCCTTCCACAAATTAAATTCACCATATACAAAAACAGCCCTTTATTTTCTTCTCTCAGACACAAGGGGATTATGTATCAACCTCTGATATGCTTTTTTTAGCAGGAGATCAAGTGTATTAAGCCCCTGTCAGGTTTTAAAATATTGCAGTTGCTTTATTCTTTGTTACATATGCAGGCAAGAATTTAACTTTTCTTTCAACTGTAGTAATAATAGCTTTGGACTTGGATGTGCAATATTAAGATGAATAAACATGAGCATAAAACGACAGATTCACACTATATGGTTAACATTATACTGTATGTGTTTTTTAATGTTTGTCTCTGGTGTGGAGTTAATAAAGAGCATCTATGGTCTGATTCACGTTTTTACATTTCCTTTGGTGTGTAAGTGTGTATTAGTTCATGTTAAGGATATACAAAAGGTACAAAACCCCAAAGTAAACGATGATGCAAAGTATCGTTTCCAACGTTAATCTCTTTTCTTGGACTACAACAAACACATGGACGTAGGCAAAAGTTGACTTCCTGGGATTGGTGATGTAGACAAGACCGACATTATCATAATTCCTCCGCTTGGACTCACAGTCTGTAAGTTAACTCCTGTTAGCATTGCATTTTGAGCAATTTTTTTCAAACATGCTAAGGAGCGTCACATTTCCGGCTGACGTCAGAGGTATTCAGGCCAATCACATCGTACAGATCAACTGGCAAATCAGGGACCCACCGCTTTTCAAATCGATGAGTTTTGTACAAAATTCGTGTATTTAGGAAGAGAGTGAAATCTGGAGCAACAAAAATGTACGGTATGTGGTAAATAATGTGTTTTTGAACCATAAACCATGTGAACCCATTGTATTATCGTAAATACACAAAATAGCATTGTTTTTAGCAATGAAATAGGTGCACTTTATTGCAAAGGCCCAGCAGCTGAAAATCAAGGGCATCGAACATAAATGTGACCTGGACCACAAAACCAGTCATAAGGGTATTTTTTTTTTAAATTGAGATGTATACATCATCAAAAGATAATAAATAAGCTTTCCATTGATGTATGGTTTGTTATGATAGGACATTTGGCCGAGATACAACTAGTAGAAAAAAAATTGAGATTAATCTCCTTTAAAGTTGACTAAATAAAGTTTTGTTATGGTAGGAAATTTACAAAAAAATCTTCATGGATCCTTGCATAATAACCTAATGATTTTTGGCATAAAAGAAATGAACACAAATTATGATCAGAGATTATAGTATATATAGGGGGATGGTCCCACCAAAATCAGTATTGTATCTGGGCCCGGTTCCCCGATAACGCTCACTCTTAGCACGCTAAGAAGGCTCAAAAAGATATATCTTAGCAAAGTTGTTTATGTTCCTAAGTGTGTTCCCCGAAGTGTCTCTTAGGAAGCTTCTTAACACGCTGCCTCTAAGTACGACGTAACAATGTCGCTGTCCCAAGTTAAGGTGCTGAATTATTTGCGATCGATCTCTCAGGGATCGATTCTCCACTTCACGCGAAGGTGCATTACGGCGTTAAGAAAGACAACACGCTCTATACACATGGAACATTACTCAAATTATTCCAGTAACATTTATTTTAACACAGTTTAAGTTATCCGTCAAATATAGACTATTAATTAAATTATAAAATTGTCACTAATACGGGTAGACGAACCGGGTATTCCTCCTTAATCATCCACGTTAAACATGGGTTTAACGACTTTAAAAAAATATTTAATACCCTTTTATACTAATGGTAATGTACTACGATCAGAATTGATTGGCAAGCAGCTGCAGTTACTTCAGTTTAATGCGGTATTGCTGGCCATTGTTTAATGTTTTCAATAAAAAGCAATATCTACAATGAACAGAGAGAGAGAGAGAGAGAGAGAGAGAGAGAGAGAGAGAGAGAGAGAGAGAGAATTAGATACAGAATTATGGTCTGAGAAGATCCAGCAGCTCCATAATGGGTTGTCTTGGGAGGCAATTTTTTTATTTAGCCACGTCAGGCAAATTGTCAAAAGGTTTTAAGTGTTGCCGAATAAAAAAAATCGGCATGGACTAAACGGTTACGGGGTTACCGGTGTTGTGTGAAAGTCTGTTCCCCCTGTCAGTGCCGGTCTTTCCTATACGCAAACTACGCAATTTGCATAGGGCCCCGCACCACTAGAGGGCCCCCTTGATCTCAGAATTATTTAAAACCATTATATCAAAGAAAAATTATTATTATGTTTAATGAAAACAAGACGCTAAAATTTAAATAATTTGCAAACTTCCGAATTTATGCGGGTTTTTAAAAATACTTAATGATTTCTTAAATCAGTGATATACTCGGACAACATGCAGGCAGTTTCTCAATCCGAAGGCTGCAGCCTTCAGAGGTCACATTTGTAGGCTGCATATGCGTCATAAAAACGTATTTCAGAATATTAACAATTATAATGTTGACTATTATTCTTAGTTAATGGTTAATTGTTATATTATGTTTATGACTTGCAAATGAAATGCTCATTTAACTTAAATAAATCAGGCTTGATGACGTATGCAGCGCGCAAATGCGACATCCGGAGGTTGCAGCCTTCAAATTTAGAAACGGCCGCGTGGATGACGCAGAAGAGTGATTTGGTAACGATGCGCATATTATATGCCCACCATTGATTTAAAACAAAGCTATCCGTCTGGGGCAGAATAAAGGGGAAAAAACGTGAAGCAAGGGAACAAGATAAAGGATTTGCGCGAGCAGATTACATATATAAGCAATGCAAAGACGCATCCACACGCGTCCTAGCATGGGGCGATGCAAATGACGCGAATTGGGTGACGCAATTGCCGCGAAAACACGCGCTTTTCCCTTTGAACTTCAAGAACGCGCTCTCGCGCAGGATAATTTGACATCATGAGAGAGAGAGAGAGAGAGAGAGAGAGAGAGAGAGAGAGAGAGAGAGGTAAGAATGGTGCCCACGTCGAGAAAACTTATTAGAAGACGTGAAATTTGTAAAGTATTAAAGTGTATGTCACTCGTTTAATAACTGGATAACACTGGATATAACTCATTGTATAGTTTAATAAAATAATGTATTTTGATTACACAAATCAAACCTAACTATATGATTGTTTTCAGCTGCTGACCAGCATAGGGAATCTCTATGGCTAATTTATAAGACATGTTGCTGATACAGTACTGTGTGTTGTACCTTAGTCCTTTGGGGCATCTTATGCCTAGAATTATTCAAGGAGATTGATTCTTTTAACTTCCTTTAAAGTTTGATCAATTGTGCATAATGACATGTGCAACAAATGGATATAGGGTGTCAAACTCATAGATTTGCAATATTTAAAATCAGAAACTATTTTTAAAATATTTGGGGTCAACCTCTATGACAGCTTTAAAGGGACACTTCATCATTTTGCATCATTGAAAGAAGGAAGTGCAATATCTTTGTTGAGGGAGTGAGACTACAAACACCCCTTTTCTTTGTAAAATAGGCACCAAATTCTAAATGCATGTTACATTTCGACTACAAATATAACACTTTCAATAAAGATTAATGTTTCTACGGGTGAAATGCTCTTTTAAAGCTGAAACTTATCAAATCCTATCAGAGGTCCAGAATGTCATTGAAACACACCAGTGGCTTTGCTGTCATCAGTATTAAACATGTTACCCCTCAAAGTACCCCTCCCCACAGAGCCCCCCCCCCCCCACATAACAAATCCCAATTTAACCCCTGTGTATTAACAGTATGTATTTATATTCAATTTAATTTGATTCATTACATTCATTTAGATCAGGTTAATTTTTTAGTGCTTCTCACAACACATTTAAAATCAAAACAACTTATCAGCAAATACATGTTTCATGTTATAATCAGCAAGTTTATCAGTCAGGGTTTCAAAGTAATGTGCATATGGGAATGATATACAGCTATAAGATAATACACTATGTGGTTAGTTAACAACTAACTAACAGCAACATTGACTGGGTTTTACCCAGATAGCACAGGTACGTCTGTAAGATGTCTGGTAAAGATCTGGAGATCTGGAATACATCTGGTGGGTAAAAACATCTTATAAAGGAAAAGAGCTGCTTTACATACATTCTAAATCAAAAACGTCTTGCAGATGTCTTCAATATGTCTATATGACATCTTTTAGGAGACGTCTTACAGACGTATTGCAGATGAGAAAACAATCTAAATAAGACATCTTGCAGATGTAAACGCAGACATCAAATAGACGTCTTCAAGATGCATGTGTGCTATCAGGGTCTGAATGCACTGACAGAGGGCCCCTCACAAAGCTTTGCTTAGGGCCCCCCAGCATCTAGGACCGGCACTGCCCCCTGTGTTTCCCTTTAGTTTAGTCTTTTTATCGCGTTTTTATCACATTATATGTTTATTCTTTATATACATTGAAAGTTTTAATGGCTACTGAGATGTATATGTGTGCATTTATGTAATGTATCTTGACTGTTCTTGATTGTAAGTCAATTATTTTTACAGTATGAATCATATTATATGTATAATATATATTTATTATGTTTGGAAACATAACAGTTTTAAATCAAACAGTAGAGAAAAAAGAAAAGAAAATGACAGGCTATATGTTAAAAGACATAAAACTGTCAAATATGAAATATTTAATAAATTGTGTAATAGAATACATGATATTATTGCTTTTTAGTATAACCAATTGAAATCTTTGATCTTTCGAATTAAATTATAAATATAACGTGATGAATACGTTATAAACATAGAGGGAACAGACTTCAATGAGGAACAAACACCGGCGCCGTCTTTGATTCATTAGTTCTGATACCAAATAAAGTCAACTGCATAAATAGTCCTCTATCCATTGCAAACATATTCTATTATAGGTCTTAAAAATGTCCATAACATAAAATCATTGTCAGCATACCATAGTTTGACTTGTACTGCGCTGCGCTGATTTCTAAAGACTGCGGCGATAGCGTTTTGCGCTCAAACAACGCTAAGAGAGAGCTTACGAATGGTCCAGACCAACATTACGAAAGTGTGACTTACAGAAGATATACTTAGCGTACGAACGTTTTGGGAACCGTGCCATAGAGTTAAGAGAGAGGTTAAGGAATAGGTTAAGAACTACTTAGCGATAAGAACGTTTTGGGGAACCGGGCCCTGGTCAGTATTAAAAAGTAAATTCTTAATTTTATGAAAAATCCGATATCCGCCGTGTTATTCTTTCATCTTTCTCGTTTTTTTTCCAAACCGTGACAAACGCCAGTCCTGCTTCTCTGCAGAATGCAATAAATCCGCTCAACAAATCACAGCGCACCATTCCACACATTGTAAACAAACAATGGCAGCGCTTTGAATACACAAAGAATCCTAGTTTTCCTCATCTTCTTTGTACTTCGTGATCAACAAACAAACAAAAACGAAATAATTATTTTGATGGCATTGATAAACCTGTTGTGGTTTTCTGTGGCAGAGAAGAAACTTAGCCATCAAAATTGAATAATTTACAAAAAAGTTAAATGATGACAGCAGCAATGACAGTGTTCTTAATGTAACAAAGTAAGTGTTTTGATTAATGCCATTATTGTTTATTTTTTTATCAGTGTATACCACTAGTCAACTAAATGACTATAACATGGCAAAGATGAATGCACATTTATACATTGATTCAATAGATTTATAGAATAAAAAAAACTTGAATTTATTGCACTTTGAGGGAAAAATAATTCGTTTTTATAATAAATCTTTGAAAATCAAATTCTGGATTTGAATTTTTAATGTTATTATAACCTAAAGATGCTATTTGAAAGTTTGTAATGGAAAAAAGTACTTTTCATCTTGTCACTTTCTTGGTATAGGAATTACAATTTTTTTTAATTCGGTTCTGTTTTCAAACTGATTCAGACCTTAGTAATGGTTTGGTCAGTGCTTACGTGAGGAACGAGATGCTCCTCCAGGGCTGTCTGACATGTGAATTAAAAACAGATGTGAGACGCTTTTAAATGTTATCATGTAATGTATAGCTCATGCAATAATATAATGTAAATAACCAAGAATAGACTGACCAGAAGAACAGAATAGTGCGAAAGTCAGATTAAAAAAAGTTTAAATAATCAAGAGCTCCAAATGACCGATTAACCCTTAGGATACACAAACTTAAATGAAACGAAGGAAGTTGCATCATACAGCCAATGGTGGTGTTTTAGCCCTCAGATGTTTTTTTTAATGCTTATTAATTTTTTTTTAAGAAATGGATAACAAATCTACCAAATGGGACTGCTCCTCACAGGTAAGTGTAAAAAATGTAAGCGCTTTGAGATTGACACAACCATTCCAATGTAAACAAAAATGATCTTAGATGAATACATATATGGACTCCAAATGAAACAATAGTGGAATGACTATTCAGGAAAATGATCATGCAGTTAAAGTGCTCTGTGAGAAAGAGTCACGGGTTAATTCGGGGGAGGGAAGCTGGTCAGCGTGTGATGCAGGCCAGCCGCAGAAGAAGGAATGCATCTGCCAAAAGAAAGAGAAAAAGCGAGGAAAAAGTGGGAGAGGAGGAGACGCTGGAAAGGGGGAGGGAATAGAAGCCTATGTGTAAAGATGTGTATGTGTGCATTTGCTTGTGTATATGTGTGTGTGTCTGTGGCATGGCTGTGGCTCAGACTGTTGAATGAGAGTCGGCCTTGTGTAGCAGTTTTCAAGTTGCGTTTTCTCCCCAAGAGCCACATGTCAGTAGTGTGTGTTTGTGTGTGTATCTGCACACGTCTGAAGGAGATAGCTGACCTCCAGCCACCACAGCTCACAGACCGACTTGTGGAGAAACTACACACCTTTGGTATTTCTCAGTCTTAGCACAAGCCACCTTTGTCAGACCAACGTCTGAGTTTTCTCCTGTGCAATGAATGATATGTCACTGTGGAGAGTTTTTTGCCTTTTTTCTTCAAGCTTTCTTCTGGTGGTCCTCCTGATACCTCTGCAGGGAAATGCCCACCCACAATGTCTGGACTACAAACCTCCTTTCCAGCCTCAGGAGCCCCTGGTCTTCTGCAAGGAGTATGCCAAATTTGGATGCTGTGACTTAGTCAAGGATAACCAAATATCCCGGCGCTTCTATCAGATCATGGACTACTTTGATCACACTGGATTCATGGCCTGTGGGAAATACATCCGTAGCATTTTGTGCCAGGTGAGATTCAGAGCAGGTTTACGATGTTGTGTTATTTGTGATCCTGTCTGTGAAATCCCACCTAAAGTCATTTTATTTACTGTTTTCTACATTAAATCATTATACATAATGTAAAGAACATTCAGTGAAATTATTTATATATTTAAATATTAAAATCAATGTGAAATCAATGATTAAAATCAAACTTTGATGATCCTAATATCATATTTAGATATGAGACTTTAGCCTGGATTTCACAGACAGGGTCACCTTTCTATTTTGGCAACTAACGTAAAAAACTGTATTGGTTGTTTAGTTGAATAAGTCTTTTGAACTGAATAAGTTATGAGTGCTTTATGTAATACAGACTGTGCTTTTAAAGACTCATTCATTCGTGTTTACATTATGGAGGAAGTTACATCATTGCGTCAGTTGCATCAGTTTTTGTTTGGGTTTGGTTTGGGAAGTCTAGATGATGTCTACATTAGCTGTAGTGTGTAATTTCTAAGTAGTATGAATGAATAAATTTAATGGCAGGTTTACTCTGTAGATGAATGTTGTTTATATTTTAAATTTGACATGTTTTATGTGGTTTGACAAGCCTCCTTATACTGTTTTAATTCATGGAAATAATCCATCAGTATTTATGTCAACGAATAACATAAATGTAAAACATTTACAGAAAACTTACATTTTATTATTCAATCCCTGTGCCGCAAGCACTGTGGATCTCATATAGACTGTAAGATGCCAACAAAGTAATCGTTTTGTAGGTTTTAAAGGTCACAAATACATTTTTACAAGATGTAACACAGTCTCAGGTGTGTCTAGAACATGTCTTTGGAGTTTCCACTCAAAATACCTCACAGATCAATTGTTATAGCATTTCCAAAATGCCCCTATTTGGGTGCCCCCAATTTTGTGCATGTACCGTTAAATTCGAATGAGCTACTGCTCCTTATTCCCTTACCAACAGACAGTAAGCACTTTTGCTTAAAAATATATCTGATTCCTGTGAATACAGTTTGTATCTTTAGCCATATTAGCGCTACAATGTGCTAACAAACACATTTAGAAACACAGTCAGTTGCGGTGGGCGGGGCTTTGTTTGTGTGACATCATATTAACAAGAGAATCAAAACAGCATAACCTCATTCACACAGCACTTTGGTTCCAGAAAATACCCATACAATTGCCAGAAAAGCCTCTGTGTGAACGCAAACACGTCCCGTAAATTTTCTGGAATCGCTCCCGGGACCTAGTAAGATACACGGAAAACCCTCTGTGTGAAAAAGAAGATGAAACAATGCCGTAATAGGCGTTTCGTAGTGAGGACGCACGTGTCAACACAACAAAAAAGTTATGGTTCAGCTCTTTAAAACGAGAGATTTACATGCAGTTTAACATACACGACGAGAAACGTCACAAACTGGACTGAAGCAGATATCAGGGAATAATAAATTAGATGCATAATCAATGCCGTAAGGGGCGTGCTGTAGTGAGGACGTGCGTGTCATGGCAACATCAAGTTGGTTAACTCTTTAAAATCAGGGATTTACATGCAGATCAACATTCACGACGAGAAATGTCAGCAAACTGGACTAAAGCAGATATCAGGTAAAATATCTCATCACTTACTGCGCTGAAGCGGAGATCATCCCAACAAGATATATCATTCAGCTCCTCAAAGTGGGGGTTTTAAATGCACATTAACAATCACAATGAAAAATGTCTGCAAACTGGATTAAAGCAAGAGATCAGGGAGCTCGTCAAATATCCACTCTAAACCTGAAATCATTCACCAGCATAGAACGACGCGCCACGCGCTTCAAAAATGCATGCGAGTGGTTTCTGGAAAGAGAAATAATAAATATCTTCAGACACTGCGGAGAAGAAAGCACAGGACTTTAAACAGGTCACGTACCTTTCCGGGACCTTATATGCGTCAAGGCACACACAGATTCCGGCAAATCATTGGCAGTGTGAATGAACAAAATCAAACGATCCCAGAAAAATTCCAGGTGCATTTTCCGTGCATTTTCTGGAAAGTCTGGGTGAAAAGGGCTCATGTCTAATGAGACTGCTTTGGTTAACTGGGGATTAAAAATGAAGAGGGTGGATTTTTTACACTGCAGGGTGATTTTGTTCACACACCGCCAACACACATTTATGTCCAAACAACTTGTAAAAGTTGATTTTGCATAACATGTGCCCTTTAACTTCATGCTGCACTGTTTTATTTTGGGACCAACCACAACTAATGCCTAAATGGATTTATTTTCCTCTTTTGCATGAACACACAACATGCATGGATTTGATCCCAAGGATCACACTTATAATTTGCCAAATGTTTAAATTTAAATGTGTCTTCTTTGGTTTCAGATAAAGCCCTATAATCACTCTCATTGCAGGGCCGTTGGATCTAAATTTCACTTAAATGATTACTATATTTTACCCTACAGTGTTGAGATTGCTCTGGGCTTGTGGTTGGCATAGATAACATCTGATTTATTTGGCTACTTAGTAGGGAAGTTGAGCACAATGATCGTCTTTGTTATGATATTTATTCAGGGACCTGCTTGTGTTTCCACTTTCACCCTGGAGAGAAGCAAAATATACACTTCCTCTGTAAATACAGAGAAAGCGATAGGATGAGGTCAAACGAAATCATGACTTGGTAATGGGTAATCACAAATATGTCATTTTGGTCACTTTTGGACACCTTGTGATTTCTGTTATTAAGAAAACTTACATGTGGTTTCTTCAGATTATAGTGTTACCACAAAACATCCAAAATCAGAGTACAGACAGAATACATATATAAGGCTTGTGTTTCATTTATTATTATTAAAAAATAACAACTCCTACATCTCTTGTTTCTCAAAATCCTTGCAGCTTTAAGGCTAAGCCACAAACTCATAATTGCCTAAAATCTGAACTAATGAAAAGCTAATGAACAAACTAATGGATTTTAAGGCCCGTTGAAGTGAAGCAAATGCTGTTGATGAGAGATCAAACCCTGAGCCCATCTGTTGCAGAACAAAACTCATGTTGAGTTTGATAAGATCACAGATTCTGATCTCCTGCGGAGCCTCATAATCACAGAACCATATAAACAAAATGATTAGAGAGAGACAAGAAAGGAAGCAGCGATGATTGGACAACAACTGAAAAACAACCGTAAAGAGCAAAAGATTGAGAAGCTATAGCGGGTAGAAATACAGTAATTTAAAGAAATACAAAAAAACAACAACAATACATTAAAGAGCCAAATATGCCCATTAATAAATCTCAGGTTTCAGCTCAAAATACCCCACAGATTATTTATAATAGCATGTCCAAAATGCCCCGATTTGGTATATTTTATGTGTGTACCTTTAAATGCAAATAAGCTTTAGCCCTACAATATGCTAACAACCATAATTAGAAGCAGCGGGCGGGGCTTTGTTAGAATGATGTCACATTAACAAGAGAATCAAAACAATATGTCTAATAAGACTGCTCTGGTGTTTAATGGCGATTAAAAAGGAGATGTGGATTTGTTTCATTGTAGGGTTCACACACTTAGGGTGTTTTCACATCTGTAGTTCGGTTCATTTGGTCTGGAGCAAAAGCAAAAAAATTATACATTGTAACTTTTTTAGCAGTTTTGGTTCCTTTTCACATCACATTTATTGCTTTGATCCGCACCAGTTGAAACAAACCAAAATTCTGTCATGTGATAAGATCAACATCTCTCACTGGCCACATGTACTTGAACGTATTTCCTAAACTGCTTCTCGATTGGTCAGATTCAACATGCGCGAAATTCCAACGGAACCCCGGAAAAAAAAGGATAAATACATAGTTTGTATACAGCACTCTAGACAAACCGTCCATTTTCAGAATGGATCGCGGATGCAGCTTGAAAACAACGTTTTAATGCACTACAAATGGCGAAAACACCAAATTTCTGAGGCTTCGCCCACACCTCCTCTCAACTCCAGGTATGTCTGCAATCTGTTATTGTGCTAATATTGCTAATAGAAACTGTCAACAAACAGTTCCTCATCCGATAATGCACTGCGCTGCTGACTACGGCAGCTGGTTTAGTCCAAAATGCCCAGTACTTTTACAGTTAGGTCGGCTAGATCTCGGATCGTGTTCTCACCACAAACAAACCGCTCTAGGGTTCGTTTGAGTACCGAGACCACCTCTTCAAGGTTGTATCGGTCCGCTTGTTTGGTCTGCTTTTGGTGCGCACCAGAGTTCGATTTCTGCATTCTCACCTTCCCAAACGAACTGCACCAAGTAAGCAATTGAACTGTGGTACGATTCAACCGAACTAAACAAGGCAGGTGTGAAAACACCCTTAGGGTCACCATATGTGCCATTCTTCCCGGACACGTAGTGGCCAGGATTTCGGTGCGTTTTCCGAAAGTCGTATTTGTTTTTCAGTTAAAAACATAAGACATACAATTGTAGTTTAATGCTCACCTTAAAATGTAAAGGTTGCGTTTCAGTAATAATAGTAATAATCCTCTATGACTTATTCGTTTGACAAATACGACTTACGGAAGAAGCACCCAAAATCCTGACCAAGACGCGTCTGGGAAGAATGGCACGTATGGTCACCCTACACACAGCCAACACACATTTATGTCCAAACACCTTGTAAAAGTAAATTTTGCATAATATGGACCCTTTAATCATCAATATATAATATATACCTGCAACAACTGCTTCAGCTAGTTATATCAGGAGCATATATCACTGACGCTGTGTGTTATCCTGACTAACCTAGAAATATTAACTCGATGACCTACAATTTTTTATTGAGCTTGAAAACGGCAGTGAACTTTTGCAGAGTTTCCTTGACATAGTCGCTCATGCCAACTTACGTCTTTGCAGGGGTTTTCCTGTTGACACCAAAACTGTCCAAACCTAACAGGATATTACGCAACCATGCGTGTTATACGTTATTATCATCACATTACAATGTGTGTTGGGAACTCGAGAGATCCAAACCACTTTTAGGTCCATTATTTGTCCAATTTCATTTTAGTAATCTCGGATGATTTCCAGTCCAGAGCTGCCAATATTGTTGCCAGGGCTGGCTCACTCCTCTGATGGGTGTGGTGTTGTAGCCACAACTTAATGAGGGTTTGGTTGGTCCAAAATGTCCATGGGTTACTGTATTTATAGCTTAAACGATCATCATGAGCTAAATTGAATCCTGAGTTCCCAGCTGCAGAGAATACGTGCAGACTGCCACGTTTGCCAGACTATACGGAGGCGGAGACTGACATAAAAACTTACACAGCAAACTGAAATATGCTTGGCTGAAGCAGATAAAGGATTAATTTAAAAGCTCTGTGAATGAGTAACTGAAAGTACTTTATCTAAACCACAACTCTATATTACTTCAACCCTTTAAACAGTTACATACATTTAACAGATACCTTTATCTAAATTGATTTACAATGCATCCCACATATACATTTTATCAGTATGTATGTGTTCAGTATATCAAACCCATGAGTCATGACCTGTGTGATGCTAATACAGCAAATGTTCATGAATGCATTTCCTGTGTACATGCATGCATGCATTTGGAAGAAGAATCTTAATAAATGCATCTGTGTTTTCTCTGATTCGACCTGCAACCCTCAATTGGCCTTCACAAACTATTCCCTAAATCTCCCTTATTTGATCTTACTATTTCAGGAATGCTCGCCATATGCAGCTCACCTTTACGATGCCGAAGATGCCAACACCCCAATGCGAGAGCTTCCCGGTCTTTGCGGCAACTACTGTAGTGATTACTGGCTCCATTGTCGTTACACTCTCAGCCTTCTGATCAATCATAACGAATCTTATGCTATCGAGGAAGACCGAACGAAGTTCTGCAAATACCTGGAGTTGAAGGATCCTGAGTACTGTTACCCGAACGTCCTCCTGAGCGATGAGCTCAACGCAAACCTGGGTAATGTTCAAGCAGATCCGGAGGGCTGCATACAGTTGTGCCTGGAAGAAGTCGCGAACGGTCTTCGAAATCCCGTCGCCATGGTGCATGCGAACGATGGCACCCATCGTTTCTTCGTGGCGGAGCAACTGGGTTATGTGTGGACCTACCTGCCGAATGGCTCTAGAATCGACAGGCCCTTTTTGAACCTGACCAAGGCGGTACTAACGTCACCTTGGGCGGGGGATGAGCGAGGGTTCCTATGTATTGCCTTACATCCTCGATTCACAAAAGTGAAAAAGGCTTATGTCTACTACTCTGTGTCTGTGAAGAAGCAGGAGAGGATTAGGATTAGTGAGTTCACACTGTCTGAATCAGATGTCAACATGCTGGATCATTCCTCTGAAAGGTGAAGAAACTCAACCCAATCTAATAACGATTCATAACTATTTTACGAGATATTCGCATTTATTTGTATGACCTTATTTGCACATTTTAGTTTGATCTGCTTTCACCCCAGTGACACTTGGGGCTTCATTATTGCTTTTTTATATAATCACATACAAATGCATACAAAATTGACCCTTATAGTTCCAATTTTCCATGTGATTAGATTGGAATATAAATATTTAACTGGTATTAGATATACTATTGAAGCCTGTTTGGTTCACAGGATACTTTTAGAGGTTGACGAGCCTGCATCAAATCACAATGGAGGTCAACTACTATTTGGGTTGGATGGGTATCTGTACATCTTCATTGGAGATGGTGGCAGGGCGGGAGACCCTTTTGGAAAGTTTGGAAATTCCCAAAACAAGTAAATTATTTTTCTTTGTTTTGCACTTTGAGTTGTTGTGACTATACTCGCATATTTGCTCAATTTAATGACATGACATCATTAGTTGAAGCATTAAGGCCTGAGCTAAAAACAACATGATCTGTTGATGAACATAATAAGTTAGCAGACTTCATGACTTATCTTGAGTTTTATTAGCTCATTAATAAAATGCTGTGAAACCATGTTTTTGCTGATAATAATCAATGGCTCAATGGCAACATTATGTTGACCCTGGGACAGCATTTTAACCAACCAATCAGATTTCAGAAATAATTTCAGTTTGTTTAAGGTTTAAGCTTACAAACAGGATTAGTTGCTTCTAGACTATTGTTTTTCATTTCCCTCTGATATTAGGGTTCAGTTATGATTAGGGTTGGGGTTTGGGGTGGGTTAAGGTTACAAAAATATTGTCCTTGGGTCAACACAATACCCTGCTGAAAAAACAATAAAACCATTACAGAGCATTCTAATGGTTGCCATTAAAATACCAATAGTAACCATTAGCTTTTACCATTAGAACCACTACACTGTAGTGTGTTTTGGGCCATATTCCATTAGAACCAATACATACCATTAGAGACCAACAAAGACCAGTACACCATAGGTTGTTTTGGGCCATATTCCATTAGAACCAATAAAATTCCCAATAAAACCAATAGAATTTCTGTGTCTATTGGCTTTTTTAGCAGGGTTGCCCTGGGGACATCTTTCACTGGGCAAAATCAGGTTGAGCATTAATCAATATACAAAAAAAACAGGTTAGTACAATTTTACCACAATAAAACCATGGTTAATTTTCATAAGTGTTACAAGTCTCCGTTTATAAGAGTCAAAAATGCTAGTAGTGTGGATGCTAGGGGTAAACAAAGCAAAAGTAATGCATTTTTGTGCATGTAAACATAGTCTTAGTCAGTCACAAAATATATCCTTGGCTATAATGAGATAAAGGTCCAGGTTTCTCCTTTAAATAAGTTATTAGATCTGTTAGCATTAGCCTCATTTGACTTGTCACTTTGGAAAACAACTGACACAGAAATTACACACTTACACTTTACTTCCCCTTATTGAAGGTGTTATTTTCATTTTACCAATTTCATTTACATCACTTCTTCTTTGGTCGACCACAAGTGTGGCACAGCTTCCATATTTTACTTTGGTCAATTATTGATAGAACCAGTTGGTGGTGCTCATGCTCTCCTTTTATCTAAAAGTTTGTTTCGTAGCATAAACAAATCTAAAAATTATTACACAATAACCAAAATATGAATTTATTCAGTATTGCAAAATACATAGTTATTTTCATAGTAGGACTAAAGTTTCCACTTTACGCAATATTTTGTTTTCACTTATCACTTCTGTCAGATGAAAAGTAATAGAGAGATAAAAGTAAAATGAAGGACAGATCTAAGCCTCAGTTGTTTTCACAGGAGGAAAAATTATCATGCGCCTCTTCACAGACAGTTCAAGCCCATGCCAATACAAATATTGACAGAGGGTATTGTGGGCCATGAGACGGTTAGAGTGAGGTCAGAAAGGAGAGAGAGAGAGAGAGAGAGAGAGAGAGAGAGAGAGAGAGAGAGAGAGAGAGAGAGAGAGAGAGAGAGAGAGAGAGATCTGAATACAATCTCTGGTCGCATAGACAAACTAGCAATCCATAATAATAAAATGTAATGAGTAGCCTTATATAATTAATTACCTTGTTTGCTGCTTAAATAAGTTATTTATGTCATAAAAATGCTCATTAAGTTCGTAAAAGTACAAAAAAATGTTTTACAGGTCCACTCTTCTTGGCAAGGCTTTAAGGATTGACGTGGATAACAATGACTTTGGCGCCCCCTACAGTATTCCCGCGGACAATCCTTTTGTGGGAGATGAGGACGCAAAGGCAGAAGTCTATGCATATGGTGTGAGAAACATGTGGAGGTGTTCAATTGACAGGGGCGACCCAATAACCGGTCAGGGTCGGGGCAGAATGTTCTGTGGAGATGTTGGGCAAAATAAATATGAAGAAGTTGACCTCATCGAAAAAGGAGGGAACTATGGATGGAGGGCAAAAGAGGGCTTTTCCTGTTATGACAGGAAACTGTGCTTTAACTCTTCACTAAGTAAGAAACAACATGTTTTTATGTATTTATTTTTTAGGTATTTATTTAAAAGTGGATATATTCAGACTTTTCTCTCCTTTTTCTTAGATGACATCCTTCCAATATTTGCTTATCCACATAAAATTGGCAAATCCGTAACTGGCGGCTACATCTACAGAGGCTGCCAAATGCCAAATCTTAATGGTCTGTACATCTTTGGGGATTTCATGAGTGGGTACGTTTTTCGTTTTTGCTTTCTTATTAAAAATAAATAAGCTGTTATAGACAAATATTCCCATGAAAAAGGATTTATTTCCGTAGCATCACTTTAAACCGATTAAAGCACATCTCATAACCATCCGGTCCAATTATTTCTAGTCGGCTGATGTCCCTGAGGGAGAATCCTGACACTGGCAAATGGAGCTATAAGGAGATTTGTATGGGCAATGACAAAACTTGCAATTTTCCTAAACTCATCAACAGCTACTATAAATATATCATATCTTTCGGTGAAGACGAGGCAGGTAACTTGTGTTTAAATGTGTATTTGAAGCATTGCAGGTGCTCTTATTGGACATATACTGTAATGTTTAGCTTCATCAACATAAATATCTACATAGGCCTTCAATTTGACACACATTTAGGTGAATCATTGTCCTCTCTGTGTTTAGGAGAGCTCTACTTCCTTGCAACAGGAGTGGCCAGTGCCACTTCCAGAGCAGGGGTGGTCTACAAGATAGTGGATCCATCAAGGTACACATACTGTACATTCAAATACAAATATATACACATATATGTGACCCACTCAGTGCTTTAGGAGATCATAGGAGAACCATTTTTAGCACCTATGAAGAAACATTGAAATAGCACCACTTATGGTTCTGCAAAGCACAATATGCACACAGGTGCTATATAGCACTTAAAATGGTTCCCAGTCACTTCCTATCTAGTGAACCATTTTTAGTGCTATTAAGCATAATTTTTTGGTGTGTTTGTGAAATCTATGCTAAAGTTTCATTATCTAATTGTGAGATTAGGAGCAATTTTGCATTGATTTCAACCTTAAATTTTTTTTAGCTTAAAATCATGTTTCCAAAAAAGTTTCAGTCGTTCATCCACTCGAAACAGGGTGAACGGCACTTTCCCATTCGCTTTGCAGCCCTCTATCGCCAAAACCGCACTAAAGAAGTTTCCAACCGTCGGGTAGTGGTCCTGTAGTTCGAGTGAAAATTACAAAAACTTGATTTACGGCAGACCTACAATCCAATCGGAGCCAGCTATGCTGCAGTATTTACGGCAGTGGTAATGGACAATTACGCTTCTAACCTGTAGGGGGAGCAAAGAGCAAAAACTCTTTAGTGTTGCTTTAAAAATATCAAGGTTAAAAAAACCTTAAACACAAAAAATACTTCTCAAAAGGGTCACGTAGATTTTTACAAACTTTCCAGCCATGCAGCGAGGGTGTTCTGGGTTGTCGCTATGCGGTTAAGGTTTTCCGAGTGGTTCTTAGTGCACTACTGTGTGGTCACTAGGGTGATGGCTAGCTGGTGGTTACTTACAGGTGCAGATAAAAGAGTCCCTTTGATATTCTGGTTTGTAGATATGGGCTGCGTTCAGCCCAGACAAAACATTGCACAACATTTTTTAAACGGAAACGATGATGCGTTCTGAGAAACGACACTCTGTTCTGATGACGCAAGGGTTGCAACTACGGTAGCTGAGAAGGCCAGTCTTTGAGTTCTTTTTGAAGTTTCCGGAGCCTAATGAAATCACTATAAATATGTCTCTGGTGCACAACCGTTTCCAGGAAACATGTCGTTCAACCAATGCGTTCAACCCGGAAACCATAGCAAAACATTTGAACTTGAACGTGCCCCAGTTATGTGGTTGTCCCAGCCGCCAACACACACACACCAGAGAAAAAACTGCAGGTCGTACTGTCTGACTGAGGGAGAGCTTAGTCTCAGATAAAAATCTCTTAATTGAAATCAATTATAGTAACGTGCAGCATTTTATTGTCAGTAGCGGCAACGACAATGTCACAGGGAAACAGTCATTTGTTTGTTTATTCGATACTGAAAAAGCAACGCCGTTAGTAATGCCGTTTATTTATAGCCCTGTAATTCCCATCACTGATGGTTGGTATCCTTCCGTCAATGTCTATGAAATTTGATTTGGTAATTTGAAAACCATCCCCGAAGCCAAATCAGATTTATGACTGAATTAAAGGAATAACACTCCCCTCTATCATGTCTAGATCATATGGTGCAGGATAAGTTCAAGTATAATACACTTTAAAACATGCTAAAATGTGGAAACATTTAAAACATGCATTCAATGTGGACAAACCCAACCCTTAATTTATATTAACCTATAAAAAGTCAATATTTGACCAAACCATTGGTTGAACCCAGCATTTTGCTAATTTAAACCCAACGGTTGAGTTTGTCCTTATAATACCTAACCAAAAACCCAACTTGGGGGATTAAACAACTCCTGACCATATGTTAAGCCACAGTAATATAAATAAATATGGTTTGAGAACAGCCTCTGACTCAATTACGGTTAAAGCAGTTTCCTGTATATGTATGGCATGTTTGTTATAAAATTAACTTTTTTATTACTTAGGAGGGCCCCTCCAGGCAAGTGTACTTACAAGCCGACTCCAGTCAACATTAAGGGCAAACTGATTCATTTTAGCCCTAAGGAAGGTAAGAGGCCAGAAACATACCTTACTTACTCTGAAGGCTTAAGTCATTGCGTTTTATCTGTTAAAATTGTTTTTACAGAATTTGTGATTAACAAAAAACCATCAACGACTGCTGTTCCCAAGCCAAAACCAACCAAACCAAGTACAACCCCAACACCACAACCACGAGTGCCACAAATGACAACTCGGCGGACGCCTTCAACCACAACGATCCGACCATCGACACCCCAGTCACGTTATCCCCACAGTACTTCGAGGCCCAGGCCTCAGTTTTGGACCACCCCCAGGCCCACCTACCTGACCCCTGCACCCAAGCCCACAACAAAGACCCAAAGAGACAGGCATGGTAAAAAAGATCGAGGCAAGTCCAGAAGAAAGGGAGACCGAAGGGGGAGGTCTCGGGCCGGGACAGTAAGGCTGGTCAGTGCGGATGGCCGAAAAGACCGTGGCAGAGTGGAGATCTTCTTCCGTGGTGAATGGTGCACAGTTTGTGATGATATGTTTAACATGAATGCTGCGGTTGTAGTCTGCAGGCAGCTGGGATTTCCTTTGGCCGTGCGAGTGGCTAAAAGAGCAGAGCTGGGCGCTGCAGGCATTGGGGTTACAATTTTGCTGGATGATGTGGAGTGCGAAGGGACGGAAAAGACTCTGCTGCACTGCAAACATGCCAAAATTGGCAAAAATAACTGTTCTCATGATGAGGATGTTGGGGTTATTTGTGGCTATGAAGAACAGGTGGAGTGAAAGAGAGTAATCTAATGTCATACACGTCTATGAACACAGACTATTTCATCTCACAACTGTTGTTTACAGAAAATACTGTCAATTGATGAAAAAATTTACCATGTCTAATGCTAACACATAGAACAATGCATCGAGCAGTAACATTTGTACAGTATATTATACATTTTTCTTAATTTTACGCTAGACTACAGATGTAATAGTAAGGTAGATGTGGTAACAGTACAGTAAAAAGAGTTAAACTAATCTAGTGTTAAATAATCTATAAAATAAAGATTTAATTATTTCAGTTTTCAATAAGTATGCTGCAGTGGGAGATGTTGACCATCTCATGCAACAAATTAAAGTTTCTTAGAAGAAAACATTGTATTAACTATTCAATATTTTTGTAAAACAGTGGTAAAAATAATTAAATTAATAAACTATACAAAATGTAGTAAAATATTTCTATCTACCACTCAAGCATGTTACAGATTGTTTGCAAACACAATTCAGGTTATTTTTATGTAAATATTGCATTTCATGCTGTATGGTATTGTTGCACATATAATTTCTTGTTAAAATATGAATGATGATTTTATGAAAAAGCAAATGCTGGACATTCTATTTTACACTGTAAAAATTAAACAATGTAAATAAAAGAGTTTGCTAAATCATTCCAGAAGTAAATATTCTATTTAAATATTGATGCACACACACACACATGCATGTGCTCGCGCACACAAACACAAATAAAAGCATTTATTTATTTTTTTGCATAAAGTCTAAAGATTTTTTGCAACACCACTCTTCAAGTCTGACCATATTGAAGTTCAAAGTTTCCAAAATACACTTTAAAAACAGTGAAAAAAAATACAGATTTTTTTTACACTGACTGTTAAAAGAGATATTAAACTAGTCCTACACTAAAATAATTATAAGAGCTGTCCAAACTGAAAACAACATGCACTCACATCCTAAAATACATCAGTGCCCTTTGTTTTGCCTCAAAATCCACACACGTAATGCTTGTTAAATGTTTGTTAAACCTTGTTATATTTTCTTATTAAACTAAGGCCTAGTCCTGTCTAAAGCTAATCCCTGTCTGGAAAACCACCCATAAAAGTAGACAATTATTGTAATGTTAAGTGGATGATTTTCCAAACCCACGCTGTAATTAAATTACGTTTGAACCATAGACTGTAAAAAATGTGGACGTAGTCTTTGTGATGTCACCCATAGGTTTGTGAAGAGCTTTTTTGAAGCTTAAAGTAGGCGGTGCCTGCCATCACCATCTTGGCCTTGCATCACCGTGCATGATGCATCACTAGTGGATAACCTAAAATGGGTAAAGATGCGGGATGTGGGCGAAGCTGAGGTGACTGGTTGCTGAAGCCATGCCCACCTAGCCCGACTCTCGTGACAGCAGTGGCAGTTCACCCATCCCTCAAGTGGCCACGCCCTTGATTATGCAGAACTTTAAGGCTTAATATAATTTAAATGGATGAGTTACAAAAAAATTAATCCCCCTCACAGTTATCATGAAGGGCAAAATTAGCTATATAGACCTAAAACACTTTTTGTACCAGGCTGTAAACGTGTTAATATTGACTGTAAAGTTGTGCATTTTAACATGGAGTTCTATGGGAATTGACTCCCTTTTGGAGCCAGTTGGCTTTATCAGAGAGATCGGAAGGTTGCCCCTCGGTGTGAACGCAGCGCCTGACAACTGCAAAAAGAAATTCAAAACATTCAAAACAATAAATTCTTGAAAATGTTGACACGGCCTTATACCTCTGTGGAAATTACTTAAACATATAAATAAACAAACAAATAAATAAATAAATAAAACTGCCAGCCAGAAACTCTACATTATGTCTAAAAAAAATACAAAAGCCTGAAACTGAATGCTAAATAATAATAATGATTATAATAAGTTATTTTAATATTATTTTATTTGTTATTTCTGTGTTAATGTTATGCATATTTGCATTTTCCTCATTGTAATTCTGCCTTGCCTTTGCGAGTTATTCAGAAAGCTTCTACTATGTTAAAAATGTTGCGGTCCCTTTAAATAACCCGGAAGTGGTTTATGTTTTATGCTATCCTTTCCGCCGTAGGTTTGTGTGCTAATTTTAGTTTCGTTACCGGTAGCTTCTCGGTTAGAAGTCTAAATGTATTAATACATATTTATATATTTCCGTAATATCATTATTTACAGAAGACACATCTTTTGGAGAGATGGATTATCCAAACCAGAGTGCGTTCAGACAGCGTAAGTTACGTACGTGATCAGTGGGATTCGTGATTTGAGTTATACTTTATTAACATCCTAATTATCCGGTTTATTGACTCGAATAGTTTTTGTTTACATGTCATTTATTCGCTTAAATACATATTCCATTATAAAGTGTAGAGTTTATAGTCAGTCGTTTAGTTCTTACGTTTGGTTTCTATATTAATGTATGATGGTATTTATAACCACTATTCGGTTTGAAATTGAATTAAATTCAGCATTGTTTTGTATGATCGCTTTACATGATCCGTTTTCTTGTTTAATTTCCGTCTTTGTTAAGTTATTATTAGATACACTAGATGTCGGCTTGAAATAGATCACAGAAAAATGTATTGTATATAAAAGAAATGATATCACGAGCATCTTGTTGAGTGTCATTACTGTAAACAATGCTGCTAACAACTAGATACAAATAATGCTGAAACAACATTGAAGTCAGCTGATGTCAGCATTGCTATTGGCTCTTACTAAACAGCTTATTTACAACTATTTGTATATATATATATATATATATATATATATATATATATATATATATATATATATATATATATATATATATATATAATCCATCATGAATGTTTACTATAGTAAACTGTAGTATATATATCAGGACTCTTTACCAGTGTATACTTTATTATTCTGTAGTTTTAACCACAGTGAATCAATAAACTGAAGTAAACAATGTGGTTTTTAAGAACATCATAGTATTTTTTATTGTACTACTTTACTTTTTGCTGTAGTGAATACTAAAGTACACTATATAAAAGTATACTATATTATTATTCATGTGGGATTTTAATGATACCTGACTTATATGTCATTCTGTTTATTCTTAAAGCAAATGTCAGGATGCGAGGATCTCCTATGGACCCCACTGGTCCCAGTCCATTATTTGATGACACCAGCGCTGGGGTGCACAAGCATGAGCACATGGGAAAGGGCCAGGATGCTTATACTGGACAGGCCTTCCTCTCAGACCCGATGTCTAACCTGGCTATGGCTTACGGCACCAGCCTTGCCTCCCACGGCAAAGAGATGATGGATAAGAACGTATGTGAAGACATTTACAGCAGTCTGAGCTGAGATAATTAAGGGTTGGGTATATGAATAGACATCTGTGTGTTTGTTAAACATGTGACGTTGTACTGAAACAAGGCCTGTCTTGTTTTATTATTCGTTCAAATGGAATTAGGACTGATTGGATGATTCTTAATTAGCATTTATGTTTTATTGCTGCTTTTGAGTTGTCTGTGTATGCCGGGTTCCAACGGGCCCTTGAAGTATTTTTTTTGGGGGGGGGGGGGTTGAAGGCCCTGGAAAGTTTTTGAAAATATACATACATAGATACAGGTCATTGAAAGTGCTTGAATCTATTTTATGCAAAAAGTAGTGTAGGATAATATCATAAAAAATCTAAACTTTTTAAGCACACGTGCTAAACTGTTCGCTTTAAATGCTTATATCTTCTGCATGCAAATGTTGATTCATACCAAAATGCTTATTTGCATAGTTATTTTTGACACATGAAAACGTCTCGGGTTATGTATGTAACTGTTGTTCCCTGAGAAGGAAACGAGACGCTGCATCTCCCTTGCCATACTTCCTGCGTCCCTGTAACTCCGTCTTTGGCAATATTTCAGATAGCGATATACTTCCTGGCTCCCGCGTCACCCTGTCTTTGTCGTTAATCCTCACCATTGGTTGAATTCGCTATACACATTCAGACGCACTTACCCTTGGAGGCGTTCCCAAACTGTCACCGCAGTGATGCAGCGCGAGTTCCCTCGAAAGGGAACTGTAACAATGTATCTTAAAAGGTAACACGATGTAACCTTGCTCTCACTTGAAATGTGTCCCCACATTTAATCCTTGAACTTGAGGATATAAGACCTGGAAAGTCCTTGAATGTAAAAGTTAACTAAGGTGTGGGAAGTTTTTATTTTAAAAGCTGATTATCAATATTTCTCTTTTTCCATAGCTGGATCGATTCATCCCTATATCGAAGCTGAAGTACTATTTCGCAGTAGACACAGTATATGTCGGAAAGAAGCTTGGATTGCTTGTATTTCCATACATGCATGAAGTAAGACTTTATCACAATAAGTTTTCTGATTCAAATACACTTTGTAATGGCTAAGCCATTGCATTCCTGAAAAGTGATGTTGTTGTTTAAAGAGGAAAAACAGCAGGTTTAAAGAGCTTTTTCTGTTTTTTATAGAACTGGGAGGTGAGCTATCAACAGGACACACCAGTCGCCCCACGGTTTGATATCAATGCCCCTGATCTCTACATTCCTGGTATGTCACAGACATTTCTAATAATGAGTGGTTTAGTTCATTATGGATTATGGTACATTAACTAAGTACATTACCTTTCATTAGTGGACATTAAATATTTGTTTTTTCACTCCACAGTAATGGCTTTCATTACATATATCCTGGTTGCAGGGCTGGCCCTGGGCACGCAAAACCGGTAAGAGTTTATCTGCACCAGATAGTTAGCCTTTAACATTGTGAGAGTTTGTCAATGAATGACTATGGACAAGGATTTCACTGCTATTACTCAGCTGTAGTGCAGTAATTCACATAATATTATAAGCTCTTAAAAATATTTTCAATAACAGAAAGTTTCAGAGTGATTCTCATTGATAAAATGGTAACTGATTTTATGTTTAGCTTTTAAATAACCTTTGCATTTCTGTGAATTACTCCTATTGTGTTCTTCTCAGAGAGTTTTTTCTTTTTATCTAAAATAAATGCCTAATAAACAAAATAATATATTTTGATGATGCATTGGTTTCAGAGGGAATAGGAAGTGAGAAAAAAACCCAAAAGGAATTTCCTACAATTGTCTTGGCCTCCTCCTTTCTCTTCAGCGTCTTCACGATTTTCTCTTCCTCTCTGTCCAGGTTTTCTCCAGAGATTTTGGGCATGCAAGCGAGCTCGGCTCTGGTGTGGCTTATTATTGAGGTGCTGGCTGTGCTTCTCAGTCTTTATCTGGTGGCAGTAAACACCGACCTCACCACTATTGATCTGGTGGCCTTTTCTGGATACAAATACGTTGGGTAAGGTCACTGGCCGCTCTCTGTGCACGTGAAGTCATTTTGCGACCTTTCTTTGTGACTGACTTATCACACGTAGCCAGAACCATCCAGCTGTTGCTGATAAGTAAAGCTAGCAAACAATGCAGGGAAATCTGAGTTGCATATCGTGTTAATGGGAAATGATAGAGCTGTAAATCCAGTGCACTCTTTGTTTCCTCAGGATGATAGTGGGTGTGGTTGCAGGGCTTCTGTTTGGGCGGACAAGCTATTACCTCACGTTGCTCTGGTGCTGTATCTCTATTTCTGTCTTTATGGTGCGTACTGAGAGAGTTACTTAACCTAAATATATATATTTATTTAGCATTTAATTTATCTTGGCTCTCCCTTTATTCCATTTTTAGATTTCATTTGTTAGATTTTTGATCAAATACATACATCAAATTTGTGAATAAAACTTTAGAAGAAAGTGAATTGTAAAATTTGACATAACCACATAATTCTGTTTATGTGACAGATTCGCACATTGCGATTGAAGATCCTGTCTGAGGCAGCTGCAGAGGGGCGGATAGTGCGAGGAGCAAAAAATCAGCTGCGAATGTATCTAACAATGTCCATTGCTGCTGCACAACCTGTGTTCATGTACTGGCTTACCTTTCACCTAATCAGATAGTTACTAGAGGAACAACCAATGTTTCTACCATAGCAGACACAAAGGAAAAGACCCTCTTCTGTGGAGACGAACCTATTTGCACACATTTAATAAAAAAAAAAAAAACTATGGACACTCTTTGTTGAGCCTCACAACACAATATTAATCGCCCAGCTGTCTTTTGTATGTTTTCATTATGTACCTTTCTAGGATTTATTGCTTTATGTTTGAATGATGTATTGTATGGTTGTATTTTTTATGTGTTTGCAAACAAGGGATATTGTCCACATGCTCTGATATATGACCGTGCCAGGCTGCCACTGTTAAATTTGATACGCTGGCAGATTATCTGCCATACATGTGACTGTTTGGTAATGTTAACCAAATGAAACTCGCTCTGTGTGATGTGCTTTGTGTACTACATGTAGTGATTATTTTAAGGTAGTACAGTACTCCGTCCTGAATACCACAGGAGTGGATGGTTTCAGAGTCTTAATGTTGGATAAATACACGCCTAACTCAGATTTTATAGGAACGTACTGCACATGTGGGATTTGCCTCCCTTGAAATATGTCTTGAATAAATTATCATACTTTTTTAAGGTTCTGTTGCAATTCAGTCGTTTTCAGAATTTGGAAATAAAAGATGTTTTGAATGGAAAGCTGGTTTGTATTATTTTATATTGTTGTTATGGAGACACTTTTATGGATCCACAAAGATTTCCCTGGTTCTGCATGAAAAGAAAAATAACATGGTATTGGTTTGGTTGCATTTTTGTTGTGTTGTAGTTTGGAAGCAACTATGTTGGAAACAAGGAATTAGGACTTTCAGGATGGTTCTGATCACATACTTTGATCTATGTTTTTGAGGTATTGAACCTGCTTTATTCAGCTTATGGCAAAATCTGCCCATATATAAGTTCATGGTCTAAAATTTCTTAATTTGGAAATGACTGTGGGTTATGAATGCTCGAATGACTTTAAACGGCCCTTCGGTTTGTTCTTTGCATGCACAGTAAAACAGTAAATGGTGATAAAAATGTTGAGGCGGTTTCCTGGACAGGGCTTATCCTAGTCCTACACTAAACTGCATGTTTGAGCTGCCTTAAAGAGATAGGTCACCTAAAAAACTAAACCTGTATAAATGTCTTTGTTCTGATGAACACAAAGGCAGATATTTTGAGAATTGTTTGCATCCAAACTGATGAACTGAGAAGCCCCACTGACTTTCAGGGTATTCTTTATCCTATAAAGAAAGTCAATGAGGCTTCTCATCGGTTTGGTTACAAACATTTCTCAAAATATTTTCATTTGTGTTCTTCAGAACAAATAATTGTGTACAGGTTTCTAACAACATGAGAGTGAGTAAATGATAACAGGATTTTTCTTTTTGGGTGAACCGATTTGTAACAACACTCGATTTGTACACTCTTAGAACGAATGTGTTAAAAACAGCACATTTGTGTTGATTCTGGGACAACACACTAAATGCCTTCTCACTAAATTCACCCATCTCTGTGTTATTGTTACTTCTAACACAACTTGTGTTAGATTTTAACACAAAATCAACACAAAATGACACATAATGTGTTAAAATGACACCTTATGTGTTAAAAGCTTAATGCACAAAGATGTGTAAAAAATGAACACATCCTTCCTAAGAGTGTATGCCTTTAATTTAAACAACATCTTGCACCGATGTATCTTATATCAAGTTCCACTGTTTTGTCTCAAGATGCACACCAGTAATGTAAAAACTACTTAAATGCCCTAATTTAACTAAGGCCTAGTCCTGGATTAATCTAAGGCTATGTCCACACGAAGCCAGTGCATTCCCTATCCGATATTTTTTATCCCTTGCTCTAAAAAAATAATCCGTAAACACGAAACCACTGAAACCGACTGAAAGCGGTGTAGTATATATGCCGGACCAGTATGGGGCGCTGTAATTCTGCCACAGATATACACTATACACGGAGAAGAAGACTTTGAGCATGCGCATAACCAACGTATGGTGTTGTCCATTATCGCTTGTCGCTCACCACAATTGCATAGAAGCAATAGATTTTGCTGTAATAAAGCTAGTAGGCTTTAGTAGCTTCTGTAGCACGAACACAATCACGTAGTCCGCCGTTATTGTTGTTGCTGTTACGTGTGACGCTTCCGACACGTGATGTGATGACGTTTTCGCATCACAAAATATACGGATTGGATGTACAGACGAAACCGCAAAGGTGTCGTTTTCAGATTTATCCACTTTAGGACCCGGTTTCAAAAAATAGCGGATTCAGTCTCCCAAAACGCCGGATCCGTGTGGATGAAACGCCAATACGATAACAAATTTATACGTATGCAGTGATGCGCGTCTCCGTGTGGACAGCCCCTAAAACTGTCCGGGAAACTGCCCTTTTATGTGTTTGGCCCAGTAAACATTGCAAACATGAAGGCCGGGTTTCACAGACTAGGCTTAAGTCTAGTCCCAGACTAAAATGCATGTTTTAGCTGTCTTAACTGAAAATAACTGGGACTTATATATATATATATATATATATATATATATATATATATATATATATATATATATATATATATATATATATATATATATATATATATATATATATATATATGAAGTTTATTTAACTAAGTTCGGGAGGAGCATGGTCATGTGATCCAACCAATCAGTGCAAAGAGGTGCCTATAAGTGGCAGTCCCTCACCTCTGTCCCATGACAGATTTTTTGCAGCATCCCACCTCCACCCCATCACCTCACTCTCATCTAGATTCATTCATCACAGTCAAAGAGAGGGGAGTACTCTGGGTTCGGGCTAAAATTCCGAGCTCGGAGCCCTCTCCTCGGACAGCACGCCAAATATGCTTTATCTCATTCCCTATCGATTACATGTTAATGCGAACTCGTGAAATATATCTTAAAATATATCAGTGCCATAGTTTTGTCTCAAGTTGCACACTAGTATTTTTTTTAAAGGAAAACACCACCTTTTGCGTTGTGAATGTGTTAGTATTTAGCCTAGCCCCATTCATTCCTTAGGATCCAAACAGGGATAAAACTAGAAGCCAACAAACACTTCCATGTTTTCCCTATTTAAAGACTGTTACATGAGTAGTTACACGAGTTAAGGGCGATTTATAGTCGTGCGTAGCTCTGCGTAGCCTGACGCGCACCTCGCAAAATTTTTTACAGCGCGTCAGTTCTACGCGGACCGCAAGCGCTGTGATTGGTCAACCAGAACCCCTCCCGTCAGGTAAAAAAACCTGCGTCATAGGGATTTCCGTTTGCGACGGTGAAAACAAAGAATGGCCAAGTTGAGGAGTGATTTAACTCAAACTGCAACAAAAGTCACTGTTTATTTACATCCATCATTGCTGGTCTTCTCAAATTATACAAAACAAGTTGCTGTTTCTTCTTCGTTTATGGCTTAACTTGCAAAGCTGCTTCTTCTTTGGCGTTCGCGCTGCTACTGTGGTTACACGCGTGGTTACTGCCTACCAGCAGCCTGCGCGCGTGTTTGCACGTCGAAGCGGACGACGACGCAAAAGTATAAATGAAAACCGACGCGGAACCTACGCCGTCGCGCCTACGCCGCAGGACCTACGCACCACTATAACGAGCCCTTAAGTATGGTTGCACAAAATAAAAGTGCCAATTTTTTTAAGCAGTTAAAAATGAGAACTATATGTATGGCGGAAGAGCACTTACGGTACATTCACACAGGGCGTAAGCGTTAACGCTTCCCATTCACTTTTGACTGAATTGTGGATCCGTTGGCGCAGAGTCTTCTTCTTCTTCTGCAATTTTATGGCGGTTGGCAAACCAGCTTATGGTGCACTACCGCCACCTACTAAACTGGAGTGTTGAGCACCGATATACAAGGAAATGTGGCGCAGAGTCAGTGCTTGCGACAGAAGTTGTACATTTCTCAACTTTTCAGCGGCAACACGTGCGTCAGCCAATCAGATAGCCTTATGCAAATAACCTAGGCAGAACCAGCCAATTACGTTTCTGGAAGACCGGAGCATGTGTTGCGGCCACTGTGATTGGCTTTTGGCGATGCTTCAGGCAAGCCTTCCGTAAAGCGTTAACACTTTCGCCCCGTGCGAATCGGTATCGGTGCAGTAATATCATCACTCCTGACTACTCCTCCTGTCGCTCAAACTTCTGTCAATATTACTGCGCCTGAGGTCTGGTTGCTTCTAACTACAAAGATTAAGTGCACGCATTGAAAAAATATATTTATGTATTAATTCGTCTAAGTTGAGGTAAGAACATAGTAAAATATTGGAAAACACCTACTTATAAATCCTAATTTAACTAAGTCATAATCCTGTCTTAATCTGAGCATTGTCTGTGAAACAGCGCCTAAAATTCATTATAAGAAACAACCCTTAAAAAAATATATTTTTTCATTTGCAATAGTTGTAAGAATGAGTTACACATCAAAATGTTGTGTTATCTTAAATAAAATCTCATTTTAATATATGTCCTTGATCCCAAATATACAATCACAATTTTACATAAGTCACAACTGGTTGAAGATTTGCAGCATATTCAAATATAGGGCTTAAAATTATGGCAGTACATGTTAAAGAATTAACCTGTGAACATCAATCATACTCATGGTTCTTTATACTTTCATTATAATGTCATTTACTTAATGGCCACATTATTGATCTGTACTATTTTTTTTGCTATAGCACAAGCACAAGAGCTGTTTAACGTTTAGCATTATTATAGTGCAATGTCGCTTAATATCACATTATTTTATCATTTTTAATTTACTTGACAATTAAAAATCTATATTGTGGCATTTACGTTTTAATGAATCCACAGTCCTGTAAAACTTTAGAAACAGCTGGTATTAGGTCTTTTGCGTATTCCAAGAGACGTTCATCTCTTATAAGCTTTGTGTCTGATGGGTAATCAATGTTTTTCGAGTGGTACATGCGTGCAATGTCATGGTTTACTCTGACTGTAGAGTGTCCGTTTACAGTCTTTAGCAGGCCATGTACAGTAGCCTCGAGAACCAGGCGAGGATTCACTATAACTTTGATGTTGTTAAACACATGGGGGTTAACAGGTATTCTGTCAACATATTTTAAAACATTTATTCCCTCTATCTTTTCCCAGATTTTCTGATCATATTTCATTTGAGCTTTAGCCGTGAACGGAAACACATTGTTCTCGAACTCAAAACCCACCTCTGTGCCGTGCATCTTCTCCAGCTCTTGCAACAGTTCAGTCCAGGTTTTTACATTCAAAGGCAAAATGAGTTCATCTAGGTCCTGTAAGGCCACATAGTGGCTTTGATACATATATCGATAGACACAGTCATTGAGTGCAGGCACTTGTCCGTGGTAATGCAATTCCCCTGGAGATTTATCTTTCTGCCATCCCATAGACACTTTGATGTAATCTTCAACGGTCCATGGGATGAGCTCAACAAAACCCATTTTCACGTAGTAGTCGAGAACCCTCTGCGTTTCTGAACTGCAGCTGGATATGTAGATCGCCACCCTTTGGACTCCAAGCAGTTTGAACATCTCCATAGCCTGGATTACATTCAACACTTTGCTGTAGTGGAACATTACAGAGATGCAAACTGTAAAGTTGAAAGGGAAAGATTTTGGAATTACTAGATTTTGGATTGGTTGGAAGGACGTTATACTCCCAGCTTGGTCACTGGATGTGATTGCCACATGTGTCGGTGAAGAACAGTCAGGACTGAATTTGCATGAAATATCAGCAGTGCCATAGTCAAAGTTATAGTGGTCGCTATGAATTGAACGCCAGGCTCTGGTTGAAGAAATGTTCCCCCCCTCACAACACATCATACAATGGTAAGGCACATCCTCATAACGATGGGCGATGGCAACAGACGTTATTTGCCTGGGTCCGTAACGATGATCCATGTAAGAGGCGATCACATATGTTCTATAACTGCCGACTTTGACCAAAGGGCCATTTTCCACTTCGATATTGCACACTTTTGAGGGGGGAGGACTTTTTGTAGCTGCTTCATGATTCTTTGGCTTTGGTCCAATTGGTTTGGGATATCTGTACTGTGTAGAGATTTCTTTTCGTATTTTGGGAAAAATAAATAAGATATACATGAGAATAACCAAACCCAAAATGAAAGTAGAGATCTTGGGTAAACAACTCCTCTTGATAGAAGAAGGATTTGATTCTGATGCATTGTCCAATAATTCATATTTCACCTCACATTTTCCTACAGCAACCAAAATAAATAAAGAATCAGAATGATAATAATGCAATAGAATTATGTGCATTTGTACCAAAACATTGCATGTTTAAATATAGTAATGCACCCATTGGTTTTTTAGCATTAAAATTGATCACTGTTTTGATCATGTTTTAAATAAGCAGTGTGCGCTTAATAAAATTAAAGAGTAAACATTACATGGGACGCAACGTGGGACAAAAGTAACAAAGTGATTTTCGCAGAGCCCTGACTGCATTTGCATTCCAAACCATTGCTGTTTCTCAATTCCAAGAACGCAAAGAACGGACTTGTGCTCTCGTGGAGATTGGTCTTGCAAGGCGAATTTGGAAGAACGAACTCAAAAAGTCGCGAGAACACAGAGCGCACTTGTGAGAATTGAGATGTTTGCGATCTTCCTGTTGGTCACGTGACCTCCCCAGATTTCAGCACGCAAGTCTGCACTGGATGCATCCTCGATATCAGGAACACCTCCGGGCACTCTCATGCGTCCCCTGCACTTGCGTTGTTGAGAATTGAACTTTCACAGTCAATGATGACGTTAGAGCGAGAACACAAGGACGCAAGATCGCCGAAGAACGCATATTGAGAAACAGCCCATGACAGCATCTTTAGCACGCAACCCTTGACAGAGCTGACAAATATCGTGTTAAATAGTCATCGTTTCTCGCGTATAGCTCCGGAAAACTGTTTCCGACCATTGTAAGTAAATGCCTAAAGCTGTATTTTTTTTTAATAAAAACACATTGGCTGTTTCTCAATGCGTTCCTCAGCGATCTTGCGTCTTTGTGTTCTTGCTCTACGTCATCATTAACTGTCGAAGTTCAATTCCAATTCTCAAGAACGCAAGTACAGAGGACACATGAAAATACCCGGATGTGTTCTTGATATCGAGGACGCATCGAGTGCAGACCTGTGCGCCGAAATCGCGTTACACCCCAGATGTCATTGCGTCAAAACAATGGCGGTGGTCAGGTGACGAACAGGAAGATCACACACATCTCAACTCTCACAAGTGCGTTCTATGTTCTCGCGACCTTCTGAGTTCATTTTTCCGAGGTCGCCTGGCAAGACCGATCTCCACGAGAACGCAAGTCTGTTCTTTGCGTTCTTGGAATTGAGAAACAGCCGTTGTGTTCCTTGTTTTATGTGTTACAGTACTGACCAATCTACAGGTTATTTAGTGCTCTAACACATCCTTAAAGTTTGCCTTCTTTTTCATAATAAAAGTAAATCAGGTTTAAATGTCAGAAGTTCCTGTCGGGACGAGAGTAAAGTTTGTTACGTTTGTCCCGCTGCTAACACTGCTGCATTATGTTCAGAATTTATATTATGCTCATTTACAACCCCAAATCAGAAAAAGTTGGGACACTGCAGAAATTGTGAGCAAAAAAGGAATGGAACAATCCACCAATCTCATAAACTTATATTTTATTTACTATAGAATACAAATAACATATCAAATTTTGAAATTGAGACATTTTGAAATGTCATGCCAAATATTGGCTCATTTTGGATTTCATGAGAGCTGCACATTCCAAAAAAAGTTGGGACAGGTAGCAACAAGAGGCCAGAAAATGCAAATGTACACATAAGGAACAGCTTAAGGACTAATTTGCAACTTATTAGGTCAATTGGCAACATGATTGGGTATAAAAAAGCCTGTCAGGGTGGCAGTGTCTCTCAAAAGTCAAGATGGGCAGAGAATCACCAATTCCCCCAATGCTGCGGCGAAAAATAGTTTTCTGAGTTTCTCAGAGAAAATTGCAAAGAGTTTGAAGTTATCATCATCTACAGTGCATAATATCATCCAAAGATTCAGAGAATCTGGAACAATCTCTGTGCGTAAGGGTCAAGGCTGGAAAACCATACTGGATGCCCGTGATCTTTGGGCCCTTAGATGGCACTGCATCATATACAGAAAACATTGTCGGTGAACACAATCCACCGTGCCATTCGCCATTGCCATCTAAAACTCCATAAGGTCAAACAAGAAGCCATATCTAAACATGATCCAGAAGCGCAGGCATTTTCTCTGGGCCAAGGCTCATTTAAAATGGACTTTGGCAAAGTGGAAAATGTTCTGTGGTCAGACGAATCAAATGTTCTTTTTGGAAAACTGTGACGCCATTTCATCCGGACTAAAGAGGACAAGGACATCCCAAGTTGTTATTAGCACTCATTTCAGAAGCCTGCATCTCTGATGGTTTGGGGTTGCATGAGTGCGTGTGGCATGGGCAGCTTACACATCTGGAAAGGCACCATCATTGCTGAAAGGTTTATCCAAGTTTTAAAGGCGGAGTCCATGATGTTTGAAAGCCAATGTTGATATTTGAAATCACCTAAACAAACACGCCCCTACCCCAATAGAATCTGGACCTTCTGTTGATAGACCCGTCCCACACATACACAACCCGGCATTTGATTTGATTTGAATGGCTATAAGTGTGTTTTGGTAGTCGGCCCGTCTCCTTTTCCAACGCGTTTTTCAAACATTGTGGACTCCGCCTTTAAAGCAACATATGCTCCAATTCAGACGTCGTCTCTCTCAGGGAAGATCTTGCATTTTTCAACATGACAATCACAGACCACATACTGCATCAATTACAACGTCAAGACTGCATAGAAGAGGATCTGAGTACTAAAATGGCCAGCCTCCAGTCCAGATCTGTCACCCACAGAAAACATTCGGCGCATCATAAAGAGGAAGATGTGACAGCGAAAACCTAAGACAGTTGAGCAACTAGAAGCCTGTTTTAGACAAAAATGGGACAACATTCCTATTCCTAAACATTGGTCCTTCTCCAGCGGTTCCTTATATGTACATTTAAATTTTCCGGCCTCTTATTGCTACCTGTCCCAACTTTTTTTGGGAATGTGTAGCTCTCATGAAATCCAAAATGAGCCAATATTTGGCATGACATTTCAAAATGTCTCACTTTCAACATTTGATATGCTATTTACATTCTATTGTGAATGAGATTAGTAAATTATTCCATTCCTTTTTTACTCACAATTTCTACTGTGTCCCAACTTTTTCTGATTTGGGGCTGTATTTTCATAGTGTTCAAAATGTTTTATTCTGAACAATTCAAGTTTATACTGTCGGGTTGCTTTTGAAACATTTGATGAAACTGAAATTTTAAAATAAAATGTAATTTAATTATTTTTTGCAAAGATGAACGACAAATTATGTTTGCAGTTACATATTAATAAGGTCATAGTCATGTCTGTATATTTAATAAAAACAAGCTTAACACAAAAATCTATCTTGTTGTGTTACTTTTGACCCACCTTCGTCCCAGCTAACAGGGTCAAAAGTAACAATTTGCTACTTCAAGTTCAAAGTGAAAGTATACTGAAGTTATTTTACATTTGTTTAACACTTGGTACTGATAGACCACACTTGTGAGTTATTGACCACAGCAAAAATATATCTGTCTAAAACATTAGCTTTAAAAATTATGTTTTTCTGAAACAATGGTACTTTCGCCCCTGCTCTCCTCTACTTTCCCAACACACAAAAAAACATTACAAACCATTAGGACATAAGTATATACTAGTATATATAGGCGAATTAGGAAGTAGATTTTCCAATGATGCCTTCTTTAGGTTAAGATACCAATATGGCTGCTGCTGGTGGCATCACCTCCCACTGTTAACGTTCTATAGATCAATGGCTTTCACAAAGTTAAATAGTAATCTATATATACCAACATTTTCATGCTATAGCTGATAGTATGCTGATAAGTCTATAAACTGGCAGATAAATATAATCTGCCGACACATCACACATTTGAATGTTTATGGGTTTATTTTGATAAACTGGCAGACCTTGTCTTTATGGCGTAATAAGCATTTGGGTCGAAACTGCCGATAAAACTGCTGTTCCATTAATCTAGACATTCATGGCATGAAAGTGTAATGCTAACATGAATTTTTGCATTATCTTAAGGTTTGTTTAAAACAGGGTTAAAATATCACTTCTACACTATTAGAAATAATGCTATAAGATAAACTTGTCCAGTCCAGTACAGACAGGTTCAGCAGCTATTTCTTTTTTCTTTTTAAACTGCCCATTAACTAATGTAGAGTGGTAATGCACATTGTTTAATAAGTTACAGACGCTGGATGTCGAAACTTTGTTAATTTACTTGCTGCCATATCAACACTGTGTAGCAAAATAAAATGCATCAAACTGTAAAAAGACCCAGCAAGGACATTTAACAGTTTTTAGATTCTAGTTGTGGGGGTAAAGTGGTAGTAATACTGTGTTGGGCTGTGTGTCTTTATCAGTTTCCATTGTTAGGCCGTATCAAGCCGTAACAGTCCGTAACGAAACATTGACAGCAGGCTTTGACTGCTGGAATAGGCTTGAAATGAAAGGCTCCTCAGTTTCTTTTAGCTTTTAAGCATTTTATCTGTTTCAAATATGAATTTAGGTTTACTGCATAATTTGCCATATTAGACTAACTAATGTGTATTTTATTACTGTCATTGCCATATTTAATTCCAATTATTATATAAAGTTTTTCCTTTCAACATGACAAATTACACAGGCTTACAAACATTTTGTTTTACTATCCAATAATTTTGCATTTTAAAAAGTAATTTTAATCCCCAGATACACCTTCACCCAGCCCATCTAAAATCAGCCATAATATACCTAAAGATGGCTTATATGGCAAAACACCCACAATAATGTTAGCAAACAAAATAAATAAATGCTTCTCAACCATGCTTAAACTATGGTTACCGTAGCAAATGCGTGGCTTTCCACTAGTAACCACGTTTTTACGGTTTTACTTTTAGTTGAGTTTAATTTTCCTAGTGATTTCACGCGCACACGCGCCTAGTTGTAACGGTCCCATCACTTCCTGTAAAGCAGCGCATTTTTAATACGAAACGTTTAATCGATTATAATGTTATTTGAGACCTTTCCTATCAGCATAACGTGTTTTTAAACCATGTAAGCGATTGACATTGGTATTTTATTCCTACGCGTGTTTTTAAAGCAATCGGCCAAATCAAACGAAAGCGAAAGTGGCTAATTCTGGGATATAGCGGTACTCTTAAAATGCATAAAACATGAGATAACAATGACATTGTGAAGCGTTTACCTTTTGAAAACATCCCGATCAAAGTGATGTGCGTACATGAAAAACACTGTCAGCTCATATCCCGTGAGACGGTTCATGTAGAGTTATAATGACTTGCTGAAATACATTATCCACAAATCCGACACGAGTTTACAAAGTGTTTCTGCACTGCCATCTTAAGTTTCCACTTTCTTCTTCTTCTTCTTTGATGACACCCGTCTTTGTATTTCTCTTTGGTCATGCAGGTGGACGTGCGCGTGGACTTTAGCTGACACTCCTTCAAACTGTCTTGTCGAAATTGAGAAATGATACAGTAATGTTTCAGATGTGTGATGCTGTTGAGTAACACGGGGTTACTCAACCCTCCAAAACTTTATCAAGCGTTTACTTCAGTGCAAAAGGGGATTCTTAAAGCACATAGCTTACGGGGTTTTGGACGTTTGACAAAAACAGCTCATATCTGCATTCTTCATTTATGATGCATTTGTATATAAAATACTAATACTAGTATGAGCATGTCTATAAAAATATTTGAACATTTATTTTTTTACCTTAACAAATGATTAAATCCTTAAGCATTTAGGCCCATAATAAAACAATAACCCATGTAAATGCATTAACACATCCAAAAGTGGCATGTCTGTTCTTATTTGAGCCAAGCAAAACATTTATTTGTAAAATAAGAGGATAAATAAAAATCGAAATACTAAGCTGGGTAGAATTGCTGTCATGCAGTACAAATCCCTTATAGTGGTACAAAGTTTAAAGTTGGGGCATGTAGCATTTATGTGCAGTAATGCACAGCTATGCTTGCACAATGTTACAGGTGCTATATGAAGATACCATCTTGTGTTAAATGCTCTCTCTCTCTCTCTCTCTCTCTCTCTCTCTCTGTTACATCTGTTAATCTAATAATAGTCTTCCCTTGTCTTGTAATATCAAATCCATTATCATGATTTTGTATTGTATCTTGCAAACATTGATAATTAAACATATTTAATTATTTATTTTTTCTAAGAAGCAGCTTGCAGTTTGCTTTCACACATCTTTTCGCAGATGCTTTTACTCATGTATGCGACTTGCAGATAAGGAAATATTGCCACATAATTTGCAATTCGCCTTGGTATGTTTGCAGTATCACACAAACAAGGTTCAAGCGTAAGCTATAGCGTGGAAGCTAGTAGTACAGTAGTAAGATCATTAATTTATTTGTTTGCTTCTCCATAAATCAATAAAGTGCTGTTATGGTTGAGTGCTTTTAGAGGAGAGGCAAGTTCAGGTGTTTCCTGTTTTAAGGGTCTCATGAGAGTGTAGTTTCGCTATGATGAGCAAGTCTTGAAATGTCATTTAAAAACTGTACAAGTGTCAACCTGTTACCTTTCTGAAGGCATACTTATATCAAAAATGATAGTAATTTGTATAGAAAATACTTTTTCGATTTCATGTGTTATAAAAAGTATGTAAAGTGTGCAAGACTCTCATTTTTAGTTTTGCCAAAATTATAAATGTAGGCCTACATATCTGACAGGACAATAAAAGCAGCACCTATTAAAGGGGACATTTCACAAGACTTTTTTAAGATGTAAAATAAATCTTTAGTGTCCCCAGAATACATACTGTATAGATATCATATAGATCATTTGAAGAGTTTGGTTCCAAAACGCGATAAACGCCATTTTTGAAAAAAATGAGTTACTGCCAAAATCAGTATTATATCAGGTCAGTAGTTAAAAGTAAATTCTTAATTTTACGCAAAATCCAATATCCGCCGTGTTATTCTGTCATCTTTTCTCCCTTTTTTCCCAAAATGCGACAAACGCCACTCCCCCTTTTTTACACAACGCAATAAATCCATTTCTGATATTACAGCCCACCAGTCACGCAATGTAAACAAACAATGGCGGACGCGCTGAGTACACGGAGTCCTGGTTTTCCTCATCTACTTTGTACTACGTGATCAACAAACAAAACAAAATAATACTTTAATTGCATCGCTAAACCTGTGATGGTTTTCTGTGATGGGAAAGAAACGTAAGCCATCAACATCTAATATTTTCCCTGAGAGGCACTCGGGAGACGGGTGCTTGTCCTCCCGACAGCAAGCTTCTCATGCTAACACATTGACCCCAGAGGATCTTACGAAAAACTTTCCATAATTTTACTCAAAGTCAACGAAAATTGAGCAGGACCAAAAACATTTTACAGCTGATCGCTGTGAAAGACGTTAAGCGACGACGTCAAGTAACCGCAATGACAGTGATCTTAATATGACAAAGTAAGTGTTTTGATTAATGCCATAAATGTTTATATTTTTAATTAGTGTGTACAACTAGTCAACTAAATGAATATAACATGGCAAAGATGAATGCACATTTATATAGGCTATTGATTCAATAGATTTATAGCATTTTGAATAAAAACTTGTCATGGATTTATTGCATTTTGTGGAAAAAATAATCCGTTTTTATAGTAAATCTTTGAAAATCAACTTATGGATTTGAATTTTTTATGTTTTTATAACCTAAAGATGCTATGTGAAAGTTTGTAACAGAAAATTGTTGTTTTCATCTTGTCACTTTCTTGGTATAGAAAACACGTTTTTACCAAAATTTGTCAAAATGGATTTATTGCGTTTTGGAACCAAACTCTTCATTTGTTGCATATTAAAATTGTCACTTTGTAGGTGCGAGCAAAAATGACCTATTTTTTCACATGATTGCAGAGAAAGGTTTACCCAAACTAAGTTACTGGGTTGATCTTTTTCACATTTTCTAGGTTGATAGAAACACTTGGGACCCAATTATAGCACTTAAACATGAAAAATCATGATATGTCCCCTTTAAGAAACATGCAAACAGTTAGAAATACAAAGTCTGCAAATATTTTAAAAAAATGGTATAAATGTGTTTTTGTGACTTGCTTTAAAAGCATTATCCTGATACAAACATATATTTTTATATAATATTGGTTTCCCGTTGTAAAGTAAATACTGTCCCATTTGCCTGTAACCCAGAAACTATGTAAACATCAATTTGACCATGAACATGGCCTTTAAAAACAACAAAACCAGTGGGAGGACTTTGCTTCTTCTTTCATTGATCCAATACACAAAACTGGTATCTGGTAGATCAGTTTATTTTAGGGTAAGTAATCGCTGTTTTGCTCAGAGATGTTATTTCACTTCCTGTATCGGATGGCTATCAAGGTCTTTAGACTGAAACGCCCTTCCACATGTTACTGTTTGCCATATCACTGTCAGAAAAAAAGGTTTAAAACTGTACCTTTTCTGTCACACTGTAAAAAAAATTCAGTAGAAATTGCAGCTGGGTTGCCAGTAACTTACTGTAGATTTAAATTTATGTTTTTTACTGGCAACATTTTGTTAAAAGTTAAATGAACATTAAACATTTACAAGTCTTTGTCTTTACAGAGTAAAACTAAAAAAACAGCATCAAGCAAAACATTCTGGGAAACAAAATCTGAAGCAAAAAACTAAAAAAGGTTCCCAGAATGCTTTGCATGAGGCTGTTATTGTATAGTTTTATTCTGTAAAGATAAAGACTTGTTAATATTTAAAATTCATTAACTTTGAACAAACTCTTGCCAGTAAATAACATAAATTTAAATCTACGGTAAATTACCGGCAACCCAGCTGCAATAACACTGTAATTTCTACTGAATTTTTTGACAGTGTGGGTGGTACCCCCAAAGGTTCATTGAAATGTTGTACATTTTGGGGTACAATATTATACCGTACGCACCTATTTTGTCTGGTTGCTCTCAAGAGAAGTCAACCAAAAAATGTGTTCAGGGAGAATTTTGCAGTTACACCCTTTGGTTATCTAGACTGCACAAAGTGTCACACAAACGCATGCGCCAGAAAAAATAACCTTAATACAAAACCACACCCTTCCTTCCTTCCTTTTCTTTGTAATTTTTGATGAGTGTAACAGAGGGGAGGGGTTATGTTTTCCTGTTACAACTTGAATTTTTGCCTTTGCTTGTATGTTTGGTATGATAACCTTTCATACATCCAGCTACAGTTTTAATATTTTTATTTTGTGTTGACATTAAACTGCTCAGAATTCATTTGAACCTAATTCCTGTGGGTATTTAACCTCATTAGACTTACGCTTGCTCACAAACACCACTTATTTAAAATTAGTACAATCACAATCCGACAAATGCTTTGGTAGTTGTAACCCATGCATTATTTTTCTACAGCACATGTGAAGATCTGCCGATCTATCACTTTCCGCTCTAGGCAGTCACCACCAGATGTATTTTCTCACAGACTTGTTGTAAGTATTATTAACATTAGCACTTCCTTCCCATCTCACATTAACTTGATGCATTGTTGGGTACTACAGAAATTTCTTGTCACACATTATCTGTGTTTTTAACTCATATATTTTTCTGCAGTTGGGGCATGTGGTTGTATGTGTGAAAAACAGAGCTTTCAGTCAGTGTGTTTATTGGTATGTTTTCAATTTTAAAATGATGCACAATGGAGAGAAAACAACCAAATGAGTTAGATGGGCCAAAGATTAATCAGTACCATATATTTGGAGTAGACCTGATTTATTATACTAATATATTATGTTTCTGTTATATAGGCCTATAGTAGTGGGTGATTTATTAACTTTATTCATGAATGCATTCACATCTAGCTCCATTTTTAATCATTCACACACTTTTAGTCGTTGATGTTACATTTTAACCGCATGACTGTGTGTCTATTGAAGTTCCTTATTTTCATATTTTTAGTTTCATTGAATGATTTCCACATTGGTATAACATTGAATTGTTCGTTTGCATGTTTAATAGTCCTGTGATAAGTCTACATTTCCCCTTTTCTGAAACTGGAAATATGCACAGATGAAAAAAGCACACAAGGGTTGGTAGACTGTTGGGTCATAACGAAAACAAAGACGTGTTCCTCGAGGGGGCGCAATTGTGCTATAAAAAATAGCTCATGCGTTTGCCTCATTCAAGTTGGGTCTTGTCTCTGCTATGTAACTGTTTTCACTGGCATGCGACTGTTGAGGTCATGAAAGCAATGTCATCATGCCTGGCCAATTAGAAAAGTCATCTGGATCACTGCCCCATACTGTTTATTTCTATTTGTTTCCTGTTCACTTTTAATGGTCTACGCATTACAGTCACTGAACATTTGTTTGGTTAAATCTCACAGGAAAGGTGATTTTCGCTTAAATCCATATTTTGGCACTTACTCTGTCACACCTACACATACTGCATCTTATTTTATTACGCCAACACAACATATGATGTGATAGGCTGCTGCTGCGCGCGTTATAGCATGCAAACATAAAAATCATAATGTTTAAATTGCCACTTGCAATTTTATATTTTTGCTCACAAATGCAGTCTGGAGCCCTTTTAATATGTCAAATATTGGAAGGGACAATTTGGCAATTTTTATTATTATTGAGGGGACATGTCCCCATCAATGTCTGTGGTTACGGCCCTGTTTAAGATCACTGAACTTGTGCTTTGGAAGCCTATTTCCGATTTAATATAGATACTTTTAAGCAAAAATAAGGCCTTTGTATGTATGTGGTTGTTTTCAAAGACAGCTAGGACACATTTTTTGCAGTCTTCATTGAAAATGCTGAAGAAAACAGCATAGACCAGCATAATTCCCAAAACACAACATAGGCTGGTCTTGCTGGTGTGCTGGCCCTACTGTAAAAACCAGCTTTAGCTGGTTTTAGCTGGTATTGCTGGTGTAGCAAGCTGGTCTAGCTGTGTTTTGGTCACTTTTTAAGCTGGTCTAGCTGTGTTTTGGTCACTTTTTAAGCTGGTCTAGCTGGACTTAGCTGGTCATGCTGGAAGACCAGCTGACCCACCAGCTTGACCAGCTTTGCCAGGCTGGGAGGAGCAGCTTAGACCAGTTACTGCCACCCTAAACCAGCTAAAACCAGCTATCAGCTTTTATGCTGGTCTTTGCTGGATTTTTCAGTAGGGGTTTTACCAGCAGAAGGAACACATGGCTAACTTGACCTTTGGTCTGTTTATATGACAAACAAATTGGCATAAATAAAAACATAACACCAGAAAATATTTAAATATTTAATTGTGAGAATATTTATTTATATTTCTTTATAATAATTTAAGTTTGCCCTATATGGTAAATCTATATGGTTTATTATTGCACTCGCTTAAATTACCTGCTATTGTATATTTCTTATTTTAAGTCGATGTAAAAAAATGTCTATAAATGAATAAATGTATATATATACATAGTTAATTGACCCTGGCATAAATACTACAAGATTGCCAAAGCATGCTGAATAAATGTTACATACAAGTATTATAAAATAATACATTTAAATCAACATTTAAGGTACGTATGTCTCCAATCAGACATAAAAAGCACTGAGAATGGGATACTTGGCTCTTTGAATGAAAGCAACATTTGTACTGTAGGAAAGAATTACTAGTCACAAACTTGCTGCCATGGAGAAATACTTTGGCTCTTTTTCAAACTTATACCGACATCATGTGGTTGAAAGGGAGAACTGCATCATTTTGTTGACTGGATAGGAGTATAGAGAAATCCATTTTTAATAAATAAAACATATGGCATTTTCTGTTAATCGATACATTATTCTTTATCCCATTATTCATATTTGTGTTAACATATACTTTCCCATGTCAGTGTGGATAATTGTTTATGGCCACAAGGTGCAAGTAGTTACAAACGAACTCTGTGAATTGTATTGAATAACTAAATTGCTCTTATCCGCATCTTCTTGACTATCACTGAATTCAAGAAAATATCCAATAACTCACAAAATAAACAAGAATCTGTTTAAAAGTTTGAATTCAATTTTATTTGAATGGATACTGGAGGGTATCACAGTCAATCTCCAGGAAACGTAAGCTTTATTTATTTAAATCATAAATCCTTTATAAGTTCACAGTTGCATCCCTGCCACTTGTATAGAAACACAGCATCTCACCAGCTCCAATCTAAGTGATTGGGCTATTCAGAAAATCCCCCGCTTTCCCGTCCACAAGTGTGTACCCAGCAGTGTCTGGTTAAGTTGCTCCAAAGACCTACTGCTCTGCAATACATTTGCAAATTACTCCTCCCTTCTGCCGTCCTATTAGCATACAGATGTTGTTAAGAAAAGGAGAGTGGCCTTACAAAGGAGCCCTGATGTGAGAAATGCCCCCGCATTTCATTTACTGCCCGGGCCTGTCTCAATAAAAGGCAGAGAGACCTTTGGCTATTGTCCATGACCGTATGGGACAGTGGGATGTTTCTTGGTCTTCCATGCACAAATGCTTGAACAATGAGCAAAGTAGCACACAAAGGCCTTCATCTGTTCACTTGTCTTTTGTGTGTGTGCGTTTTCAGCTTGAATAATTAAAATAGCCGTCAAGTATGCATTCTTCTTTCTTTCTAATAGGCAGATGGGGGGAGAGTCATTCAACCGTGTTTGTGTGTTTAAAATTATATGAGGGCCTCACATCCAACTGTTTACTACAAACACAACAGTTTGCAATGAAAACTTACAGGAATTCAGAAAAACAAAGGAAGCAAACAAATCATCTTCGAAAGTTTATTTTCAAACAATATATTATAATGAAAATGGGCATTGCCATACCAAGGAATGTAAACAGTTCATTTAAATTATATATAAACAAACATGAAACGAAAGCACAACACAATATACTGTTTTCCCACTTTGAAAAAACAAAATAAATAAGTTTTAAGTTAACAAAAGAGTGTCTTATGTCACAAGGCAAAACAGGCAGAGAAATAATACAATAGACCCATAATACAAAAGAACACCCAGTACAATTTTTCCAAGTGATGAACTGTGTTTAAGTTCTCGGTTGTACACAAATGCAGAAATGTACACATTGAAAATATCCTGTTTCGCCTCTTAAATAAAAACTAAGAGTGCACGAGACGAAGACCATGCTATTACAACTTCACTCTTTTCTGGTACATTGTCACTATTCACATTTGTTTGCATATAAATGTCATGTGGATATCTCGGAATATAAAGACGTTTACAGAATAGTGGAGTGTATCATACCTCCTGAGACTCCAACTTTTAGACTCTGTGCATCTGGTCTGAATTAAAGCTAGGGGTTAGCTCGTGCAAAGCAGATGAATGGGCTCAGACAAAAAAGCTTTATCTACATTGTTTCTTCTTCAAAATGCATATAAACCCAAACAAAGAAGGCAATCACTGCATATTATAAAAAAGCAATAAATAGGTTTTAGAACAAACTAGGTTAAACTACTTGATAATACTGTCGATTAAAAAAATGCCTTAACTAAAGGCTACATTTTGCTTACAGTATGTTCAGAGAGCGGGTTAGACTTTACACTATATGTATATACTCTAAGTTGCTCAGCTTTGGTTAGACTATATAATGTGGGTGCATTGGGAATTGCCCAGAACATCTGCGCTTCTTCTTACAGCCCTGTCACCTTAAGTAGAATGGGCAGAAAACAAGGTGAACTGTCCCAAACATGTAATAAATCTAAGGTGAAGTACCCACTGCAGCATGGAACTGGTATACAACAGTATACATTGACAACAAATTCATATAAAAAAAGAATAGGTCTAAAACTTTACAAAATCAAAGCAGATAAACTGCTTTAGTAAGAATGCAATATGCACAGGTAATGTTAGTCTAATCGTCTGAGACAGACAGGCGGCTGAAGATGGGCAAACGCCTGCCCTCAATGTCGGGGGAGTCGCATCCACTGAGGCTGCTTGAGCTGCTGTAGCCCTCCTGGTCTGAGAGAGAGTCCGCGGATGCGCTGCGCTGGAGAGCCGTCAGGCCCTTGAGCGCGTACGCCAGGTTTTGCGCACAGCTGCTGGTAAACTTGGAGTCAGTGATGGCGCAGAAACGCGGTGCGTCATTGCTGCCCACATCCGCGAAGGGGTAGCTATGCTTCAAAGAACCGGGCTCGGGAAACAGAGGGGAGAGCAGGTCGGGACTACCGGTGGATGGTGGAGGAGACACAGAAGATGACCTGGAAAAGGCCAGCGCGTCTGGCACGGCGTGGAAACCGGTCAGGGCTTGCGATGAGAAGCCGCTAAAACTGACGCTCTGCCGAAGCAACTGAGGTCGCTCCCTGGCGCTCTTGTGTCCGTGCGCGTTCCCTTGCATCTCGTCCGCGTTGTGTATGAAATGACACCGTGCGCCGTAAGGGCAAAAGCCAATGGTGTGAAAAGTGCGACAGGGCTCGGTCTTGTACTTCGGGTGCCTGTTGAGGCCTCGCAACTCCTCCATCCCGTGCGCAAACTGACACTTGGCACCGTATTTGCACGTGCCGCTCTCCTCATAAGTGCGGCACAGCTCCGTCTTGTAGCGGGTGGACATGGGCGTCGTGGTGGCGCTGAGACTCTTTGGAGAGGACAGGGAACTGTTGCTGATGCTGAGGCCGGGCGGTGGAGCAAGGGGCGCGGTGGGCTCGCATGGCCCCAGACTGCTCACGTGTCCTTCGATCATACTAACAGACCTGTCGACTCTGAAGGGGATGTGATTGAGGGAGGAACGGGGCAGCTGTTGTTTCTGCTCGAGGTTCCAGTTGATGCCCTGGAGAGGCCACGGGCTGTTGTCGTTGAATTTGGAGTTGGGAAGAGTGACTGGACATAAGGAATGTCTGCGCTGGAATCCCACCGTGCGCTGCTGCTGTGCGCCATCTGTCAGATCAATACTGCGAAAACTCTGGGAAGAGGGAGAGAGAGAGAGGGAAATCTTAGTAAACTATGTAGTGTTTTATGCAGTTTTTAACGGGGTAGTGCTGTTGCACAGACCATGCAGCGCAAATGCAATGCGTTCGATTACTAGGGAACACGCGTAACGCGTGTATTGCTGTAAATAAAAGCTTCTGCTTAGCTTAAAAGTTAGGAAGACAACCCCTAACATACTTTGTGCGAACGCATTAGCAAAATAAAATTGAAAAGTTTACTTTTAAAAGTTACCTGCAATTTAAAGTTTAAAAAAGTCGACTTACCTTGCAAAATTCGTCGTCCAACTCAAGGAAGGGCGTGAGGAAATTAGATGGCATTGTCACGATGCCTTGTTGTGATTTTCTGCAGTTAAGAAATGTGTTGAACTGCTCGTAACTGTTGATTCTACTGCTAATACCACCGCGCTGTTGGATTCTCAGTTATATCCTGAAACTCTTAACCCCGCCCACTGCCTCAAGAGGCGTGTTTTAGTTTGCTGGCCTCGTGTACTATTCTTCAGAATATAAATATTAAAAAGTGAAATGGTAGTACCTACATTTTCGAGCAAGTTTCTTTAAGAAATGTTTACTTCACTACATTCTAAAGCATATCATACTTTTTTATTCCACTACTTGTAATTAAATTTCATTTAATACCTAATTACATTAAAAATCCAGTGCTTTTTTACTTTTTCTGAAGTAAACATAAATAGAAGTTTTATCTAGGCCTAAGTAAAAGTAAAAAAGTACTAAACTTGTAATGTTTTTGAGTATTAAATGTTAAACAGAAACTCTAAAAAGAATGACATCATGCTTTGGTATGTAGTGAAGTTTTCTTGTCCAAAGAAAAACACTGATAGTACACATACTTGAAAAAATGTACTTAAAGGGATAGTTCACCCAAAAATGAAAATTCTCTTATTATTTACCCAGCCTCATGTTGTTCTAAATCTGTTTCAGTTTGTTTATTTTGTTAAACACAAAAGAAGATATTTTTACAAATAATGGTAAGCACACAGTAGACTGACCCCATTGACTTCCTTCCATAGTAGAAATAACAAATACTATGGAAGGCAATAGGTACAGTCTACTGTGTGCCTGCCATTACTTAAAACCTCTCAGGGACCTTACAGATATGCATGATATGATTTTGTATCATCTTAGGCTTTTATTTTGAAAGACATAAAAATATGAATCTTACTGTGTGGTACACCAAAATTATTTTTTATTAAAATCTGCGTAATTCATCTTTGCAAAAATATGCATCATTTTTTTTTCAAATCAACATATATTTTTGTGTTACTTAACCTTAACAAATTAAGTTAAATAATTTCAATTTATCACAAGCCAAAACTTAAAATAGTAGGTTGAAATGACTTGCAAAACCAAGGTGTTTTAACTTCATGCTGCATGTTTTTTTTTACAGTGCGAATGACTCATTGGTTGTATTTCCTGTTTAATCATCGCATGGCATTTTGTAACAACCATCATACGTGCACTAAATCAGGTGGACAATCTTGGCCTTATATTACTCTCAATAGATGGGAATTCCCAGACAAGGTTAGAATAATGAAAATGAAGCAGTGTCATAATTCATTAAAGGGATTCAAGGCTGTTTGGCTGCATTAAACCGATTGATCGTCTGTACATAATAGTCTATTATCATCTATTCTGAGTCAATGATTTTCCAGCGGGAAGGTTTATTATTAGAATTACAGAATAGTTAGATGATAGCTATATTGCACACGTAAGATTGTCTTGTTTACTTTGTATGGGCTGTTTGACTGTAAAATCATTTTTACCTTGGCGTCAGAAGATCTAAATTAATGTATGCCACCAACATGCATCAAAAACACAGTTCGATGCTAAAACAATTAAACAAAACTATACTTTGTCTGATTTAAATACTACCTTGTGTCTGTTATTTTTCATTTCTAAACCCCGAAACATAGTTTGTTTTTTAAGTGTAAGTCTTGCAAAACAGCTTATTTGACTCTGTACATAGACGTCCAACGCATGCTTATTGCGACATAATGCAATGCATCTCCTTAGCTTCAAACTACATAGACGCATACGCATCCATACACATACAATGTATGCAGGGTATCAAAAATCGAGCTTTTCTGATAACAAAAATTGCGTTACGTGCCATGTATGCGGACCTTTGCGTAAAGGTAAAAAATGGACTATACTTCGGCCTTACGAGTCAATGAAACTCATTTCTTCCTCTTTGCTTTGTTTACTGTGGATTAGAAAAAAGCACAACCAGTTTTCACCACATCAGCCCCTGTGAAAGAGACACTTTAAATATTAGCTATGGTGAAAAGACACTACTGTCCCTTTAACACACAATGAAGTCTTATCACAGACTGAAGCGTCAACACCTCATACAATTCTGCTATGATAGCGCTGCGTAAACAGAGCGCTATCCCTGAAAGCACTTGGTCTTTGTGGCTGATAAAGCCTGGGGAAGTTAAATTTGGGCAGGGAGATGCACAACTGAAACCGTGGGTTTATTTGTGCAAGTAAGCAAGATTAACACCCATCTGAATGCTTCAGGACTTAGAAAGCCTATTGTCTTTGTGAGAAGGTGAGAAAGCAAAGCGAGTGTTTGTGAGGACTGTTTTAAAGATCTAACGCCGCACATACTCTTATGTCTATCCAAACTCAAACTCTCCGTATTTGCCCTGATTTAATTGCAGGTATTGTGCCCCGCAGCTCTGAATGGCCTCTTTTGAAACAACATGTCAGAAGGCAAAAAAAGGGAAGATGGAGGAGATTGCACAATGATAGGCTGCTCGGTAGAAAAGCAAAGACACAAGGACGTCCAAGCTTAGAAAAGAACAATTAAGTGACATAAAGGCCTCCTGGAGGGTGAGCGGTGATGCTGGATCGGTCAGCATGGAGCTTATGCAGATGCAGACTGGCCATTCAACCTCTGGACGAAATAAAAGCGAACAGATTGCGTGTGTATATATGCAAACACAGTTTCTGTTACTATTGGTTTTCTTTCATTTTAACGATATGCTGTCATTTGCATCAGTAAAGAGAAAATTACAATTTTAAATGGATATACAGCTACATAAAACACATAAAATGTTATGCAATATATTTCATGACCTGTTTAGGCCTAATAACAGTGAGACTGTTGAACCTCCGCCAGACACAAAGTCAAAATCAACGTTTTACTTCAGACAGGAAGGATTTTGAAAGTTGCCTGGCTACTTATATAACCTAGAAAAACAAGCGAGTTATCACCACCCACCCAACCACCCACCCTCCAGCCAGCCGTTGAGGAGGTTCAACTGTAGCTGTGAGGTTTTGACCTGTTCTCTGTTGGCTCTCATCACAAGCTGGTTTAACGGACTGTTTGATATGGAATGAATGTTCCCTGAGCCCCATTAACGCTAAATGATTCTGAGAACAAGTGTACAAAGCCACTGTGATAATTGTCTTTGGATGAGAAACGATAATGGGCACTTAGAAATGTGGCTTTGGAATAACATGTAGGAATTTAGTGATGTAAACATATCAACGTCCATTGAACCCCCCAAAAACCATTAGATGACTATTTAGCAGTTCGGTGACATTCAGCTGTATTGAATGCTAAAGAAACAAATGCTCCTGTTTAAATGCAGAAGGTTGTAAGTCTTTGAACTTTAAAATGTTTGCAAAATGTGGTTCACAAATATCTCAGTAGTATCTGAATGGTTTCGCAATGCAAATTTTTCCTATGTTTGATCTAACCACTCACACATTAGAAAAATAATATTTTGCATTTACACTTAAAAATTGATATCAAATCAGCATAAAAGGCTATGTTATGTAACTTTAACCTAACAAATTAAAGGACAAGTTCGGTATTTTACACTTAAAGCCCTCTTTTCAGATTGTTTATGATGAAATAGAACAGTTTTGACTGAAATTTGGACCTATGATGCTGGCCCGAGAATTTTCTGTTGTATCACCCACTACCTCTACAACGGCTGCACAGGTGCACCGGAACAATCCCTCCCAAAATGCACCAAACCTCTATCCACAAAGACGTGAAACTCACCGAGTGGTCAGGGGTGGTCACCGACACGCCCACACAAAAATCGCCGCAAAAGATACTTTCCAACAGGTGTTTTATCATTCGTTGTAAACTTGTGGATCTATTTTTACAAACGCCTCACAGCCGTACATTCTTCCGTTGAGAGTTTGAATAATAGACACTCCAGTCCAGTTGGTGGCGATAATCCAGCTTTGCCAATTGCAAGAATACAAACAATGTTCCCGGCGGAGAGTAATACCGTACCTCACAGCACATCTAATACAAGTCAATGGAGTTGGACAAAAACTACAATAAAACCTGTTGTAAAGCATCTTCTGCAGCGATTTTTGTGTGAGCATATCAGTAAACACCCCTGACCACTCTGTGAGTTTCACGTCTTCGTAAACGAAAGTTTAATGCATTTTAGGAAGGATTGTTCCTGTGAACCTATGCAGCCATTGTAGAAGTGGGAGGTGATAGAACAAACACCCGAAAATTCTCGGGCCAGCATCATATGTCCAAATTTCAGTCAAAACCGTTCTATTTCATCATTAACAATGTGAAAACAGGGCTTTAAGTGTAAAATACCGAACTTTTCCTTTAAGTTAAAAAATTTCAACTTGTTTTTCTAAGTTATGTTAACTTATCGCAAGTCAAAACTTAAAAAAATAGGTCTTGCATAATTATAGCGATACTCCAGCCAAATATCAAAATGACCCCACGATTTACTCACCCTCAAGCAATCCGAGATACACATGTCCATCATCTTCAAGGTGAATACATTTGGGACCAGATTTACTAAACGGGGCAAATTAGAGTGCAAGCGTAATTTCAAAAATTTGCCGATGGGAGTGACTGCGGGTTCTTTACTAAAAAAAGTGCAAATTAAATAACACAGGCTGATTTCCATAATGACCAATGCAATCTACTAAAAACAGCGCAAATTAATGCAGAGTCGCAAATAAGCAGAGCTGATGATTTAACGTGTGATGTGCTTGAGTTTAGCACAACGGACATCACAGCTAACGAAGCCATTGGACACTAAAAAGTAAAGGTTTACAAGAAGTTTTGAAACAGCTGGTATTGTGTGACGACTACAAGTGACTCCTATTTTATTTACTTCAGCAAATAATAAATAACATGGCTTGGCAAACAATATTTTTGAATAATATGTTCCTCCAAATAAACTGTTACATGTAAAAACAATCCTCTGCATTCACTGTAAAAAAAATTCTGTAGAAATTACATTATTACTGGGTATTACTGGCAAATATTTGTTCAAAGTTAAATGAACATATAACATTTTCAGTCTTTATCTTCTACAGTAAGTTACTGGCAACCAGCTGCATAATTACAGCAATTTTTTTACAGTGTTGTATCACGCATTCTCTGCTCTATGTGATGCCTCTTTTTTTTGCAATAATTTCAGCCATTTCAAGCGGAATGTAATTTAAGACATGTCTGGTGCTAAATAATCGTGCAAATACCAGTCATAACACAAGCGCAAACATTGTGTTGCATAATTCATTAAAATAATCTCTTGAGTCCAAGATGGCGTCATTACCGGAAGCTATAGTTTATAAAGTTTAAAATATGGATACTTTTCTTACAAAATTGCTTTGATTACCCGCAGAAGACATTAACCTCTTAAAGCCATGTGGATTACCTCTGCGAAGGATGAATGCACTTTTTTTGGGTTTAACCTCCTAAGACCTGGATGTCCACATATGTGGACATCAAATTTTTTTGATATCTACTTTTTCTGTGTAACTGGAACCTATTGTTTACAAACATGGACAAATACACTGCTTCATGTTCTTAGAAAAATATTTTGTTATTATATTTATTGTTTCTTCCAAACCCCAAAATAGCTGGTAGAAATCTGAAAAAAAACAAAGCTCGGGTCTTAGGAGGTTACAGTCAGACGTTGTTCCCTGATTCCTGTTTTCTACCATTATAAAGCTTAGAAAAACAAGGACATTTACTGAAATAACTCCAAATGGGCTTGTCTGAAAGATTATGGACATATGTATCTCGGATTACTTGAGGGGGAGTAAATCATGGGGTAAATTTGATATTTGGCTGGAGTATCGCTTTAAGTTGTTTAAACTTCATCCTGCATTTTTTACAGTGTACATATTGCATTTATATAACAAGCAAAATCATATTTGACTAAGACTTTTAAGAGTTACATTTATTGTTCTTACACCACTGACAAATACCTTTGCATGTTTTAAGCATAAACATCAAAAAATTATTACATTAGATTTAGATTTACACTTAAAACAAGGAAAATTTGCCAGTGGCATAAAACACAATACAAAGTGTATTCTCAGGAAAGGAGCTCCTAATATTTTATGCAGCTTTGCTTCACAAGTAATGTTTTATTGTTAGATGACCTATTTTTACGTGTTTAAGTAGTTTTTCAGTGCGTAAGAAAGTTTACATTACGTAACAGTCTTCCACTAATCTCTTTTGCTAAAAAGAGAAATGATTCACAATCATTTCTTCCTGTCAATCAGCACGTGTTCCCATACCAGCCGAGTTTTGGTCGGCCCTCTGTCTTGGAAGCGCCACCTCCGCAAACTATCAGCTCAGCTTTACTACCCCTCTGACTTCACCCCCTCTGGAACATGGACCGACCTGCTTTGTGTTTTCTCCACAAGGGCCCTTTTGTTGCAGGGCTCCATATGCCAGACAAGGAACTCAAAGACTCGTACCCCCAGCTCTGGCCGTAAACACGTCTGGTCTGGAGGGTGGGGGGAGGTTATGGAGGGAGGGGACGGGGTTTTTTTGTGGAGGCACAGGCCAGAGTTTTAGTGGTGTGAATGGGGTGTGGGACAGAGTTGTAAGCCCAAACGTTGCTAAATCAATACGAGAAGCAAAGGGTCTATAGAAGCCATACCACCTATGTCCTGGGCACAGTCCACGGAGAAGTTCCCACACATACAAACACATACTGACCTCTGAGCCATATAACACCCCTTTGGGTTTAAAAGAAATGCAGTTTTACAACTTACTGCACATGTGTGCAGAATCAAATACAATCGAAGTACCCGATCCAATTGTATGATTTTAAAAGTTGACCTTTTGATTTTGTTCTTGCTAACGTTCCCTTTCTAAAGCATTCTGAGTAAAGTTTGACATGACTAGGAAAACTATTGCAAATTAATGTCCATAAGCGTAAACAGGCGTAAAATAAATATAAAGTGTGATTGCGTAATTCATACACCCAAAACTGGAAAACACTCTTCTTAAATAAATAAATATTCATTGCATTTGCAGAAAACTTTTGAACATTCCTCAAAAACACTCAATATTCATCACATAAACGCTAAAAATGTTTTCCTGGTATTTCCATTATAAGGTCACTGTAATCCAGCAAAATAAAGGCCTTTAAAAGGCATCTCAGGCCATCTGGGGTTTGACAAGATCCACACATATGTAAATGTGCACATGTAGTTGGAAGCACTGATGGCTCTCCTTAACACACATTTCCTGAGCTTCCTTCTACCTGACCATTCACACCCTCTTTATTTCCATTAGCGCATTTCCATGTGTAAAGTCACTTGAAGAGCTGTGAATGGTTTTGCGTTTACATAGACGGCGCTCATTGTTTCGATGCTGTTTTGGGACAGTAGATGGGTGGGGAATTCGCATGCTTGTCATGTCCTTGCTAACTTTTCTAAGCTGTGTCTTTTAACAGCGACGGTGAGGGATTTGGACTAATGTTGCTTTTAGAAACGAACAGTAGCAGAATTTGCAGGAGCTATATTGTTGTTGGGCCATCCAGTATGGTTGTTTCAAAAATCTAGTATTTTAAGTAAAGGTTTAGGGTTCAATGCACAAATTTGCATTTTATTATGAGAACTACTAAAGGCTGAAGTATAGTCCACTATTTTACAATAGAATGTAGTATGTAGCCCAGAAGATGCAGTGCATTTTGTCGCAATGCGCATGCGTCCAACATCTTCGACTGTGCGCATATGTTCGTGTACATGTAAAAATGTACTATACCTTGTGCTTAACTAAAAAGGATTGATTTTCAGTCAAATATTGTATATTTATCTGTTTTTTGTAGTTGTATAAACAACTATTTAAATACACTGAACCATGGGCAAGCATGGTTTTCCCGTAGATCTATTGGTAGAGCATTGTGTTAGCATTGCAAAGGTTGTGGGTTCAATCCCAGGAAACACACATACTAATGCACTGCAAGTCGCTTTGGAAAAAAACATCTGGGACCGCATTTATATAAATCGTGCGTACGCACAGATTTGATCGTTAAGTGTGTGTACGCAAAAATCCGCGGCAAAGTCCATATCTTTGACATGGAAAATTGCTTAGCGCCACGACAGACGTACACACTTTTGCTTGTCCGATTGCTGCAGGTTTTTGGAAATATAAGCCCTTCTTGCTGCTCGAAAATGGGTTCAGGGTTCCCACACCTTTGTCAACGTCAAATTCAAGGACCTTTCAAGGACTTTCCAGGTCCAATACCCTCAAATTCAAAGACTAAATGTGGGGACACCTTTTAAGTGAGAGCAAGGTTACATCGTGTTACCTTTTAAGATACATTGTTACAGTTCCCTTTCGAGGGAACTCGTGCTGCGTCACTGCGGTGACACTTTGGGGACGCCTCCAGGGGTAAGTGCGTCTGAATGTGTATATCAAATTCAATCAATGGTGAAGCTTTACCACAAAGACAGGTGACAGGCAGGAGCCAGGAAGTATATCGCTATCTGAAATATTGCCAAAGACGGCGTTACAGGGACGCAGGAAGTATGGCAAGGGAGACGCAGTGTCTCGTTCCCTTCTCGGGGAACAACAGTTAGATACATAACCCTAGATGTTTTCATGTGTCAAACACAACTACGCAAAAAAGCATTTTGGTATGAATCAACATTCGCATACAGAAGATATAAGCATTTAAAGCTAGGAGTTTATCACTGTGTAGTGTAGGTATATTATTCTACACTACACAGGGAATAATACAGATTTTTTCCAAGAAAACTTCTTGCATAAATAGAAAGCACTTTCAATGACCTGTGTCTATGTATGTATATTTTCAAAAACTTCCCAGGGCCTTGAATTTTTTTTCCCAGATTCACAAACTTTCAAGGATTTCAAGGACCCGTGGGAACTCTGTGGGTTTAAACATTGACAGGCGCTCTTTTATATGTCTATAACATTAATTAGGCATCGTTTAAAAGCGGAGTCCTGAAACTGCTCAGCTGTGCACATCGTTTGAGATCATTTGCGATTTATAAATTTCATATCTGAAAGAAAGGAATACGCACGTTTTCTGCACATATGTTCGGTTTATGAATCACACATACGCATTTTGATAAATGATCGTAAGATCAAATGTTGGATGGTTTCTACAAAGCATTTTATAAATGATGCCCCAGATATTTTTTTAATTATTTTGGCAAAAAGACATGAAACAAGATGGGATTTTAATGCAGTGGTTGCTATGGGAGATTGCTGCAGCTGGTCAGGATGGTCATGTTGACCAGTGAAAAGGTGGACTTAGTACGCTGGACAGGTTCCAAACAAAAGCTCCACCAAACCCCCATCCTTCCTCTGCTCTCAGAGCTTTATACTTTCTTCCTTTTGTTTTCAACTGGTTTTAACCTGCTGATCCTAAAAATCCCAGTACATTGAGTGAGTTGCTGGGAAGAATCCAGAAATCCCTCAGGATTTCCTTACAGGTTTTGTGTGCATCACACAATTTCAATCACCACTTGGAATTCCGTTACATGTCTTAAAGTAAAATTGAAAACCAAGTTAAAGTAAGTTTTTGCACACAAAATCACCCTACATGATGGAAAGAACATTTGTAAGTTCATATCAAAGATTAAAATCAATGTGAAAATGCTTTATTTTGATGCTTTAAATCTTATAATTAGATTATAAGACTTTATCCTGGATTTCACAGATGGGACACAAATAAAAAAAGAGAATAAAATCAAAAATGGTCGATACTTACTCCTCAGTTTAGACATGTGTCTTAGTTTAAATATATGAATGATACCATTAAATTATGTACTTAGATTGTATATAAGATTTACAGTATATGATCTCAAATTATTTAGAAAAGTTACTCTCTCCATTTATATGATGCATTGAATAGAAATGGAGCTGTTTAATATTTCAACAATGTCTCAAACTGTGCTTTGATTTTTTCAAGTTCCTAAAGCAATAGTCACACACTCTCAGAAGAAAAAAGTACATGAAGGTACAAAGGTTTTCAAAAAGTACACTTTTCTACCTCAAAGGATCATATCTATACAAAAATGGTACATATTAGGACCTTTTTAAAGGAAAACACCACCTTTTCCCAATATTTTACTATGTTCTTATCTCAACTTAGACAAATGAATACATACCTATCTTTTTTTCAATGCATGCACTTAATATTTGTACAGCACGTTGTGAATGTGTTAGCATTTAGTCTAGCCCCATCAATTCCTTAGGATCCAAATAGGGATGAATTTTAAAGCCACCAAACACTTCCATGTTTTCCCTATTTAAAGACTGTTACATGAGTAGTTACACGAGTAAGTATGATGGCACAAAATAAAACGTGACGATTCCTTTAAGTGGATAAAAATGAGAACTATATTGTATGGTGGAAGAGCACTTAGTTTGCAGCACTTTGACGTTAGGCGCAGTAATAATGAAGTTTGAGCAAGAGGGGGAGGAGTCAGGAGTGATGATGTTACTGCGCGCCATACAATATAGTTCTCATTTTTTATCCGCTTAAAAAATCGCCACGTTTTATTTTGTGCCATCATACTTATAAATAGGGAAAACATAGAAGTGTTTGGTGGCTTCCAAATTCATCCATGTTTGGATCCTAAGGAATGAATGGGGCTAGGCTAAATGCTAACACATTCACAACGCGCTGTACAAAGATGAAGTGCATGCATTGAAAAAAGATAGGTGTGTATTAATTTGTCTAAGTTGAGGTAAGAACATATTAAAATATTGAAAAACGGTGATGTTTTCCTTTAAAGGGTATACGCAGTGACAAAAAGGAAAAACTTTAAAGAATGCATAAAGAAAAATTTCCAAATAAGTTCTAAATTATCTGAGCTATGCCATCTACAATGTAACTCTTTGTTCTTTTTTTGTATATCAACAGTTACCTAATTTGTGTATGTTTGAAGGTCGATATAACTGTTAATAAAACGTAACTGAGAAATTAAACCTCCAGACCTAAGCAAGAGAAACATCTGAGCCATAACATTTCCCTCCGGATGTTGACGTTGGAAGACATGATTAGCCTATATGTGAGACATAAACAAGGCTGAAAGTTAAATCTCAAATACGGGATCTTGTTTTATGTCTGCGACCATCTGTTGCATAAGAAGTGCAGTGTAGTAAAGGTGTCATTTGCAGCACAGAGACACACACTCACTACATAGCAAATGACAGACCGGTGGCGGCTCTAGAGAGGTGTTTTGTTGTGCTGTTAGACACTCTTGACAGCTGGTACAGTGTTATTTTAAGGATAGAGGGGTGTGTGTATATGAGTGTGTATGTGTGTCTTGGCAAACAATCATCGCAATGCACTTCCACTTTGGCTCTGCACACCAGAGAAGACAGAATGGACATCAAATGGTCACATCCTGTTTCTAAAGGGAAGTGAAAAACCCAAATTGTCCAGAAGGTTGATATATATAAAGGAATGTAGTTGAGTTAGGAATATTGTTACAATGAACGTTCCAAAACACTCTTACTATGGGACATAATGACCAAATGAGTAATACATGTAGTGTCAATATGAATGAAGATAAGTCAGCTGAGTACATAAAGTTATTGTTCAGATCTTACTGTAGACTTCATGTAACTTGCCTTGAAGAACTGGTGATTACCTAAATATGGTCATGGAATATCACCTGTTGACAGATTTGATAAAGGCTGAAAAGAATGACTGGGATACACAAAGGCGAAAAATCTGATAAAGATAAGACTAAATTAGTTATTGTGTGACTGTGACGAAAGAATAAAGATAATGCATTTGTGTATTTTGTACAGAATAACAAAACAGAGATGATTGGAGAAAGTGTGGTGTGACTACAGAAGTCCTACTGATTAACTCAGACATTCTTATAGCTCAATCCTTCCGTTTTTAAACACCCCACCCCATCCTTCATGTTAAAACTACAATGCATATTGTGAACGGCATCTGTGCACATTCTGGTGGACCGCATGCATTCCACATCATTGTTCTGTTTTGTAAGCACTTTTTTTCCTTTCATCGCCCATTGAGACAGTTTTCTCATTAGAGCCTCATCTCATGTTCAGATTACCATAACCGCAAAACAAGATGTAAGCAAGCAAATACCATATTGATTCACAGGGCCATTTTAATTAAAGCGAAGAATGCAATGGGCCTGCCATGATTATTGTATAAAATCTTTAAAAGTCACGGAATGTACATAAATATTTATTCATTAAGCAGATGCTTTTATCTTAAGTGACACCCAATGTATAAAACATAAGCACTTAATCACAAGGACATACAAATATTTAAACATGTTAAAAGTTTTTACTAAATGTTTTTAGTAATGGGATTCTGCAACTCACTTGATAGAGTATTACGTACACACGTACTGATAATAAGTATTGCTTTAATGCACCAAGTCGCTTTTTATATGTTAAGGTGGGCTTTTTATATGTTAAGGTGCATGCTAAGTATAAGTAAAGATGCTAAGTATGTCAAGTAAAAGTGCATGCTAATTATAAGTAAAGGTGCATACTAAGTATGTAAAGTAAAGGTACATGCTAAGTATTGGCACTTTTCCATCGCATAGTACCCCACGGTTTGGTTTAGGTCAGGTCAGCTCACCTCATTTTGGCTTGGTTAGCGTTTCCATTGAGTTTAGTAAAACTTCGGAGTGGGAGGGATTATAGCTGTGACATCATACAAATGAGAGGGTTGTTGTACATTTCCATACATTTATTTATTTCTCAATGAAAATTGACCACCACAAATAGATGTTTGCACATTGTGTTTATGACAGTTTCTGTACAAACACCCGTGGCGTCAGTCGACCCGCCTCATTTTAGTTGCATTTAAGCATATATGCGAACGCGTGCATCGTGAATGTAGGGCCATATAATTTCCGCGATCACGGAATCGGGGACGGAATCGCGGAATTGGAAGATTATCACGGAATCTAGTATTAACGCGGAATTTCACGGAATTTTACATATTTTGAATAAAATTATGTTTTTGTGTGGGAGACGAACGTATGTCTGGGGGAAATGCTTTCGTCAGCGAAAAAATTAAGAAATTCGACGCTAAGCCTTTAGTTCCGAGCAGTTCTCACATGACTTTTATGTGACCGGAGAACTGTTATTTTGTTTTGTCAACACTCTGTTCACGGTGAGCGCAAAGATACATGCACTCTCTCATCCACGTCTGTCTCACTGCACTTCTCTCACGTGCACGCGCTCTCGCATCTGTCCGAAGTCTGAACACAAATCCTCATGTATTTGTTCAGTTTTATGCATTTCAAGCGAGCTGAGGCAAACTAACTATCCCTCGCATTTAAAATATAATCATCTGCATCATGGCGCCGCTCTCTGTCTCTCTTTCGCTCGCACGTGCAAAGAGCTGCGCTCTCATGCTGTCCTAAGTCATATCAGTAACCCTGTGTATGTTTGTAAAGTTATATGCATTTCAAGCGATTGTGTATAAAATATGGATCGCGTTCCGCTGGTGAAGGCACCACTCCTTTGACACCTTGTTGTAGCCTTCTGCAACAACACTACCCAGACAGCAGACGACTCTGGGCCAGATCCGCACCGTATCAGCGCCAGAGCTGTTGACTTCGGCACAGATCCGGAGCGGATCCGGCCCAGAGTCGTCTGTTGTCTGGCATTGAATTGAATTGAGGTGTGTGTGTGCGTGTGCGGGCGGGCGCGCGCGCATGTGTGTGCATGTGTATGTGCGTGTAAATGCATGTTTTACAGTCATTAAGTAATCGTGTTATCCAGTTTTTCCCCAAATCATTTACATTTTAATCATTAACATTAAAGGCACACTCTTTGTATGACTAAAATAACAGTAAAGGGTAAAAAAATAATTGCCAAAAATTAAAACGGATAAAACGGAATTTGCAAAAATTAAAACTGAGAAAACGGAATTTGGGAAAAAATAAAACGGAATTTTATAGGGCCCTATGAATGTGCCGCCACAAACTGCAAGTCTGGAGAAAAATTGGTATGGTGTCCCTGATTCTCCACCTGTGGATGTTTTTAATGCTAAAAGGAAGTTTGGGAACTTATAGCAGAGCACAGATGACAACAGGTTTACTCGAGACAGCGCAAGCTAGCATGAAGGTAAAGCTAATCTTTTACATTATAAAGATGACGTTAGTAGTGACGATTCTCTCAGACCAATCAGTGATCTACAGTGTTTTCACGTCACGTTTTGGTATCAGCTTGGAACCCCAACCGAGGTGGTACTAAAAAAGTATAGGGTACTACGTACTGCACCTAGTGGAAAAGCTCCCAAAAGTGAGCTGACTCAAACCATGTACTATGCAATAGAAAAGCGCCGTAAGTTATGTAAAAATGCAAGGTGAATGCTGAATATAAATAAAGGTGCATGCTAAGTATTTTAAAGCAACACTATGTAGTTTCCATGTAAAAATGACTCCCCCATGTGGTTGAAAAGCGCAACAGTGCCTGGTATCAGACACTCTTCTGCAGGCAGGGGGAGGGGCGGGCTGTGTTTCCTACCTTCCACCGCCACTTTCAGAGTGTGCTTGTAGCAGCTAGGAGGTTGCTCAGGTTGCAGCAACAGTACAATTTGTCCAGTTAAAAGTTGTTCTATAATAATTTTAGAGACATTATTTAAAGGTAAAAAAAACTACATGGTGTTGCTTTAAGAAAAGGTTTGTGCTGTATAAATAAAGATGGATGCTAAGTATAAGTTAAGGTGCATGCTAAGTATGTTAAGTAAAGGTGCATGCTAAGTGCTGTATGAGTACAGTACATGCTAAGTATAAGTTAAGGTGCATGCTAATTATGTTAAGTAAAGGTGAATGCTAAGTATAAATAAAGGTGCATGGCAAGTAAAAAAAAAGCCTCACAATTCAAGCATTTGTGTCTCTGTTTGCATGTTTGTTTAGAGCAGTGCTTCCCAATCCTGGTCCTTGAGGCCCCCCTGCCAGAAAGTTTTAGATGTCTCCTTATTTAAAACACCTGATTCAACTTATCAGCCTCTTTCCAAAATGGCAAACATGTCTCCCTAACAAGCCGATGAGTTAAATCATTGTGTTAAATAAGGGTTCATCTAAAACTTCCTGGGAGGGGGGCCTCGATGACCAGGATTGGGAAGCACTGCTTTAGAGTATATTAAAGCTGCACTTTTAGAGAAAAAAAACAGGTAAAACCTACTATTGTAACAAACAAATTGTATATTATGTGGCCGTGTTTGATCTCTTGCTCAAATAAAATTAATTTTCTGCCTGAGATTCAGTCTTTAATTTTGTTCATTTTTAGCTGTTATAATGCATAGCATTACCGCCTCAGTGTTTAATCACTTTACAACACACACAAAAAACTGCTCTCACTGGTTTCAGCTACAGTTCTCCTGCGGCGAGGTCTTTGGCTAATATCAACATTGGCGGTAAATATTGCATACCTTAAATAGCCTCCCAGAGACTTCTACGTGTAAGTAATGTATATACACCTGGGCCCTACGTCTACAAATCTACGCTATAAAAACAAACATCAGCAGTTCTGAGATTTCAGCTCTCCTCTGTAGAGGTGACCTCATGTTTGAAAATATATCCACTAATATGTATTTTCTTTTGATTCCCCGGGTGTAAAGTTCACTGCGTAGAACGTGTTTCTGGAGTCTGTAAGATCAATGCAAGGCTTGGATGTAAAAACTACAACTAGTGACTAGTCTAGACATTTTGCTGGTTGAAGCCAGACTCTAAATGAGTTGGACGAATATTAAAGTCCCTTACTATGAATTTATAACATGTAACATGTTGATCTCTCTCTCACACACACGCACACACGGACTGTGCTAACAAGGCCAAGTTCAACAAATGCACTCATAGGCCGAGCCTGTCCATCAAGGCCCAAGTCCAAATTCAACACAGCTTCATTCACCTTTAATATTATTGCTAACTACCTCAACCTATAGGAGCAGCTCATAAGTCAAACTCCCGACTCTGAGATCCACACAAACTCACAGAGTTTTGAAAGGACCAGGCACTTAAATTTAACAAGCTTCAGATACGGCTTCAGGAAGGCAGGCCTACTGGGCTGTAGCTAATGGATCAGTAGCGGCCCTGGGAAATGTTGGCTCTGAGTTTTGTTGCCACACGTGTCGACTGTCAGCAGGTCTTTTTAAGACTGCCAGAGGCCCCAGGAGATATTGCTGTGGAAGGCAGGGAAGGGTCTGGTTGGTTTCTGACGGTTTGTGTGCTGTTTTCAGGCAGACCAAACAGACGCACGCACACACACACACACACACACACACACACACACACACACACACACACACACACACACACACACACACACACACATAGAGAGCCTGGCAGACAAACAGGGCTCTTACAGATTAAATAAGCACCGCTGTTAGCTATTGCTTAGTTTTCAAGTTCTTGTTATTTGACAAGACAAAATATAGTTTACCTTTGGAGGCATGAACTATTTGTATATTTAAAATGTGCTTACTTAAGTCAAAAACCATTAAAGAGCATAATCAAAGCATTTTATGTTTTATTCATTTTACTTTCAAACAATAATGATGCAAAACAATATGCAAAAACTGCACACTTTCAGCCATGATAGTTTTTTTCAAATTTTACATTCAAAGTAATGCAATAAATACGTTAGCCATACTCGAATGTAAAAATCCTCGAAATACCATACATCAATTCATACTAGGTATGAATAATATTTACAGCCATGAACTGTTAGTAAAATCCTGCCAGACGATGTCAGTTGTTGGCACAGGGAGGTGCACTGTGGGTTACTGTTGCCCCTGGGTTGTAGATAAGCTCAGCCCTGTAGACACTGTCTTCCCCATACCCACTTCCACCCCGTGCAGATCCATAACCACCACGCAAGATGTTGCGGTTAGTTTTAGCTCGGTTATAACAGGGGAGCGCGTAAGAAGCTAACGACCCAAACCACTGACAGTTAGCTCGGTCATGACTTCTGAAGTAGAGGTTTTGTAACTGCTGCTGAGAGGGCAACGCATATCAAAGCCCCAGACGAATCGTGTTATGTAAGCCGTCAGGCAGATATCAACAGTTATACCACTGTGGTGAAAATAGGCATAAAAATAATTTATGTATTCCACTGATCTTTTCAAGCAGATTCACTGACACATAGATGAAAGCACACAAAGGAAAATGATTTAAATGTTTTAAAGAATATATCAATATGGAGTATTTTTTAATAAAAAAAAATAAAGTTGGAGACAGATACCCGTTTACACGAAGGAAAGACGCATATATTTCCCTGCGGTTTGGCCTGTCATTTACACGAAAACCGCGTTTTTATTACAGAAAACGATTATTTCTAAAACCTCCGGCCAAAGTGGATATTTCTGATTACCCTGGTTATGTGTTGCCGTGTCAACTGGGAGAAACGGGGTTTTAGGTTCTTAAACGTCACATTTTGCGCCAGAAAATGTTTAACATCATGAGAGCGCCCTTACAGTTTGTTTGGCTACTGATCAATCAGGTTTATCATGGCTGAATCCCAAACCGCCTACTTCCATACTATATAGTACGCAAAGTAGTGCTTTTTACATACTATATAGTATGGAAGTAGGCGGTTTGGGATTCAGCCCATGTTTGCTGTTATGAAAGGAACAGGAAGTCGCTCGTGTTCTTCGTTGGTGTTGATTCTGACGATTTTGATTGGCTTGCATGGCTGTATTCCCCTTCCTACACTGCCTCCCACAGCTTTGGCATAGTTATTATGCCGCTCGACGGCGTATTTATGCGGGTTGATGTAAATGGAAAGTTTTTTTGAAAACGATGTTGTGTGCACGATGTTATTATTGAAAACGGAGGCGGGAAAGTATTCGTTTCTCAAAATACCCGGCTATGTGTAAATGTAGCCAGAGTATGACATTTATTTGTGTTTCATTGATACAGGTGATAGAAAAGTGTAAAGTGTATTTATTAGCAAAATAAAGACATTTTATTTTAAATTATTTTATTCTTTGGTTCCTGTCACGTACAAATAATATTACAGTTGAATCTTAAAGGATTAGTCCAAAATCCAGACGATTTACTCACCACCATGTCATCCAAAATGTTGATGTCTTTCTTTGTTCAGTCAAGAAGAAATTATGTTTTTTGAGGAAAACATTCCAGGATTTTTCTCATTTTAATGGACTTTAATGGACCCCAACATGTAACTGTTTTAATGCAGTTTAAAATTGCAATTTCAGCGGAGTTTCAAAGGACTCTAAACGATCTGAAACTTAGCGAAACAATTGTAATTTTTGACAAGAAAAATACAAAATATGCACTTTTAAACCACAACTTCTCGTCTATCTTGACATCATGACGTCAAGAGGTCACGGAGGACGTATGCGAAACTACGCCCCAGTGTTTACAAGTGTGGAGAAAGAGGACCGTCCCGACATTGTTGTATGTCGAATGATACTAATTAATGTCTTTGTGTCAATTTATTGTTTAAAATGGTCCGCAAATGTGCGTTTCATATATGTAACGTGACCTTTCCATGGCATTACGCAATTACGTGAGCTCGCGCTGGCGCATCACAGGACCGGAGATAGACGAGAAGTTGTGGTTTAAAAGTGCATATTTTGTATTTTTCTTGTCAAAAATTACAATTGTTTCGCTAGAAAACTGCAATTTGAAACTGCCGTTGAAACTGCAATTTTAAACAACATTAAAACTGTTACGTGTTGGTGTCCATTAAAGTCCATTAAAATGAGAAAAATCCTGGAACGTTTTCCTCAAAAAACATAATTTCTTCTCGACTGAACAAAGAAAGACATCAACAGTTTGGATGACATGGTGGTGAGTAAATAATCTGGATTTTTTTAAAGAATATGTACTAATCTTTTAACAAATTTTTTTTTACTTTTGGCTTTTAAATAAAACAAATATTTTAATAAACACATTTTATTAATAAAATATTTTTTTACTTTTGTTTGTGAATCATTACTTTACCGCAGATGTACTTCAAAGTTGTAATACTAGTTTAGTGATTTAAAAAAAAAAACATGTACTAAACATTGTTTACAGAAATTATAAAAAAATAAATATATTTAATTGACGTTTAACTTATGACTGTGTTGGCCAGCAGTGCTGTGTTTCAGATACAATTTTTAACAATTGCAAAATTCTGCCATTGTTACTCTAACCAGGCAAAGCAACTTCAATGGTTTTATACACTGAAAAAAAGGATTCATTGAATTTAATCAATTTTTTATGGTAAGTGGTTGCAATCAATTTAATTATGCTACATTTAAACAAAAGTTTTATATTTTATTTTACTTTACTCATCTTTTTTGTTTAAATGTAGCTTAAATACATGGATTGCAACCACTTACCTTAAAAAATTGATTAAATTCAATGAATCATATTTTTCAGTGTATATTCACCAGTCTGAGCATATAAATTAATCTAAATCCATAATCTGTATCTAAACCACTTTTGATGTCTCTTAGGATATTGTACTGCTTAGTACCACCTTCAATGACCAATGCATTTTTATGAATGTTAAGGAATATTAGTTTGTGAATTTCAAGCTATTAACCACTAAGTTTAACTTCACCATTAATGTTAAGTTTAGTACACACTACTGCTTTCATTTCCTAAATGCCCCTAAAATGTTGCAATTCCCAATAGTGGAGTGATCGTTTAAGAGCTTTGTTCTGTTTTGTTTAATGTATTGCATAATTTAAGAAGTATGAGATAAAACCATGTAAACACTGTAAAGTGTGTTGCAATACTTGAGCGTTTCCTCCCTATATAACAGCTAAGTTCCACTTGATTAAAAAATAACCAAAAACAAACATTCAACTGTTCAGTTGCACAAGGAAAGAACAGCAGCCAGATGCAAAAATACCAAACTCTTAAACTCTACAGTTTGAGATCTTAAATTTTTCATGGCCATTTCTTTCTGCATCAGTACTTGCTGTTCTGAAGAAGAAGAACGGAGAGAAGGACATCGCCACAAGAAAGATCCCATTCACACACTCGTTTCAATGAAGTTAATTATCTGTTGCCTAATTGCCCCAAGGGCCCTTCGGACATTACCATGTGTCCTGGGAAAAAGGGGGCTTCACATAAATCTTTTAAAACAACCACCCCCAAAACAAGTTTGCCTCTCTGCCATCGAACGCGCTGAATGCTGAAAAGCGGCATTTAGACGAGGTCCCTTTGGGAGTCGCGCACAATGATGCCTTTTGGTGGTGGGAGAGGATACAGCTCCCGAGTCAAAGTGCAGTGTTTGTGGTAATCAGTACACCCCCGTCCCCCAACGATTTAGCCTTTTTCAGCTCAAAACCTTCTGCCATGACTAAGCATCAGCACTAATACACCTGGGCAAGGAGAAAAGGGGTACATGAAAACAGAGGAAGGCCGGGGGGAGACACTGAACGCTTGTTTGTTGAGAAACGGTTCAGGTGTCTCGGCCACGGGGCACCTGTAGGATTCAAGTTTTTCTTGCTAACTGTCCTGATGTTGCTTTAGCCTCTTCTGTTACAAATCTCCTTCCCCCGCTGGAGGATTCTAAGATCACATCTGCAACCTCTGTGTTCTCAGTGCAGAGGAAAAATTTGGATGTAATGGATTCACTTTCGTGCAACGGTGCAGGTCCTTAATTTTTGTAAGAGGAGCTAAAAGTTTACAACAATTTCAAAGCCAACTCATCTTTTACTTTTTCTAAAGAAAATGTCAGTGGCTTGAGTGATTGCTAGTGGGTTGCTATGCAGTTGCTAGGGCATTATCCTTTAATTCTCTCCCAACCGAAAGTTTAATCAATTGACAGAATTGTTTCTTGTGATCTTAAAAATCACTTTTGTAGACAAAAATGAAGAGTTTGGTTCCAAAATGCGATAAACGTCATTTAAAAAAAAACGAGTTACTGCCAAAATCAGTATTGTATCAGGTCAGTATTTAAAAGTAAATTCTTAATTTTGTGCAAAATCCAATATCCGCCGTGTTATTCTGTCATCTTTTCTCCCTTTTTTCCCAAAACCCAATAAACGCCACTCCTCCTTTTCTGCAGAATGCAATAAATTCGCTCAATAAATCGTAAGCCATCAACATCTAATAATTTATGCGAGAGGCACTCGGGAGACGGAAAATGCCGGTTGCTTGTTCTCCCGACAACATCAAACTTCTCTCATGCTAACACATTGACCCCAGAGGATCTTATGAAAAACTTTCCATTATTTTACGTGAAGCCAACGAAAATTAAGCAGGACCAAAATATTTTACAGCTGATCGCTGTCAAAAAAGTTTAGCGACAACGTCCCAAGTTTACCCACAGCAATGACAGTGAATTTATATGACAAAGTAAGTGTTTGATTAATGCCATTAATGTTTTTTTTTAAATCAGTGTATACTACTAGTCAACTGAATGAATTAAACATGGCAAAGATGAATGCACATTTATAGATGGATTCAATGGATTTATAGCATTTTGAAGAAAAACTTGTCATGGATTTATTGGATTTTATGGAAAAATGTATCCGTTTTTATAATAAATCTTTGAAAATCAAATTATGGATTTGAATTTTGTATGTTTTATAACCTAAAGATGCTATGTGAAAGAAAGTTTGTAACAGAAAATAGTGGTTTTCATCCTGTCACTTTCTTGGTATAGAAACACGTTTTTACCGAAATTAGTCAAAATGGATTTATTGCGTTTTGGAACCAACTCTTCATATAATTGTGCCAACATGTTCATTTCTCTCATTAGAAAACTATAATTTTATTAAAATAAATAAATGACTTGGAATGCAGAAAATTACCCTACTAAAAAGCCTAAGCTGGTTTGCTGGTTTTAGCTGGTCTCCCAGCTTGGTTTTAGCTGGTTAAGCTCATGTAGCAGGCTGGTTTTAGAGGGCCTTTGGGCACTTTTTTAATTGGCCCAACGGCTAAAACCAGCTGACCCACCAGCTTACCAGGCAGGAAGCCCACTGACCAGCTTAAACTAGCAAACTTCCATATTAACCCTTTAACTACCCCTCAAACAAATGCTTGAGCACATTTATAGTCAAACTTTTTTTATTGAGAGGAGTAGCTGGTTGAGCTATCTACCATTTGCTTGAGGTATGTTATGCCAAAAAATCTACTAGATATCAGAGTGTCAATCAACACCACTTGTCACAACATTTCTTCTTAGATGGATGTCAGAGAGAAAGAAATCACTCCTGCCATGTGAACTGTTCTTGGTGAAATTTTGCCAGGAAAGCATATTTTTTGACATTACACTGCCCTCACTTTAAAAAATAATGTTACTTGGTGCCAAAAACCAGATAAAACGTGTCCAAAACCCATCTAAAACCAGCCTGCTACACCAGCGTAACCAGCTAAAACCAGGCTGGGAGACCAGCTTAAACCAGCCAACTAGTCCTTTTTTGAAGAGGAAGCAGCATCCATCATAAAATAGAGGGAACTTCCTTCAATGACATTTAAAAAAAACATCTCAAGATGAGATTTCTGCAAACTTTAGAAAAATTTTACTTTAAAATGAGTCAACACAACTTTTCTGCCAGTTTTATCATTTGTAATTTATATTTAGGAGTTTATTCAAATCTCTAATGAAACTCTAATAAGCAATGGTGACCAAGTGGGAACAGTGGGGATGGTTAAACTTCATCTGTTTGTTAGTGGAGTTGGAGCAAAGGAAGAACATTTAGGTCAGTTTCTACTCTGTTGGTCCAGAATGACACCCTCATTAATATGTCGGAGGCATTCTTAGGCTTTTCTAGTGAACATCTGCAAGCCACAACAAAGGACATGACGTAGGCAAAACACACACTATTTGTGTGTTTGTGTCTGCGCGTTTCATGCATCAGTGACACACTGAGTTGGCGGCACAGAACCTACGGCCCATGGCAACCCCGCAGCCGGAGCGGAGAAAGAGGCCATGACCTCTGACAGCTGCCTCTCTCCATCTCTGAACGAGATCCAGTCCCATAATCCCCTCTGTTCTCGTTCTCTATCTTTTCTCTCAAGAGCAGTGTTAAAATGTTCTGCCAAATCCCACAGGCTTCAGGTTCAGTCCAGAAACCTGCATTCGTTCCCAATGAGCTGCTCGCTGGTTATAGACTTGCACAGAATTTACAAGAACTTTGCCTTTTCATTTTCCTTATGTGTGTGTGTGCTCAGTCGGGAAAGACCACAAATATAAAAAAGAACGAAATATTTTAACTTGAAACTAATAATAAACAATCTCAATATTATTTTTAGAGTGTATTTGTGTGTTTAAATGGTTTTTAACTAATGACTACTAACAACTATGTCTATGAATTAACACAAAAGTCATTAATCAGATGGATAACAATCCACTATAACCACATTTTGCCTAGTGGTAAACAATCACTGCAACCAGCACATCTCCCCAACCAGTACTTAATGCTCTAGTTTGTCATTAACTCATGTCTAATGAATTTCACCAGCCAGTATTCAGATGTGACTTTCCACCAGCCTGATTGAGTCCTTAAACTGATGCATCTTGAAGGCTAATTAGGGAGAGAAAGGAGCTTGTTATTAATATTGATTCACCCTTTAGATCAGTTCACCTGCTTTCCCACGGCTTACCCCTATTAAGCATTCTGAAGACCTCACTGGCCTCACTCTGCCCCCGTGCCCCCCTTTGCAGGGCGTGTACGAAATAAGATGCTGGAAATCCAAGTATAGTACATCTGGGTTAATCTCAAGCATTTAAGGGCAGAACTACACCAGTCGGAGAGAAAGAAAGAGCGCGATTGAAACAGACTGAGATGGAAAAATGGGTCAAATGGCTTTGAAGAGCGTGATTAATTGGCATCTCTGATTTTTTTAAAGGAGCAAAGGGTGAATTACACAACCAAAAAGAAAAGCTTTTGTTGGTGGAAAGATCTGAGTCTATGGCCTAAGTTATATAAATGATTTCCATCCTTTCCAAGATATAATTAATATGTTTGAGAGAGAGAGAGAGTGAGAGAGAGGGAGAGAGAGAGAGAGAGAGAGAGAAAGAGACAGAGGGAGAGAGAGAGAGAGTAATCTGTATTTATTATAATCTTATTATCCATCTGAATAGAGCGTGATAGAGAAGTTATGTAACCAAGATCACAAAAAATATCTATTTGTCAGTCATTCTGACAATGACACCGAGGTTTTTCCCAACAGTATTTCATAACAGTTTTTGAAAACTTTTCATTGCTCTGACATGCCTCTCTGTCTCTTTCTCTTTCTTTCTTCATGCTTTTCACTCTTTTGTCAATATATCTTTATCACTTTAACTCTTTCCCCGTATGTGTTTTTGTGCATTTCTTTTCTGGGTTCCAGCACACTGCTGTGGCCTGTTCCCTCCCTGCCGTCCCGAGGGACCAGTACAATGCCATGTGCCGTTTGTCACAGTGTAGCGGGCTGTGCTCAGTGTCCCCCGTCCCCCCACCCATCTCATCTGCAGCACAATGCAGGGTCACAGCATTCTCACGCTGTTCCTCACACACACACACACACACACACACACACACACACACACACACACACACACACACACACACACACACACACACACACACACACACACACACACACACACACACACACACACACGTGGTTTACTGGGACAATTCCATCGACCCAATGCATTTGATACTGTACAAACTGTATATTGTATTCCCCTAACCTACCCCAGTCCCTAACCCCCACCATCACAAAAATCCGGTTGGCAGTCTTTAATAAATTAAAAAGTATCATTTTGTATGTTTTTTAAGCTGTTCACTTCCTGTTTCCCCGTAAACCATGCTTATAGCATAATAAATATGTCATTACACACTATTCATATTAACCACATATACCAACCAACCAACCAACACACACAACCCCTTTCCGTTTTGGCCTGGTACTTCCATAATGCTTCTTATGAGCTAGCTATGTTAACCTAGAGTACTTTTTATAATAATGTCACATGAAGATAAAGTTAAGTGATTTCTAACCAATAAGAAATGCCAAACAATAGCTCTTCTAAAATATCAATAAACATATCCAATTACCTGGCCCTCATGATAGATGGTGACCTAGACACCACCATTAAAGATGGTAATCATAAAAAGATGTTTATTATAGCAGTTGTGATATGGTGGCCTCTGGGCTTTCCAATGTTGAGGAGCTCTGTTTTATGTTTGCACAAAAGCAAAGTAGCCCTTTTAACAACTACATATTAAAACATATTATAATTTCATCGCCTTGGAATGAGGCTCAACAGATATAAAATATTGATTTTTTTTTTTAGTCTGTTTTACCATTATAAACATACATACCGTCGCTGCCCAATGAAACTCACGTATGTCCAAAACGGTTATTTTTCAGGAAGTGAAAAAAACATCGTATTTCAAAAGCAGTTGAATGTAGCGTTGTCATACTTGGTACGGCATCAAAATTGAGTTTAAATGGACATACGTGCATATTTTACAGTAACCGTGGTCGATACGCGTTCTTCCGATCATTAATTAGAATGGCCAAGTCGCGTTTCATATTGACAGATGAATACGCTCAGTTTATTAAATAGCCTACCTCTTGGTTTATTAAATACGCTTAGTTTATTTAATATTAATTATACATTTATTATCTGTCTCTTGCAAACTATGAAGGGACAATGAATCAATACACTGACATGATAATGCTAGACAGATACTTTGTTTGCAGAGTCCTACCGTAATGTTGTCACTCCTAGACGTACGTCTAGCTCAGGGGGGAAACGTTTACCTCGATGAAGGAAGGTCAGTAGGTACGTTTACATGCAACCAAATAATCCGTTTGTAATCATATTGATGGCTCGATTGTATTGAAAAGCCTTCATGTAAACACCTTAATCAATACGGACGATCGGATGCACATTTGGATCGTATTGAGGGGGTGGTGTACTCCGATCTGTGATCCGATCTGCAGGGGAAAAGTACGCATGTAAACGCGTGAATCGTCTCACCAGGCTGTGTTTATTCGGCTATCCAGTCCTGAGCTTCGATGAAACTTCACGAGACCGGCAAAATGCTTCCACGGGGCGGGAGATAAGCGGCGTGATTGACAGCTTTGACACCAAATGGATATACGTGAAAATCAGATGACATGATTTCAGAACTTTTCATTGGCCATTTACATATGCGAAGCATACTGTATACGGAAATGAACCTGGACATTCAATCCGTTGAAAAATCTCAAAATCGACAAAATGGACATACGTGGTTTTCATCGGACAGCGACGATACACTATTAAAACTAGCTTAATAAAGACCACTAGTGTAGGAAATAATTATAAAGACCAGAGGCGAACACTACTTGAGTACTTTGAGTACATTTTCCAAGCATCTGTGCTTTATCAGAGTGTTTGTCTTGGGAAAAAATTTACTTTACTAAAAAATGTTCACTACATTCTAATGCATAGAATCCTACTGTGTATTCCTTTTATTGCATATTGAAATTGATTTAATACCTAATTACATACAAATTGTGAACTTTTACTTTCTTGAGTAAAAGTACTTCGATGTGTTGACAATTCCTTCTGTATCAGGAACTTGTGGTGAGAAATATTAATTGGCTCCTCCCCCTTTTTACATATGGTTTAGTTTATCACAGTCTGCAATCTGATGAGAAGCTGAAATGCAGAATGATGTCATAAATATTGTTGATCCGTATCAGTGTGAGACTATAGCCATGTTTCCATCCACATGTTTTTATCCGAATTAAGTGATATCGAATGAAAAATGCGTTATGGAAACAGTAAAATTCGATTGAATTTCATGAATATCGACTCAAAAGAAATACGTTCGATCTCATCGGATTTTATCTTGATCGATATATGGCTTATTCGATAAACCCTGATGAAAACGTTATTTGCCGAATAAATAATGATTTGCGATTAAAGTTTAGGTCCTTTTATGGTTGCAAAGAAGAAAAAGTTTTAGGTCATTTCCGCTCTGGTGGCACACATGGCGTGTGTCAACAAAGTCATGTAAGTGGACAAACGACGAGACCAGATTAATTTTAAATTTTATTTACCAGAGAAAATAAAGGCTATTTTAGAGCTGAAGATCTTTGCCCAAACCCGACGGGTTCGGTCGGATTCGGGCTTCATTTCTAACATTTTACACGGGCTCGTGCTCCGCCTTTGCACGGTAGGCTAAATGAGCGGTCAAGTTCAATGCTGCTGCTGAATGCCTAAGCGCAGGACCACGCTGAAGCCATTTACAGTGGATTTAATAATTTCCTTAACAAAAATGTAGCCTTATCTTGGTGAGTAAAGGTTTTTTAATGTATAACTAAATATTACTTAGTCTTAAATACATAATTTAGACAGAGGATATAGAATAATGTTGGCATTAATGTAAAGAAAGTGCCGAAGCAAATACCACAGAACCTTTATCTTAATTTCGTTATTCCCAAATAAACATATTATTCAGAATGTATTATCTTAATTTAATTCGTTAAGAAATAATTGTTTTTATTGGCATGTTTGCCTATAATGTTGCATATGCCTATTTAGAACGAGATGTTACGATGTTACAGATGACTTTTTTTCTTTGTTTCAACTTCCAAGTGACGTGTAGCCCAGTTAGTCATTAATAAATAATGTTAAAACCTGTGTAAATTACTAATTCTTGATAAAAGCTGTTTGCGTGCGCAAATTTAAATAATGTATGGCTGTAAACGGGTTCGGGCTTTTAAAAAGCTGTCAACCTAAATGTACTTTCGGGGTTCGGGCTGCATTCTGTCGGGCTCCGGTCATTTCAGGCCCGATTACAGCTCTATTTTAGATAGCAAAAATCTAAGAAATGCCATAATTTATCAGGAACTGGCGAAGGAAATGTCCAACAATGGTTATGACAAGACGTGGGACGTACTCCGGAGTAAATGAGGCGCTCAAACAGCGATACGTGTTTCAAAAAAGAGAGTTATCTCGCAACGGTGCCGGAGGGAAAATAAAAGCAAATTCGACCTTGATGAGATGGATCCTCGGCCAAAGAACCCTCGTAGCTTTATTGGCTTATTAACAACTCTAAAGATATTTTTTCGTTCTCATTTACGTTAAGAATTGATCCGGACTATCATTTCACGTTAATGCCTCCGTTGTCGTTGGGCATTTACATGCATCTTCATCATCATAGCAATTTGATGTTAATGTAATTTTCTTATTATTATAGCTTGATATGTCGCTATCAGCTCAGCTGGCACATAAGCACTTATAACTTGTGAAATGCCGCAAATTTGTCTAGCAAAACTTTGTTCGCAAATGTTTGCTTGAATATTGTGCGATTCAGTGCGAAAATGAATGGAAACACCTTCAAATGTCTCAAATCAATTCGATATACCAATTTGATCGCAAACCAGCATGTGACGTCATTACGCACAGGTTTTTATTCGCTTTAAAGCCGTTGGATGGAAACACACTTTCACCAGCTTTATTCGCATAAGTTTTTTAACCGACCTTCAGATAATTCGATTGACAAGTGGATGGAAACTTAGCTTATGAGGCGGTTTCCTGGTCAGGGCTTATCCTAGTCTGAAACTAAAATGCAAGTTTGAGCTTCTTTAATTTTAAACACCTTGTCCTGGCTAATCTTAGTATATATCGGTGACATTGTTTTGTCTCAAGATGCACACCTGTAGTGTTTTATGTAAGGTATGCTTGTAAAAACGTCTTAAATGACCTAATATAAATAAGGCCTAGTCCTGAATTAGCCTAAACCCTGTCCGGAAAACCACCCCTATAAGTCTTGAGCGCTTATATCTTCTAAATGTGAATCTTGTCAAAGTTTTGGAGCACAGTAGATTTACAGATATCCTTAAGGATAACTATTCATACTAAAAGCCCAAAAACGTAACTTTTAATTTCATAGGGACTTAAAGTATTTGATGGTCTCATTTGTTGGTTTAATACGCAAGCCAGGAAGATTTGTAAGTTCTGCTGTCTCACTATTTACTATAGTTTAAAAATTAATTTAGTAGACTTCATTAAATATATATAATGTTTGTAATAAGAGTCAATGTTGAAAATGTTAATACAACTATAATATTAACAATAGAGGATCTTGACTATATTGACATTCCACTGCAGACCAAACATTTCATAATAAAGTTTCACAAATTCTCTTGTGTAGATTAAGTCAAGTGCTTGCTTTATCTCAATAAGCTTTGTTTAATACAGAACAACTCAACAGTATTAAATATGAAGAATGTTAATGATTTCCCCCTGCTGGCCACATATAATGAGGATTATTAAACAAACAGACTGTACTCTCTGCACTGAAGCTTGTACTTTCCAGAACTATTTTACAAGTAGGCCTATTTATTAAGGCATTTTTTATTTTACCATTTCTAGATGAATCGGTTTCATTTTATTATTATTATTTTTTTATTATTTAACCACATTTGCAAAATGAATGAACGTAAATACAGAACGTAAATATGTTGTTCCATCTGCCTATACTATCCTAGTTTTCATTTTCACACCTTGATTTACTCACACCTTGAATTGACATCATTTACATTTATTCAAAATTCATCTTTTATCATTGTCACATTAATCTACATTTAACGTTTCGCTAAACAGGTGTGTCTCTGTGATACGCTTTCCATTCCTCATGCCTGCACTGTAAAATGTGAATATGGGTAGTTGTTATCTTAAACGGATAGCTCACTCAAATGTGAAAGTGATGTCAAATTGCACTCACAAGTCGGTTCAAACTCAAATGCTGTCATTTATTTCTGTGAAATGCAAAAGAATTGTTCATTCAACTGTCGCTGTACAACAGATCATACACTGTCAGAAAAAAATGTCAAAAAATGCTGTCACTGGGGAAGTACGCTTTCAAAAAGTACACCTTTGCACTTCATAGTGCATGAAGTGCAAAGGTAGGCTACATCAATTCATAGTACATCAAAGGTACATATAAGTACCAAATCTAAAGATATCTGTATCTAAATGGTACATATAAGGGATACCTTTGTAAAGGGTACTACTCCAGTGACAGCTTGGGACTATTTTGTGGATCATTTTCTGACAGTGTTGGGAATAGAGATTGTCAGTCAAACTCAAACCACCATGTAGCATTATAAATGAACCCATTGACTGTTGTGTAGTACAAGTTTTGAAATGAATGAATAATCGATTACATTTGGTTCTGTTTCTTCTGGTTTTGGTATTGCTTTACAATATTTTAGTGCATGTGTGTTAATACATAACGGATGTCTTTAGCACAAATATATATTTACAATGCAAAACGCAACACAGCACAATGCTATTAAAACAATCAAAGTTTCATTAATTAAATAAAATACATTGTTATACCAAAGCTATACATTTTCACAGGCTTGTGAACTGACCTGAAAGTGATGCACAGGTTTTATTTTGGACTTTTCCTTGTTACTTCCCGGGGCACAGCTGTCCATCAATTGTGACGTGTCTTACTGTGCAAACGTATGGCATGTGACATCAAAATATCGCGAGAGCGGACTGCTCCTCGTGCTTTCTAATCCCTCTCGCGGTACTTTGATGTTTTGAAGGGATCAATATGCGCAGCGCCATCAAACAAACGTTTGATCATCTGCAATCAGGTGGAGGATGCGCAACAGACGCGGGGGTGGCGCGTCGCGTCATCTCCTTACTGCATTCACCGCAAAATGCTGTTGGCTATATCGTCATATAGTACGTATGTTGTTGTGATTCATATTTATACGAAATGAAACCAAGGGGGAGTTGGTACACTGTAAAAAAAAATTCTGTAGAAATTACAGTATTAATGGATATTACTGTCAACTAGCTGCCATTAACTTACTGTAGATTTTACATTTATGTTATTTACTTGCAACAGTTTGTCTAAAGTTAATAAACATGAAACATCTAAAGTCTTTATCTTCTACAGTAAGTTACTGGCAACCAGCTGCGTAATTACAGCAATTTTTTACAGTGTACGCAAACTGCGTACTCCCTGAAAATTATATATATATATTTTTGTGGTAAAAGTGCAACCATGTTTTTTAACTGTAGTAAAATTTTTGTAAGTGCTCTGCTGCGTATAGGGAGCGGCGGTGATAAAACCAGATAATATAGGTGTTCCCACACTAAATACATTTTTTAATGTTATTTGTGAAATCCACTTCAGTGCATGCCTGGCACAGAGACGATCTAACCTCTTTTAAATGTGAAGCGGAACTGAAATCCTTTGGCAGGGTTTGGCCGGCATGTTGCAAGATAGTTACACAATTCATTAAAAAACTATTTCAGGACACAAAGCATGTGGCTGCGATTCAGAGAGCCTTTCTCGCGCAGAGCTGGAGAGCCACAAAAAAAAGGCTATTATTGTTTCATGAGCAGAGTCCCTCATTACTGCTGGTCCATGTCATTCAAAACCGTTTTAGCACAATAGAAAGCGCTTAACTCGCTCACCTCTCGATGCGCATGGGAATGAAAACAAAAATTCCTCTGATACCACCTGCCATGAGAGTTCATTTACATAATTATGCTTAATTCTCTTTCTTTGCATGAAACTGCTGATTAGAAATATATAACTTTGGTTACCTATTTAATTGTTCAGATATACATATTTTTATGATGCAGTTTAACTTCATGCTCCAGGACTTATTGCTCACAAGCAGTTGTAGCTAAATTCGCACAGATGGACACACAATCCCTTTCTTTGATTTGAAGTAGTCTGTTTGATAGGTACAGACAGCTTAGAGCTATTTGCTCCATTAAAGCAGCAGAACGTGTTAGCTTGATGAACTGAAGGCCAGACAGTGGCATCCAACTCTCTTTGACTCATTAAAGGCCCTCAGGATCTGCACTTGTTAGTGGTCATTAGCCTGAGGAGATGCTGGCAGCACAGACACACATGCCTGTTTTTCACCGAAGGCGATATATGCTGGTGCTCAGGCGAGATCTGTGAACTGTCCTGTGTTTCTACTAAGTTTAGTTAGATTGTAATGCACATGACTGAGTTGCTGAATAACCTGTAAACAAACATCACATTGCAATATTTGCTTACAAATATTAGTTTTTAGTATTGGGAACTTGTTTAAAAAGCCAAATTTAACAAATTAGGCTCTTCATATCAATCAATTCACAAATATGAAACTTATGAATAAACTATTTTTGTTTAAGATGGACAGGTAATATATATAGTAGTTGTGTGGTGTTTACACAAATAGGAGCAGGAGGCCTTTCAAATTATTGTGCGCCTTGCAGAACCTGAAGTGTAGGCAGGTTATTTACGATATAATGGGAAAAATTTCGAGTCATACCATCAAATAGTTACAGAATGGGCTCTGATTCCAGCACCGTGTTGCTGAAAAAAAGATACACATATAAACAAACCAAATATACACATGTGGTTATAATGAATGTTAGAGCATATATGCCTCAAGCCAAAAAATATGCCCTAGATGTCGCGGGGACATTACCCTTTTAAATAAAAGTACACATTTGCCCCTAAATAGCTTATGTAAGTCAGTGGCGTAGCAAGTCAGTCCCGGGCCCATATGCAAAAAAATGTACGGGCCCCCTTAAGCCAAAGCCCCCCCCAACCTTGCCCATTGGCACTGTTAACTGTGGCGCGCAGGTCTGTTAACAACATATACTTTTAATAAGGTAGTCAAATATTTTTACTTTACTTTTTTACTTTAAAGGGTAGATTTAAATAAAGAAAAACAAAATGTTTTGGGTAGTTTTTGACTCGTGACTAACTTCTCCGCCTTCTCTTTTCTCTTTAAGGCCCCACTTTTATGTTTATATTTGTCCATTCTTACTTGTCATGTATAGCCGCTATAGTAACCTCTCACACTGTGTTTTTTTTTTTCGGCGGGGAGGTGCGTCATGTAAGAAAATGATGGCATAGTAGTCTACGGCAGCCGTGCAATGCAAAAAAAATAAAATAAACGCAAACATGAAATGACTGAGAAATTAGAAATTAATGGGTAATAAGATATCACTACACATGATATGCATACAAAAATATATTTATTGCGGCCACAAATAAAAGTTAAATTGAAAAAAAAATTATTAAAAGCTGGGGCGGGGCCCCCTTTTGTCCCGGGCCCATTTGCACGTGCATACCCTGCATGCCCAGACGCTACGCCACTGATGTATGTACCTCAGAAGTACATATTAGTACCAAATGAATAGGCCTACATATCTGTACCTAAATGGTACATATTAGGACCTTTTCCAAGGCCACTGCCCAGTGACAGCTTAGGACCATTTTTCTGACAGTGTATAGGGCCAACAACAAACAAACTTAAAAAATACACCAACATCACTTTATTTACTAGAAACAAACCAATGGTTCTTATAAATGCTGCAGGGCATTGAGAACAGATCGTTACAAGGTTACCCTTTTATTCACACATTTTAACATCTCATCTAAGGACATTTTCTTTCCATCTAATTTTGTTGCTGACACTTTGCTATGAAGGCCTGTGTGTGAATTTTTTCTCTTTTTTCAAAGGATAAAAAGAAAGTGTTACTACAAAATGATACAGTGCTTTTGATAAATATATGCTTAGAAACTACTCTAGCTATTGATAAGATGTCTTAAGTGCCTTTGAGGAAGGAAATGATGTCTGGTTAAATGCCAATGACTGGAGGAAGTTTTTAATGCAATTCTGTGATTGTGACACGCACACAGACTGAGGTCTGCTGTTTTATTTATAGCATGAGTTATTCATTTAATCAACATTTTGAATATTTGGGACAATTTTGGGTAAAAAAACTTTTGGACTCTGAAGGTGCATTATGTAACTTTTAGAAGGATCTCTTCACAGAAATCCATTATAATATACCAGCCCAGTATCACAAAATTATGTACCTATAGTCACGTAATTTTACTTGTAATTGTCACGTATTGGTTACTCAACGGTTTTGTCCTATTTTCTTACCATTGTCGCTTCGGTTAGATTTACATAAAATGACATCCTTACCCAAACCCAACTCTAACCCTAACGCCAGGCGACAATGGTTTAAAATTTAGAAAATATTAAAAAATAAATTAGACAAAATAGTAACCAATACTTAAAGTGACATCCTAACGCAAACACCAAATCTCACCCCAAACTAAAGCGACAATGGTTTGAAAATAGGAAAAAGCAGTTGAGTAACCAATACGTGACAATGACACATAAACAGAAATTCGTGACAGTATCATGAAAAAGAATAAACAAATTACGTGACTATAGGTACATCATTTTGTGAGACTGGGTAGCAGCTACATAACTATATCAGTGCACTTTATAAATGGCTGGGTTATTTCTGAACCATAAAGGGTAAATATTAAACAGAACACACCACTGGGTTAAAATTGACTCAATGCTTGTTTTAACCCAACTGCTGGGTTATTATACCCCATGGTTGCATAACAACAACCCAACATTGGGTCATTTTTTAACCCAGCATATGTTCTGTCCAATATTTACCCATTTTGGGTGAAAAATAACCAAGACATTTTTAGAATGCCGTGTTTCAAGACCTTACATTATTAACTGTATACTTTTTATTACCTTAGAAAGAGATGTTTTATCTACATACACCGCGGGTCCACTTACAGTTTCTACAAACTGCTCTAGAAACAGCCCATCCTCACCTGACCATGCGTCAATATGTTACGCGGAGGGTATACCCTTCGCGTCATTTTTTGACGAACTGGGGACTTCGACACCACTGAGTCCGTTGCATTCTCTTTCCTATTTTCGTACCATTTTCTTACCATTTTCGCGTCGGTTTAGGGTTAGATTTACATAATGACATCCCTACCCAAACCTATCCCTAACCCCAATGTCAGGCGACAACTGTTTAATTTCGCGTACCTAATAGTATCGAAGTCCCCAGTTCGTCAAAAAATGACGCGAAGGGTACACCCCCCGCGCAACACACTGACGCATGGTCAAGTGGCGTCAAATATTGACGCCATGGGATGAGGATGTGTTGCTAGAAAGCGTGTTTCGTCCCTACGTTGTCTCAGATGACGACATGTTTGTCGCAACATGATCTCACGGCAAGTCGCGTTATTGTCACGCAAAATTGTATTCATTTATTCGTGTCCATGGCACGAAATTCAGCTTTTTTCGTACCTTGAGCACGAATTTCTATAGTTTCTCATGTCTGTGGCACGACTTTCTTTTTCGTGTCATTTTATGTATTGTTTTCTCTTTTTTTTTCCTATTTTTAAATCATTGTCGCTTGGGGTTGGGATTAGATTTGGGGTTTGGGTTAGGATGTACGTTTATGTATTTCTACATGTTTTTCTTTCGCTTTTAAAACTATTCTCACCTGGATTTGGGGTAAGAGTTCAGGTTTGAGTTAGGATGTCTAAAAATGTAACAGAAAGTGATTCTAACCCCAACCCCAAGCGACAATGGTAAGAAAAAACAATGAGAAAAAATAAATAAATAAAATGAAACAAAAACAATAAATAAAATGAAACGAAAAATAAACTATTTATAGAAATCATGAGTGTCATGAAAAAGACATTCGTGCTCAAGGCACGAAAAAAGCTTAATTTTGTGCCATGGACACAAATAAATTAATAAAATTTTGCGTGACTATAACACGACTTTCCGTGAGATCAGTCTGGTTTGTCCTGTGGCAGCTACAGTAGTTTCTCATTGCGTTTCGAAATTGAGGTTGGTTGCAATTCGCATTCTCACTGCTAGATGCCGCAAAAAACAATACATTACACATTTAAGGCAGTTTACACAAAATAAACTATTTGTCAAAATAAACCAACTGTATATAAGAATTAAATTGTTTAGCTGTTTGACCTTGGCACAAACAGCACAAATGACAGCTAGCAACATCACAAGCAAGTCTTCATCAGGGCATTGAGAACATATCAGTACAAGGTTACCTATTCATCCATACATTTTAACATTTCATCTAAGGACATTTTCTTTCCATCTAATCTTGTTGCTGACACTTTGCTATGAAGGCCTGTGTGTTTCCTTTTTCTCGAAAGGATAAAAAGTGTTACTACAAAATGATACAGTGCTTTTGATAATTATATGCTTAGAAACTCTCGCTAACATGTCTGAAGTTTAAGGAAGGAAGTGATGTCTGTTTAAATGCCAATGACTGAAAGCACGAGTTATTCATTTGGCACAAACAGCACAAATGACAGCTAGCAACGTCACAAGTCAGTCTTCATCTTTTGGCGAATATGTATCTGTCACAAAAATGTAAAGGCTTGTGATTTTATTAAGCATATTTCCTTTTGGCTGCAGTATTAGCCATGTATAGAGTTATGGATAAACCTTTTTCCACTAAAGTAAAAGTTATTAATCGCTGCAGATCAACATTTCATTGACAACAACAGAGGTGACTCAGTTTGTAGTGTGGCAACATCAAGGTCATAGTTTTGATTATCAGGAAATACATAATGCACTTAGCTTAAAAGCACTGTATGCTGCATTCAATGAATATTGAAATGTGTTTGTGTACAGTCACAACAGACTATTAAAGGGATTATTTGTATAAAGTACTGCTAATAAAGATGTAGTTAGCACTCATAGAGCGACAAGGTGGGAGTTATTTGGTTAAGCCGAGCGGAGCTACGTGATTGTAATGAACTGAGTCAGTGGTTCAGTCAACTAAATTCAGCTGTCTCATTACTGAAGACCTGCAGGTAGCACCACAGCATGAGAGACCCTTAAGCTTTTAAAGCGACAGAGGGGATTTAGAGACGGCTGAGATCAAATAAGTCACCCACACAGAAAAGCTATGTACACACAAACACACACTCAACAAGTAATAAACATAAGCAGATTTAACATACAATTACACAGTACTTCTCCACAATAATCACTCACATGACACTCAACAAAGGAGAATGTTGTCAACTCTGAGTGCAGAAGATGAGGACAAAATAATTCAATGGCATGAAATATCCTAACCGAAAATAATAAATACTTCTATTGCTCAATGATTTTTCAATTAGACAGCTCACCACTGGGCCCGGCAACCAGCCTGTAATGGCTTTGGCATTTACTGATTCTGAATGGCCTCTAGATTGACACTTCTCTCAATGTACATCAAGACCTTTGCCTTTCACAATAACAGGAGCTCGAAGAAGAGAAAAAGAAGCAGATGACCAGACAATGAAGTCGTAAGGACTTGGAAATAAATGATGGGTTGCTGTTCGTGACATTTATTATAGTAGAAAAGATTTAGCTTCTGTTTTAGCGTGATTTAAGTGGATTTTCACTAAAAGGGCATTGCGGTATTAAAATTTAATTATAGTGTTCCGGTTGTACTCGTTCTTTTTGCTAAATGCCGTTTTTGATGATATACTATCTGTAATTGTTCACATAAGCGGGCTTTAGACTTGGTGAAGACTCTGGTAACTTCTAAAGAGAGCAAGATCAATTAAAGCCAAGGGCGAAATCAAATAAATGAACTATTTAACTTACATCTTAGTTTGTTTTCTTGTACACAATGTTTAAGTTCTATAACGATTTAGCCATTGTGTCTGTTGGCACTCTGAGAAGTGGGTTTTAACACATAAGTCTATTTGAGGTGGTAGGAAAGACAATCAATAAGCATGAAATAGGTTTTTTAGACTTTGGCACTGATGCAGTGCATGATGGGTATCTGTCTGGATTGCTGTGCCCACAGAGGGAAAGTCCCTGGCAGAAAGGGGAAACTTTCTAAATAGCCAACAGGCACAAACACAATAATAATAATTTGTTCCTTTAGGACTTTATCTGTGGTAATCAAGGCTTTACAATGATCATTATTGTATGTGATCTGTAGCCAATAAAAGATAACGGCATATTAAAAATAACACAGGCAGTTTCAATCACAGCCGCACATGCAAAGCGTACCTGAGGAACTAGATATGTTTTACAACCTAGTAAGCTTTCTAATATGTAGATGGCATTTTAACAATACAGTCCTTTTAGACTAATAACAAATAACAAGTAGATAACCTTAGTTTAAACCATAATGCATATCAAGAACTACAGCTAACGTTACTGTGTAAAATGTGTACTATTCAATGTTATAAAACGGTTAGTTCCAATCCTTGATTCTGATTGGTCAATAGGTGTGCTTTATTCACGATAAAACACTGCTATGACCGCTTCACCCAACAGTTCTATTTAATATCACTGCGCCCTTAGCAACACACTTAGCAACACACTTAGCAACACATAAACATATAATGAGACAAAAGCCGTTTCTCAATATGCGTTCTTGTCTGTACTTGCGTTCTTGTGGACTTGTGAAACGTCATCAGTCGCGGCCCAAGTACTGTTCCAATTCAAAGTTCGCATCAAGCCCAAGTTCACATAAAATCCCCGGATGTGTTCTTGATCCGCCCATTTTGTCGAGGATGCATCAGAGGAGACTTGTGTGGACTTATGACAGCGAAGTTTCCCATAATGCATTTCGCGTCAGGAGTTCGTTCATCCGAGTCTGAACTTGCAAGTTCGAAGGACACAAGTCCGAGTTTGGTGTACTTGGTATTGAGAAACGGCTATAGTTTGAGAACAGTTTGTTGTTTTTATTTGAGGTTTCATGTTATTGTTCGCAGTCAGGGACTATTTTTCTAGCAGAAGGAATGCTTTATTGATTTAACTTCATGAAAGTTGCACTAATATTTTTTTTACTGTAATATTGTGTAGTAACCGTTTTATAAAAGCAATAAGGTACTCGAGGCAAGTGCCGCACCGTGAACAAGCAACGGCCGAAGGGGCTGCAGGCACTCCGCTTCACGTCGTGCCTAACAACGCCCCTCAGCCGTTACTTATTCACGATACAGCACAGCCTCTCGTACCTTATTGCTTACTTAACTACAGATCGGCTGCCAAACCTCCCTTTACATAGCTGTGATCCGCCGCCTCCCTTCGTATTTAGGAAACCGAAACAATTGTATTTTTTGACGATATATATATACACATAGCTGTGAAATATAACATAAAAATTAAAATATTTCATGCCCAAAGTGATACAAAAATAAAGACATATGTCTGAACTTGATCCAAGTTTCAAGTTAAAATCACAAAAATTCGTTGTTGTTTTTTTGTCACACTTTTAGTAGTTTTAGGTGTCATTGATTTGCTGCATGCCCTTGTCACAAATCAATAAATTACTTCAAAAAGGCAAGTTAACTCCTGTTAGCATTGCATTGTGAGTGAATCTTTCAAACATGGTAAGGAGCGTCACATTTCCGGCTGACGTCAGAGGTATTCAGGCCAATCACAACGTATAGATTAGCTGACCAATCAGGGACACAGCTTTTCAAATCCATGTGTTTCAGGAAGAGAGTATGTGAAAATAATGTTTTGTACCATAAACCATGTGAACACATTGTATTATACCAAATACACAAAATATTTTTTTAGCAATGAAATAGGTGCTCTTTAAATCCTCCTCCATAAGGTAAAGAACATTCTGTGAAAAGATAAGATCTTGATAAAGTAAGATCACGTCAAAGATTGAAATCAATGACTAAAATCAAACTTCGATGCTCCTGGATTTCACAGACAGGGTCACAAATAGTTCAGTCTAACTGGAATATTTCACTCCATATTTGTGCAATATTTTTCATTCATTTCAATGGAGCTTTTCACAAACTTGCACTGTAGCAAAGCTTTACAGTAAATAACCAAACATGCCCAACTAATGAAGTGAGTGCATTTTCCAGCACGTTTCAGTTAAGGACTATATTTTGACGTGCTCATTTGCAGAGTGTCCTGATGTCCTACATTTGTTTAGATGTTGCCTGTGTAGGCAGTAAACAGCACGGCGTCTAACTAGGTTTTCAAACGTGATCCGCATCCATCAATCACTCTTACATATTGACAAGACGATGCAATACAAGACATGTTTTACTGAATATCTTCAGGCGCACCACGACAGCACCTCAGAATTACAATCTGGAGTTTAATTAACAGCAGAACCGAACACTTCACCAGCTGCTCCACAAAGCTTCACTAATCATGGAGTTTAACCGAGCTCGGCGCTTTGATGAAGTCTCAGGCATTTTCATAAGACATGACATCTACACGAGCGTAGGTGCCGGATGTGTGCGTGTCATTCAGGCCCGAAGACATATCCACGTTCAATGTTTTCGAGGATGCCGGTTTGGCATATCATAAGGCGCATTGATTTGTAAATGACTTTCAAACAAACACATCCTCAGCTGCATTGGAAAGGCTCTTTTCTTCATCCAGGCTTGTTCAGAGCCTTATCAGATTACATTGTAAGCCACGGCTGTGTGTGGGAGGCAACGATGACAAAGGAGCTCATGGAAAACATACTGGATGTGCAAACAGTATACACTCTTAATGAGGATAAAATACAGTGATAAGGTGTGTTAAACAGAAGGCCTGCTATTAAATCGTACCCGGAGCATTTTGCAACCCATTACGTTGGATGCTTGTAGCTATAAACCCACCAACAGAGAATACAAAAGTTTATAAAGTATCTCAGAAGCACGGCCCCCGAAGAACATCTGTGTCAGATTGCGTTCGTCTGCGTGGCTTTGAAAGATTGTTATTTCAGATGCTAGGCTCCCTCACGGCTGTGAGAAATCTGTGTAACTTTTGCATTAGGATTCATTAGCATGCCGATCAGAGGACACCATACTCTCTTTTACGGCTTCCGGCACCTACATTGCTCATTCTTTCAGACAAACTGCCCCGTAACGACAAACTGATGCATGGTGGGTAATAACAAGCAACAGCACGCTGATTTCTAACCTCTCTGCATGAGACCACAGGACGCCACAAATGTTGTCATTTTTATTGACACTATTTCAGCATCAGCAGGGGTTTCACATTACGGTTGGCATCATAATAACATGCTGTCACTGAATTTAAATGAGGTAAGGTGTGTTGCGTTGGACAACATTCAGTTTTTGACAGATTGTGACCAACTGAAAGCCAAATCCAGAAATTAGATTGTGTCTCTCTTCTCATCACTCCCATGCAAAACTGATATTATACCTATACACTTAAAGGGATAGTTCACCCAAAAATGAAAATTCTGTCATCATTTACTCCAATATATTTTTTCTAAATGGCATCTCACTCCAAAGCACCATTTTAAGCACCTTAATTTGTAAGATTGTACTCTATTACCTCCAGTAATTTTGTGGTTGCACCATGATCAGCACAACATACAGCGCGGGTCTCATGCGACATGCCAAGATAGGACCACATGCACAAGAAGTGCAAAGGCAGTGACATCATGTGGCTGTAAGAGTCATTACTGCTTCATTCTATTAGCATAAACGCCCTTGGCTACAAACAATCAATGCATTTGTAAACATTTTACACTTCATAGAGCACCATTCTCGTTGGAATATTGAGAATATGAGTAATGCATGAGACTAAAATCACTTTGCATTGTTTTTAAAGTGCAAATGCTTGACTTGGCTCAGATGCATCAAAGACCTACTAAATGAAATGACATAAAGGCAGTTTTCAGTATGCTTTGTTGTGGAAAAATCATATCATACTGAAATTGGGAATTTAGAAGACATCAGCATGTGGTTAATAATATATTCAACAGCAGCGACACTCTTAAAAAAGTAAAGGCTTCAAAAAAGTCCAGCTGGTATGGTTATATAAAGACATTCGCTTAACCTTTCTGTTGCACAAAAGATTCTTTGTAGTGGTAAAGTGTTTTTTAGACTAAAAAATGCTTTTTTTTAAAGGTCCCGTTTTTCCTGATCCCATTTTTCAAACTTTAGTTAGTGTGTAATGTTGCTGTTAGACAGCATAAACAATATATGCAAAATGATAAAGCTCAAAGTTTACTGCCAGGTGATATATTTTCTTTAACAGAATTCCCCTTTCAAAGATTACAGCGAATGCCCTGTTTGAACTACAGCCCTCTACTAGGGTTAATTTCGTCAGACGAGACGAAATATGTTCGTCAATGACCTTTTTTTCCATGACTAAGACGAGACGATGACGAGACTGCACCAATGTCCAAAAACGCTGAGTAAGATTAAATTAACATGCATTTTTGTTGACGAAAAAAGACGAGACTAAAATGTTTTGCATAAAATAAAAACTAAGGCTATGTCCACACGAAGCCGGTGCATTCCCTATCCAATCATTTTTTTCCTTGCTCTAAAAAAAAATCCGTAAACACGAAACCACTGAAACCGACTGAAAGCGGTGTAGTATATATGCCGGACCAGTATGGGGCGCTGTAATTCTGCCACAGATATACACTATACACGGAGAAGAAGACTTTGAGCATGCGCATAACCAACGTAAGGTGTTGTCCTTTATCGCTTGTTGGTCACCACAATTGCATAGAAGCAATAGATTTTGCTGTAATACAGCAAGTAGGCTTTAGTAGCTTCTGTAGCACGAACACAATCACGTAGTCCGCCGTTATTGTTGTTGCTGTTACATGTGACGCTTCCGACACGTGATGTGATGACGTTTTCGCTTCACAAAATATACGGATTGGCTGTACAGACGAAACCGCAAGGGTGTCAGTTTCAGATTTATCCACTTTAGGACCCGGTTTCAAAAAATAGCGGATTCAGTCTCCCAAAACGCCGGATCCGTGTGGATGAAACGCCAATACGATAACAAATTTATACGTATACAATGATACGCGTCTCCGTGTGGACAGCCCCTAAGATAAAATCTTTCTTCATTTTCGTCTACAATCGTCTATACTACATTTTATGCAATGAGCTCATATTTAAATGTGAATTCATTCATAAAAAGACTGCGTGCTCTTATTATGAAACTGCACGTCTGTCATAACTCCAAACGAGCTCGCACTGCTGAAGTCTCCATGCTAAGTGTTCACAATATATCATTCGTTTGCAGTTTTAGTCCACAAACGTATAACATATGAGAAATATTGATATTTCTCCGTTGTTTCCATCGGATTTTGTATCAAATAATCTTCATATGGTTTTTCAACAATTGCACACGCAGCGATTCTACTATGGAAAAGGCATATGCGATCAGGTCAGTAAGAGTAAGAGTGTCATGTGTAAAATGAGCCCATCACTGAATGAATGGTGACGCAATTTACACACGACAGAGATTCGTCACCGCCATTAAAAAGTTGCATTCAACAAAAATCCTTCAACAAGTGTATTTTGTCAGGTGATTATGACATTTAACCAATTTTTGAGATGTGTGTAACACTATTTGACTGAAATGGTTATCAGAAATAATCTCAGAAATAATTTATTTTAAAAAAGACAAACATGTTTTAACTAAAACTTGACTAAGATATATTAAGTCTTCTTTTGACTAAAACTAGACTAAAATGACAGGACTTTTAGCCGACAAAACCTTGATTACGATACCTTGAGTTGTCTTTTGACTAAAACTAGACTAAAATGATGAGACTTTTAGTCAACTAAAACTTGACTATCAAAAAAAGATATGCACAAGACTAAGACTAAATTAAAAATAGGTGAAAAAATTAACACTACCCTCTACTTCCCAGTTGAATTACGTCAAAATAAGACTTTTTGACTAAACTCCGCCCACAGGAATACGTCAGTCGCCAGCTTTGGCTCAAATGGCTCTGCTAAGCTAAGCTGCTATGGAATCACAACACACTAAACAAACTACACAATCAGAACTCGGTACGTATTTCTGAAGGAGGGACTTCATAAAACAAGGAAGACATCAGCCCGTTTTGAGGACAGTGAGCTGTACAGATAAGTAAATTGTGTGGAAAAATACAGTTTTTTTACACACGAAACATGAACATACGTTATATTGCCCACTGTAAACACAAACAAAGCTTTGAAAACTCAGGAAAAACGGGACATATAAGAGCCTATGACTTTTCTTTGGAGAACCCAAAAATGGTTCTCGCATGGCATCGCGGCAAAGAACCAATGCTATCTCATGGCAATTTGTACAGATTTTACAATGTGGCTATTCGTATTACTTGGTACGACCACATTGATAAATTTTATATGAATTGACCCCTCTGACGTTGGGGTTTGGGGTGGGGTTTCGTTATTGTTTTTTATGATAACCGTACGTTTTTGCATAATTAACTCATACAAATAAGCCACCTCATATAAATTGTACGAATTCTCGTGAGCTCAGAGAGAGAAGAGCTCAAGGCAGAAGAACCCTTTTTTGTTAAGAATGTAGCTGCAATTTCTCAAAAAATCCAATTCTGTGCAAAGGAAAAGCCATTTCACAAGCCTTGAAGAAAAATATTTTATTTCTTTATAAATCCACATAGAGTACCTATGAAAGCATAAAATTCCATCCCATATTTTTATTATTTTCTCTTCGAAATCAAACAATTGAAATCAGAGATGGTTGAAGGTGTACTTCACATACAAATACAGATACAGTCAAAATAAGAACAGTATATATTTCAGCAGGCCGGATGTGAAAGAGGTCTGCAGAATATTTTTCATGGCCTTTCACAGTCTGCTGATGCAGAGTTCACCGCCTTACCTTAAATCCTCATTGACACATCAGAGTCTGAAAGTTTTAGTGCACTGTGACGATCAATGTTCTGGTGGTGCCTCCCCTGTTTTGACCTAATCTCCAGATTCCAAGAACACACTCCTCATGTCTGTGAATCAGCCCAAAATCGATCCATGTGTGCAGTTTCCAAATAAAGTGAGCGAGCAAGAGAGAGAGCCAGAGTCATTAGCTTACACAATACAGTCGAATCCATAATAAAGTGCTCCAGAAGGTCCACAAATGTTAACTCAATACCAACTTGTCAATATTTCATTGAACTTTGATAAGTCTGAATCCACATGAACCTTCAGAGAACATTCAATCCAGACATGTCAATCCTTTGGCACTGGACCATCGCTGGGATCTGAGCTTCTTCATCTATCAAACACTGATATTTTAATATAACACTTTCCACATTTCAATAAAGATTAACCGCAACTTCCTTTCAAGGGGATGTGTTTCTTTTTCAATTTCCATAAAAGGGACAAAAAAAATTGCTCATATGCTCCAAAGAAGCACATAATATCCTTGGTGAGGGGGGAGAGTCTTGCATAAAGAACTGAACACAGAGTTGCTGTTGTATTTGCCGTCCACCCACAGCTTGTCCAACTAACAGATTGGCCTCAACCCATTTAATCTGGCATTCTGCATGTAGTTTCCAGACCGAGAAGTTTGCCCTTTGAGAAACGAGAGAGGCAAAAATGTTAGATTTGGCAACATGATTGAGACATTTAAAATATTTTTAAACATGCATTCAACTATTTTCCCTCATTAAATTTATAATCTCTTAAAAATAAAGGTTATAAAAGGGTTCCTCGCAATGATGCCACAGAAGAACCATTTTTGGTTCTAGAAAGAACCATCCGCGTACCATTTCTTACCTTTATATAGTATGAAGATCTTTTATTCACCACAAATAACCTTTCGTGCAACAGAAAAGTTGTGTGGGTGTTCTCCTATGGAACCATACAGCGAAACAAAGACCATTTTAGGAATGTTTACTTTTAAGAGTGTAGAGAAATGAATAGCATGTTTGAAATATATGTTTGAAACAGACTGATCTCTCGGAAAGTCGTGTTATAGTTGAATTAATTTATTCATGTCCATGGTACGAAATTCTGTTTTTTCGTGCATTGAGTGCGAAAGTCTTTTTCGTGTCACTTGCTCGAATTTCTATAAAAAGCTTTTTTGTCCATGGCACGACTTTCTTTTTTGTGTCATTTTATGTATTGTTTCCCCTTTTTTCAATTTTCTTACCATTGTCACTTGGGGTTAGAATCACTTTCTGTTACATTTTTATCCTAACCCAAACCCCAAATCTAACCCCAACCCGAAGAGACAATGATTTAAAAATAGAAAAATAGAAAAAAATACACAAAATGATACAGACACCAAAAACTATTTATAGAAATTTGTGCGAGTGACACGAAAAAGACATTCGTGCTCAAGGCGTGAAAAAAGGTGAATTTCGTGGCATGGACACAAATCAATTAATAACATTTTTCGTAACTATAACACAACTTTCCATGAGAACACGTATGAAGTCATGTTCACTAACATGAGATGTCGATTCCAGTCATATAAATAAGCAAATAAAAGTTGATTTGAAAGCTAAGCTAAGGTTGCAATGCTAAGATTACATACTTTATGCTTTTTTACATAAAAGCCACAATTATCTAATGTATATCTGCTCCGCTAGAGGTACATTTACACAGGACAGAAGCGTTAACGGATGGCTTGTCTGAAGCGTGGCCAACAGCCAATCACAGTTGAGAAATCACAGTTGAGAAATGTTCAACTTCTGCCATGAGCAACGGCAGTGACATGGCGCCGACGGATCCACAAGTTTGGCAACGCTTGACGTCACCCATTAAAAGTGTATGGGAAGCGTTAACGTTTACGTCCCGTGTGAACGTACCGTGAGTGACAGTAACTGGTTGAGACAAATGCCATATTGGCCAGTGCAACATAAACATAATAACTATCAAAACCTTCAGAATGGCAAATGAACCGCAACGGAATAAGTCTGATCCGAACTGACTTCCAAAAACAAAATTCACAAGAAAAAGCAAGCCTTAAAGAAAACATATCCACCTAGGACAAAGTGTCCATTCAACCACTTTCAAAGAGTACATTTTGTACCAGCACCATCTTTGCAAACATTATCACGGCAAATGCTTTGTGAATCTCCGTATCAGTGGAAACCTCACTCAAGGATACACAAACAATTTTCCTCACCGCATTAGCTGACGCGGCATAAACAGGCAGAGCTGATGACTGCGCATAGTGCATGCTAATTGGACATTTAATGACTTCATTACCTTCCTTCAGATTTAATGTAGAGCAAACAAAGCCCCTATCGCAAGCAAGGACGCAGCCCGATATGCTGCAGTTATAGCGATCTGCAACCAGCGTGCTAATGCTAGGCCTGATTCAGACTATTTTTAGCGCTGCATGTCCTCCTGCAGTCTGCAGGGATTCTGGATTGGGATCTGCTGTCGGCAGGGTGGGAGAAGTAAGGTTGCGTCTCATTTTCTCTAAAGCACAAAAACAGTAATTACATTCTCCTATAGGTCCCCTGGTATTTTATAACACCCCACTCCAGAGATTAGCCCATTTGTCTCAATATCTGAGACACTGGCCCTTTACCCCCTTATCTCGTTCTCTAAAGCCCCATCACAATACTCATATCTGCCCTTTTTCTTCCATCATGGCGTATTTCTTTATCTGCCACAGTTCACTGCCAGGCCTAGTTTTTCTATTCCCATTTCGTAATCTTTCCCCCTTGGAGCCAAGCATAAATGAATTTAAATCAATATCTAGCTGATAGGAAAAGCAGTGATTTTATTCGGTGTGTCATAATTTTGCTTTAATTTTTGGAAAAAGGCCTAAAGGAACTGAATTTTTATCCATTGTGGTCTATCAGAACATTAGATCGTGAATCAGTACTCGCTTGAGTTACTTATGACTACAGTATGGAGGAACATCAAACAACTCAATATTTTTCTGTCCAGAGGTAGCTACAAGGCATTTCAAAATCAAATTAAGCTTTAAAAAAGTGGAGTAAAAAAGTAAAAAACTCTTTTAACCTGGTCAGCTAACATCTCTTTGTTCGCCTGATTGTAAAGGCAGTAGATGTCTCACTGGTGTCAAATGCCTGAAGAAGCCTTTTGAAGTTTTTCCTGACATTGACCCTGACTGACACAGGTGCCCTTCAACTCCCAGTCCTGCAGTGTTAGATTCTCTCCTGATGGAGGCGCTATTTCCCCGATAACAGAGGTGCTTGGCAACAACTGCTTTCCATCTAAGCTCACTCGGGGATCCTCAGAGGCACTTTTATTGAAGGCAACCATGACCGATTCACTGAGATGGGTCTCTCCTGGTGATGTTAAATGGAGTCGTCTCTCGAATTTGTGGGCTAAGGTGGGGCACTGCTGGATATTATCCACCTTGCTCTGAGGGGCCTGGGCAACCTAGATTGAGCCACCAGGGGTTTTAGGGCTTTGACTGAAATACAAATGAATCCCTAAAGCACAGCCAGTGTCATGATGGTTTTGACAGGACATAAAAATGGTGTGTCATCGTGAAAAGAGTCATACGATGATGCAAAATGTTGTTTTACTACTTTTTTTTACATTTTCATTGCTAAACATGACCACACTTTAAAAATGTCTGGGTTATTTTTGACCCGTAATGGGTAAATATTGGACAGAACACATGCTGGGTTAAAAATAACCCAATGTTGGGTTGTTGTTGCAACCATGGGATATAATAACCCAGCATTGGGTCAATTTTAACCCAGCTGTGTGTTCTGTCCAATATTTAAATAATTTTGATGGTCATAGTATATGGAGTGCCCTTGTACCCCTCCACCAGGTTTGATGTATTAGTGGTCTATTATTTAGACCAGGGGGCAGTATAATCATTGGATAAAAAAATTTTCCAAACAAGAGCTACAATATCTTCACTGTCATGCACTAAGAGTGCACCCGAATAGCCAAAAAGCTGAAAAGAGCTGCTGAAAGAGCAGACAAAAGAGGATGTAGTGCCTTTAATGAAGAGTAAGATTTGCAAAAGTCATATTGCAATGCCATCATGTTGGGTGGGGCTGAATAAAGAGTATTACATCACTCCTACTTGGACACTGTGGTGAAGTGGTAATTCAAATAAAGCCTTTGCAAAATATAGATACTTAGACACATGACCTGCACCTTATAAAAGAAACTAATAGTAGCATGCTGTTTCCGTCTCAGCAGGGATATGCATAAAATAGACATAAGCTGATATCTGCAGTGCTCATGGAACCGTAAAACTCTTTTCATGCTGCCAAGCGACATCCAGAATAATTTGGTTCATCATTTTCAATCGTTTGACTTTGTAAGTCAAATTCACACCAATGAGATAAACAATGTGTACCAGGCTGTGAGTTTAAATAGTCATTTCAAGTGTGCTGTACAATTGGTTAATCTTTTTAGGCCTGTTGCCCTGACACAGAGAGACGGCGGAGTTAGCACTCCTCTTATTTATCCATTAAATGAGTTTTAATTAACAGATCTGGAACATTAGCACTGTAGTTTGAGGAGATCTCGATGACAACCAGTTGCCTAGCAACAAACCTTAACAGATACGAGAAAAAACCATCCTCACCTTGGACAGGAGATAATCCTCAGTAATCCGGCAGGACCCCAGCAACAGAAAATAAAACAGAATGGGTTGAGATGTGAAGATGGGAGGGGAGGCGGGATTTGACCCTGTGTTATTGCGATATGGAATCTTCATCTTTTACAGATTTTCCGTATTCTGGGTTCAAGTCCACCACCGTCGTACCTCTCAATGCCCCGTAACCCGCCTCTAAGCCACGGGACCCTTCTTGCCTCTCCAACCCGAGAGGGGCAGAGGGCTTGCTGGAAGAACCAGATGATGAAGATGATCTGGGTGGAGGGCCTGATGCTGCCCCCTGCTGGCCGCCGTTGGTTTGAGAACAAACGTTACTGACACGGGCAGCCTTCTGCTTGTAGTGCTGGCTGTGAAGTTTGTATTTCATCAACAGGATGAAAATGAAAACAAGGACTGATGCCACTATGATTCCACCAATGACGATTATCATGGTGCCACCCAGGAACTGGTCGTGGATTGAGCGACAGTGCCGAAACTCTCGCTCCGTTGAGAATGACACGCAGCCGACCATTCGCGTAGCAGTGAGAGATGTGATGCCATCATCGTAGACGGCCAAGACGCATAGCTCATAGTCCCTCGATGAGGCCAGATCGCTCAGTAAAAACAGCTTGTGGGAGGCAGGAATCATTCTGGGAGGGGGAGAAAGAGAGATGGATGTTAACACAAGGAACAAATTAAGGCCTTGATCATTGAAAGATCAGAAATAACTAGAAGGAGGTAGAGAGACAAATAAGTTTCTAAAATAAACAAATATTTTAAAGGGGACATTTCACAAGACTTTTTTAAGATGTAAAATAAATCCTTGGTGTCCCCAGAGTATGTATGTGAAGTTCTAGTTCAAAATGCCATATAGATCATTTAGTATAGCATGTTAAAATTGCCACTATGTACATGTAAGAAAAATGGGCACGAAATGGCAGTGCCGTGGTTGGGTAGTGCAGATAAAGGTGCGAGATTATCCCCTTCTGACATCACAAGGGGAGCGAAATTTCAATGACCTATTTTTCACATGCTTGCAAAGAATGGTTTACCAAAACTAAGTTGGTTGTCCTTTATCACATTTTCTAGGTTAATAAAAGGACTGGGGACCCAATTTTAGCACAAAGAAAAAGTCAGATTTTCATGATATGTCCCCTTTTAACTCATACATTTCTTTCATGGAACACAAATTGAGATTATTTAAAAGACTGCAAAGGTACATTTTTAAATGCAATGAAATTGAAAAATTATGTAAGGAATAACCAAAGATGGGCCATTGAATTATTCAAAAAATAAATAAATAAACGTGAAGGACGGCTGTCAATTAATCCGATTGTACCATTTGCATACCCGTGGAACATTTCTCAACCAATCAGAATAAAGCCCTGTGGTATAACTTAAAAATAATCCATACTTCATTTATACATTTTTTAGTCATACTGGCAACAAAGCGATTTTTTTTACCTACTTACTTTCTTGTACAAAAAATGTTTTTGCAATGCTTTTTGTTTTTCCCATGCATTGTTAAAAGAATGAAAGTGACCAACATTTTTTTTTTATTGTGTTCCATGAAGAAATGTTTTGGGGTGAACTATACACTGAAAATAAGAAAGGGCTGAAAGCTTTTAGTAAAACTCAGTTCAGTTCAAGGCTGATGTCATGAATGCACAGTGTTTAGAAAATTGCCGATGATGTCCAAGGGGAGACAAGTGTCAAGACAAATTTAAGCATAAAAAATCCCCTGTGATCTGCAGAAGAAAGATTGTGTGTGTGTGTGTGTGCCGTGGGATGCCAGCTTTATTCGGTATTTTGAAAATGTTGGTTCCTCGGGACAAAGCCAGAAGTGCAACAGTGCCGGAAGACTAAATTATATATGAATCACATGATGTACAGATTATATTCAATCAAAAGTTATTACACATATAAATATTTATTTAGAAAGGTAGCCACGGTAAACACATTATATTACTGTGGAAGAGGGGGAAAGTATTGAATACACACTACAGCAATTCACTTAAATCTAGTCTGCCCAATGTAGCCTAGTTTTAATGTTAGTATATGTAAGCACCCTGATGGATGTCTTTTGCTGTTGCATCACTTCTTGCTGTTTTAATACAATGCGTCAAGTTAAAAGCACTTTAAAAACGCCTCTGGAGATACACTGTGCCGAATGCCGGCTCACTAAAACATTTCTACTGTTTAGTAAACTGTATCATCGTAGAATGAATTTCCCAAATAAGCACCACACAAAAAGACAAACTTTATTCAAAGATTACAAAGTTGTTCTGTGAAATCTACTTAATCCTGTGCTGTAAGGATGGGTATAAGTCTTTTCCAGGTCTGCTGTAGTTGTATGAAGCATGCATTATTCAGCAAGGACCCATTCGGCTCTGCTTAAATCTCTTCCCAGCACTGCAGTACGCTCTGGTGAACAGAGGTGATAAGATGACGACCTGAGTCATGCCACGCTGCTCGCCCTGGGTGTGCATGTGTGTCTTTGTATGACTGCGAGCATGACCGCATACTTTTGCATTTGACCCTATGGGTAATTGTCAGACTGCATTTCATGTGTCGGTGTGTGTGGTTGACTGTGAGGGTAATGGTGCATGGGCGTGTATGTATATATAGTTCATGCTGGTAAATGCTTATACACTGTGGATAACTATTTGCTCTCACTTGGTTCGCTTTTGACAAACATTTTGATAATGGATGATCATACATGAAATGATTAAACAAATGCAAATTTCTCTTTAAGGTGAGACAACACATTTTAGAGGATTAGGTATGCCCCGAATCTTTGAGAAACAAAACTATTCAGAGGAGAATAGCAAAACTCCTTGGAAACTTTCAAATTCAGACTTTCAGACTTTTCAATTATTTGGTCAAATAGTTTTGGATGCCGAACATTCAGTGCATGCCTATTTCTAATTTATTTTTTTGATTATTAATATGTTTTTGTAACATTTAAAACCAACAAAGTTGATCCAACGTGCTGCACACCAAACACAATAACAAGACAAAATATTTAGAAAAAGCTAGTCTTCACAATACCAGTTAAATATTTCAAAACTGGGTGGTGCAACTTAAAGGATTTGTCAATTTTCTTAAAAAACAAACAAACAAAAAAAAACCCAGAGAATTTACTCACCACCATGTCATCCAAAATGTTGATGTCTTTCTTTGTTCAGTCAAGAAGAAATTATGTTTTTTGAGGAAAACACTCCAGGATTTTTCTCGTTTTAATGGACTTTAATGGACCTCAACACTTAACAGTTTTAATGCAGTTTAAATTTGCAGTTTCAAAGGACTCTAAACGATCCCAAACGAGGTGTAAGGGTCTTGTCTAGCGAAACGATTGTCATTTTTGGCAAGAAAAAAAATTCACTTTTAAACCACGGCTTCTCGTCTGGTCCTGTGATGCGCCAGAGCAACTTTACATAATACGTCATCCCGTCAAGAGGTCACGGATAACGTATCAAAACTACTCCCCAGTGTTTACAAGCGTGGAGAAAGAGAAGCGTTCTGACGCTGTTGTATGTGGAATGATACTAATTATTGTCTTTGTGTCATTTTATTGTTTAAAATGGTCCACAAATATGCGTTTCATATGTAACTGTGACCTTTCGACGTCATTATGCAATTACGTGAGGTCGCGCTGGCATGTCACGGGACCGGAGATAGACGAGTTGTTGTTGTTTAATAGTGCATATTTTTATTTTTCTTGCCAAAAATGACAATCATTTCGCTAGACAAGACCCCTATGCCTCGTCTGGGATTGTTCAGAGTCCTTTGAAACTGCAATTATAAACTGCATTAAAACTGTTAAGTGTTGGGGTCCATCAAAGTCCACCAAAATGAGAAAAATCCTGGAATGTTTTCCTCAACAAACATAATTTCTTCTTGACTGAACAAAGAAAGACATCAACAGTTTGGATGACATGGTGGTGAATAAATTATCTGAATTTTTTTTAAGAAAATTGACTAACCCTTTAACTGTTTGCAAGGTTTAAAAACAATACAAGTTATGAAGGAAAATATGTCTGTGATAAGACGTGAGAAATGAACGTCCAGGAGAGGGCTTCATGTAAGAAGCAATTTTAGATAACTGTGATAAGGACCCAGGTTGAAAATGATTTAGGCTGCCAGGTGGAGGTGTTATTTCAAAAAGGTGAAAACCATGATCTTATGTCCTGGATTCATGGTCAATGTCACAAATTTAAAAAGTGACCTAAAAATGTGTTACGCAGACTTTCATTGCTGTCCTCATATACATAGGCCCACATACAGTATAAGTGTAATAGTAATCATAAATGTGAATTTTAAATACTGTGATCAATATTGTGAACAACATTGAACAGTATTAAACAGTAGGACAATTTACCCTAGTACTGTATCTTCACCTCTTATGCTTTATAAACAAATAAAGAATGTTCACAGTGCTTGGATCTGTGCTTTTACAGTACTGTGCTAATAAACATTTGTATTCAGTATATTTCTCTGGATCTGCTATATATATATTGAGCAGAATTCATCTCACTTCTGGCAGGCTTTGGTCCTTTAAGCAGTGGAGGGTCAGTTTAGTTGAACCTCTGTCTCAGAGCTGTCACCATAAATACAGTGAGGTGGGGGTGGGTGGGTTCTTCCTCTTCTCTTGAAATGACATTTGTCACAGAGACCCTGTCAACTCAGTGTCATCTAAAGGAGTAAGTACATCTTAACTACCCACTTAAAAACCAGCTTAAAGATGTGAATATGCTAATAACATTGCAATATGTAGCATTTTTTATCTGGTTTTAGCATATGGTGTACAATAATAGGACAGAGATTTTATCGTAATTTACATTCTTTTACTAGCAAAAATAAGTCCTATAATCTTATGTGAACAGTCTGAAAATTAGATTTTTATGATTTTTTTTGTCTTTTCAATTAAGAAGTAAATTGTACTGATTTTTTGAGTATTACAAAACCCCAAAGAACAAAAATATGCTGCACACTCTACAAAATTAGTGCTAAATAGCACTAAAAACTTGTAATCATATGGTAACCATTTTTAGTGCTATATAGTACCTATAAAGCACCTATTAAGAACTATCCGGGTGTGATATAGCACCACTATTGCACCAGATATGGTTCTATATAGCACAAATTGGTTCTACACAGGTGCTACACAGGTACTACATAGGTGCTATATGCCACTTAAAATGGTTAAGTGTTAAAAAATCCGTAGAAATTACAATGTTATTGCAGCTGGGTTGCCGGTAATTTACCGTAGATTTAAATTTATGTTATTTACTGCCAAGAATTTGTTCAAAGTTAAATCAATTTTAAATATTAACACGTCTTTATCTTTACAGAATAAAACTATACAATAACAGCCTCATGCAAAGCATTCTGGGAACCAGAAATCTTCATCAACCTTTTTCTGTTTTTTGCTTTAGATTTTGTTTCCCAGAATGTTTTGCTTGATGCTTTTTTAGTTTTACTCTGTAAAGACAAAGACTTGTAAATTTTAAATGTTCGTTTAGCTTTGAACAAAATGTTGCCAGTGGATAGCATGGATTTGAATCTGCGGTGAGTTACTGGCAACCCAGCTGCAATTTCTACTGATTTTTTTTACAGTGTGTACTGTAGCTTGAAATTACATAATGATGATCAAAATCCATCCAAAGCTGATTTTTTTGTGTGTCTACACTGTAAAAAGTGAAAAGATGGATCAACTTAAAAAAATACTTCAATTGGTAACATTTAAAAAATTTCCGTTTATTCAATTTAAAATTTCACTTTAGTTTCACTTTATGTGAAAAATTTAAGTTGAATAAACTAAAACATTTTTAGATGTTACCAATTGAGTAATTGTTTAAAATGATTAAACTTTCACCTTTATAGTGTAGACAAACTTTTTTAATTAAATAAAAAATTTTAAAACTTATTTTAATCAAGTTTGGTGAACTACTAAATTAACAAATTAGTTGGAAAGTCTATATGAAATTTGCTAATCCAGTTTCAATTCATTTAGCAGCAAAAGCCGCTAAACGCCACTTCCGTCAAAAATAAGATACTGTATTTTCCAGACTATAAGTCGCTCTGGAGTATAAGTCGCATCAAACAAAAATGCGCCATGAAGACCAAAATATATGTATAAGTCACAGTGGACTATACGTCGCATTTATTTAGAAAATTATTTCACAAAATCCAAACCGAAGAACAGACATTTAATCTGGAAAGGCAAGTTATTCAACAATAGCACTGTTTGTACGTTAACATAATACAAACAGTTATTTACACGATAAACCATAGCATACTGAACATACCTGGAAGGTTGAATAAGCTTAATGAACAGAACAAGCTAACACGCATCAAGTTCGCAGGCTCGTCATTCCACATCACTGAAGTCATTGAATTACATAAATACAAGAACAGCATTTATCGGACTCTTACGGCTGTAGACGGTAATGTTGTCTGTTGGTTCATATATGTTAAAATTAATTCATACTGACTTACAAGTCGCACCTGACTATAAGACACAGCACCAGCCAAACTATAAAAAAGTGTGACTTATAGTCCAGACAATATGGTAATGATATTGACCAAATGCTCTTGGCATGGATTTTACCTAATCAAATACTTTTGCATCAGATCTGCTTAAAGCCTCAAGCCATTCAGAAATATCGCTTTGTAGGCAGAATCTGTTATACACCACAATAATTTATCTACAAAGTCCTTGGAAGAAAAATTGGATGAAGGATGGTGCGCATACGTCAAGATGCACGAGCTTTTTACCTGTTAAAAGGAGGTTTACCTATAATTTTGTTACCTATATTTGAGCCTTTTTACCTTTTTTCAGAAAGGACAGCAAAGAGAGACTGGAGATTTATAGATGTACTTAGAGGGTTTTGCAGTAAAACAATAAAAAGGCAATAAAAAATGTTTAATAAGGATGAAATGATTAAAGTGACATTTGTAAAAATAAGGCATTTTATTGAATATATTTTATTGCTGAACCTAAACATGAGAGCCTGATAAAAAATGCTTATTTACAAGAAAACATGTCAGATGCACTTATAGGGCATGGCATCTGAGCTCTTCATATATTAAGCTATTATTAGCAGTTAAATAACTGTTTTGTCTGTCAAGTTACTTTAAATAACATGAATATTGATATAAATACACATTACACTTTAAGTCAAATACAATACATTTGACTTTTAATTCACATCCTCATTTCACAGCGTGCACGCTGCGCCTCCAGCCGTTTTCCATTTAGACACAACTTCATATCTAACCTGTCTTTTCACCTACAGCATCCACTGTACGTTCTCCTCCCAGTCTCCGTTTCCAAGACACCATATCTAACTCATCCTTACTTGAACCTGGTTCTCTGTCAACAGGGAGCCCGATGCATGCTTTCTTAATTGATTCTGAAAGACTTTTAGATTACTCTGCAGCTCTATAAACCAATGAACTCCCCCTGCCTTTTTCATAATTAATAGCAAATTGCCTTCTGTATGTATCTTTTCTTCTCTCTTAATCTATCCATGGGGATTACCTCAGGAGTTAATTACATCCCTTCAATGAGAAATCATGGTGGGGCCATGGCTGAATGTTAAAAAGGGGGATTTATGTACGACATAATCTCTGTAACAGGCAAAATATTGTGCCTTTGTAAAAAGACCTTCAGATGAGAAAAGGGAAGTCAATTGACCCTTCGCTAAACTCCGCCCCTTTAGTTACTGTTGCTTAAAGGCAGGATAGGCAGGAATTATCTAAAAAAAACTTTTTTACAAATTTGTTTAAACTGTCTTTATATACCAATACATAAGTAAAATGTAAGTACTCTGAAAAAGAGAGTATAAAAATCGAGTGTCTGTAGACCTCTCACAGCTCATTTTTCCATTCACTCCACCCCCTCCCATCTGGGTTTCTTCTAAAGCCACGCCCCCAAAACACATGAACGCGTGACGCTGACTGGCTCTGCTGGGAGCAGAATTTACCTCAGACGAGCGGAGAGGAAGGAGCGCGGTGCATGTAACAACATCATGTCACAATCACATGTAATAATACACCTAACTTTATCACTATGAATATAAACAAATAGGATGGCTTTCTAGTACTCACTATTAAGCTAGCACATTGATACTGGTAAAGTTTAAAATATATTTTGTTTGATTCGGTAACAAACAAGCTAATTATATTTATAAGACAAAGCTAAAAACAGATTGCATTGATACAAGTTTTTTATTACCATCAGTTACACTGTGATGAAGATGAATTTCGTGGAAGATTTATAACATATACAGTGTTTTGCATGGAAGAGTTTCCATGATGAAAGCATTGTTGACTATGATGAGAACTACACACCGGAGACAATACTGCATCGTCGACTCGAGGAAAAGCCACACGATATTTATTCTCGTTTGATTTCTTTGTTTTTTCATTTTTTTGCCTAGTTTGCCTTCGCTGACTGGATATGCAGGTACTGTGAGTTCTGAATGCTCTTTCTCTGCCGAACTTTAGCTCTTCCTAGAGTGCCTCGTGCACGTTCAAATCAATCAGGTGTGCGCATGTGTGGACAGATCCCGTAGCAACAGGGGTGGTGCCATGGTCGCGCGCGAGAGAGTGATAGTCGCGCAAGCCAATCATTTGTTTCGTCCCAAATGGAAATAATGAGCTGTGTTTAAAACAGTGGTGAGAGGTCTACAGACACTCAAGTTAGTAATCTCTTTTTCAGAGTACTTACATTTTACTTATGTATTGGTATATAAAGACAGTTTAAACAAATTTGTAAAAAAGTTTTTTAGATAATTCCTGCCTATCCTGCCTTTAAGCAGAGAAGCTTTATCACACTTTTACTATGGTAGTGTAAGCGCTCTTGAGTTACTTCTTCATTTGTTATGTTGTAATACTGTATATGTATGCATTTTAACAGTGCTTTTATCCAAAGCAACATTTTATCAGTATGTGTGTGTGTTCAGTGGGATCGAACCCTTGACATTTGCATAGCTAATGTAATGCTTCACCAAGTGAGCAATAAATAGTATGAAGTTATTGACATTAATTTACTTTGGAGGAACTGTATGATTACACTGTACAAAATGAGGGCTGAGTTATAAATGTTACCAAATAAGGATAAAAGTTTGTCAAATTCTAACGCAAATGATTACTTGCATATGATAGATGACTAATGTTTTTAAAGCAGAGCTCAGTGAAGTGTCAATTAACTGATCCTCTAAACAAATCTGTTTTAATGTAAATTCTCCATTATTCTAATCTTTCAGAAGCATCCTAAACGAACGCTTGACTTGAAACTTGCATTGTTATTCTGTTATTATTGTCTTCCTCTGCACACCTGCGTAAAATAGCAGGCAGTGTGATTTATTGAAGCATGTCAGTACAACTGCTATAGCGCTTCATGTTTTAGAAAATTCACTTTGAATCGTTTCAGTTGAAATCAGGCTGTAACTATTACCTTGGAAGCCAATCTTTCTGTGCTCAAATGAAAATCTTTCAAGAGCTTTCAGACACCTTGATTTTTAAAACAGCTGGTCCCTTTGGGATGAATCCTTTCATTACACAGAAAAAAATCTATTTAGTATAGATGTACAACATGTATTGCATTCATGATATTATGTGTCTGTTTGCGTCTGGGAGTCATCGAGGGCCATTTTTATTCATCAGTGAAATTTCAATGTTTCATCCACAATCTGAATAGGGTTCTGAAATGTGCCATTACCAGCCCCAGTCTCAAAGGCCTGCCTTTCCTTTTGAACAAAGACAAAATCAATTTGTTTATCTAATGCTGAATTACCCAGATTCAAAACCCACTTTGGTGAATAGACCGTCCACAATCTTACAAAAGCTGAGATATACATGTATATGTATGTATGTAAGCATATAGTGAAGTAAATTGTTCAGTATAGAGGGTATGCACGTGACGTCACCTTCGGTGAAAGGGCCTGCGGTTATGCCCACTGAGTGGCAAAAGACTGAGTGGCAGGATTCGAGTACAGTGAGAAATCAGCGAAAACACGAGGAAAACGCGTCTAAATGGGAAAAAGCTGTTGTGCGATAGACTGTACTAACAGATTTAACAAAAATTCGGAACTATCGTTTTACAGACTGCCAAAAAACCGAAAGGAGAAGTAAATTGATCGTTCATGCCAACGTCCACAGAAAACAGGTGGGTTGATAAGTTGCTAGGGTCACTATCAAGCGGAGGTTTTACTTTCTACCTAAAAGTATTTATTCAAGTATTTGTATTTCTTTGGAAAACACTCCAAAGCATATTATCATAATTTTTATTCTATTACATTTCATAAATAAAAGTTTTTGTTTTACATTTAATATTTAAGTACATTAACTTACTTTTACTCATGTAAAAGTACACAATTTTAATGTAATTAGGTATTAAATACATTTTAATATGCAATATAAAAGAATACACAGTATGATTCTATGCTTTAGAATGTAGTGAAGTAAATTTTTTCCCAATACAAACACCCTAATAAAGCACTGATGCTTAGAAAATGTAACTAATGTAATTAAGTATTGTCCACCTCTGCTATCAAGTCCAACTTAATTCAATTTAAGCTGATAATAGTCAGTTTTACTGGCATTTTCGCAGCAGCCATTATGAAAACCAGCCATTTTGTTGAACGTTTGCCACTCGATAGGGCGAGTTCCGGCGTGGTCACATGGAAAAGTGACGTCAATGCATATCCTCTATAAGCAACCACCTAATTAAATCCTTATTAGCTCACTTTTATTTTAAATAATGCCAAATTTTTTAGCAAAACAAACAATACAGCAACTTCTGACTAGCACACATTTTGAACACAAGTGCGTTTAATGGCAAAGACTGAGATTTATAACTATCATGACAGGCAGAAAACTAGTTACCCACTCACCTGTATATGAGAATGTCATCTGTGGAGCTGTTATATTGGATCTGGTACATGCGCACTCCAGGGATGTGGCTTTGCGGAGGCCAGCGGATTATCACTGAATTTGAGGTTATTTCCGAAACGCTAACACGCTGATCCGCGCGTGCATGTCCCCCACTACCGCTGCTGTTGGACTTTATGGAAGTAGGCATATCCGATGGTCCCGGTTCGGGGTCCAGTTTGGGATCGTAATGTGGCGAGGGATTTACTACTAGTTCCACCGGTGCAGTGGCCTCGCCTGCCGCATTAGAGGCTATACAGGTAAACACACCTGAATCTTTCACCGTGGCTGTTAAGATATCCAGAGAACCGTTTTCGTAGCACATGGTGCGTGTGGTGTTCCCCATCAGCTTCCCATCAGGACTGACCCAGTGGACGGTCGGCTCTGGGTCCCCGACGGATCGACACCGCAGGCTGACCTCTTGACCCTCCATGACGAACATCTTAGAGGTGTGACGGGTGATCATGGGGGGCTCGCACACAAACTCCTCCTCTCGAATGGTCCAGAAGTACTTTCCGGCGAGCTCTCGTGGGGACGCGCAAGTCTCCAGATCGTCCTCCCGGGTGAGACGCCGTAACCAGACAAGCTCGCAGTTGCAGTGCAGCGGGTTACCGCCGAAGCTGAGCACCAGCGATGTCAACGGCGAGCCTTTCATTTTAGCGTAAACAGGGATGCGTAGGAAGAGAGGGTCTGGGGGGATTTTCTTGAGCTTGTTGGATGTCATATCCAGCCTGGCCAGTTTGTGTAGATTAGAAAATATCCCTTCAGGCACAAACTCAATAAGATTGTGGTCCAGGCTCAGGGTGTTGACGCTGGCGAGCATAGCTATAGTGTCCCACGGTAAATCCGCCAGATTGTTATAAGACAGATCCAGGTCTTCAAGAGTCTCTAAGAAATCCTGAAAGGCTCCAACCGAGATGCTGTGAAGCTGGTTGTTGGCAAGTATAAGGTGGCGCAGATTAACCAGACCCTGCAGGTGAGTGTCATCCAGAACAGTCAGTCGGTTACCGTCCAGATGCAACGCGTGCAGATCCTGCAAGTCGGCGAAGGCGTAAGGTCTGATCTGGCTGATGGTGTTACGGGAAAGCGTGAGGTGTATCAGACTGCTCATGTTAGCGAAGTCTTTGTGGCGCAGGGTGGTTATGAAGTTATCCATCAGTCGCAGCTCGGCGGTCTGCCGGTCGATATTAGGTGGTACGAAGAGCAGGCCGGTTTTGGCACACAGGACGGTAAAGGAGGGCAGCAGGTTCTGGCAGGTACACCGCTTGGGGCACTGCATAGCATAGGACGATAAGGAGAACAGAGCTAGGCATAGAAGCAGCCTCTCCATGGGGGCACTCCTGCAACAAACAGAGCAGAAATGAAAAAGGTTTAGCTCTCATGCAGGGTATCTCCGGTCTGCCTTTGAATCTCTCTCTCTCGCCTGAACACACACACACATACGCACATTGAGATGAATTAATAGCAACACAAACTGACTCACGCTCTCACATGCATAAAGATAACAATTTTATTAACCATGCAAAGGATGTAGGTAAAGTTGAACAGGCATTACTGTCGGTGGTGAGTTTATTCTGTATAACACCTACTTACCTAATTATCATATAATTTGCAAATGTCCTAAACTAAGCTTACATTCACCATCGTGCAAATTTACATAATCAAATTATCATTTTTTTGGTTACATAATGTCTGGTAATTCCAAATTGAGTATGCATAAAGAAAACAAGTGCTAGGAATGAAAGATGGCGTTTCTTGTAACCTCCCAGACACGCCGCAATGAGACTCAGATATTGCTTATTTAATCTCACCGAAGCTGATGTTGAACACAAGATTACTAGATATTATGCCACAGTCTGGATGTGTTAATGTGGGCATCTATTCTGGCGTTATATAAAACTGCTGTCACTGCCTCTAATAGCATATGCAGAAATTGCAGATGGAAAAGCGAGAGGGATAGTGTGGGGAGGTTGGATGGTGGCAGTAGTTTCTCAAAAAGAGATGGAGAAAGTAAGACCCAGAGGACGTTTCCTTCGACAGTTTGCTGATTTTAATAGCCCTCCGCGGTTCAAAAGTCAGGATATTTGACACCCGCCTCTACCCCCCAGAAATTCATATGCGCGTCGCGAGATGATATAAAAGACCAGTGAGAATATGAATTATTGTTCTATGCCACTGCTTCGCATGAATGTTAATATCTGATTCGGGGCTCTTTGTTTATTGGTTGTGCATACTATTCCATTTTAATAACTTTTATGTAAAAGCACATAAATGTGATTATTTTCACTGCTGGCAAAGCCACGCTGAATATCAAAAGGTTCAGGCTGGGGAGATGAAAGCATATCTGCAGAGGTATCTCTCTCTCTCTCTTTCTCTCTCTATGAGTGGTGTTACCTTCTCAACCAGTAGGGGGAAACATCGAGCTTCACTGTATACGTCTTTGTCGGTTAGCACGAAAGCACCCAGAAACCGAGCTTGAGTGAGAGTTGGTGGTGGTGCGGTGTGATCCATTCAGGCGAGCGTAAGCCCCCTCTCTCCATTACACACAAAAAACACAGAAACCCTCGAGAGAGGGCCATTATCCAGACAACTAACTAAGAACAGCACTAAGGTAGAGCAAACAGGAAGCTAGTCTCTCACTCCACTTTGAAAGCGTACCATCAGCTTTTTACAGGCTGATGGGACAGATATACACTAAAACACTTTACCGTGCTCGTGCACTTGCCCACCCAGATGTAAAATGTGAAGCCTTGCATCTCACATATACACTCAAAAAAATGAACAAGGAAGGTTGTGGACTTTACATTATATATTTATATTCAGTTTAATTATAATAATTGTATTTGTTGACTTGAAATGTTTTTTTCTATTAAGGTCAACACAATTATGTCTCAAATTAGCTGTAAAAAATCCTTAGGCGTTGTCTAAACACAAACTATTTATGTGAACTTAAAAATTCTTACATCCAGAGGGTGGCAGTATAGTGCGACGCGAACTGCCATAACCCCCAAATAAGAAGAAGAAGAGCATGACTCGCCAGACTACACGTGCTCAAAGATAATTCACTGCAATTCTCTGCAATTCTCTGCAAACCTGCTTGACCCCTGCATAGTTTTTCCTCGATTGGTTTGGACAGAGCGACGTCTTACCTCTTCAACGGCTGGTAAAGGTAACAGGATATTTGTTTTTCCACCAGTTTCGATATTTTTAATAAGATATATTTTCTTTATTTTTGACATGTGGCTCTCATTACATAAACTGCTTAGAGTCTTACAAAGTCAGTCATCTAATTTTTTCTTCAAGACATGAAGAAAAAAACATCATAACGTCGTTTCATAAAAAAAATGTAGATTGGTCTAACGTTAATTTGAGGCAGAAAAGTAAGACTGTCCTAACTAATTTCAAGACAGTTTTAACTTAGTGACTTATGTTTAAGCAACTGGCCAAACTGTTTTAGAGAGTTCTAGTGTTCTAATTTTAGTTCTAGCTCTGAAGTTAGCATGCTTGCTTAGCCACGTGGCGCAGGTTAGTTCAGAGCATATTTCCATTATTTTGGCGAAAAGTAAGTTAATAAGTTCATCAAAGTTCTCCGTCGCTATGATGGATTTTTGTTAACTGGAGCAAGTCTATGACGGATTTTTCATGCTTATTGCAGGGTTTCTGCCTGTCTTTCATGTCATATTTTCATAATTTTAAGGCGCAAACATTTCTCAAATAACGTTAGTGTGATAAATATATTTATTTTCATGTGAAAAATGTGTATTCCGCCTGCTGAGGGGATCAAACGTGGTTTGAAAGTAACGTTAGGGATGTGCACATCGATGTCTGTAAGCTAATAATTTGTTATCGATGTTTTCTAGATATCTTAATAATTTTAGCATAAATAAGTGTTCCTTTGTGTTTGACAATACACATCAATGGGTCTGCGACTGCGCAGCGCAAGTGACGTGCACTCCTGAAATCAAAGTGTTTGACTCTACTAAAGCATAAAAATACACGGGGTGGTTTCCTGGACAGGGATTATCAAGTTGTTTTTAGTTTGGACAGCGCTTGCATTTATTTTAGTCTAGGACTAGTCTAATCCCTGTCTGGGAAACCGCCCCTATATGTTTTGCAGATATATTTAAGAAATATACACAGTTAACATACTACTTAATTTAAAAACACTGCTACAGTTATTCTCATCTTGAAACTGCAAAGTTCATCCAACTAAAAATAACTAAAATCCACTGTCAAAATAAACATTGGTTAATACAAATTTGTTTTAAACCATTTTTTACTTTAAAAATAACAAAGCATGACTATTTTATTGTTAATTCAATTTCACAAAGTCCTTATTAAATTGTTTTGTTTGTTTATTATTTGCAATTTTCCAGGTCCATAATAAAGGGTGTGTTTTGTGTTCCTGCCAAGGTGCTACTCACAGTAGGTAAGATCTGCAACATCTAAATAGTAAAAAAACAGTAAATATTGTTTCTTGCGTGACCTTTTCATTTGTTGTTTCTCTTTTTATCCTGTTTACTTTACAGTGGCAATTGATAATTTCAGTTTTTAAAAGATAATAAAATTTTTATTGAATTATTGAACAAGACCTTTGCGTACAGGAGACGGGAGGTAGTCAGAGACCAACCCATGATATCAGAGTTCAAGACCAGATGGCCAGGACTGTTCACTGTGCCTGAGGTATAAACTGCTTATTAAAACATCAATGAACAATGTTGTATAATGCATTAAATTACCATGTTAAAGAATACAGTAACATAGGGTCTTTCAGTAAAATTGTAGTATACACCAATAACATTTTGTTTGTGGACATTATTCAAAGGTGGAAGCAGAATTTCTGAGGATTACCACTGTTCCCCTTGTCACAAAGTTTTTTGCACAACTTGACTACCACGCTGATCAGCTCATCAGATTGCTGAAGAAGGCAGGTGGATCTAAAGGAAGGCAAAATGACCTCATCTTTGCACCGACTGCACAGGTATAGTTAACTCTTGTAGAACACATTTAGGAATAAGTACATTTTGTTTAGTTTCTGTTGTCATTTAGCAGAAACCAATAACATCTGCAAATGCACCCCATATGAATATATTTTTATTGTATTTTTTCAAAGATTTTTGAGATTAACATGATTTTTCCCCCTTTATAAGAATGCTATTTGGTATTTACACTACACCCTATGGATAAATGACCAGAATGTTGAGGAAACTGGTATACTGATATAATATGTGTAGTATATTGATGCTGTTCTTTTCTTTTTTTAGAATGAAACCGTTGAAAAGAAGAGGGAGTGCCTCCTCCGGGCACTTTGTATCTATCTAAATGAAAATCCGAGCAGTCTCTTCAAAGAGTATATGGTAGGTAATGCTAACAATTACTGCAGCAGTAACAGTGTTCTAGGGCTTTTACCAATATCACATTATCCATTTAACATTGGGTGCGTTTACATGCACAGAATAAGCGGATAAGTATCAAAAATTTTCTTGCATTTACATGCAAATCAATAAACTGCTATGCAGAAAACTGCGTTTACATTTGGAGATGTGTCAGGTTTCTCGCAGTCCATATTGTCTCTGCCTAAAAGCTGATGGGAAATCTGTCTTAAAGGGACACTTCACCCATTTGCATTAATCTTTGTATAGTTAGAACCCTAGTCATGTTTTTGAATGGTCGTGCATAATTACCTCAGTTGCCGCTGAAACAGGAGAAATACAGATTTCAGTGTTGCACTTCCTTCTTTCAATGATGTAAAAATCATCATTTTGCATCATTGAAAGAAGGAAGTCCAATATCTTTGTTGAGCAGGTGAGACTACAAACAGCCCTTTTCTCAGTCAAATTATCACCAAATTCGAAATGTATGTTACATTTCGACTACAAATATGAGACACTTTCAATGAAGATTAGTTTCTATGGGTGAAATGCTCCTTTAAGCTGTACTGTCATATCTCTTCTCATATCTACACTTGTAAATGTAACATTAGCTTTTATTTCCACAGTTTCTCTGTCATTTGCTTAAGTTAAGCGCAGACTTCTATGTGTTACTTTGCGCTTTAACGTGTGACATTTATCTTTCACACGTGGAAACATGCACATATGAACCAAACTGCGTAAAGGCTGGTTAAGGTGTTAACTTGCAAAGCGAAATTGGGGTAATGAGCAAAAAAGTTACCTGTGCCGATCAGTTTTTGCTTGTGCAACTTATGGGCTTTCCCTATACAACAAAAACGTTTTATGCATTTACATGCCCTGCTGAAAAACAGCATAGACCAGCATCATTCCCATGCTGGTTGGGTGCTGGTGGTCACCAGCATACCAGCACCAAAACACAAAATCATCTGCTCTTGCTGGTTTTTCCAGCAGGGTGAACCCACATGTTATCAGGGTTTTTTTTACCATAATCTGCGTAAGACTGTGCATGTAAACACACTCATTGTGGTGTATATCTTTTAGGAATGGCAATTTTGGTCTAGACTAAATCATGTTTATGATCATTTAATCTTAAAATTGTAAGAACTGTAATCTTATAAAATTAGAACTTATGGCGGAGCTGATATAAGATGGCTTCAGATCATACAGGTGTACTTACTTAAAGGAATAGTTTAATATGGCAAAAGGGTAGACTATGTTATTACCTGAACCTAGACGAATTAATACATACCTATCTTTTTTCAATGCGTGCACCGTACAGCGCGTTGTGAATGTGTTAGCATTTAGCCTAGCCCCATTCATTCCTATGGTACCAAAAAAAAGTTTTATTTTGTGGCACCATACTTACTGGTTTAACTCCTCATGAAACAGTCTTTAAATAGGGAAAATACGGAAGTGTTTGGTGGCTTCCCTGTTTGGTACCATAGGAATGAATGGGGCTAGGCCAAATGCCAACACATTCACGACGCGCTGCACAGTGCACGCACCGAAAAAAGATAGATATGTATTAATTCGTCTAAGTTGAGGTAATAACATAGTTTAATATGGCAAAAGGGTAGACTATTCCTTTAAAGAAATATTCCATTTTCTTAAAAGAAAAATCCAGATAATTTACTCACCACCATGTCAACCAAAATGTTGATGTCTGTCTTTGTTCAGTCGAGAAGAAATTATGTTTTTTGAGGAAAACATTGCAGGATTTTTCTCATTTTAATGGACTTTAATAGAGCCCAACATGTAATACTTAACTCAACACTTAACAGTTTTTTTCAGCGGAGTTTCAAAGGACCACAAACAATCCCAAACGAGGCATAAGGGTCTTATCTAGCAAAACGATTGTCATTTTTGACAAGAAAATTTTTTTTTTACTTTTAAACCACAACTTTTCGTCAAGGTCCGGTCCAGCGTGACCTAACGTAAATGCGTAGTGACGTAGGGAGGTCACGTGTTACATATATAAAACGCAGATTTGCAGACCATTGTAAACAATAAACTGACACAAAGACATTAATTAGTATCAGTTGACATACAACAACGTAGGAACGCTCCTCCCTCTCAACACCCGTAAACACTGGGGCGGAGTTTCGCGTTCGTCCTCTGTGACCTCTTGACGTGATGACGTATTGCGTCGGGTCACGCTAGCGCATGACGACCGGATCTACATGACGAGAAGTTGTGCTTTAAAAGTGTATATTTGTTATTTTTATTGTCAAAAATGACAATCGTTTTGCTAGATAAGACCCTTATGCCTCGTTTGGGATTGTTTATAGTCCTTTGAAACTCAGTTGAAAAAAACTGTTAAGTGTTGAGTTTAGTATTAAATGTTGGGCTCTATTAAAGTCCATTAAAATTAGAAAAATCCTGGAATGTTTTCCTCAAAAAACATAATTTCTTCTCGACTGAACAAAGAAAGACATCAACATTTTGGATGACATGGTGGTGAGTAAATTATCTGGATTTTTCTTTAAAGATAATGGACTAAAAAGTTAGTAATCAAGCACTATTTTAAAACATTGATTTAGAAAACTGCAATGCAAAAGAGCTCTTTGGAATTTGATAATTGGCTGGTGATTTCATTGTTGTCCTTTTTTTGTGTCTGGAAAGGATTCAGATGGCTGTGCTGCCCGGAGGGAGCTTGATCAACTTGTCTTTGGCATCTACAGCATTAAGCTGAGGGAGGTGATGCCACCAGCACTTCAGTTGATGTTGGAATAGTAATTGAGGATGTTGAAGTACTTCATGACTTGGGAGACATAGCTTCTGCATGTGCAATCTTAATGGGTGTCATATATACAATGAACCTCAACTATCCTCAAGAACTGAAAATGTTGCTTCAGAAAATCTTCCTCCAACTGGATGATTCCAGACTCTCACCCAAGGTACAGATGATTAAAAACAAACTGTATGAGTGAACCAACATTGAACGTTTGGCGTTTCTCACAAGCCTGATTTGCAGTTGAAACCATTTAATTGAAAAACTTTTCTTTTTTTGTGACGCGCACCTCTGTTCTGGGTGACATGTGTCTTTGTCATGTATGTACTTAAAAACGATGAGTGAACCAACATTGAGCACTTAAAAGTTTGTTAAACGCCACAAACGCCTGCTTTGCACTTGAAACCCTTTTTATTGAAAACACTTGAAAGATGGTATACATTTGATCTTTTTTCTGTGGACGCACCAGTGTTCTGGGTGACATGTTTCTCTGTAATGTATGTACTTAAACAATGAGTGAACCAACATTTAGCACTTAAAAGTTTCTGGCGTTTAACATAAAGGCCTGCTTTACTCTTGAAACCATTTAATAGAAAAACACTTGACAGATTGTGTTATTTTTATCTTTTTTTATCTGCGTGTTACAGGCAAAAAAGATACAAAAAATACAATGTCAAGTGTTTTTCTATTAAATGCACTGCTCAGGAGTTTTATTTTTATAAAATTACCAACTTTACATGCTGCAACTCATAAGTGTTTTACAGTGTTTTTTTTTCTTGTAAAAGAAAATGTCATAAAACTGATGTGTTATTGGAAAACTTGTTGGTTAATAAAGGAACTAACAAATATTATGTTGAGTTTACTTAATTAATTTGTGTGGAACCTGTTGACAAACTAAAATTAATTAAACCTAACTAGTAAAAATTAAAGTTATTGAAATGATTTAATTTTGATTGATTAAGCTTGAATTTAATGTTTTGTTGTAAAATTACAGGTTTACTTTGAATAGACACATGTTTAATATGCAACGTCTAAACAAATTTTGTTAGTCCATAGAACATAACTGATTTTAGTTAATTGAACTGAAATGTCTTTTGTTGGGTGAAAATTAGTGATAATAGTTGGCTAAACTTAAAAAAATTACTTGTCCCTAAAACAACCCTATTACATTGGACAACCTTAAAATATTTGTTTTCAACTTAAATAATTAAATTATGTGGAACCTGTTGACGAAAAAAAATTAATTAAAGTCAACACTTTTTTTTTTTGAGTGTAGGCTGTGTTGAATAAGTAAACTATTGCAAGTAAAGCGCATCTCTATCCTCCTCCAGACTGGCTAGATATTCCTTCCCAGTCAAAACCAATGAGCCAAACACAGCATGGGCCGGATTAGTGAAAAACAAAGGATTACAGTATATGCAACCATCTTCCTAGGACCCACGCCAGTGTTTAAATTAAGGAGCAACCTGGCAGTGTGATATTGTGCCTTGTTGTGTCATAATAACTGAATCTGAAATCGAAGAATGTGGAAAAATGTATTGTAAAATATAAATATAAATATCAATGTTAGGCATGAATTAGAAAACATTGTTTAAATTACAGTAAAACACCTCAAACAGGTTTTAATTAGTGGTAGATGAAATGTCAACATGGTCAAGGGCTTTTTTAGGGAATCTATCTCTTGCCTCGCTTCGCTTGCTCTCTCTCTCTCTCTCTCTCTTGCTCTGTATATCGACAGAATTCATTAATATTTTATAGAGGACACAGGCAGCTCTGTGGATATTTGACACAGTGTTAAAATTAACCCCTGGTGTGCCAGAGCATTTCGCAGATAAATTAATTCAAAACAAGTCATAATTGTGCATTAATATCCATCTAAACACATTATAAAGTCATGAATACACAACCATTTGCATGTTCCTGGTGGAAATTCTACAGTTATTTTATGACCATTGAGGCTATATTAGACACAAGGGTGGTTTATACAGATAGAAACTGAATTGTTTAGAAATTAAATACCAGTAGAAACAAATGAGACAAGTAATGCAGGAAGAACGGTAACATAAAAAGATTTCTGACCCAATGCTGGGATAAACATAGTCCATAGAGTGCCCAATTTTAGGGTCTGCATTTGTAAACACAAATGTGCAATTCTTTAAAAAATGTTCAGAACATTTCATCTTATCATGTATTATTAACTGATATAAGTTGAAGGTGGGATAGATCTGGTTTTGCTCTCTCAAGTTTGCTATTTAAAGAATTCAGGACAAAGTCTACTCTGGTATTGAAATTCTGCTTGTTCTTATTTATGGGAACATGATGAAACAAGCTATTCAATAAAAGATCATGCCAAGTGTGAATTTATCGATAGGAGCTGATGTTCTCTTAACCAAAATAGCTATAAAGTGATCCAAACCACACAGATGGTTTGGATCCTCCAGACGAAAAAAAAAACAGACGAGATGTGTAATGTCTCAATTGTTTCTATAAGACAGCGATGAGATTAAATGTGTCTTTTGCTTTATAGATTTTTCTTTTGTGATTCAGACACTAGTATCTCACATCTACTCTAAGGTTTCAGAAAAGATCTCATAACACTTTCCTGAGATATGCCAAGGTACCAAAGTCTGCATTCACACTCACAAAGTTTTGCAATTTCTTGATACGAACTCAAACATTTCTCATCAAAATTTTCATTACAACTTTTGTGACCCTCTCCACATGAACATTATCATCTTACTAATGTCGACAGTTGTATTATCTGTTTTATTTTTTCCTATTGCAGGAGAACATGAGAATAAGTTTTAATATATTCAGTAAATTAACTCATAACACAGAGAGAAGAACAGCTCCAGAGTTTCATCATTAAATGGATTCGATTTTAATTAGTTTTTCACCAAACACCCATGTATGCCTCTGAAAAATGTTGGATTATTTTCAACCCAGCATTGGGTCAAAAAGAGACAAGCCCAGCCGTTGGGTTAAATTAACCCAGAGAAACAAAAGTTACATTTGAAACAACCCAGCATAGGTTAAATTAAGAGAGTTTAACCCAGCATTTAGTAGCCTCATGAAGTTACTTTGTAATGCATTTGAGGCCTTTTGAAGATTAAAGAGACCATCCAATCCGATTGGATTTTACATTTTACATTTTCTTTGGTGTGTATGTGTGTATTAGTACATGTAAAAGATATGCAAAAGGCACAAATCCCAAAGTAAACGTTGACGTGAGTTTTCGTCTCCAACGTAAATCTCTTTTTTTGGACTACACACAGATTGTAGGCAACAGTTTACATCCTGGGCTGGTTGACATGGACATAACGGTCATGACTATAATTCTGCAGGTTTCTGCAAAGACACCACATTTTGAGCAAAAAGCAGAGATAATTCCATTTTTGTGACGGACTTTTCATAGAGATCCCGTTCAGAGCGATCTTTAAAACAGACACGGACATGCAGCAGCTTGCCAGAGGGCAATACTTCCGGGTTTAAAAAGTTGCGGAAGGGCGCCACCTAGTGGATAATAGCGGCATTGCGGAAAGACGGAAATACTCGACATTGGCAGGAAAGCGTTTTCTGTTATCTCGTCAATAGCGGTGAAAGAGTTAACGAAATAGGTGCTCTTTAAAGTTATATAAGATATTAGATATGATGTAATTTAATGCAGAAGTTAAGTAGAAGCTTAAAGTCCATAACTTATAACTTTTTACCCAGCTAGAAAAAAATCAAACTGCTTCAAACCCACATCAGATTCTCCATTTTGCTCTATTACTTTGTTTATTTACAGCAGGGTAAACAGCAGGCGCAGGATGTGGTATTTAAACAAAAGGAAGACCTCTTCACTCCCCTAAACCTAGCTAACACCATGTGCCACAAAGTACACTGGCTGTTTCCACTTGGATCACACTGCGCTTTCCAAGGAAAACTGTCAGGTTTTACTTTACAAGCATGCTAATAATGAATTGTTTACTCATCCAGCTGCTTTACTACAGTGCAAGTCTTTTTCTTAAACATTTTTTTAATCTTGATTTTTAGTAAACATCTTTAAAGCAAAATAAATTCTCTTAAGAAGCAACATTATCTGGAAAAATATATAAATTAGACTTGTTTTCAGATAATAAAAATGGTGTTTTTGAGGTTAATGACTTAGATAAGAAAATAAAATAAAAACAAGTTTTAAAATTTAATATAACTTTTCTTAAGTGTGTGTTTATGATTATTTTACACTTTATAATGACTGCCTTTATAATGAGTCTCTGCTTCAAGTATATTTATATTATGCTGTTTATACTAAAAAGCAAGAAAAAATAAGAAACTAATGTTTGCAGCATAAAGCTTCTGATAAAGTTTATTTATATAGCACTTTAAAAAAACAGCAAGTGTCTTACAAAGTGCTACACAGACAAAAAAGTTGTGTTACCTTGCACAACTGACTGTTACCTCCCAGTCTCTCATACTGTATTGACTTCTGACCAATAAAGTTTTGCGAACTAGTAGCCCATAATAGGCAACCATCCGTGATTTTAACATCCACAAGTGGCAGGTTTGGATGCGGTTGAGTTGCGGTGTACTTTGACCATTTGAGTGTTAAATAATTGCGGCTGTTGGAGTTTTAAAAGGGAGCGGGTCGAATAAACGCTTGCTGAGCAATTAGCCTTTGGTTTGCATTAAACAATGGACATCAACACCTGCATGCATTCCCCCTCAAATCGCTCACAGTATGTGCACACTCAAAGGTGATTTCACAACAGGGGTGTTAGGGCACAGATGTTTGTGTCACATTTGCTCTGGTATTTTGACAGCCATTTTGCTAAAATAAAATGTCAATGGACACAATCATCCAACAATTTGCAAACATTTAAACTTCAATGTCCCAGGTTCATGCATTATGAATATGGTGTGATCTAAATTGTTGTGTTATCACCGTTGACTATGCATGCACTATATAATCTTTTTAATTCAAATAGAAAGTCTGGTTTATGATTTTTAAGTCTATTATGAATTATTTTAGAATAGGCTAAACCATAAAAATGCAATGATGTATCCCTTCTGTAGGTGAATATACATGAAAGATTTTACACTTTGTGTTTATGACTTTGCTGTGAATTCACTTGCAACAGAAATCCATAATGTTTATGAGATATCTAATAGCCTATAAAGTCACCCTCTCTTTGCAAAGATACACATACAAGCGAATAAACAAACACCATAACACCTCTATAATAAAGATATGCCTGCCTCCATATAGCAGCTTATGTGCCAAACAGATGTTCATACCTTTTAATACCTTTAAATTTCTTAACTTAAACTGAGAAAGAAAACAGGATGTAAGTTAAAATGCAAAGACATAAAAAATTTCTGAGAAATTAATCTGCTTAAAGTTATTAACAGCACCCATTATAAATATGTTGTGAATAAATGTTTAAATGTCATCTACACAGATTTTTTCCTTTACAGGATTATTATTGTTTTAATCATTGTATAAAGCCTCTTAATGCATTCTACTTCGCCAGGATTTGTACAAGTTTTTTGAACTTTAAAGATTCATACTTAATAATCTTGCTGTACAGTGGATGTCCTTATATGGGCACTTTAACCGGATTAGTGCACAAACACACCAACCAAGAGCTGACACGAAATCAACGTCACGTCAAGAAGTGTGTTGTTTGTAAGAGGAATTCAAGCTTGTTCAGCTTCCCAAATATCATAGCATTATGGGAACAATGGATATAGTTTGTTTATCCGGGGTATCAGCGGAGTTGTGCGTGTGTGTTTGTTTAACTCTGGATTTAGTTTAAATGAGGTGGGCCCAACCGGGTAAGTAAAATTGCATCAAATGTCTGTGCATATACATCAGGAACATGTAGTGAACCGTACTTTATCCAGAGATAGTGGGGTAATGTTTTGTGTGTGTTGTTTGCTTGTGACTCGCTTCACCCACGGTAAATCTCCATGAGCTTGGGTCGGAAACAGTAGATCTCTCTTTTATAAATCTAATGAAACTATAGACTCTTTGGATATATAAAGAATGTAATACTACTCTATAGGTACTCCAGATTAACATCTTTAATGTTAGAAGAACCACATTTTGTTTCTTATGATTATTTAAGTCTAAACTTAAGACATTCTTCTTTAACAAAGCATTCACATAAAATGTCAAGTATGTGTAGCTATCCCGCAATAGTTACTTTGTCCACAACAAAGCATTCACATAACTCATCTGGGTAATATACTTATGCCGCAATAGTTAGCCTGTCTGGAACCGTGCGTTTTTAAACCACAATATTGTATGACACTTGCATTACATCTTCCCCTACGCTAATAGGATTCTGTTTCTCTCTATCTCATCCTCGACCCCGAGGGCAATGAGGACAATGAGACAAACAAACCCAGTTCCTGTTGCTGGGAAGGTCCTTCAACGTGATGCCCAGCCGATGCGCGACCAACGACCACCAGCTAAACCAGTTTAATCCGCTTACCCGATTAATATATATATTAATCTCTCTCAAGGGTTTTTCTCCTCCTAGGAGTTTTCCCACAGGGTTTTTCTCCTAGGGGGGTTTTTCATCCCAGGAGAGTCAGCCAACATTGGCTTAACTTAGCAATTTACTCTATACGTTACATTATTACTACGCTTGCTTGTACGGTTTATTCTTAGCCACTGTATTCTACTTCTTATATTATCTATCGATTATTCTGTATTTTCCTGCTTTGAAACAATTAACAATTGTGAAAAGCGCTATATAAATAAAATTGAATTTAATTGAATCTCAGTTTAAATTCGAAAACCAATGTATTCTATCACAAAACCCACAATAGCTTTCAGTTCCTGTTTTTTAGCCAAAACAAACAAGCAACAAGATGGACAGGCAAGGTGCATTGGCACGCTTACACTGTGACACGCACACAGTCTGTGGACACACGCTTGACAGATCCATCAGCAGAGCGTTCCCTTGCAGTCACCGCTACCATGGCTGCAGGGGCCCGCGTGTCACTCTGATTACACAAACAGGCAAACACTCTCTCCCCGTCCTTAGCTGTCTTCAGACCGCCTTCAGTCAGCCTGCACCTTGCATGCACTTGGGCCCTATGGCCTGAACCGACACAGAACTGAGACCGTCAGGAGATGTGACAGTAATGGGACCGAGGCAGCAGCGTGAGGAGCTACAGTCATGGTAATCCACTCAGACTGCCAAATTGTTAAATAGTATTAATGCTAGTAATTACCTCATCATCATCACTCACCCCCAAGCACACTCTCTATCCCCAAACCTCTCATCTCATTGACTTTAACTAGTGTAACTGAAACTGGTCCAATCCGAACCTGCTCAGAGCATAACACGGTCCAGCAATGTAATTGAGTGCTCTAACAAATAAGACACACATACAAACTATATGTACTTATTGGAAATGCAACTTTTAGATGCTTTCTATATAAATATTGTAAAGAAATAATATACGCACAACTTACTGCCAAGTTGCTAGTGTGTTGTCGGTGGTTGCCAGGGCTTTGCTATGTGATAGCTAAGGTGTTTAGACTATTTATAGCAGATTATTATATGGTTCCAAGGGTATTCTGGGTGTTTGCCAAGGGTTGCTGGGAGGTTACTAGATGGTCACTTAATAATTCAAATCTAAAAGAGGCCAACACCCGTTCCTTATTACATTATGCTTATTATATTATAGTATAGAAATAAATGAGTCCAGTGAGCCTGTTTTTATTTATTTTTATTTAATATGTTGCCTGATGAAGACCTGTTCTGTCAAAATTGTATTTGTTCTGAATTAAAGTTGCCAACGAATGCATTGATACAATTTATACCATGGGGCTGTTGAATGCTTTATTCTGATTGGTTGAGAAATGTTCAATGGGCATGCATTATTTTTCGATAAACGCACACCTAACCTGTCAAATCTCCTAAAATAACCACCAGAGCAATGTCTTAGCAATGTTTGTGGTAACCGTGATATAAGCAAAATAATTGGTCCTTTGAATTCTTTCAAAATAATGCACACATGCGGTGTAGGTAAAATAATGCACTCCGCTTTGCGTCGTGCCACATTACCAGCTTGGATGTGCATTATTTTTGAATAATTTTACTGCCGTTTTCGCAGCAGGCGCTATGAAAACCAGCCACTTTGCTGAATGTTTTGCCACTCAACAGGGCGAGCTTCGGCGTGGTCACGTGGAAAGTGACGTCAATGCATACCCTCTCTAGCTCACAAGTAAACAGGCCTTATATGTTTAAGCCTGTATCAGATAAAGATACAAAGTTTGAGGAACAACCAATTGTTTGGAGATTGGAAAAGGATGTTTCTGAATGCTTTATGAGTGTTTCTAAGAAGTTTATTTGTGTTTTTTCAGTATGGACCTGCAAAACTTAACTTAGTAGAACTTTAGCCTAAACGCTAACATATAGCATTAACTAGCATATAGCGCCAACTAAGCAGTCACAACTTTGTTTTTAGCATTGTAACAACATTGTAATCACAACATTGTAATCGGACAGGATAAGTTTTACAGGGGGACCTCTGAGAAAATCGTACTTCTCCGAGGTCCTCTGTGTTTTTAATTCCGCACGAATCGGCCATGTCTGCGTTGTTCTCTGACGATCTCCGTAAAAATTCCAGAGCAATTTCCTGAGTTTTGTTTTGCCGAACTCAGAGGTCCTCTGAGAAATTTAATCCCGTCCGGATGCAAATGTCTGTGTTTGCCCGCAATATCTTTTGAAAACGCGGTTCTTGACATATTTTGGCCAACGTGATCTGCCGTAAGGTCTTAATAACGCGCATATATTGTACTTCCTGAGTCCTGTTCATTCAGATATGGATTTTTTTTACATTCGCCGAAATAAAATAATTAAATCAAGATGAACTGCTACAACAGACAATTATAACAGACAGTAAGAGAAGTAGAGGAGTGATGTGTTTGTGATTTTCTACATCAGTGCTGTTGTTATTTTTGTGGCCTGCCCAAGGTGTTGAACTGCTCTGTAGGATGTGCGCTCTTCTGCTGGAGGGCAGAGGCAAGCAGGACACGGCGCAAATCATCAAGGCATAAAGCACACAACGGTTAGAGACACTCTCACATTAAAAAGCAAGCAAATGGAACAGTTTTGCCTCCAGACCACAACACTCACCTCGGACGAACTTTAAGACCTCACGACAAGGTCATGAGGTGAGTAAATGCTTGTTTTGATCGGTGGTTTTATACCTTTCTGAAAATATTCTATTTATGTGTGGTCGGAAAAATGTGAGAGATTTACAGGGTGTGACTGCCGCTAACTACATGCCAGAGAGAGCTCTGACACAGTGTGAGGGGTGGAAATGCATCCGATACTTTTCGGGGGTGCGGATGGAAACGTTTCTGTTTCTTCCCATTCGACTAAAAAATGAATTTCTCTGGCAAAAATATTTTTTAAATATATGCTAAATAAGTTAATTTCATAAAGTATTTTTTTATATTTAGTTTTAATCTTTTTTTAAAACGTTTTGAGTTTTCTTTCAATTTAACGTGAATATATTTTCTTGAATTAAATGAAGGGCTAAATATATTTTTAATGCTTAAAAATGTGTTTACTTTTAAAATATATTTCAAAATATAAAAATGGCCTAAAAACATTTTGGTAAAAAATATATATTTATGTAAACATATTCCAAAATATATTTCAGCAAATATAATTTTTGGCCATTTTTTTAATGTTTTGAAATATATTTAAAAATATATTTTTTTGCTGTATGGGATCAAAACAGCCTGATCTCACGAATTTCCGTGGGATAGTCACAGAATTTTTTGCGCATTTTTCCTTGGCATTCTCACAGATCTCCGCATTTGTCCGTGGCCCTGCTACGGACTTTCAATTGTTTAAAGTTTAGAAAATATAAAAGAATATATCAGAAAAAATAGTATAAACCAATAGTTAAAGTGACATACTAACACAAACACCAAATCTAACCCTAAACTGAAGCGAAAATGGTTTGAAAATAGGAAAAAGCAGTTGAGTAACCAATCCATGAGAATGCCATGGAAAAAGACAGTCCGTAGCAGGGCCACAGCAAAAAATTCTGTGACTATCCCACGGAACTTTAAGAGATCAGGTTGGCCCCGCTCCCAGCCTACATTTTTGATCCAACCTGATCTCACAAAGATCTACACCGACAGCAATAAACAAAAGCTGTGCATGCTCTCCTCACGTTGTTATTGTAAAATAATAATAATAAGTAAGGTTAACTAGCATAACGCTTCGGTTCAATGCCGGCTCGAGGGGGATCCTGCCTGTACTGCGCACTGTATCGTGCATGTGTGGGCGTGCCGCTAGCTGTGAGCTAGTGATCGTCCCGAAAGAGATTGTCCAATGAAAGGTCAATACGTCATCATGTGACTAATTTTATTTATGGCTAAATTATTTTTTATTAATTTTACTAATAGTTAGATTGAGCAGGCCTTCACAAGAGGGCATTTTGTCAAGGCAAAAAAATGCCTTGACAAAAAGGGCACTTTGGTCATCCAGAGGTAAAGGGGCAGGTGCTTGAGCCCCCCCCTGCATGTGCCTGGGTGGGGTTAATTGTAACAGGCAGGGGGTTAGTTGTAATGCTTGCTAAAAATTAAGTTTGCAGGCAAAAATTCCAAAACTATTTTGTCTATACACTTGAAGTGGATATTTTTTATATATCTGTCTATAATAGACAGGTATCTACACTATTCATCCCTCATCTAAGTTCAATTATAAATGGATACAAATGTCTAAATATGTCTAAAAAATTTATATATGAAGTCTTAAAATCTTATTCTCAGATAATAAAAATCTGATTTTAGCCATTAATTTAATTATGATTTCAATCTTTGAAGAGGCGTTATTCAATCAATATTAAAGAAATGAACAAAAAATAATTTTTGACACACAATTTTTGATAAGACAGGCACATTTATTTTGTTGACAGGCAGCAATCATTCATTCATGTGTAGCCTATTTAAAACAATGGCAATAATTATGCTGATGTTGGCTGTTTTCATATCGTTAGTGCTGGGTGAAAATATTTTCAAGTCTACCAAAAAATTTGCTAAGAGCTGCAGATATATTTCAAATGATGCTTTTTTAGTCAACAAGACACTGATTAAGATGATATAACATTGTTTTCTGTATCTTACACACCCAACTCAGAAACCCGAAAAAAACATATGATAAAAATGTTTCTTACATGCCACCAAAACCCTAGTTCATCAATAACTCTATGGAAAAACATTATACATTTACATAAATTTGCGGTAGATAATCTTTTTTTCAGCGTGAAAACAATACCAGAAAAACAAATTGCTCCACTTTGTGCAACAATATAAACGGTCCGTGTTACAACTAACCCTGCGTTAGTTTGTGCCCCGTGCACCCCTACACTTTCTCAACTTTCGCTCAACTTTTCTCAACAATCTCAGTGACAGAACTTTCACAAACTTGTTATTTACTGTAAAATGTACTCTTTTGGATTTAAAATCAAAACTTGCATCAGCACTTGTTTTCCGCCGCAATATAGATATGATATGCTGCAATAGGTGTAAACTGCTCCCCGAGGCCAATAGCTGCAATAAGAAAACCACTTTTGAACCAAACTCTGGCGTCAGACAAACTTGGCAGACCATCAAATGCGACTCTGTGTCCACTACCGCGGCTCTTAAACAGTTTTCCCAAGTTAACTTCATATATCGACACATGACCTTGTATGTCTGTCAGCACAGTGAGAAAATGAACGCCTTTGTGCGTAAAGCCTCAACCTGGCCTTGCCTGTGTGAATAGCTTGTTCAGCTCGGCTACGTAAGTGTTCTTTTCCCCACTTTCTGAAAGCTGGATCAGCTGAAGGCCCAATCTTTCCTCAGGATAGAAGGAAAACGTGCAGCAGATGAAAAGAGAGAGAGAGCTTCGTATCAAATCAGCGTCACTCGGGAGGCTTTTGTTATTACATTTCAGAAGTGCTAACTAGCAGAGATGCTGCCGTTCCTGGGCAAAGAGAGCGAGAGAAAAAAAATGATTTAAAATGAGTATCTATTCGCTCCCATGGCTCTTCTAGCCAGCCCACCGTGGACCAGAATCCTAATGATCGGCTAACATTAGCCTCTGGTTATTCCGGCATTCAGAGGCGGAACGTGTTAGCGGCCATGTTGGACACTGGTTCTTCTATTTTTGGCAGACATCAAACAAACGTATGCCTTTCTTCGTTTTTTTCTCTTCTCTTTCTAGCTCCTGGCACTGAGGCTCGAGTTTTTAGAGATAATGATTGGTCTCTGCTAAAGCAAGGCCTTGAGAAACCAAAACAGTCTAAATGTTTATACATAAGGGCATGGAGCTGGTTTTATAACATTAACGAGATAATGAGTAGCAGGGAAATGATGATAGTAGCAATAAATGATGATAACCCCTAAGCTAATACTGCTATGTCCGAGTTTGGCTGCTAAAGTCAGGCAACAGTCAATGACTTTCTTAAACAACAATGCCATTGTACCCAATAACAGGTTAACTGTGTTGACGCCATGCACACAAATACACACACGTTCAGTCTTTGATGACTAAAAGTGCATTACCTCTGCCCACACAATCACAACAAAACATACCGACCACCTACATGCTCACCTATCTCAAAGATACGCTCCCTCACCTTACATACACACTCACCCATGCACTTGAAAAACCAGACAGAGAGCACTTGGAGTAGATATGAACCTGGGGTGGTTAAGCTTGTGAAATCCCACGTATTGTGTTGGAGAAAAGACTGGAATCGACTGCACGCAGAGAAACTCCATGTTATAGACAGAGTAACATACTGTACAATACTAACTGATTGCTAATGTTTCTGTCAAAGGGGAACACTTAAAATTCCCCCTTCGAGGCATTTTTGCTACTTCACAGGAGATATACTTTATGAGGTACTTCATGTTTTGTATGGTGTTTATTAAAGAAACATTTTAGAATGATTTTTAGCTGAAAGTTCATGTTAAAAACCCATAAGGTTTTAAATATATATGAGAATCTTTTATTCTGGAGGTACAGAGTTATGTAAAAGAAACCAGTGCTCAAAACATTAATGATTCAATGATTATGATATTGTGTGTCAGTGTGCAGTTTACACATTGTGGTATTTCCCCACAAAGATAGTAATACCAGTAATTGACCTTGTGGGGACATTTCTGTCCCAATGAGAAAACAAACACATAAATCATACAGAATGATGTTTTTTTGAAAATCTAAAATAGCAGAAAGTTCAGTCAGGGTTAGGGGAAAGGAATATAATAGACAGTTGGGTAACACTTTACTTGAATGGGTGTTCATAAGACTGGCATGACACCTTCATAATCATGACATGACACATGCTACTGTATGAACATGAAGGAGATTTTATGCACGTTTATGACATCTGTCATTAAAGGTGCAGTGTGTACATTTTAGCGGCATCTAGTGGTGAGGTTGCGAATTGCAACCAACGGCTTAGCCACTGCTCAACCCTCGCTTTTGAAATACATAGAAAAGCTACAGTAGCCACCATTGGACAAACATGTCATCACCAGAGACAACTTAGTAAAACAGTTTGTCCGTTAAGGGCTTCTTTAGAAACATGGCGGCACAAAATAGGGACTTCCATGTATGGAGACCCTCAGTGTATGTAGATAAAAAGGTCTTGTTCTAAGTTAATAAACACATATTGGTTTATTATGTAAGGTCTTTATAAACCCCTGATAATATAGTTTTGTATATTATTTTGCATTTCTGTCAAGAGATCCTTCTAAAAATTACACACTGCACCTTTAAGTGTCATTTGTTCAATTATGTCATTTTTAATGCAAAGATGACATTGTTTGAGATGTCTTTGTTATGACAACTTGATATTAACCAAAACATCATAACTTGTCATGACAACTTGACATTACCAAGACAACACAACTGACCACTTTTTACCAGTGATACACATTAATTTGTCACTAAAATGTCATTAAGTGTTAATACTCTGTCATATAGTTTTATAAAGCGTCATGAATATTTTTCTTGACCTCAACTACAGTCGTACAAATATAATTTGTCATTATGTCATTAAGTGTTTGTACTCTGTCAAATTGTTTTATAACAACATCATGAATATTCTTCAGTTAATAATGTTTTTTTTTAAGTTTCCTCCATGTGTTTAACAAATAAAATCAACCATTCAATAATAATAATAATAATAATTTATAAAATTATATTTTATTGCATTTGGAGACAGATTCACCTAAAATTAAATGAAAACAGTACAATAATGGGTTAAGTCATGCAGCGTTGAGTCCATATCACTGCAAAGTTATTTACATTCAATTAAATTGATTAAATGTTTTGTTTGTTTTTTCTTCTATGTCAGAAAATGTCAGAACCCTCTGTGTGAGGAAAAACAAGCTCTGTTAGTTGTCATTTTTATGTATTGAACACATACATGAAGTAAGTACAATATTTTGACGTGTGTGTTGCATTTTAAGGTATTTAAAATTATTTGACAGAGTATTAACACTTAATGACATTAAATGACAGTTAAATTTAATGTTAACCTATAAAGCTAGTTTCTTAAGTTTAATAATTATTCTGCTATGTCATGTTTATGACAGATTTATGACAAGATATGATTTATTGGTTTATGTCAAGTTGTCATAACAAAGAAGACAATACAAACAATGCCATCTTTGCATTAAAAATGACATAATTAAACAAATGACACTTAATGACAGTTGTCATAAAATCTCTTTCATGTTTATGGCCTGTGTCATGTCATGATTATGAAGGTGTCATGTCAGTCTTATGAACACCCCTTCAAGTTACCACATTAGAACCACAAATAAGTAAGGATTATAATGTATTGTAACTGTTTAGGTTATTGGACAATACAAAAGATTATTTATAATATAACTGTAGAACATTACAATGTGTTTATAAATACCTCTGAACCAACATACATACTTTAATTTTAAAGCATTATAAATGATTTCTCCCGAGATATGCAAAGGCTCTGTCTCCAATGGATGAAATGCATGCTGTGATGGTGTTATAACATGCACTTCGAACTATTTGACTTGCTAATCGTATGGTTCAAAATAGCTTGGCAGTAATGATATACTGCACGTGTTAACTGAGTAGCTGGGACACACTTATAGCTCACGCTGGGCTGTGTGATACGAGATGCACAGACAGCAATAAATCATTCGCCCTACAGTAGAGAAACCACCCAACATCAGGTCAAGAAGAGACGTTTCTCTACTCTCTTCCGTCATCCAATGTAATTTCCAAGCTCTTCAAACTATAAGAATATGACCTATATACCAGATTTAATACTTAATATTCAGATGTAAGTCCCTATTTACCATATTTGTTATGTAATGTCAAATTGTATTTCGAAGTAAGAGATTTAAAGCATGTTATTTAGAAACTCTGCTCATAATTCGTTCTTCAGAAAAAGTTGTTTTGTTCTTAGACAGATTTTTTAATGTTAAGTATGAAAAGGGTCTTGATGTCCTCAGACCCCAAACAGAACATGAGGGCAATAAAAACTATGATTATTTTCTAGAATAAATTATTTTGCCAAATATTAATATTCTTTCAATGCGTTTCAGGAAGACAGTATCTGCAAAATGCAGGGCCGCAAGTGTCTTTTGCTAGTTTCCACCCTGCGCAATTATTATTTTCACGTTTAGCGCCACGTTGTTTAAATAGCAAATGCATTTGCGCCCCCTTTTGCGCCCATGGGCGTTCTGGTCTGAAAACGAGGTGTGTTCAGGCGCATTGTTGGCGCGTTGCTATTTTGAGGCAACTAAAAAAGACTACGCCATTGCTCAACAAAACCCTGGTCTAAAGTCTAAAGTCAATGGCGCAATATGTTTTTTGTTATTTAAAGAGCGCATTAGTAATATGCACCTATAAATGGGACAACAACGCGGGTTTGCTTATCACATACATATATGCGCAGCAGCACAAAAACGCTTTTAAATATGAAAGATTAAAGGATTGAATGTAAAAGATTATTATTGAGTCTCTTGGACATAAATGAGGACTAATTATGAGACGTTATGAGGCGCAAAGAGCTGCTTCACCTGTAGCCTGGTAAGTAAATAAATGCTTTGCTTTAAACAAATGCATCTGTTTTTAAATGTTTTTTATTAAATCCTATCTCACGGATTTATTGTAGATGATGACTCTGTACCTGTGGATATGGTGAGATGAGAAACATTTTAAGTAATGTTTAAAAAAAACTCTTTGCTTAAAAAAATGCTGTCCAAGTGCTGAAACGTGCGGAGAGCCATTTGTAAATTCTTTATCTCCTGTTTGTTAAAAATAAAGTATTTTTAGAGTACAACAGTTATACAAAGGTTCATTGCACGTTACGCCCAAAATACTCCCATTACTCATGAAAAAAAAACCAACCCTTTTCGACCATGCGCTCGGCACACAAATCATTTTTCCCGTCATTAAATTAGCAAAAGTGGATTCGGACACGCCCATTTAGACGTTGCGCTGTCCGCTTTAGACAATGGGTTTATATCATTAAAATAGGGCCCATTGTGTTTTTTTTAACCATAAACCATGCAAACACATTGCATTATACCAAATGCACAAAATAACGTTGTTTTTAGCAATGAAATAGGTGCACTTTAAGACAGCACATCATTTTATTTAGATTTTTGGTCCAAACCACCACGGATTTGAACAACATAATCTGTTAGGTGCTTCGGTTTGCTTTAAAAGAAAATACCTGTAGACAGCCAATACGCTTTTCTAACCCACCCTCTCAGACTTCCACCAGCAGGGTGTATAGCCTAGGGGTAGTTTCCACTGCGGGGTGTTTCAATAGATCGCACCCCTGAGAAACAGGGACCATATTGCATTTGGTAGAGGCAGCAGCGGGGACAGAAAATATTGACCTTGTAGAAGCAGGTTGGCTCTGCAGCAGGAGGTTGTCAGCAGTGACACAAACCACACAGGTAGCAATGTGTTTTAGCAATGTGTTTTTGTTTTGTTGTCGCCCTGTTGCGCAAGGTGGACATAATTGTGTGTGATTGTCAGGTACTTTTTAAGCATATGTCGTCTAAGATCAAAGAAGTCCTTTTCTTTAAAAATAGTTTCCCCCTTTGCATCAGAATGCAATCAATTTTAGGTGCAAATAACATATTTTAGTTTATAAAAACAGCGTAGTGTAGGCTTCTCCGATAACATTACAATACCCTCTCTGTTCAGTTAAACAGAAGCATAACTGTGCAAATTCTCGTTTCATTGCTAGATTAACCTCTGTGATTGTCTGTCCTCAGAAGAATATTCTCTTCATTTCGGTTCGCATTTTCCTTCACAGCGTGGCATAAACCAATTCACCAGAAATAAAGCTGAAAGCAATGTGAATGAGTTCTAAGTAGACAGAAAAGCTATTCCATAGGGGAGATGATATTATTTTTACGAAATGAACTTGTCGTCACAAATACATTATTTACATTTATTCCAGTCCTTGTTCCTTTCACCAGGGGGGTTGGTTTATTTCAATAACACGCATAGGATAGTAACTGATGTAAGAAAATGGTATATTGATATCTCATCAAACAGGACTTTTTATTTAAACTACATCCCACTGTGGACTATAAAAGAAGCTCATATATTCTGACATAACATATTTAATTCTGGTGGACTGTCAAACCATTTTTCTGCTAGAAAATTTAACACCTCTACAGTATAGAGAGCACAACAGTAGGGTTTAAGAAGTTAAAAACATGATTATTTTCTTTCTAACGAAAACACATTTTGAAATATAGTGCATAAACATTTCAAAACAGATTTACTGTGAGCTCTGAGACCGTTTAATGATTTTTGCTTCTACTGAGGTCAATGTGATTTAAGATACAAAAATAGTGTTTAAAAGCTGAATTCCCTAAGAAGAACTACATTACCCACAATCCTGAAACTACTGGATCCACCAATCAGACGAGTAGCAGTTACCATGGAAACAAAAAAATTTGTGCCACGAGAGCATAGCAGTGACCTTGCGACACACAGAAAATACATATTATTAAAATAAATATTATAATAATCTGCAATGTTGTTCACTGCTTTGCTGTACTTTTCCTGTACACTGTCAGACAAAATGGTCCATAGCTGTCACTGGGGCAGTACCTTTTAAAAATGTCCAATTATGTACCATTTAGGTACTAACTTTTGCTTTCTTTGGTATCAACATGTTCCTAGGTACTAATATAAACTCTTTTGGGCAGTTTCCTGAACAAGGTTCAGATTAATCCAAAACTAGGCCTTAGTTATATATTAGGACATTTAAGTAACACACCTTACAAAAAAAAAAACATTACTGGTGTGCATCTCGAGACAAAACATTATGGCAAGTTTTTTTTTTTATTAAGACAGCTCAAACATGCATTTTAGTCTGGGAATAGGATAAGCCCTGTCCAGGAACAAAGTGTACTTGTAAATGGGTACTGCCCCAGTGACAGCTAGGGACTACTTTCATGTAAATTTTTATGACAGTGTGCAGTATACTTATTTATTTATCGCATTTTCAAGTTCTTCTTTGTTTATATCACATATGGTTTGGTTCTAAACTTATTTTTTATTGAATCTTTATGATTTATGATGAAATTGACATTTTATTGTACCCAGAACTCTGGACCTTGTTCAGTTCTTTGTTACTTCCAAGTCAGGTCCTGTATTTACAATAATCGCCTCAAGACTGATGAATATGCGTAACAGAATGGAAACAATGTTTCAGTGTTCACTTATATAGAATCGATACAGACTGTTTGGGATGACTTCCTACGGTCCCGGGTTACACAGCCCAGCCAATAACCCAGAGAGAGACAGAAGGGTGCAATAAAGGGAAAGAGAAAACAAGGGAGTGATGAACACCACATAAAATGGAAATGAGAAACGGGAAAAGGCAGCAAAACAGCGGGAAAGATTGTGCGAACTTATCCGAGCGCGAGAATGACTTTCTATGCTCACGATAAAAGCAGCTCTTGTCTTGTCATCACTATAGCATGGGTACGCCAATATATTGTGCTCAGACTTCTATTCTTTTTTCCCCGTACACCCATTATTTAAATTAATCACCAAGCTTCATTAATCTTAATGACTCCTTTTCAAAAGACCCGTGGAGGGCAGCGGCTTACGACGGGGATGGTTTGAAATGGATTGTGTGTTGAAATGATTCGGCTTTGTGCAAAGCAGAACTGACCAGTCCTTGAGGCAAGTCTTTAAATAGATCTAAAGTCATTGAAACCACCATTAAAGACTTAAGTTTACCATTTAACTGCATTACACTGTTTTGTACTATGGGTTTACAATTAGGCCTAATGCTCGGGATACACTGCATGATTATTGGCTGTCCCAGACGAAAGATTGCCATCGTGAAACAATCGTCGCGATTTCTGTGATCGTGGCTCTTCATTGTCGTAGGGTGACATAGAGGTTCAAAGACATCCGTTTTCCCGGTCTGCGTCCAAAGATAGCCTACGATAGTTTTCTGACAGTGTCAGAAATTCAGCACGATCCTCGCACAGTGTGTTCGCTTCTACGACCTGCATACTGGTACAGTATTTGTTTACAAGCACATGCTGGGACGTTGCGCTAACGTATGACGTAGCCGCCGAAGCTTCCGTGTCATCATCGTACAGTCTACATGCTTGTCGTACCCGAGTTTAAACGATCCGTGTCGCACAGTGTGAGGCAAAAATCCCTCAGTGTATTCCGGGCTTAAGCCTTTTTCACACAGACATTACAGAAAATACATGGAAAATGTGTCCGGGATTATTCATACTTGCAATGATTTTACGGAATCTGCGTGCATTCACACACATACCGTAAAGATCCCGTAAAGACACGTGACGTATTTTTTTAGTTTGCTAATTATCCGTGATTTCTCTCTTGAGAAACCACGTGCATGCATTTTAGTTTTTGACAAGATCATAAGGAGTGCATGATGTGCTGTTCTGTCATACTGGTGAATGATCTCAGCTTCAGCGGGCGGATAGTGACGAACTTCCTGATCTCTGCTTCAGTCCAGTTTGCCGACATTTCTCGACGTGAATGTTGATCCGTGTTTAAATCCCTCTGTCAAAAAGCTGAACCATAACTTCTGGTTGCGATGACACGTGGGTCCTCATACGGCACGCCCCTTACAGCATTGTTTCTGTGTCTCGTTTACACCGAAAGCTTTCCTTATATGTTACTATGTTCTTTTTACGGAAGCGATCCCAGAACATTTACAGGATGCGTTTGTGTTCACACAGAAGCCTCTGCCAATTTTACGGAAATTTTCTGGGACCAAAGTACTATGTGAATGGGGTTTTATAGTAAAAGCATTTATAGCCATTGCCATTATTGGTTCATGTACTTGGCTTAGACAAGACTGTACTTGTGTTGTAACTCTTTCATATTTAAAGGTACAGTGTGTCAATGGTAAAATACTTTCTTAAACCCAGCTTAAGAGTCAAGTGGTATTTATAGATCTTTTACTCTTTACGTTTCAATTACATACTTCGCTTTTGAAAATGCTCAACTATATCAAGAAAAACATCTTAATCACATTTGAGCCAGGCCAAACATCTACTACCCAAGTTATAATATGTATCAGCGTGACATGGACATAACCTGCATGTAATTGACATTTATTTTATATTAAAAGCCACAGGAAGCTGGACGAAATTCTCATAAAGGCAATATAGTGGATAAGAAATTAATCGATACGGCTGGAGGGCATGCCAAACAGCTCCCGAAGCTCCTACTTAACAGCAATTCCTGCTGACCCAGAATATAATCAAGAAAACTGCTAAGTACTACAATACAGCAAATGTATGGCCTGTTTGTGTCTCCCCACTATCAGCAAACATCGCAACTCTTTACTTTTTTCAGTCCGTGTCTGACAACTTCACAAGCACCTTGTTTCAGCCCAAATTCAATATTTATCGAATAAAAGTGGAAAACTTGCCTAATTTCCCTTTCCAGAGGAATTATTGGCATTCTTGCTCGCAGTCGATTACTCTCTGTCATTGTGGCCGGCCTATTTTTTCCTGTGCTTGTTCGTCTGCGGTGGGCGGGAGTGTCCTTATCATCTGCTGGAGACTTTAATTGAATGTTTGAAATAATACATGAGGAGGTTACGATACGCTGACAGCCTGGAACAGCAGATACTGGGCAACGTGAGCTGATACAAGCACTAAACTGCTGTTCTTCTGTAAAAATTAAACGTTTAACAAAACAATAGCGAGCAAAGCATTAAATGAGGTGGATGAGGGCAGGTGCAACGTGTAATAGTGATGTGCTCATGAATATATATATATATATATATATATATATATATATATATATATATATATATATATATTCACAATGAATTATTAAGTTACTTGTTTAAACCTGGTAGGGTGTCCTCTAAGACGGATAGGACTTTGTGAAACATGGCGGAAGTCACACAGCGCCTGATTGCTATTTGATTTGCCACACAGCTTGATTTGTTTTGTGCCACATCATGCCGCAGAAGTGAGAAGATTCCCCGAGCAGACGCTTTTGAGTGTCGAGACTTCATTCGTTAGAAGCACAGAAACTTCGCTGACAAAAGATGAAAGACTAAAATTTAGGTTGTGTCTTTGGGAGGTGCTGCGGAAGAAGAATATTCCAGTGGGGCAAGCGCGAAGTTGTGTGCTCAACCTGAGAAATGAATTATTACCAGGAGCTAATTAAAACTCACATCGACATGTATATCGGTCGAGTTAACACTTGTGCTAATGTATTCATATATGCATGCGTACATAACATAAACTCTCTACCACCGATTAGAGAGTTAGTTGTGGGTCTCTGAACAACTGGTGATACTTTCACAGATTAATCCCGAGCTTTAATATCCGCAAGGTGTGAGAACCTTACACACGACATTGCAATGCGAATAGCAAGAGAGCAACACAGCAGGACACATTAATTGAATTCTGGAAATACAAAGCAATTTTTTCCTAATGTCCTCATGTGTATTAGTCGCAGGTTATTGAGCATATTTTTATCAATGGAGTGTGAAATGAATGCAGCCGTTGATGTGTCTATAAATATGAAGAGGTCATATATCTGGTTGTGTATAATAAGAAAATGTTCATGTGTGACTACATTTGTGTTTTGACGAAGTGGATGCGTTTGCATACACAATGCAGTATTTATGTATTAAATATTTGAGATTAGAGTCAACAGCAATTATAGATATCTTACATTAAAGCTGAAGTGTGTGATTTTTCCACATTACAAATACTTTCCCTTATCCCCATTTACTGTGCAGACAACACTATACAGTAAGTGGCCTTAGCCTTTCAAAGGTTGACAAAGAGTGTAAACACAGTGGCTCGCTCATAATTGGTTTGATCGGTTTATTAAAGCCCTTTTTATGGAAAATACACAGAAAATGCGCCCGGGATTTTTGTCCAGCATCATTTGAGTTTTGGTTATTCACACTGCCAATGATTTTCCGGTATCTGTGCGTGCATTCACACACATGGCATAAAGATCCCATAAAGATGTGACATGTTTAAAGTCCTCTCTTGAGAAACAACGCGCGTGCATTTTTGTTTATGATAAGATTATAAAGGAGCGGTGACGAGCTCCCTAATCTCTACTTTAGTTCAGCTTGCATAACATCTTGTTGCAACGACACGCACATACTCTTATGCAGGGTTTACACCAGACGCTGTAGACGCGGCAAGCGTGAGTGATTTACATGTTAAGTCAATGCAAAGACGCGATTAGGCATCTTGTGGTGCGGCACAGGCGGTAAGCCAGGGGCGTAGGCAGAAATTGTATTTTGGGCGGGCCGGGGCAAAAGTGAGTGGGCCTATAGTTAATATTAGAATAAAATGACTTGAATAATAATTAAACCTTAGAGTAGAAAAAAAAGAATAGACAAACTGCAAAGGAGTGACATCTTTACTTTGCAATTTTCGGCAAAGGAAATAATAAAACACTGTCTAAACATGTTCAACCAACACAGAGCTCAATAAAGGCTGGACAAATCAGGCCAGCATAGACAATAAACTGTCTTATTCAGGCTAATCAGCAGTGCAAAAACAGTTCACCTGAAATAAAGTAGGCTAAACGTAACAGAAAATTGAAAAAATGAAAACTCAAAGCAGAGCACGGTTTGAAATAAATAAACTCATAGCAACTAATTTAAATTAAACAATGTAAGTTAACCTATAAGGTGTACATCTATACACAACACACTACTTAGATCACTTCAGGAGCAAAAATAAGGAAACGAGTTAAACAACAGGCCTACCTTTGTTGTTTTCATTCTACAAAACAAGATGCAAGCGCCTGGGTTTAATGTTGAAAACAGAAATGATCTCATTATAGTCCAAAGAGTCACAGAGTTTTTTCTCAAAAAACAAAAGACAGGTTTTTGAGGCGAGTAATCGAGTCATGGATTCAAAATGGGTTGTGAGGGTGGTTTATCAATTGCCGTTAGATCGGCGGGTAAACCTGTGTCAGGCTGACCGGGAGAGAGCACTGGAACTGCCGCCAGGGAGCAAGCGGCAACCGGCACCACCAGCGCCTGACTAGCCTTCTTGTGGGTTAATGAGTCTGAAGAACTGCGCTGGTAGGACTCGGCAGATGGAGGCAGTGGCGTATCTTCTTCCTCAACACTTGCGTTTTTAAATAACACATTAAAGAAACTTTAGCCATTATTGTGGCAATGTTAATAATATTAGCTAAAAAACGCAGTTAGCAAAGTTAGCTGGCTGGCTGCCTAAGCCCGCCGCTTCCCACAGAGTCTACCTGTCAGAAGAACCCCTAGCAACCAAGCAACCAATTACGTTCCGGCGGCTTCCTACAACTTGCTTCAACAATTACATTTTATTTAGAAAGCAAACACACACCAGTCAAAGATAAATCAGGTTTATATTAATATATTTTCTTAAATACATTTGAATAATAAAAATAAACTAAAAGTGTATTTTGATGAAACTTGCCTGGGCGGGCCAGGGAGTTAAGTGGGCGGGCCAGTGCCGCCCTGGCCCATTACTGGCTACGCCCCTGCGGTAAGCGCGACGCGAATTGCACGGCGCGGATGGCGTGTTCCACTCAAATTGAACGTTGATTTGAAAAATCTGAACTTCGGACACGTTAACCAATCAGGACCTTGCTGTAGTAGTGGCGAGCGGAGTGGCAGAGTCTCAGCGCAGTCACAGAAGCACCTCCCATGGCGTGTATTTCCACGTTAATGTTGTGAATGACTAGAATTTCACGCGCGAATGAAGCGAGTGAACTCAAATGTTCAAGTGTCCAACTACACGCAAATAGCACGTTTTTGCCACATCTACCGCAGCTGGTGGGAATGCAGGTGGGAATTACAGCACTGTTTCTGTCTTTGTTCAAACATGATGCTTTCCGTAAATGTTACAGCAATTTTAACAGGTCCTCGTTACAGGAGTGATCCCAGAAAATTTCCGGGACGTGTTTGTGTTCACACAGAAGCCTCTCTGCCAACTTTTCGGAAATTTTCTGGGATCAAAGTGATGCTTGAATGGGGTTTAACTCAGTTGTGTGTGTTTGGATCACTTTTTCAAACAGTAGACTGTAGTATTGTATAGAAATCTGTTTTGAATCAATATTCAGAATATTACCATACCCATATTCTAGAGTGTGTATTACTGTACACTCTCAAAACAAACGGTGCTAAATAGCACTAAAACTGGTTCTTGGCTCGTAATCATAGAGGAACCATTTTTAGTGCTATTCATGAATATCAGTCATGTGACCTTTTACATGTGAACATCTTGAGTACCTATCGAGTACCAGTAGGCTACTGACAAGCATTGGCTAGCTTGCTACAATTTACAGATTTCTTATCTTTTACTGTCTATAATTCTTACGGATACGGGAAATGGCTACGAAAGAAAAGAAATGCTACTTTAAAAAAAATAAAAACTTGGTTAGGGTGTGATGCCTACTCGATCCCTGATGCGTTCTTCCAGCCGTTGTCCGCTGCTATCGAACTACCACTATTTTTACAACACTAAGAAGGCACATCACAACATAATCCCTTGCTCAAAGTATCAGCTGGATCTCTACACATGAACGCGAGCATTGAGAACATTGTTTGTGTACACAGAGTTTACTAAAAAGAAAGGTTTTGAACAATTGACTTTGGCTGTTTTGGCGTCTGTTGCCATCTTTGCCAGACATAAAGAATCGATTTCCGAATGTGAATGAATGAATCTCATATGAGGCTCCTTTTTCAACTATAAGGTCAATATTGTTTTTCACCAGTGTTGGGTGTAACGCGTTACAAAGTAACGCGTTACTGTAATAATATTACTTTTTTCAGTAACTAGTAGTGTAACGCATTACCCGTCTGAAAATGGTAATATTATTACAGTTTTCCCGAGCTAGTTACTTGCGTTACATTCGCCAGTAGCACCTTCATCACACAAAGGCACACAACACAGAGAACAAAAGGGAAGTGGAGGAGGGCGTGAATGGAACAGTGATTGGTCTAAGTTTGGCACGAGGTATCATTTACCATCACCGATTGGTCGACACCCGGCAGCAGAGCGGCACACTCAAAGACAGATCGGGAAAATGGAAGCGTCAACAACGGCAAGCTTTTTTTCAGAGGAAGGTTCGCTAGTTTCGATGGGAGGAGATTCAGTCATTATTTTATTATGTTCAACGGAAGGAAAATAACTTGACGATGAAGTGCACACTCTTTAATGTTTCTCCGAACACTGTGCCCCACGTCCGGTAGCGGGTAAGGAAGCCAGCAGTAATTTTTATGTTGTATTAAAATGTGGTGTATTTACGGTGGGTTTTCTTGCCGTGGAGACCTTGATGAATGTGAGGTTATGCCACGGTCTCCCGGTGCTCATTTCATTGTTTGTTTGTATGTAAACAGGGGTTGCGTGCAGGTTGTTTATCCCATCAATTTTGTATATCAATTTTACCGTAATTGACGAAGGCTGTGTCTTTAGCTTGAGTGATATTAATGATATTTATTGAATTGATTGTGTATTTATTACTTTGCGGTGTTAAATTGATATATTTATATGTTTGGATGTTGGATGAATTTGCTATGCATTGCTGTGTATAGTGGGTGGGTAAATAATGTGCACTAACATCATGGTATCCCCCTGCTAAGAATACAGAACTCTTGGAAGTCTTAATCAGGAAATAATTTATTGTGAACGTCATTATTTCATCAGCTGTCCATTTAAAGGTGTCCATCTAAAAATAATTGCAACCTGTTGTCATCCCTGTATTTTGAATGAGTAAATTGTTATCAAATTTAATCTAATAAAATTGTAACTTTTTATTGATTTGGGAGTTTTGTGTTTGGATGTTTTCTTGGCCGTGGCTTGCCCAAATAAATATTCTTGTCCAGAAAAAAAATGTAACTAGTAATATAACTAGTAATATAACTAGTTACTTGCTCCAGGGAGTAATAAAGTAAAGTAAGGCATTACTATTTTTGAGAGTAATATGTAATAAGTAATATATTACTTTTTTAAGTAACTAACCCCAACACTGTTTTTCACTTGTGACAAAACAACGAATTATCCGTGCATTTATATGGAACTATGCTTTAGGGGCTATCCATCTTTACTCTCCTCCCTCCTTACGTCGCATTCAAATCAATACATCTTGACTAGCAAGATGGCGGTGAGAGGACACCAAAACAGCCAAAGTCAGTTGTTCAAAGCCGTCTTTTTAGTAAACTCTGTGTACACAAACAAAGTTCTCAATGCTCACGCTCATGTGTAGAGACCCAGTTGATAATTCGAGCAAAGTATCATGTTGTGTCGAGCCTTCTAAGTGTTGTAAAAATAGCGATTTTGATGCTCACAACATATTGAAGGCATAGCTTCTAGTTCTTTTGCGACAACTTCAGGTACTAAAAATGGCGGAAGACAAGTTTGAGATGTGAGTGACGTCAGCTGATATTCATGAATAGAGCACCTATGAAGAACCATACGGGGGCCATATAGCACCACTATAGCACCACATACTGTATGGTTCTACATAGCATCTTATGGTTCTACACCAGTGCTACACAGGTACTTTATCTGGCTTTATGGCACTTAAAATAGTTCCTCTATGATTACGAGCCAAGAACCATTTTTAGTGCTATTTAGCACTGTTTGTTTTTAGAGTGTTTACTATTCTTAAAGGAACATTATGTAAGAAATTGATATCAATTAATCATAAAATGGCCCTGATATGTCAGTAGACATTAAGAAATCATTTTCATTTCAAATACTTATATCACTGACAATAGTGGTCTGGCCAAAATATTGTCATTTAAAAAGTGGAGTTGCAGCCCTCAACTGATGTTTATGTTGTCATGTAGTATATTGGCACCGGTTGTGTGATTGCAGTACCAGTTTTAGCCACAAGTTTTGTGATTGCAGTACCAGTTTTGGCCACAATCCTACATACTGTTCCTTTAATAAGCAAATTTATCTAGATGACATAGAATATTATCCAAAATGTGCAATATACCACCAAACAAATGGTGCAGAAATCATATCCCACAATGCAATGAACTTGACGTCTATTCCCAGAAGTGTGGAAAGTGAATTAATAAATAAGCATGAATTAATTACAGCTGTGGTTTTTGTATTGCTGCATGTCTGTTATGCCTGATGATTTAATCAGACCACAATCAGATTTACATCAAACTGAATGAAAAATGCAATAATAACTGTAATTATTACCAGTATTTATAAATGAACACAAGTCACAGGCAATGTGCCATTGATAAAGCAAAGTACTGTTTGAAATATGTGTTGTGGTATAAAGCCTACTGTCTTCCTTGCTAATTTATACATAAATGATTTATTAAATAAATAATGATAAATCGCACACTTTAGCTTTAAGAGTGCAGTTTACGGGACGCCTCCACCAACACGAATACACGACTGTGTGTGTAGGTGAGTTGATTTACATTATAATTAATGTGTGTATGCATCCTGTTGGGATGGTGATGATGAGCTTTCCCCAGGCAGTCGGAAATCAGTGAAGTGTTACGGCACCCCACGAACCCCCAACCTACATAACAACATGCTGCTGCTCACACTATCATTGCTTCTCATCAGTTTGCAAAGCATACCTTGCATATACTACATAGATTCATTTGTTATCGTTTTATTACATATTTACTGCAAGACTAACTCAAAAGTAGTTTCGGCTTGATTCAATTTGTGGATCCACAGATTATTTGTGCACCTAAAGTGATTGAAAATCTGAAAGAAAGAGAGTAAAACAACACTGCCAACTTCACTACGGTATTCCTGTAGAGTGACAGATAGCTTAGATCTCGCCAAATACGTAGTTTTCCACTAATTAGCTTCTTACTCCAACATGTAGCTGTGCAAATTGACAAATCGTTGCCCTGCTTTATGTTGCATTATATATTGCATGTGCAATCTTGAATATGAGCAAGCAGATGTTACAATTAAGCAATATTTATACATTATACATTGGGGACATTGATTTACTTTAGTAAGGAATTATCTGGAATTACCTGGAATTGTCTCTATACAGCAATTTATGCATTAGTTTGTGTAGTAGTGACACAGTATGTATCTTAACATTTGTTGTAATTTAATGTTTTAGCTTTTTCAGCTGCGAGTTTTGAAGTTCATAGCTGACACGGTTGAAGGCACACGGTTAAGTGCCTGCAACCTCTGTAGCTGCGAGTTATTCGTGATACAGCACTAGCACCGAGTACCTTTTTTCTTTTTTAAGACAGTTACCACAAAAATACATACATTGAAGCAAAAAGTAAATATGTATCAATACACATTATAACGATAACTATAACGTTTAACTTTACTATATAAGCGTCCACATCTCCGAACGATAACGATACATTTACGCTAATTCGCTCACGCGCACGACACTCGCGCAAATCACTTGCCTTTAATATTGCATATTTCCTGTAAAAAAAAAACTTTTGCAATTCTTTACATGTCACTGAATATGTAAATATGCTGTTCGTGTGGCATTTACACAGCGGGTAACAAGCAGATGTCCTCAACACGCTGCATTTTGTGTCTAACTTTAAACAGTAAATCTAATAGTTTGTGTAATCTTTTACCTTTTGACGTAGTTAATGTAGTAGAATAAAAAGCATTACGTAGTCCATTTCACAGCAACATCAGCATAAACCTGAGGTTATTTTATGTTATAGACCTCAGCAATGAGCTTCACTGTCATTTCAAGTGCACTTGAAGTTTAGATTTGATTGGCTGTCAATGGTTTATAATTTGTCAGGTGGAAAAACATTGCTGAGAAAGTGATCCCAACAATATATTCATTGTATCTTTATTGTTATAGTTGTGGTGTGAACTCCGCTATTCTCTTTATTATAAAACAATTTTTAAAACTGTATTTTTATAGTTATCGTTATCGCCCTTACAAGTGGTTGCTAAGGGGTGCACAGTGACACACATTATATTTGGGTGCAACAGTCATAGCTGTGTTGACCAATCAGAATCAAGGACTGGAACTAACCATTTTATAATCACAAATATGCTATTTAATAGCCACTATTATCTGATTTAGGATTTTACATTTCTTTTGGTGTGTAAGTACATGTTAACAATATGCAAGATTCAAATCCCAAAGTATATGATGACGCAAGTTATCATCTCCAAATGAAATCTCTTTTTTTGGACTACAACAAACGCAAGAATTGTAGGCAACTGTTTACTTCCTGGTATTGGTGATGTAGACACAACTGTCATTATCATAATTCCAGATTCTGCCAATTACAACGCACTGGATAGCATGGCTAATCGGAGCACACCGCGCCCTTTCAGAACAATGATTTCAGAGAGGCAAGGCATATAGGAGCAACAATAATGTAAGGTATGTAAAAAATTATGTGTTTTTTAAAACATAAAACTTGCAAACACCAAATATACGAAATAGCATTGTTTTTAGCAAGGTAATAGGGTCTCTTTAACATAAAAAAGTTGATAAAGTTGATGCCATCTATCTAACTGCTATCTACCTAACAGCTTATTCCATAACGTAGTGGGTTTTTAACTAATAATGTCCCCTTGTAGAAAAAATCTAGTTTTATTCTTGTTTAAATGTCTGTTTTTAATATGCTTTAAGACAAACCATATGAAAATTCATCATTCAACCAATCATGCAAGATAGTTGAATGAGTGGATCAGGTAGTTTAAGCCATAGATATATCTCGTTTCGATGCCATAGACTTGGTGCTGAAACGATTGCAGCACTGCTGCTTTAGCTCTGCTTCACATGTAAACATCAGCATAGAGAAAAAATATGTTCTGCAAACGCACAATTTAAGTATCCTTTGTGAAACCGGCCTTAGCAGCTATGTGTCAGCAACTACCGAAGGCGGCATCTATGTACAAATATATCTATGGTCTGAGCTGGTGCGATTGAGTAGATTAAGCCCAGTAATAATTTTAAAACTATCAAATACAGGGGGACTTTAAATAATGTCTTTAAGAGTCTGAAAGATAGCTACGATTGTCTGGTGTAAAACATAAAAACAGCTCTAACCAGATTAAACATGAAAATGAGTGTGATCCAAGATGGTCTTCTCAGCATTGCAGCTACTTATTTTCTAAAGGGCACGTTAAGTGTTGTTTGAAGTACTTTAAATGATGTTGTTCACAGAAAGACGTTGCTTTTGCATTCTGCTCGTGACTCATAGTTCATCCGTACATCTGTATGCTAATAATTATATTAGCGCTAAGCTCTACTCTCAGACTCGAAAAAATCGTGTGACACGCAGTAGATAAACTTTTATAGCCTTGGAGAAAACAGCTTTGCTAAAGTGTGTGCGAATGCATTTGAGGGCATTCGAGTGCATTTGTGTAGCCGTGCAAACATTTACCAACACCTTTTCTAGAATGCATCAATCCTGTTAAAGCAGAATGAATATATCCACCTGCCAGCGAGGAAGAGGTCGTGCGAGAACGCGTGCCCTTCTCTTTATCGTTTCCTTTCGGGCCGGCCAAATTGCAGGAGTGATTTTCATGCCACGTTTCATCTCTCCTCGCTCCTCTGCTTGTCTCGGTCCTACTCAGACTTTCATCTGTGTTTGATGCCTTAACAGAAATCTGCCGTGCCACTTCCCTCTGGATGTGATGATGAAAATGGCAGTACTCTATCAAATTGACAGATGTTTTCCTGAAACTACAGCAACATCGGGGTCAGAATTATCACAGTGATTCCCGTTTGCCCATTATTGACCTGCCGTTTACGTCTTGGTACAATCGCATGGGATGAGCACCCTCACAGTTTACAGATCTGGTATGATTACCTCCCAAGGTAGCTCTCTACTTCGCCCGGCTATATTTTCTCCATCTCGCTTGTTCCCTGCTGGTGAATCTTAATTAGGATCTGACTCGAGCACGGGCCTGTGAGCATCAAAGAGAAGAAATCTATCTGAGATTGAGAGAGATACGCGTGGAGGACCTCTTACTGTCAGAATCTGCCATCTGTAGACATGCTGAATCACGGCCTCTCTATCTCCAGGAGAGCGTGATTGCTTTTCCCTCCATCATTTTTTCTACACACTTCACTTCTTCTTCTGATCTTTTCCTTTGTTCTCACAACACATTGGTCACTTATTTACTCCTCTCTTCCATTCGCTGCGTTTTCATGTTTCTGAGCTCTCCATCCTTCTTTATTCCACTCTGTTCATTTTTCATTTCATAGTTGGCGGCCCCACTATATATGCAACTTGTACTGTTCTCTCTTTAAACCATACAATGTTTTTTTTCCTTTTAAACTCTGTTTTCTGTCTTCTTGTATGAAAAATAAATAACATTGTACCTAAAACCAGATTAAAAATATCTTGAGATATAACTTGAATTACGTTTATTTTCCTTTGCCGATATCTGTGAAAATCCAGCTAAAATATATTGTATATTTGAAATTATGTTTTTTGAGGAATAATTCTCATTTTAATGGACTTTAATGGACCCCAACACTTAACAAGTGTAATGCAGTTTAAAATTGCAGTTTCAAAGGACTCTAAACGATCTCAAACGAGGCATAAGTGTCTTATCTAGGGAAACGATTGTCATTTTTGGCAAGAAAAAAAAATTGCACATTTAATCCACAACTTCTCTTCTTCCTCCGGATGTGTGACGCATCAGCGCAACCTCACGTAATTGCGTAATGACATCAAAAGGTGACGTGTTACATATGAAATGCACATTTGCAGACCATTTTAAACAACAAACTGACACAAAGACATTAATTAGTATCATTCGACATACAACAACGTCAGAACGGTCCTCTTTCTCCACACTTGTAAACACTGGGGCGGAGTTTCGATACGTCATCCGTGACCTCTTAAAGTGATGATGTATTAAGTGAGGTCGCGCTGGCGCGCCACAGGACCAAAGGAAGCTGAGAAGTTGTGGTTTAAAAGTGCATTTTTTTTCTTGCCAAAAATGAGTCGTTTCGCTACATAAGACCCTTATGCCTCGTTTGAGATCGTTAAGAGTCCTTTGAAACTGCAATTTTAAACTGCATTTAAACTGTTAAGTATTGGGGTCCATTAAAATTAGAAAAATCCTGGAATGTTTTCTTAAAAAAAACATAATTTCTTCTCGACTGAGCAAAGAAAGACATCAACAATTTGGATGACATGGTGGTGAGTAAATTATCCGGATTTTTTAAGAAAATTGACTAAATCTTTAATGTAAATAACATAATGTGAATATACACAATCAACCAACATTATGACCACCTGCCAAATATTGTGTAGATCCCCCTTTTGCTACCAAAACCGCCATGACCCGTTGAGGTATTGACTCCACTAATGGTGCTTTCCATCGCATAGTACCCCACGGTTTGTTTTGGGTCAGGTTAGGTCAGCTCACCTTACTTTGGCTTGGTTAGCTTTTCCATCGAGTTTAGAAACACTAGTGGGAGGGATTAGCGCTGCCAACTGCTGTGACATCATACAAGTGAGAGCGTTGTTGTACATTCCCATACATTTATTTATTTTTCAGTCACAAAATTAAAATTGACCACCACAAATAGATGTTTGTACATCGCGTTTATCACTACCTCTGTCTCACATGACAGTTTCTGTACAAACACCGTGGCGTCAGTCGACGCGCTCCGCTGAGCCTCATTTAAGTTGCATTTAAGCATATATGCGAACGTGTGCGTCGCGAATGTTCTGCCACAAACTGCAAGTCTGGAAAAAATGGTTTGGTATCCCTGATTCTCAACCTGTGGATGTTTTTATCGCTAAAAGAGGGTTTGGGAACTTATAGCAGACCACAGATGACAACATGTTTGCCCGAGACAGCGCAAGCTAACATGAAGGTAAAGCTAATCTTTTACATTAAAGCAATGATGCTGGTAGTGACAATTCTCTCAGACAAATCAGTGATCTTCAGTGTTTTCGCATCACGTTTTGGTATCAGCTCGGGTCGCTTGGAACCCCGACCGAGGTGGTACTAAAAAAAGTATCGGGTACTACGTACTGCACCCAGTGGAAAAGCTCCCAGAGGTAAGCTGACCCGACCCAAACTAAACCAAACCGTGGGGTACTATGCAATGGAAAAGCGCCATAGACCTCTAAGGGGGTGCTGTGGTATCTGGCACCAAGACGTTAGCAACAGATCCTTTAAGTCCTATAAGTTGCGAGGTGGGGCCTCCATGGATCAGACTTGTTTGTCCAGCACATCCCACAGATGCTCAAATGGATTGAGATCTGGGGAATTTGGAGGCCAAGTCAACACCTTGAACTCGTTGTTGTGTTCCTCAAACCATTCCTGTAATATTTTTGCTTTGTGGCAGGGTGCATTATCCTGCTGAAAAAGGCCAATGCAATCAGGGAATACCATTTTCATGAAACGGTGTACATGGTCTGCAACAATGCTTAGGTAGGTGGTACGTGTCAAAGTAACATCCACATGAACGGCAGGACCTAATGTTTCCCAGCAGAACATTGCCCAAATCATCATACTATCTCTGCCGGCTTGTCTTATTCCCTTGTGATGTAAAAGAAAACACGATTCATGGTCCAGTTCTGATGCTCACGTGCCCATTGTTGACGCTTTTGGCAGTGGACAGGGGTCAACATGGGCACCCTGACTGGTCTGCGGCTACGCAGCCCCATACGCAACACACTGCGATGCACTTTCTATCAGAACCAGCATTCACTTTTTCAGCAATTTGAGCTACCGTAGTTCATCTGTTAGATCGGACCACACGGGCCAGCCTTCACTCCCCATGTGCATCAATCTTGATAATATCTTAGGTAATTTTGTTTCAAGTAAATGTTACTGTAAGAATTTTAGGAGAATTGTATTAGAAAACAAGACTAAACTTTTTTTTTTGCAGTGTAATCTTTATGTGTTGTCATTTTCTTTCTGTTTACCTTCCTTTATATTTCCCATTGCAACCCCCCTCTCACTATTTGCTGTTGATTTGCTGTTGTTGTTTTTGATGTGCCTGGCGACATGGAAAGAAAGCCAGAAGGTATCTCTACAGCCAGACTGTTCTGGTTAGCAGACATCCGCTCCGTGCTCGCACACCCTCGCACTTGCGCACATGCAAGCAAGAGTGCATATTTTTTTCACAAAAAACTCGACAATAAAATAGCAGCAGTCAGTAAGACAGGCATCATTCCTTACACAAATGCAAGCAAATATAGAAGCAGCTAAACAAATACACTTATTCGCACACGCGGCCGTATATCTGCCATCCAGAAACATGGGAAAGAGGTTGTGTTGGCTTTTTGGCACACTGCAGCGAGAGCAGATGGCCATCACTGGATCACGTCCCGGCTACCGTTCTTCAGGGAGTGGCACACAGAAGGGCTGAGGATCTTCAGCCATCCGCCTGGCTGAATCCTCCCTGTTTTTGGTTTAGGAGCTGACAAATATCCCCCCGTCGTTATCTGTTCGTCTCTCCCTCATTCGTTTTTCCTCTTCTCTTTCTCTCTCTCCCACTGTCTCTCTCCCAGGGTGCTGCTTTCCCACCTGCTATCTACAATTAATCTAATGTCCCCCTAAATCTTAATCTCGAACTCTCTTCCAAGAAGATGGATACGACTTTATCTAATTAATTGATCAAGGTATGCAAAATGTTTAAGGGGGCTCCGAGCAAAGTTCCCTCCCAATGAATTTCCCATTTCATGCTCATTTGTTACATTAACTGTTATTTAACGTGGCATGTGGAATCGTTGCGATTACTCAATTTAATCCCTGTTAGATGTTTTCAATCATCTTTGAGAAATGAGGACTCACATACGCATCAAATATAAATAAAATGAGTTTTTTGATGATGCTCAGATGTTGCTGTGCATAGAGAATAATTTACAAACTTGTGAGCTTGCCTTAAAACATTAAAATGGCGTTCCAGGAATATTTTCCGATCACAAGTGTATTTAATGTGATAATGTTATATGCAACATTGTATGTTTCTCTCACATGTGTTTTACTTGGTATATGCAGAATGGGCCTAAAACAACAAAAACAACATACAATTTTAACAACAACTTGGTCCAAATTGATCATGAGCCCCATTCACTTCCATAGTAGGTAAACAGAATACTATGAAAGTGAATGGGGCTCATGAAAGGTTTGGTTAAAAACATTCCTTAAAATATCTTCCTTCATGTTTATCAGAACATAGAAATGTATACAGGTTTGTACCAACATGAGATTTTCTTTTTTTTGGTTGAACTATCCCTTTAACAGGGCTAGTTTACAGTACTAGAAAAATTACAGTGATGTCATGGGTGTGGCTTGACATTTATTTCTTGTAGTGGGCACCAAGGGGGCATTCAATTTCGTAATATGCCTGTAAGTTACTCAACCCCGATAGTGAATGGCAACAATATCTAAACACACACACAAAGTTTCTTGGAAATGCCATTCTGAAAGTTTTCATTGGAGACTCGTAACTGAACGCTTTGCAGCTATAATGTATCAAGATTAAAGCCTCAGAACAGAGGCACAACGGAACACATATTGAGAAAGTAAACTACAGCTGCCAAGGACCACACACTTTACCTTCCTACAACCCGGCACACAAATCATGTTGGGCCTACAGGCAGCCACACGTCAACATGATGTGATAAATGCAATAATAATATCTGAAGATGAAACATCTTGATCATATAAAATGCTATCAACATTAAAGGTGAAGAATGTAATTTTGTTGCCACAAGCAGACATAATTAATGACTGTCATGACTGCTTCTAAACAAACATTGCCTCAATCTGCCATTGGCTGAACAAACAGTTTGCTATCGGTTTAGTTAATTTCTAATGCCTAGACATATCATTTTATTGTTACAAAACTACAGCAAACGGCTGGTTGGACTACAGCGAGCTTCTTCCTGGGTTAGTGACATCACAAACCCAAAAATATGCAGAAACCCTACCTCTGGGAACATGCAAAAAGAAGGTGAGACAATGTTGGGCTACTTTTAATTAGGGGTGTAACGATAAATCGTGCGATTTGCTTGCTATGTTTCTCAATGAATTACGGTGAAATGCCGCTACATCCAAAAGCCAGAGGGCGCTCTCGTGCAGAAACTCAATATGCACTGCAGAAGAAGTACCATTTACACATGCATAGATATGTACACTAGTGGTCGCCTTGGCTACGGCAGTTCATTGGAACGAATGCGTCAAATAGAGCCGCCATCTTGAAATAGGGGAGCCCTGCATCAGCGTCATTGTAGGCAACGGTGTAACGGAAATAAAATCACCATTAATCGTCATGAATGCAATTTCCTTGGGGTTTTTTTGTTCGTTCCAACAGTCAAACATGTATTTTGCCTTGAGTCCAGAAAAAAATTAAAGTTTTGATATTATAAAAATCTACTTTTTCTAACTGTAATGCATAGTGCTAGTAGGTCTAACATCCATATGTAGCACAAAAGTCCCGCATCGTCCATGAGTTCGAAGTACAGGCGGAGATAGCAGCATTACATGGCTACTTCCTATAGCAAGACACCTGTTTCAAGATGGCGGCGGTTTTGACGCATGCTTAGAACCCCAAGGCGACATCTAGTGTACATATCTATGTTCACGCAGCTCCAGGAAATGGTAATAAGCTGTGGCGAGGCTACATAGGCTCTGTACCAAATGGCACACTTCATGTGGACTTTCGGTCTCGTGGCCTTAAATTGCGCCTGCTCGCTTAGTTTACGAGTCCGTAGGGTGTCTTATCTGTCATTTTTACTCTCCGAAGGGTGCTCATCAGTGCCCCCTTTGCTCCCTTGCTGTGGTCTTTAGTGAAGCCCACACTGCTTCACGCACTTTACCAATCCAGAAGTCCTTGCAAAAGACCAATCAGTCGACAGATGGGAGGAGATCACATTGATGGGAAAAATTCAGTCTGTCCCAAAATACGACTCCGGTCCACCCTCGTGGACTCGCGTCAAGGGACCCTAAAGCCTGCACTACATGATGTCTTCAAAGTGACTTGTAAGGAAGTGCCATTTGGGACAGGGCCATAAGAGTCAGGGTGGCACTGGCCCACTCAGATTGACAGCTGGCCCACCCAGTCAGAAGAGGCACAAAATATTTTAGTGGAAAAGCAGAAGAAATCACGCAAAAACTATAATAATATCTTTAATAATAATCGCTCAAATACGCATCATTCAACTATTTAGTGATTTCTAATTCTTCCAAATGTTAACATTCAAGCCATTATAAACAATTTGGCCGCAACAAGAAGTTAAAGTGAGCTGTTTTTTTTGTGCGCACAGATGCACACACAGAATCTCTCTGCGCTTAAGAGGACACATACACACAAAATTATCTCAAAATACCACAGTCTTGGCAAGTATTTAAAAAAAATCAGTCAGTTATGTCTTAAAGTGAACGCAAACAGTTCAGAAAGAAATCAGATTTGGGTCAGTATGAAAAAAATTACATTGAAACTGTACACACAAGAGACGTGTCCTAATATAGTAGATTTAACTTCATTGTCCACTGACCTTGGAGATCAACATAGGGATTCTGGATGTAAATACGCTATTAAATTCCTGATTGTGAAATAATTTGTTTGGTTTAAATGTTTTATGATGTCATTCGTCTTAGAGCTGGTTTGCTTTGTTGAAGCCTAGGCATTTGTAATTGTGCATGTGTGTGTGTGTTTTTAATGGCCAACGAGAAATGAATAGGAAAATACTTGGCAAAAAAGTGGATTGTATATATATATATATATATATATACACTTTGTATAACCAACACAATATTTCATTTTCCGTTGAATTATTTAAAGGGATAGTAGTTGTAACAAAATAAGAAACCTGTTATAAGCTGCCATATTGTTTATTAACTAAAGTTTAATAGTATATTTAATTGTTTAACTTTTTGACGGTTCAAGAAGTGCAGGCCTTGTTTCTATGGCCATGTATTGAATATGCAACATGAAATGCACAATTTGTCTGCAAAGTATGATGTCTCGGTTGACTTTGACATGGGTTGTTACATGGTTGAACAGGTGTCTCTTGTTTGATTTCCCATGTTGCTGCTGTCAAGAGAACAGCTCAATGTTTTTCCTTTGTCCTCTTATGGGCAGGACTGCAGGATTGTGGTTTCACCTGACCTTCATTGTGACTCAGCACCGCCTCCATTTCAGTGTTGTAATTATAGCCAGCAAAGCAACCAGACCTGAGCATTTATGGATTGGCACAAACAATGACTGAAAATGAAAGGAAGGGAGGATTTAAAGGTGCCATTGAATAAAAAACTGTATTTACCTATGAATAATAAGAGCTCTGTACATGGTAATGACATATTGTAAGCTTCAAATGCGATGTTTCCTCATTTTTATGTAAACCTTGTTTAAGCAAAAGACTGGTAGAAAACAGGCCAATCTCAACGTAACACCGACTGTAAGGTCACAGTCGACATGTATGCCCCAACATTAAAATACACATTAAATTAAGTACAAAGTTGTTAAAATGTTAACTAATGTGAGCTACTGACATGAGTCTTAGAGCAGAGCCAATCAGAGCAAAGCTCAACGTTATTATTTATGACCCTTCCAAATTCGGCAAAAACAGAAAATTTCATTCAAAGGACAAATCCTAGGGTTGTTAATGGACATGTAAAAACGTTTCTGAATCATTTTTGCCTTCTATATAAATATCAAAAAACAATTTTACATATTTTTTTAATGCATTCTTTGGCACCTTTAAGTCTGTCTAATTCAGGGTTAGTCAACTGGCCGCCCGATTTAAAATCAGCATGGTTACTTTAAAGCCAACTTTCCACTGTACAATGATGGCCCATAAACCGGAAGGTGAGTCACAAAGGGTCTGCGTGGGGTGCGAGGTGAAAATTATTAAATATTAATCCTTTTTTTTGTTTAACTTTTTTAGTAACACTTGGCATATACTGTATGCATAGCTGTTTCATTCATTTGCATTCATTTATTAAGTCCACTATGGTGAATATTCGTATATTGAAGGATATTGCGTTGGAATGAGCTTCTCTCCTTTTTTTGGCACGGATTTATGAATAAACTGAAATTTCATACAGCTGCCACTGGGGGCGAACTTCGACAGTCATGTCTGAATGTTGTGTTCAGTGGAAATGTGGTTTATATGTTTATAGTTTTAAAATGTTAAAAACAAACAAAATGCAAATTATTTCATTAGGAAAACACTGGCTATATGTTGTGATTGCATGCATATGTTTACTTGAAATGTAAGAATTCATGAAAGTTAAAAACGAAATGTAATAGCCTGCATTACAGTTAGTGCTATACAAAAATGTATCTGTTGATTATTTACACTTGTTGATCATTTAACATGGCTATTGCAATGTTAAACTGCAATTGTTTTTAAATAATAAAAAAGAAAATATGAGGCATTAAAAGGACAAAAAAGTAACACAAAAACTCATAAGTTAGCCTATAATATAATTATTTAAATAATAGGTACAAGTAAAACATATATAAGAGGTGAAAAGAGGGGGTTAAAGTTTGGCCTGCATCATATTTTTAAAATCTGGCCCTCCAAGAAGAGTAGTTGAAGACCCCTTGTCTAATTTATTAAAAAACCCACCTTAAGTTGGTAGCTGTGTTTGTTTATGATCCATGTTTTGACTATTATAAACAAAACAGAAACCAAAAATCAAGTCAACCCAGATGCCTATTAAATTCAACCTCCTTTGATGATCTGCCGCTGTCAAGCCAAGTGAAAAACAGTTGCACCATAACCCTTCATTGGAGTGAATTCATCACCCCACTCTGATGGATGTTAAGAAAGTGAGAAAGAGAGTATTGTGCTATCACTCCACATAGCAAACAAACATCATCAATTTCAAGGCATGTACACAGAAACAGCCACAGTGAGTGAAGTTATCATTACCTCTCTAATAGACTCGGTGTAATGACCATTTTCACTTTCTTCCACTGTTTTGTTTCGCTATCTTTCTCACTCCGATGACAGTCCTCTAATGGAGACTAAGTTAGATAATTCACCATCTCTTTAAAACCGCCCACTGCACTCTTTTATACAATAGCTCTTTCCCCCCATTCGGTCCGGGGCAGCGTTGACGATGTTTACAACCTTCGAAGCAGACAGCAATAGCAGAACAAAAGCAAAACATGCAATTGTCACCAGTCGCTTCAAAAAGCCATTTTGAGCATCAATCTTGTTTTCATTTTCTCGTTTTTTTTTTCAGTCGACACAATCCGTGGTCAATAGAGCCGCTAGCGGTGTCAAACTCTTGGCGTCAGGCGAGGTGTTTGGTTAAAGATAAATTGGCAGGGATGTGTTTGCCCATGGCAGGCTGTACATCATGCGGATGCATTTCCTCTTATAGCTGAATGAACGCAGTGGCAGAAAGACAGCTAAATACATCAGTAAATATAGTCGATATACACCCCTCTTAGATGCGCCTTTGAAACCTGGATTCACTGTGTGATTGAATCTTAACATAAACCGCTACACGGCTCTCTAAATTATTTTGCACCATTAAGACTGTGTTGCAGAAGTAAGTTGTAAAGTGATGGATTATTTTCCCCTATATTAACAGGCTACTGCTTTTATACTGCACAAGATAGCTGTGATGGACCGAGGAATGAGGAACACAAGCTTTCAACTAAGACATAAGTCTTTATTTAATACAGACTCAAATAAAAACATATATTCAGTAACAAAACTGAAACCAGTGTTCGAATTGAGGGGGGCCTGGGGTGGCCCCTTCCTCCTCTTATAAGCATTAAGGGACCCCATATAAAGCACAAAAATATAATTAAGGGGGTCCCCCTTGTTTTTATTAAAATTAAAATGCTAAATTAATTTACAATTCTTTGCTGTGCTTCCACAAATGTAAACTCTCAAGTGCGCCTTACACTGTTTTCCGGAGGAATTGACAGATTGCTAGATTTAGGATTGGGTTAGGGGCTTTTAAAAAATACTATAATTTTCAAACTATAATTTCACACTAATTTAAAGGGTAAAAAATGTTTGTGGTTTGAGCTAAGGGTAATTTCTTCTTCTATTAAAACGTGCAGGACCAATAAAAAATTACTTTGTGAAATCTCGGCAACTATTTGACATAGTTCGAACACTGACTGAAACAAATGATGATAAACTAACAACTAAACCTAACCAAACTTAAAAATACATATGAAAAAAGCAACAATTTATAAAGGAAATGATGGGCCTATAAACACAAGGAAAATAAAGTAACACTAGTAACTCTACAGTTAACACATAACGCTAAATAAATCAGACTCAGCCTGATCTCAAGAGAATTCGTACATATTTAATGAGTTCATGTGAATTCGTATGAAATTAATCGTGCAAAAACATATGATTATCAAGGAAAAAACTAACAAAATCCCACCCCTAACCCCAATGTCACAGGCGAAAATGCAAATCATACAACAATGTACGTATGTGGTAGTACAATTGAACGCAAATAAGCCACCTCATAAAATACGCCATGAGATGTCATTGATCAGACTACAGTCAAACAAAATATATATTGAATTTAAATCTAAACAAAGCAAATGTCACTACATCCCTAAACGTACAACTACTGCTTGGTGAAAATAATATAAATATTTATGAACATTATTATGTAATATGAGCTTTTATAAAGCATAATAAGTGAACTACATCCCGCCCCAGCTTGAGACACGTTCCACACAGTGACACAAACAACACAATTTATTCAGTAAATCTGGCTTTAAAGTTTAAAGTTGACACTTCAGGGTTTGGGTTCCGTCCTGAGTAAATTAATTACCATCTGGATGCAAATGAGAATCCTCTCCACGCCTAAATTAGATTTCATGATGATCAAGTTTGTAATCAAGTTCTCAGTAGCTTTCTCCTAATGGTTATTATAAAATCTATGGCCATTATTCAAGGAAATACTCAATACTGTTTTCTCTAGAAGCATTATATAAAGACGTCCGTGTGCCTTATAACATAGACCAACAATTAAAGCAAATCCTTCAAAGAAACCAATGAGAATTAAGACCTGAGGAGGGAAAGGGAGCCCAGCACAGATGAGTCAGTCTGAAAGTGTTATCAGACCACCCTGGCAACACATCAGGATCATCACCTCAGTTTAGGAGTCGCCAAAGTCTAGGCATTACAAGGACTGATTTGAAATGGGAAACTCTCAGATGGAAGATTGGACGTGAGGAAAGGAGTGTGTGTGAGAGAGAGAGAGAGAGAGAGAGAGAGAGAGAGAGAGAGAGATGAGATTTTAATAAGTTCCCAGAAACTATATTCAGCTAACAAAAAAACCCAACCTGTTTCTGCTCCTTAACTCTTTATTTCTCTCTTTAACGCTATCTCTCTCTCTCTCTCTCTCTCTCTCTCTCCCTCTTTCTCTCTCTCTCCCTCATCATGCCACCATGTGCAATATATCATAATTGAGAATCAATGTTTTTCTTCATGTCCTTCCTCATGCTACATTTCCTAAAAAGGTCAGTAATTTATTAAATCTTCATGAGTAAGAACGTGACTATTTATCGCTGCATTTTATCACTGTTTAAAACTTTCCTCATTCTCTGCATTGATTCACACATATTGATTTTTCAGATGGCTCAAACTTTCTTCTACTGGCGCTTCACAGGCCTGAGGCTGAGACACAGAAAACATTCTGCCCATTTCCATAAGCTTACCCCATTTGCACACGAAGTTCATTTCAAATCACTTAAAAGCTCCAGGGTCCAATACATTTCCTATATTTAGTTAACACTTCACCTTTAAAGATTAGTCCCTTTCACATAGTGTTGTGCCTGAACGAGTTCATTGAACGATAGTTCATGAACTCATTCCTATTTTGGGGCAAACGTGAACGTATTACTGCCTCATGAACGTTAATGCGAACTGGTTTTTACCAATGTCGCTTGGGTTTGAGGTTAAAAAACTTTCTGTTACATAAAAAAACATCCTAACCCAAACCCAACTCTGACCCTAATGCGACATTTTTTTAAAAACCTGGAAAAAAATTGTTTAGCCTCTTATAGAACGTCTGAAATTTCACAAGGGGGCGTATTTGTTCCTCAGACGTAGCACAATAAACGTGACATCCGAATATATTCATTATAAATCGTAAATGAAAAGTGAGATTGGAACAAATGTCCGTTAGTGAACTAATTGTATACAGTATTTATATTGTAATTCGGTCAGAAACATCAAGATTGTGAGATGAACAAATTGTTTTGGATTAAGGGCTTGGATATTCCATTTCCTTGGACTTTTGGGGATTTACGAAACAATTTCGTTGGACAATTTCACCGAAGCGAATAAAGGGAAGATTTTGAAGGTAAGTAAATATCCTAAATCGGCGTCACCCTGTTCAGGTAACTAACAACTATTACAGTTTTATGACTGCTGTAAATCATATGATGCTTTGTGTGTGCGCTTAATGGAATCCCGAAAGTCTAAGCTTTCCAACGATGTGCCGCATGACCGTATATTTTGAAGATTTAATGCTTCAAAGTTACAATGACGTTTATGCAGCCTCATGTGCAAGGGAGGGGGTGTGCCGTGTATGGCACAGTGTTCCTTATCAGGATAAACCAATAGTTAAAGTGAAATCCTAACCCAAATCTCAACCCAAATCCAAGCGACAATGATTTAAAATAGGAAAAACAATTGAGTAACCAATACGTGAAACTGACACGGAAAAAAAAAGTCTGTGGTACGGACATGGAAAAATGTGGAGATCCGTGACAATGACACGGATAAATGAGCAAAGTATTCTGTGAAATATACCCTGGAAATTTGTGAGATCAGGTTGGATTAAATACTGGTAATTGTTTTTAATTCATGGACAATAAAATGCTGCATTTCCACTGGTAACGCCAAATACACCAAACAGACTTCTAACCAAACGTATTTAAAGAGTAACTAAACTCTAAACCAACTTTTTTTAGTTAATGATCTGTAAGAATGATGCTTTATTAGTGCTGTTCATTGATTTTAGTAAGTTTTTTGACATTTGGATATAAAGTGTTTCAATACTACAATATATGGTGTAAAAACGTCTGAGTGCTGCCCTCTTCAGGTTGGCTACTGCAGTTGAATTTTCCTATTGGATGTTGGGTCCAAAAAAGAACTCGTGACGTAAGCAGGTTCAAGCTCACCACGCCCTTGTTACGATCTCACCACACGCTTAGTTCGTCCCCTCTATTTCCGTTGGGATCTGCCCACTTTATTGCCAGTGGGTGGAGTCAGGCTCTGAGCAGGGGTTTAGTTACGCTTTAATAACAATTTTCTTTGCCCCCTTTGTTCATATGAACATGCTTTTCGAAAAATGAATTTTATTTCTTTGCAATTGAAACCGGAATGTTTCACTAGTACACTACAGTGAGTTACACTCCCACAACTCATTTCTAATTTGATTATCAGTGAATAGGAGAATCATTAGGTCCTGGCAACCTTTCGGTTCTGGCCTGTTTAGTCCCTATTTCGTTTGTGTGGACATTTCCTAATGTGGCTTGATTCATTACCTTCAAACCCTCGGCAGCAGATGAGCTTTGAAGTCACAGCAGGAGGATGGTTCTGAACACTTAGCAGTAAATGAGTACCCATCCCTCAATGGGAAGCCGATACTAAACCCACAGCAGCAGGTGGAATCTCAGAGATCTGCATTAACCATGTGAGAAATAGCAAAGTCATGACCCGCATCCATCTGCTGATATGAGCCGTTATTGGTGCCCCCGTGGTAAAAAAAGAGTCCAGGGTTCAGATTTGGAATGAGGTGTAGATGTTTCTGATGTGATATCTGATTGATAGCAGGAGTGCAGGGCTGCTGAGCAGCTAATGAGAACATTTATATTCATGGGTGGTCCACTGTCTTTGCAGGTAGGTCGGATTTTTGGATGCAGGAAGACACAAAGATATATTACAGGATACTGTTCGCAATAAATGGGGTTGGGAAGGAATGGAAAGGCAGATCTGAGTTTTAAACATATGTTAGTAATTCTTTACCCACAGTCAGAAAAAACGGTCCCTACTGTAGCTGTCACTGGGGCGGTACCATTTCAAAAAGTAATGTACACCTTTGCACCAGAGTTTATATTAGTATCTCACCGGTTCACTGTCAAAAATAAAGTACAAAGCTGTCACTGGGGCAGTACCCTTTAAAAAAGATCCTAATATGTACCATTTAGGTACAAATATGTATCTTTGAACTGCCAATATGTACCTTTGAAGTATTAATATGCACTCTTTGGGTACAAATGTGTATCTTTTTGATAGGGTACTGTCCCAGTGACAACTTTGTACCTTTATTTCTGAGAGTGTACATATTGCTAACAAAAAGTGCATAATAGTAACTGAAAGGTACCTCAGAAACACATTGGTAACAGATGTATACATATTTCTGCCTAAATGGTATACACTCACCTAAAGGATTGTAAGGAACACCATACTAATACTGTGTTTGACCCCCTTTCGCCTTCAGAACTGCCTTAATTTTACATGGCATTGATTCAACAAGGTGCTGAAAGCATTCTTTAGAAATGCTGGCCCATATTAATAGGATAGCATCTTGCAGTTGATGGAGATTTGTGGGATGCACATCCAGGGCACGAAGCTCCCGTTCCACCACATCCCAAAGATGCTCTAATGGGTTGAGATCTGGTGACTGTGGGGGTCATTTTAGTACAGTGAACTCATTGTCATGTTCAAGAAACCAATTTGAAATGATTCAGCTTTGTGACATGGTGCATTATCCTGCTGGAAGTAGCCATCAGAGGATGGGTACATAGTGGTCATAAAGATATGGACATGGTCAGAAAAAATGCTCAGGTAGGCCGTGGCATTTAAACGATGCCCAATTGGCACTAAGAGGCCTAAAGTGTGCCAAGAAAACATCCCCCACACCATTACACCATTGCATTAATGAGAAATTGAACAGGTGTTCCTAATAATCCTTTAGGTGAGTGTATATTATATTGCATTTCTGTCAAGATATCCTTCTAAAGGCTCACACTGTACATTTAAATCATGCTGAGATCATTTGTGCTGTACCTGGATCATCAGGTTTCCCCCATACTTTCATATTGGCTTGAGCGCACTGTCATAAAAGCAATTACATTACATTGCATTGTATTATGCAATCTATATCAATAATTTAATATATTTGTGTTATGTAATGCTAACTTAAATTATGCAATATTATATGGATTTAATGTGCATTGGCAAGCTTCTGTCGCACATATTATACGCAAAGTATATAATTCCAAACCAACAGTGCATATGTTTTGCTGGACATGCTTCTGTCGGAGCATTTTATAAACTGCTTATGTGAACATCTCTGTTTGTGCGTGTGTGTTTTAAGCAACCTCTGCATAATCATTCAGGTGTGGTGAGAGCTGAACGCGTACATCTGCTATTTCCAAAGCAGCTTGTCGTGCCAACAGAGTTTCACATACTGTACTCCTAATCTGAACACTTGAGCTGACTATGTGCTATTCCACTCTGTTCCCTCTATCTCAACACCTTTCATCTTTCTCCAGTTTTTGACAATATTGCTGCTGCATTGAAACGTGTGTCCGTAGCAGTCTTGGGTCTGCCAGATTACAAATAAAAATGTGTTACTGTAATCTAGTTACGTAACAGTTTTATATATGTATAATTATGTATTAAATATATTATTATGAGGAAGGGATAACGTTTCTGGGAGATTGTTATTTCCATGTGGTATTGATTTCCAGTTTAAGACCTGCCTAGTTCTGATTTCATCTCAACTCATATTCAGAAACAGATCATTTTGTCTTTGAAGCAGATTCAAACACAGTTACATAATCAGTGCTCGAATTGAGAGGGGGGGATCCGGGACCCCTCATAAGGCATTAAGAAGCCAAAATTATATTTTTATTTTAGTAAAGATAATGCGGCGTCTGAAATACCAAGAGGGGCGATCACTTGAATGCATATATTTCCCCTAGCTAGAAAATACATATTACTTTGGTACATTTAACATATAAACAAACATCTTGTTAATACATGAACTACACTAATTTTATAAACCTAGAATCGCTCCTAATTATTGCGATTATTGATTTTTTTGCAACTAAGTCATTGTAACAAAAGTAATTGCATTGTGACCAGAAATATTGAAAATAATGATCTCTATGAAGGGAAGCCTCAGCGTTACCTTAGTAATGCATTTCTTATCACTTGCCTCATAAACTGGTGTCAATTCAAATAATTTGAACCGCTTTTTGCTGAATGTTTTGAGTAAAATGGTTAAATGTATAGTCTACTAAGTGACTAATAAAGAAGGCAACTTGCCCTAATGTGGGCTATCCTGCACTCAACTTAAACACCACTTGTAATCCTAACACATTAACGTCCTATCGCGTCAAACTTTATATTTTGAAATTATTAATACATTCGTTTTATACAAAAATATTTTTGGAAGTTTTACATAAATCATATGTATTTAAAGGTAGTAATGGGTAATGGGCATTTTGGGTTTGCTGCTATGTCATGGTGGGCACCATTCAATTCGAGCACTGCATATAATGTTATAGATTAATGCAGATATATCCAATACAAAATTAATCCACATGACTCCTGGTGATATTGAGGTCTTGTTAAGCCAATCGAACCGTTTTTGCAAGAAATTGACAACATACGATATAGGTGGTACTGAGAGTATTGTTTGTCAATAGCAAGCAAACCAGCCTCTCAGTGCCACCTATAAGAACGGGAGCGTAAAGCACACTCCATATGTTGCCAAGGTTCTGCATTAAAGCTAATAATGTTGTAAATAACGTTCAATATCCTGCAAAAACTGATTGATTTGCTTCACAGGACGTCAATATGTCACCAGGAGTCAAGGGGATTTCTTTTGTATTGGATATATCGGCTTTCTGAGTTTTCAAAGTGGCAGATTTGTTGACTTGAATTATATGAATCATTATATGAGTTCGGTTTCTGCTAAATATCTTCTTTATTGCTCTACTGAATAAAAAATGTAAGCAAATTTTTATATGCCTTTTATTATACACTTAACATTATATTAATCATCCACTTTTAAGGTTTTAAACTTTTGCAGAGCAAAACTCTTTATATCTCACTAAATGGGCTACACGTGATTCTACATATGTAATGCAATATGCTCAGTGGCCATTAACTTTATGCACCAATCCTGCTGCTTAGTTTGCAGTCATTTTCATGCACTGTACCTGACACAGAGAGCAACGGATGACATGACAGACAACTGGTTGTCCAGTGCGGTTCTGTTCACACACTACAGCTTTTCTGTAAATGCGGTTGTGAAACCCGAAAATGTACGGGTGTGAGGTCAGTTATAGAATGCGGTTGTCAAACCCATAAATAACCGAACTGCGTGTGAACGCAACCATCTTAAGGACTCAAATATGGGTTTGACAACCGTATTATGGTACCGTGTGAACACAGCCTAATTTAAGTCTGTAAATTTTGAATTCCTTTTGTCATATCGATGTTGCACTGTTGTGTGATGGCACATGCAATTTAGAAAAACGCGCTAGGTGCTTTGCGTGCCATATTTAAGATCATCAAGGAGTTCATCAAACTCAAAATCAAACTCATCAAACTAAACGTAAAAAAAAGATTTTTTTAGACAAATACATTTTAAAATTATTTAAAACAGGGTGGTTATCTTGTCAAAAGTTAAGCTACTAAACAGGTAAGCCATCTCTTTAAACTTCGTGGTTCACATGAAAACTACGTGAACCGAACCTTTATTTGACACAATTGTTTCTATTGTGATTTTATATTATAGTCGGTGTTCACTTTCAAATGATAGAAAAGAGATTTCTAAAACAAATTATGTAAGAATCAAGTGTTTCTGTACCTAAAGTGAATACAAAAATTATCAAAGTCAAAATAGGCAATCAGGTATTTCTGTGCAAAATAATAAAGTGTAGTGTCTTGTTATAAATTAACGTTTAAGGAATTGTATATAAAGCTTATTTTTTATCATTTACAGTAACAATCACAAAATATATGTCATAGGTCATGACTACTTTGCGCTACATCTCAAAATTAAATAAGGCAGAATCACATTTGTTATTTTTTAGACACCAACTACTTTATTTGCTATTTTTGTTTTTGGATTTTTTATTATTAGTTGCCATTTTTAGATAAGTATTTGTACTGTTTGTTCTTTTAGTATGTGTTTTTTCATTTTTCTTTTGGTATTATTGTTTATTTGATTTTTTTATTTAGTTTTTTTTTTATTGTGAAGCACATTGGTCAACTTGTGTTGTTTTAATAGTGCTATATAAATAAAATTGCCATTGCTATTGATGTTCTGTACACTGTGGCTTTAAAATATTATGAGGAATCATTTAACCAAATGTTTATACTGCCCTTCAATTTAAGTAAAAAAAATAAATAAAAATGCATCATCAGTTTTTTCTTCGTTCATCACTTGAAAGGCACTTGTGGTCACTTTATCAGAAAGTTGTTTCTGTGTTCCTTGTGAAAGAAAATAAAAGTTACCCATTTGTTGACTACCTGGTCTTGTTCTCCTCACAACCCATGCACACACACATATGATTCAACTATCAGTCGACTATGGCAAAATTTGATGATTCTGATTTGAATATATAAATCCTTAGTCGGGGACACCACTACTGTATACTTGATCATTACCAACATCAAACAGTCAGAATAGCATTTTATGACAACACGACACATTTCACATTAGAAACAACCAAATAAATATTTCCTTTTGAGATTTAAGACAGCTAATATAAGTGGAATATAATTTCTTCTTCAAGGTTTTATTAAAAACAACCTTAAGAAAAAAGAACAAAAATTTGAATAAGAAATAATGGGAGTTAAGAAGGATTTTCTTCTTAACAATGTTTTGTGAATCTAGCCCCTGCTTGATGTGCTATCATGAGATACTAAGCCGGCAATAAACAAAGAATGAATAGCAATGAGGCATGTCGATAAAGGTTTCAGGTATTTTTGCCAAGTGCTGTATCAATTCAGAAGTGTCTTTGGTTTGGCTCTCAGCACGAGTGGGTATGGTATAGCCTGAGGACACAGTGTTTACCCAACTGCAATATCCGACAACACAATGTAAAAGCAGCTGGAGCCGGTCCATTGCACTGTTCTCCATCCACTTCCTCTGTGTTCCTCCCCTTATAAATCTATCCCTGTGAGTTTCCAGCTCTCTCCCTCTCTCTTAATCTCTTGTGCCACAGTGTCTTCCAATGTTTTTCTGAGGGCATCCTTTTTTTTCTTCCTGCCACTGCTCTCGTTTGGTGGTGTGTGTGTGTCTGTGTTATACCGAAAGAGAGCGTGCAATTCCTGGAGCTGGAGGGCCCATCTGTTTAAACACAGCAGAGTGCTACCAAGAATCTCTCCCACAATCCCTCTGCTCAGAAACGGGAAATGTATAGACAGATGTCTCATCCACAATGCCTGGCAGTCCAAAAGCTAAAGGTGATCCAGCTGTTTACTGCCACTCGGATTTCTTATTGTCAGAGCTCTGATGTTGAAACACTTTGTGTTATTTTTTGCCTAACCGTAAAGGCCCCTAGAAATATTTGTGGTGGACAATGGTGTCTAAAAACACACTATGTTCTCAGAGTCATAGCACAAAATTAATACAATTAATAAAACGTATAATGAATGAGCAAGGAAAAATATATGTCCAAATGGCATTTTCACAATAGCAGTATAGACTCATTAAAATTACGTATACCTCTGCCTAACCTGAAATGCATTGTTCCTTGTACATCGCTGCATCTTTTGGTAGGAGTGTCCACTAGAGGCACTAGATGTGCTTCGTTAGGTTCAATTAAGGTTACAAAGCTGAACATTATTGACATATTTTTTCTGTTCATGCTTGTGTTACTGTGGCGGATAATCTTCTGATGTTGTTTATATCAGGCTTGACTGTATTCTGCCAAGATGTGTCAATAAGTTGTTGTTTTCAGGAAGCATAGTTGCAATTTACAAAAGGGACAGTAATGAATGATCAAAATACATGTGTATGTTTAGTTGCCTGTGTTTTAAACAGCAAGGACAGCTTAAGTCGCTTAGGTATGCTGCACGTCTGTGCGAAAATGTCTATAAATACTGTATGTGCCAAACAGCACAAATCTACTTAACAACTAAACGTCTCTAGTGGACATTCTATGCAACAATAAGTACCTTAAGCATCATATTTTAGGTTATTCAAAAATGTAGGCGGAGGTGCGTATATGACAAGTGAGCCTGAAATGCATTTTATGTTCTTTTTCTTATGTTGTCTTTAAAGAGCACCTATGGTCTGATTCACGATTTTACATTTCCTTTGGTGTCTAACTGTGTATTAGTACATGTTAACGATATGCAAAAGGTACAAACCCCAAAGTAAATGATGACGCAAGTTGTCATCTCCAACGTAAATCTCTTTGGACTACAACAAACGCATGGATTTTAGGTAACAGTTTACTTCCTGGGATTGGTGATGTAGTAAAGACTGACATTATCATAATTCCTACCGCTTCAGACTTAGCCTGTAAGTTAACTCCTGTTAGCATTGCATTATGACCGAATCTTTCAAACATAGTAATTTAATTTCCAGCTGACGTCTAAGGTATTCAGACCAATCACAGCGTACAGATTAGGTGGCCAATCAGGGACACAGAGCTTTTCAAATCTGTGCGTTTCAGGAAGAGAGTGAAATCTGGAGCCACAAACATGTACGGTATGTGGAAAATAATGTGTTTTTTAACCATAAACCACACAAACACATTGTATTATATCAAATACACAAAATAACGTTTTTTACCAATAAAAATAGGTGCTCTTTAATTATGTTTTAATCCCAAATATTTTGTTGATTTCCAGGTTTAGTTTACATTTTGCCTAAATACAGTAGCATTTACTGGAAAAGAGAAAACAGGTTAGCTAAAAAAAACCTATTTTTATATAGCGCTTTTCACAATAAGCATAAAGTACAGGGTTCCCACACCTTACCTAACTTCAAATTCAAGGACCTTTCAAGGACTTTCCAGGTCTAATACCCTCAAATTCAAAGACTAAATGTGGGGACACATTTCAAGTGAGAGCAAGGTAAAATTGTTACACCTTTAAAGATACATTGTTACAGTTCAGTTACAGTTACATTGTCCCTTTCGTGGGAACTCGCGCTATGTCACTGCGGTGACACTTTGGGGCGCCTCCAGGGTTAAGGGCATCTGAATGTGTATATGAAATTCAACCAATGGTGAGGCTTAACCACAAAGACAGGGTGACGTGGGAGTCAGGAAGTATATCACTATCTGAAATATTGCAAAAGACGGCGTTACAGGGACGCAGGAAGTATGGCAACGGAGATGCAGCGCCTCGGTCCACAGTTACATACAAACACGAGACGTTTTCATGTCTCAAACACAACTTTGCAAAAAAGCATTTTGGTATGAATCAACATTCGCAAGATATAAGCAGTTTAGCACGTGTGCTTAAAAGGCTAGAATTTTTATGATATTATCCTACACTACACAGGGAATAATCTGGATTTTTTTTCAGAAAACTTCTTGCATAAAATAGATTCAAGAACTTTCAATGTATATTTTCAAAAACTTCCCAGGGCCTTGAATTTTATCCCCCAGATTCACAAACTTTCAAGGATTTCAAAGACCCGTGGGAACCTTGAAAGTATATAAACAAGAATCCTATAAAAATATTGGATATTACATTAGCAGTACTAAGGAGCATCATGCATCAAATTTTTTCAAGGGGGCACAGTGTGCACACTTTATACTGTAATTATTAACGTGCATTAATAAAATATCATATATGCCATATTCTATGAACTACACAGACAAAAAAGGTAAGAATGGAGTTAAAAATGCATTTTACACCGACAACTAATTTAAACGTTATATTGATCCACCATCGGTCACGTCTGTGATTGGCTATAGTAGTCAACACTGCCAAAACAGGTGATAAAAAGAAACCTTTGATGCAACATAAGTAGATTTTAAAGTAATGCTGTAATTTTTAGTTTATTTTCACATTTTAATTTAATCGCAATAAAAGCATGCAATATAGCTAGTAAAAACATATTTATAAAAACTTATTAGAGGAATGAATTTTTGCATCATATTTGACCTCAGAGTTAGAGCGCATGAACGTGATTCAGTGCCCCCCCGGGGAAACCATTAGATATAAACATTAAGAAATGGACTTCGAACCTTCATCTTTGTTCACAAGTAGGGTAAAATGAACATTGCGGCAGCTGCTACGTTTTCAAAGTGTTTCGAGCATTTGTGTTTTTAATTTGATCAGATAACAAAATGCAGCACCAGCAGCAACATGTCCCCGACTATGCACAATGATCTCACCAGCCTGTTCTGTTGAGTCTGGGTTTGTATAATTCATTAATAATTCATTGCGTCCAGAATGAAGCAAACAATTAAAACACAGTGACTGTAAGTCCACATTAATGATTAACATTATGTTTGAGTCATTACAAAAAAAATCACATGGAGTGATTTACAGAGCTTTAACATGAGCGAGTGCAGAGCGAAGCATCTCTAAAGAATCACTCCATTCAAAACATGTTTCAGGTGAGTGGGTGGGTAGGTAAATGCGTGAATTTTTTTGTGTCAGACAGTACAAAAGCACAAAAGAACTAAAGTCACGATCAAAGGATCTATAAAGTGGCATGTCTGTCGGGGAGCGCTGCTGTCACACACTTAACAGCAAGCAGTCCTCCTACTCAATCCAATCTACTGTGGGTTTAGTGTTGTTGTCATGGCGAGACTCATCCACACTCGTCAGATGATTCCATGACATCACCACGTTATCCTGCGGTACCGACCAATGAGAGGCTGGCGTGTGGAAATGTAAGCCGAGGAGGAACCCACCAGCAGGACCATAGAGTACCAGATGGCTGAGGCGTCTGGGAGCCGATAGCAATCTTTCTTTTTTTTTATCTTTCTCAATCCGCTTCTCTCACTTTCGTCTTGTGTACAGCATGAGAACTTTTCCCTCAACATATGGACATGCATGCTATTCTTACTCAATAGCAATATGTGTATGACAAGTTAATCATTACTGGGTTGAGCCTATTCAACCATATAAACTGCTACTGAGTAATGATGATGGTTAAAAAGCCATTTTAATAAATCCTCTTTTATATGTGATTTAATAATGCTGAATTTAATACTTTAATCTTCAAAGATTTGAACGTTTCCTCTAAAGTTATAACAGATGAAAAGACGGGCAAGAGTAAAAGGATAGAATATGAATGATAGGAAATTTTGCACCACCTTTAATAATACATCTGGGATTATGGGTTTTCCTTAACAAGCATGACTTGCTGAGCCAGGTAAACTGTATGATTTATTCTGAAGCAACCGGATCGGTATGGCGAGAGAAGACTACAGAAACTTGTTTACTTTACACCAGATGACCCAATCAGTCAGCATAAGAAATGGCACGAAGTTCGTAAGTCGATATTTTTGATTCCCCCGACATCAAGTTTCATCTGCACCTGTTCAACATCATTAATCATTATTATATTGATAAACTCCATGCTTCACATCGACATTAAGTGCATGGTCCATTATGTTATGTTGCAAACCACACAAACACACACACACAAGCACACATCATTAGTAAAATCACTTTAAAGTAATTACTATGCCGCTAGCCGCACCAAATGTAATTGCAAAAATATTGACTGTTATCAAAGAGGTTTCCCTATTACCCCTCCCCATCTCCCTCTGGTCAGCCAAACAGAAACCAATGTTTGGTTGAGCCAATGTCATTATTTTGAGCTGATCAGGATGGTTTAACAAGTAGAGCGATGATGCCAAAGAGCTGTTTAAATACATTTCACTCAACTAGGATACGAAAAAGTATTTTAACCAAAAACAACAACCTTAAATCCTGGCTCAATGCCCTAACGCTGGCAACCCTGTGGACACATGGACATTTTCTAACAAAATTGTGCCGGTGAATCAACATCATGTCATATACGTCCCCAGATCTATAAACGCTTCATATTGAGATTAAATAATTCTTCCCAATTGGTTCCCAGTCTCTTAAAGCTCCCAAACAGTTGGAAAGAGTTTGCCTGCATTATTCTCCTGACTGCAATGATCTCTGATGGCTCTTACGGGAAAACATAGATGTGACTCTAATCCAACGGTGTCGGCCCATTAGTGTTTGGCAGAAAGAAGAAGACCCATAACATGTAATTAGGAACAAGGAATGGAAGGGTAGTTTGAAAGGATTGAAGACATAAAGCATCTTTTCAATATGAAGTGATAGATGGGGGATTAATCTACACACCCACATGCTTCATCTCATTACAGACGTAAAGGTCAGAGAACAATAAAAACAAATTGAACAGAACACGGTATCGTCTGTAATGAACCAGCGTCATGCGTTCGGCTCAACATATTTGTGACAGATGGCCGCTGGGAAAGATCAAAGCGTTGACTGCAATTGTTCCAATTCTCTCAATTTTAGGTCTGGTCAATAAAGCCTGTGCTTCTCGCTCAAGGACTCCATGATGACTAACACAACACAGACTACAGCTACAAAATAACCTTACCTTTCCCATACCTGTGGTTATTGCTGCTTATAACAATACATCCTCATTGATATTTATAGACAAATAATTATTTGTTCATCTGAAATCCAACGTTACAATTACAATTACAGCCACAAAAACTGCCCAATCAGATCAGAGGGGACATCTGAAGGACAACCACATACAGTTCACATTTTTATGTGCCATTTTAAAGGGATATTCTAGCCAAATATCAAAATTATCCCATTGCCTCAAAGATGCTGTCACAAACGGAAGCTATTCATTATACTGTATTATCAAAAATGCGTTTTGAAGAGGAAAAAACATATATGACATAAGTCGCACTAGACTATATGTCGTGAAAATTATTTCACAAAATCCAAGCCCAAGAACAGACATTTAATCTGGAAATGCAAGTTATTCAATAAACTAAGGCACACAGAATAGCAGGCTGAATAGGTGTATGTATGTTAACGTAATACATACACTTATTTACACAATACACAATAGCACACAGAACATACCTGGAAGGTTGAATAGGCTAAATAAACAGAACAAGCCAACGCACATCAAGTTTGCAGGCTCGTCATTCCACATCACTGAATCCATTCAATTACATAAATACAGAAGCATATAGCGGACTCTCATGGCTGTAAATGGTAATGTTGTCTCTTGGTCCATATATGTCAAAATTAATTCATACTGACTTACAAGTCAGACCTGACTATAAGTCGCAGGACGACCAAACTATGAAAAAAGTGTGACTTAGGGTGCTTTCACACATACACTGTTTAGATCGGCCCAAATGATGTGTCGGTCCGAGTATGGTTCGTTTGGGTCAGTGTGAACACAGCAGTCGTTGTGCGCACTAAACGCCGCCCTGAGACCGCTCTAAACAGGTATTTAGCCGAACTAAATACAGGAAGTTCTCCACATGTTTGAGTCACTGGGCTTCCGTCGTGATGTGAGCCGGGTGTTATATTGTGGGTTAACAACAAACAAGGCAATCTTGGTCCATTGCAGAGATTCGATGTCTCCTGGACATTTGAGCTGATGATTTTATAAACGCATAGCTGCCATTGCTGTGGCTCTGTGAGAAGGGCTTTTAGTAGAACCGTTGCGCAATTTTGCGTTAAAGCAAAGAAACTTTGCAAAGACGTGCATCGTTTATCTCCATATCTTGCTATCGTCGCATTTCCTGTCAGGCTGGGTGTCGTGGAAACATTGGGGGTGGTCATGAGATGGTAAGAGCTGTCAGAGACCAATGACAGCGCTGACCGTTGTCACATGGGGTGTGGTGCGGCGTTTCGAGTACGGTAAAAACAACATATGTGAACATGGAACACACTAACTGAAAAATGATACAATGTAATTTGGTGCGCTCACGGTGCGCACCAACATGTGAAAACACCCTTAAAAGTCTGGAAAATACGGTAGTTTATAAAGTTCTTCAGAAATATCGTTTATAAAGAAATATGGTAATTTTTCTTACAGAATTGCATCAATTACCCAAAGAAGACATTTGTTAACCCCTTGGAGCCATGTAGATTATCTCTGTGAAGGACTAACTTTTGGGGGGTTAAAGTCAGAAGTTGTTCCTTTACCATTATAAAACTTGGAAGAGCAAGCACATTTACTAAAATAACTTAAAATGTGTTTGTTTTAAAGATGATGGACAGGTGTATCTCAGATTACTTAAGGGTGAGTAAATCATGGGGTCATTTTGATATGTGGAGCTATTGCTTTAGCAATTAGCAAATTAACAATTAGCAAATTCAAGAGATTATTTAAAAATAATGTATTGAATGGCTATGAAAAGGACTTGAGGTGATAGTATTGTATATTGAAAGAAATGAAAATTGTGTTGTAGGTATGTATGTATGTATGTTTGCATCTATCTGCGGCCTGTGTATGTATGGGTATACAGTATGTGAGCTATAGGTAGGTAGACATGAGGTGTACATTTATGTAAATAAGAATTGTGTGGAATTATTGTGTATTTATCTAAATTATAAAAATAGAGAAAGGGGGTGGGATTAGAAAAGTTTGTTTATGAACTTCCTCCTACTCCGTTTGAACATGGGAATATATGTGTGGTATTTTTTTATTACTTATTATTTATAATAATTTTTGGTTGAAAGTGCTGAGAAGTACATGTCCTTATTTATCTGTTATTTTTATTTATTGTTTTGTATGTATGTGTATACACAGTATACATACTTTACTATATATACACTATATATGTATATATATTTATTTATTTTTTATTTTTTTATTAAGTAATAAACTTAAACTTTACATGACAAATAAACATGATAATGACAACGCAGTGACGCAAGACATTACATCACTGGGTCTGTGTTTAGTTGATTCAGATAACTACAGAGAAAACTTTTGAATACATTTCTAAAGTCTCTATGCCATATACTTTGTAAACTTTGCAAATCCAATGACTAATTGTTCACCGTCGCAGGGCACTGCGGCTAACGCTAAACCTCAAAACATCCATGCCTGCTGAATCATAACATGCCCTGGAGATACCAGAGTGATGGGGCTCTTCTGCTAAAAGTAGATACATTGGCATTTATAGTACATTTCACTGTCTGCATGTATTGCTTTATGCTTTCTTACATTGAATTTTAAGCTGTGTGTCATCATACGAAGAAAGAACAATTACGTGTGGACATAAAGGTGAAACTAAAGTAAAATAAAATTTCAAACCAAAGAACCATTAATCTAACCTAGGATTGAAAACCAACACAGTATAAAAATAAATAAATAAACATGTAAAATCTTCTAAGTTATAATATCCCAGATTATTGGCCAAGCATGCATAACTTTTATTATGTAGAGCCAAGAAAAAGCAATTTCCACAAACTCATTATGAGATCCATGTCCCATTGAGGCAAAACTAAGCAAACCTTTGAAATGCAACTGCATAGTTTTTAATCACCAACAGCATTATAATGACACCCAACCAAACAAACTTAAACCATTAAATAGTTATCACAATGTACCATGCATAAGGACAACGAGCGTGGTCTCGAAACCCTGAGGACACACAGAGGATATCTTCCTCTCCCAGGCACTAACAGCTGTAACTCATTGAATTCTCCTTCTTTCGCTGAAACTGAAGTTGTGTTTATGGCCTGATCCCCAACTTTCCTTGCACCTTGAATACATGAATGTGAAAATCGAAGGGAAGAGAGAGAGAAAGAGAGTGAAGTGGGGGGTCTGCAGTAATCCAATGTAAATGAAATCAGCGTCCACTGGCAGGGGTTAAAGAGACAGGAAGAGATAAAAAAGAAAAATGCTAGAAAAAGAGGAGTTAGAGATAAAAAGGAGGGAAAGGACAAACCACACAAGCATCTCTGCATGTATTTATCTTTCTCAATCCAGCTCGTAATGACTGCTGTGCCTCAATGATACCTGTTCCCATCCTCGCTCTCCTGCACACAGCTGGCACCTCTGGCACCCCTGTGGCACATGTTAGAAGTCAGCAGTAAGGCCACGCGATGGAGTTGCCAAATACCATCTGCCCAAATGACCGAAGTGCAAAGTGGGTCTCCCCCCTACAGCCAAAATACTGAGTTCAAACCTGTGCTACCAAACAACTTACAATATTTTTTGCTTCTGTCTTTAAGAATCTTTGTTATTACCGACTTATCTCTTTGTACGTGAAATGAGTAATAGCGCTTAGTTACGGGTTGTAGATGTGCTGTCGGGTCCAATATAATTGGCGATTTATTGCAATGACTGTTATAGTGTGAAAGAAAATTGTGCACATTGGCATTGGCACAAAGGTTATATAATATAAATGGTGAATGGCAAAAATGATTACATTTCTCATTGATGATTTGGTGGTACTGGCTAGTTATAGTCAGTGCTATTTAACTTGATCACCTTTTGTTTTGTAAATTGCAAAATGGAAGTGATTTATGAGACATTTATGAATTAGAATACATATAAAATGAATGTAATGAATAACATACTCATTCACAATACAAAATTACAATACAAATTGATGGGTTTTCATCACAGTTTCCAGAAAATAAAAAAATTATGGACACTACACCAGACATACTCATTTACAACATCTGTTTGTTTGTAACACACATACATACACATGACACATTTGTCTCCCAGCAACAAAACCATTTTCTGTTTATCATTTTTATTCTGTGAAAGGCTGTGAAAATGTTTCTTGCATCAGAATGTTTAAATTTCTTATGTTTTCTTGCATTTCACAGTCTGAAATTTCATAATCTTTTTTGTGCATCTAGAATTTAGTTTGTGCATTTGATCTGATATATCCTCGACATACAAATCCGACATCTACAAAAATGTCCTGCATACATTCACACTTTGGAGAAAGCATCCCACCGCAAGAGTTCAAGATCAAGGTCCCTTTCTGAAGGAGGATCTCTGGGGATCTAAATTCAGACAGCAATGGTTCTTTCTCTGTCACCTGCAGATCGATTTGAGCCACCACAGATGTGGTGGAGGTCAGAAGGGTCACAGATTTCCCTGCTGTAGGGCCATTTAGCTCTTTTAAAAGTAACACTCCCACTGAGACTAAACTGGCTATGCTAAGCAATGAGAACCAGACAGAGCAAAACAGCCTGCAGCATAGCAGAGACCAGACCTTAACAATAATGTCAGAAAGCATGCATCCGAAAGTTACAGAAATTATTCAGCCGAAAATAGCAAAAAACAAATTTTCAGTGTTCGGACGAAGAAGTGAAAAGGCTGAATAACTTTTACCGAACAATGAGGAGTTTGATGACGCGATCTAATAGTAACCAGTGCAGAGTGAGAGATGCGCAAATGCAATAAACATGTTGATGAAAGCATTTTAAAGTGTCCGAGAAAGAAGCAAAAACATACAGCGCTACAAGTTTCATTTATCATTTAAAATCAAGACATCCTGAACACCATGCAGTGTATGAGAACGACCCCATGGTGGCGATCCTGGGTATCTACCTGGGTATCTTTACACTGCAAAAAATTACTTTCTTACTTATTATTTTTGTCTTGTTTTCAGTACAAATATCTAAAAACTCTTAAATCAAGATGAATTTTCTTGATGAGCAAAATGACCCAAGAAAATAAGTCTAGTTTTTAGACAATATATATATAATTTAAGTGAATTTGTGCTTAAAACAAGCAAAAATATCTGCAAATGGGGTGAGAATTTTTTTCTTGAAGTAAGCTTTTAAGAAAAACATATAACTTATTTTTAGATTTTTTTCTCTTACCCCATTGGCCGATATTTTTACACAAATTGACTTAAATTTGATATAACATACTTTCCGGACTATAAGCCGTACCAGAGTATTAGCTGCATCTTCAAAAATGCGTCATTATTTAGAAAATTATTTCACAAAATTCAAGCCGAAGAACAGACATTTAATCTGGAAAGACAAGTTATTCAACTAAACAATAGCAGACAGAACCGCAGGCTCAATATATGTCTGTACATTAAAGTAATATTATCAGATATTTAAACGATAAACATAGCATACAGAACTTACCTGGAAGGTTGAATAGGCTAAATTAACCGAACAAGCCAACTAGCGGAAAGTTCGCATAATCGTCATTCCACATTACGGAATTCATTGACTAACATAAATACAGAAACGAATATGGCGGACTCTCGCGGCTGTAGACGGTAATGTTGTCTCTTGCCTCATAAATGTCAAAATTAATTCATACTGACTTACAAAGCGCACCTGACTATAAGACACAGCACCAGCCAAGTAATGAAATAAAATGCGGCTTATAGACTGAAAAATACGGTAATTTGTCTAAAAACTAGACTTATTTTCTTAGGTCATTTTGCTCATAAAAACAATGCATTTTAATTTAAGAATTTTTTGATATTTGTACTGAAAACAAGATAAAAATGCTAAGTCGTTTTTTGCAGTGTAGCTCATAAAACGATGAAGAGTGTCAGCGGTGTGTAATAAAAACTTTCTAAAACCAGTAATGTCCTACAATGACGAATATGCTTATATTAAACGAGAAATAAAACGTTTATTAACAAAAGCTTTTTGTTAGACCACTCTGTTGAGCTTTTAACACTGTCATCTTCTGTCAATCTTGCTGCCATCTCTCTCTCTCTCTCTCTCTTTGCTCGTGCTTGACCATCCATGCAGGCGCGTGTCTGGTGCTCAACATACAGTGCTATATAAGCGTTGTTGCAAGTTTCTTAAGGCATAGTAATGAATAGGTTATTTGCATTTTGCGTGGGAATAAAAGATCGGTTTAATGTCTGTTCAGCCAAGACTGTTGTAGAATGTAAGTGGTAACAGTTTTAACAAGTCTATCTATAGCTATCTGATCAGAGAAGTGACCCGGGGTCTCATTTATAAAGCGTGCATACGCACAAAATGGGGCTGGAAACGTGCGTACGCCAGTTTCAACGCAAAGGTTGTGATCTATAAAAATCAACCTTAAAGGAATAGTTTGGCCAAAAATGATATTAAACCCATGGTTTACTCACCCCGAAGCTGTCCCAGATGCATATGTCCATCATTTTTCAGACGAACACATTTTCAGTTATTTTAGAAAATGTTTTAGATCTTTAAGTTAATCAAGTGTGAAGTTATGGGGTCCACGTCCTTCAAGTCCAAAAAATGTGCATCTATCCATCACAAAATAAATCCAAACGGCTCCACGATGATAAACAAAGGCCTTCTGAGGGAAACTTTATAAACGAAAATAACTAGCTTCCAGTATTGCCGCCATCTCCGTCCTCATTCAAGATGAGCGCTTACGCAGCTTACGGAGGTTTCTCTGCTGCTGCTCTGTGCCCCGCCCTCCGAATTTGTTATACGTCACTAAGAAAAAATGCGTACACTATGCTAATACTCTCTCCTGAATACAGAGGAGTCTAAGCTGGCGGCGCTACCGTAAGGTAGTTGTTTGCGTTTATAAACAAAAATAACTAAAGTTTTAAATATGGATATTTCTACAACACCACCACACGGATTACCCTCAGAAGACTTTGTTTATCATCCTGGAGCCGTTTGGATTTCTTTGGGGAAAGATATATGCACATTTTTTGGACTTGAAGGAGCTGGACCTTGTAACTTTACTGTTTAGCAGCTGAAAGATATAAGATATTTTCTAAAATAACTGAAAATGTGTTTGTCTGAAAAATGATGGACATATGCGTCTCGGACGGCTTCAGGGTGAGTAAATCATGGTTTTAATATCATTTTTGACCGAACTATCCCTTTAAAGGGAAAATGGGCTCGCAGGGTGGGATCTGAGGATGATTCATGTATGCACACTTGCAGGTGATCTTTGATTTATAAAGGGAACATTGCTTTGTTTTATAAGTCTTAATTTTTTTTTGGTGTATGCCATTTTTGGCTTTTGTGCATATGTAGACTTTTAGTAAAAATCCTACGCACAGTTTTATAAATGAGACCCCAGGTGAGAGGCTGTATAATGACTACTGGAATGTAAAAAAATTCATTGTTAAATAATGTGAAATAAATATAGTAAAAAGGACATTCTGAAAATGTAACTTGTGCAATGGTGAAAAAAATGGCAAAATAATTTGAATTCGGTATTCGGCCTTTGGCTGAGTATTTCATTTTATTCGGCTTCGGCCAAGAATTTTCCTTTCGGAATTTCCCATCTTGTCCAGGGTTGAGTGTCTTATTATGTGATCACTGGAGGAAAGGACAGTCACGTGGGCTCTTTATTTAGAGAAGTGCACTTCTTTTTAAAGTGTGCCTCTAGAGGTTGTCTAAATATCTTCATGTATCTTATTTTTAGAGTAATAGTATGTTTTTATTGCTTTTCCTCAGGTAAAGCACATATGCCTACAGATACCAAACCTGCAAATAAGACAACGTTGCAACATTGGCATGACATCACAACAGCATAATATGACATCACCCTTCACTGACCATCCAAATAAAGGTCGACTCCCCATTCTGAAGTCCCTCCGTCTGTCCATTCTGTCCTCTCTTCAGAGCCCAGGGCGTGATGACTCCACACTATTGGGCCAGATACAGGCGCTCCACAGCAGTCATTGACTCATTCACTATGATACACCAATCTGTCTGTGGGGAACAGAGAGAGAGCAGGAATACAGATGAAGACAAAATGACTGTCAAAGCACTTGAGCAGTGGTTCACATTGTCTTATATTTACACAGCTAAGGGTAATTGATTGTATTCGAGACAAAAACACAGAGTAAGTGCAGAGACACTTTGTCTTAGTGCTGAGTGGAGCCCAATGCTGAGAAATGGTGATTGTTCTTCATTCATCAGCTCTTGAGAGATGAGGAGACAAATGGGAGTGTGAGATAAATGACAGACTTTGGTCCGCTCTATTCAGAGTGCTTCAGAGAGTGGAATTGTTTCTTTATGTTCTAGTTGTGTGTAATTAAACTACATTGGTGCTAACAATGATGCTACTATGTTCAAGAAAGACCAAATTACCATTCATTAAAGTGAAACAACATAAACAAAGAGTAAACAGTTTTCCACAATAAAACTTCAGTGTTAGGGGAGCTGTACGGTGTCTTTAGAAGAAAATCCCACTGCAGTGTACTGAAGTTAGTTCTGGTCATGTAATGGCCAACCAAGCACCCTCAAATTCAAGGACTAAATGTGGGGACATATTTCAAGAACAAGGTTACATCGTGTTACCTTTTTAAGATAAATTGTTACAGTTCCCTTTTGAGGGAACTCGCGCTGCATCACTGCGGTGACACTTTGGGGACGCCTCCAGGGCTAAGTGCGTCTGAATGCTTATATCAAATTCAACCAATGGTGAGGTTTAACGACAAAGACAGGGTGACGCGGGAGCCAGGAAGTATATCGCTATCTGAAATATTGCCAAAGATGGCATTACAGGGACACAGGAAGTATGGCAAGGAAGACGCAGCGTCTCGTTCCCTTTTCATGGAACAACAGTTAGATACGTAACCCGAGACGTTTTCATGTGTCAAACACAACTATGCAAAAAAGCATTTTGGTATGAATCAACATTCGCATACAGAAGATACAAGCTTTAAAAGCGAACAGTAGAAATTGTATGATATTATCCTACACTACACAGGGAAGAAAACTGATTTTTTTTCCCAGAAAACTTCTTGCATAAAATAGATTCAAGCACTTTCAATGATGTATCTATGTATGTATATTTTCAAAAACTTCCCAGGGCCTTGATTTTTTCCCCCCAGATTCACAAACTTTCAAGGATTTCAAGGACCAGTGGGAACTCTGAGAGAAAAATAACACAAATTTGGGGAAAGTGTTGGGGAGCAATGTAAAAAAGTCATTTAATTTTGTTAATTTTATCTAGTTGTTGTAACGGTTGTAAAATAAAGCTGAATTAGTTATTTTAACTGTACTTACAGCTACTCATCACAAGTCAAGATAAAAATTAAGTTGAAATGACTTATAAAACCAAGTTAATTGTACTGTAAACGAAACAAAAACAGTGTGGATAAAGAATACACTGTAAAAAAAATGCAGCACGAAGTTAAAACAACTTGGTTTTGCAAGTCAATTCAACCTACTATTTTAACTTTTGGTTTAAAAAAAGTTGACATAACTCATAAATTCAAGTTTTTTAAGTTAAAGTAACATAAAAATATGTGTTGATTTGACAAAAATGCTGAATTTTTTTTATAGTGTTTGCTGGGCTCCAGCACTCCAGCTTTATGGGCTCAAATAATGTCAGCACTATCCTCCCTTGAAATCATAATATTTATATATACTGTACATTTTGTTAGCGGCTTCACAAATTACCTGGAGATGGAGACATCCTAATAATTCCAATAGTCTGTTCGTCGCAGTTATATTTATAGTCTTAATAATGTTCAGTGCCCTACCCAACCATAACAATCACTAAAACATGTCCTAGAACAAATTTATTTATGATACAAACCGAAGGCTTTTAGTGTGAGTAGTAAAACCATTCAATCAAAGATACGAGTAGAAAAATTAGCAAGGGCTGATTATAAAGTTACAGATGCAGTATACAGTCAGTCTAAAGGATTTGAAGGATATACAAAACACAAATCTGTGACAGACTATGAAGGACTATGTTGTGTATTTGAATGTTCCCTACAGAGGTTTTATTTATTTATTTATTTTAAATACACGTTCACTAGAGTCAGTGGGACTTGTTGGGTCACACTGACAAATCTGCAGTGCAATTGTGTAAGCCTTGAAATTCTGAAATTAAAGTAAAATCTCTTTTGAGAACCTCTGGGATTAAAGCGGAAGAGATGAGAAACCTTCAAAATGACTTTATTTGCCTTTTTTCTATCAAGTTCCGACTTCCTGACCTTTGAATAATAAATACAGCAACGCTTCTTTGTGAGCTCATACCCAATTTTCACACGAATACAGAGTTATTAAATTGCCTTCAAACCCCTACTGTATATTCTCTTCAATGAACTGAGAAGTAATGACGTGCACATACAATTTCATTTTAAGTAGGCATTACCAGCATAGAGTACTATTTTTTGGGGTCATGGGGTTTCTTCACCCTCAAGTTATTATAAAGCTGTTTTAATTTCTTAGTCATGCTGAACACAAAGGAAGATATTTAGAGCAATGTTTGTAACCAAACTCATTGAGCCCTATTGACTTCCATAGTAGTTTCTTTTCCTACAGTACTACAGAAGTAAATGGTGCTCATGCAAGTCTTTTATACAGGTTTGTTACAACATGGGTAATGAGTAAATGATGACCGAAATGTAACTTTTAAACTATCCCTTAAACCTTAATAGAACACTTATTGCATGTTTAGAAAAAAATATCTATAGTACTTAAAGATCACCTATTTCATTTCTAAAAACAACATTATTTTGTGTATTTGGTATAATACAATGTGATTGCGTGGTTTATAAAAAACACATTATTTTCCACATACCGTACATTTTTATAGCTTCTTGAAACGCACAGATTTAAAAAGCTCTGTGTCCCCGATTGGCCAGCTAATCTGTATGTTGTGATTGGCCTGAATACCTCAGCCGGAAATGTGACGCTCCTTATCATGTTTGAAAGATTAGCTCACAATGCAATGCTCATTTTTGTTTTCACCGTCACAAACGGAAATACCTATGACGCAGGTTTTTTTTACCTGACGGCCTGACGGGAGGGGTTCTGGTGGACCAATCACAGCGCTTGCGGTCCGCGTAGATCTGACGCGCTGTTAAAAATTTTGTGAGGTGCGCGTCAGGCTACGCAGAGCTACGCACAGGCTACGGATAGTCTACGTAGCTACGGCGTAGGACCTACGCACGACTATAAATCGCTCTTTACAGGCTGTGAGTCCGAAGCGGAAGGAATTATGATAATGTCGGTCTTGTCTACATCATCAATCCCAGGAAGTAAACTGTTGCCTACAATCCGTGTGTTTGTTGTAGTCCAAGAAAAGAGATTAACGCTGGAGATGATAACTTGCGTCATTGTTTACTTTAGAGTATGTACCTTTTGCATATCGTTAACATGTACTAATAATACACACTTACACACCAAAGGAAATATAAAAACGTGAATCGGACAATAGATGCTCTTCAAATTAGGTCCTGTGAGATATTCTCAAAGGACAGTTTTTTCACTATACTGTAGCTCTCTTTTGCTGAATTTGTCACTAAAGGATTGTTATGTACACAGATAGATACACACACATTTTAAACATTCGGTTGCTTTTCTGGTTGTTAGGCAACTCAATTTTTCTCTTCTCCTTCCAGCATCCCTGTTAAATTTTCAATACTTCATTAGGTCTTCAGAGTGCAAATGAATCACATCTGAGAAAATGCCACACTTTCATCATACGCAGCTACTGAACTGAAGAACAACACCTCGCCACAATAAACATGCAATCCAGTCCACACACACACACCAGTGGATACGCACACATTCACAGCGCTTCATGACATTGCCGAACTTCTCAGGCATGACATCAAGGCGTCACTTCGTGTAAAATCTTTCCAGTCTGATAAAAGCGAAACACTCACCCTAATAAGTCCAATCTGGCAACCTGAGCGAAAGAGTGTGCCTTTCCATTCGTAACAGGCCTGCTGTCTGCACTCTTTATGACAAGCGTGCATCAGATCTCTACTGAAACATGTTGTTACCAATCTAACTTCTGCATTCCTCTGATGTACTATATACAAAACATAAGAATGCAAAGATATATTTACATTTATATCTAATGTGGCAGATGCTCTATCCACAGTAACCTCTGAATGAGGATTGCTATGTAAGAGATTCACTCTCAGGGGGCAGTAAAAATGCTTAGAGATGTAGGAGGTGGGACAGCGATGTCAGTGTATATCAATTATTTGTAATAAAACACTCAATTATTATGCATATTATTATTAGTAGTAATGTATTTCAGATAAACCCACCTTTAAAGGTGCAGTGCATACATTTTTGCGGCATCTAGTGGTGAGGTTGCGCATTGCAACCAACGGCTCAGTCCACTGCTCCCCCCTCACTTTTGAAACGCATAGAGGAGCTACGTTGGCCACCACCGGCAAACATGTCATCGTCGGAGACAACTTAGTAAAAAAGATTGTCCGTTAAGGGCTTCTGTAGAAACATGGCGGCACAAAATGGTGACTTCTACATAAGGGGACCCTCGGTGTATGTAGATAAAACATCTCAGTCTAAGGTAATAAAAACATAACGGTGCATTATGAAAGGTCTTTATAGACCCCTGATCATATAGTTTTGTATAATATTTTGCATTTATGTCAGAGATCCTTCTAAAAATTAAAAACAAAACAAGCCATGTCTGGTTGCTTTACATGTCAGTCTATGTAGACAGTTTTTAACAGTACGAAGTCTGGCTATGCAAGGCTCCGCACACAAATTCTCATTCACTTGATCCATTATCTCAACAGTCCAGGTCATAGCGTATCACGTCATGTCATCTGGATCCTTTAATCCCTTATCTGCTGCTAATAATGTTGTACTATAATAATGTACATGCAAATGCGTTGCCAAATCCTTTATCTGTGATGTCAGCAATTTCCATCTGCCTATTTATTACTTCTGCTACTCGTAAAGACAAATCCTCAAAGATTTAAGCATTTGATTGGCATCACAAGCAGTCTTGTTGGTTGCAAGAAAGATATGGTTCACATGCTAATAAAACTACAGCAGAGGGACGCCGAAGAGACAGAAATAAAGCGAGACAGAGAGATAAAAGCAAAAAGAAAAAATGAAAAATCCTTTAAGCAAGAGGACGAAGAGAAAGTTTGTGAGGATGTTACATCATCCTCATAAATGGTCAAAAAATGCTGCCACTATGTCAGTGCACTTTTCAAAAAGTACATATTTGCAACCTAAAGAGTTCATATTATGGCGCTTTTCCATTGCATAGTACCCCACGATTTGGTTTGGGTCAGGTCGGGTCAGCATACCTCACTTGGTTGGCTTTTCCACGGAGTTTAGTAACATTTCACAGTGGGAGGGATTATAGGCGTGTCGTTATATTTGCGCTGCCTGCTGCTGTATCATACAAGTGAGAGCGTTGTTGGAATGCTAAACATTCCCATACATTCATTTATTTCTCATTCTGTCACAAAATCAAAAATGACCACCACAAAGATGTTTGCACATTGTGTTCATCACTACCTCATCACAGTTTGACAGTTTCTGTACAAACACTGGTGGCGTTGTCAGTCGACATGCTCCGTTGAGCCTCATTTAAGTTGCATATACACATATAATGCGCACGTGCGTTGCGAATGTGCCCACAAACTGCAAGTCTGAAAAAAACTTGTATGGTGTTCCTGGTTCTCAACCTGTGGATGTTTTTCATTGCTAAATTGAGTTTGGGAACTTATAGCAGAGCACAGATGACAACAGGTTTGCTCGAGACAGTGCAAGCTAGCACTAAAGGTAAAGCTAATCTTTACATTATAACAATGACGCTGGTAGTGACCAATCAGTGATCTACAGTGTTTTTGCTTCACGTTTTGGTTTCAGCTCGGGTCGCTAGGAACCCCAACCGTGGTGGTACTAAAAAAAGGATTGGGTACTACGTACTGCACCCAATGGAAAAGCTCCAAGTAAGCTGACCGGACCCAAACCAAACCGTGGGGTACTATGCAATGGAAAAGCGCCAATAGTAGCTCAGAAGTATGTACTGGTACCAGAAAGGGCATATTAGTACCCAAAAGGTACATACTGGTACCAAATGTATAGATTTCTGTACCTAAATGGTAAATATTAGGACCTTTTAATCGGTACTGTTCCAGTGACAGCTTGCTCATACTGCTTCTCCATTCTCTAGGTCATTTTATTATTGGTAATCATCATCTTAGTATGTTCATCTCAGTTTGGCCTGCTGTATATTTGGCACTGAACTAAATATCAAGCTGCATAAGGTTTGTTAACAACTGTCTAATTTGGAAGTATCTTGCACACTGCCAGAAAGCCGCCCAGGTACGTAAACTAAACCGAATCATTCAGTGCCAAAATCAAATATTGATACCACACCTGAGGATTGTGTGCTAACAAGACGGAAATCTACAGTCTATGTATTGATAATGCTTTCTTTGATTGATTATGATGAAGTATTTACTCTTGATTTTGGATTATAGTTGGTATAAAAGATAAAACACAGAGCTCTCGATTCCATTAGATTAGAAAGCTCTACTGTATCTTTTGCTCTCTCTTTTTCTTTCTCTGTTCGCTTTGGCGAGACACATCCTTTGTACATTTTCCCTATCATGATACACCTATTCAGTAAGCCTTTCATTTTGCATTAAATTACATGGGAAGAAAATACGACAGAAAAGAAAGAGAGAGAGGAATGAGGAACAAAATCCAAAGTGCTTCTCTGCTGAGATGCGTCTACTATTTTAATGTTATTTAAAGTGCCCATATTATGGAAAACTCACTTTTTCTGGGTTTTGGGGTGTTCATTTGTGTCTCTGATGCTCCATCCATGCTGTTTTGAGTGAGATACACGTTTCTGAATGTCCTCTGCCTTGAGTCTCAGATTGCACGAGTTTAAACTCAGCGCCGTTGTGACGTAACTAGCCGTTTCGTCACATTCCGTTTGAATTTTCCCACCCACCACCCCACTTGCAGGTCTCCACCCACCAGGGAGCTAGAGAGCACAGAGCAGTCACTTCGCTGATACCCTCTATGCTGCTATCATGTCTCACGGAAATAACAGCGCTATTTGGATATTATGGATTATACTCCCGCCTGCTTTTAATAACAAAGTTTTAACGCGTGTTTATTGGAACCTAAAAAGTACAGTGTGTTACGACACAAATAGTCCTCAGATTGTAGGCGATAAGACGTTCTTGCGAAATCTGATCTAACGATTCGCGATCGTTATGTCAAACACAAAAGGTAATCACGTTATATTTTGCATGTTGTCATCTTCTGTCACAAAATACTACATTTACGATGCTAGAGCATCTGTATCTCAAAACAGAGACCATACATTGATGCTAATCCCATAAATTATACCTTTTAAATGTATAGTTATGTGAATAATATTGTTTGTAATGTAGACCGTAGCCTATATTGATACTTTTTTGCAGGCTAGATAGTTTGCAGCGTGGTTTCGAAAGTTAAAAAAAAATGTAACGGCTTTATTTTACAATTCTATATGAATTAAGTAATAGTGCTTTGCCAAACTAAGTGTTTTGCCAAACTAACCGAGACGGGGCCTTACCGACCCGGCTTTTCTGACGAGGCCAACGTACCTCCGAGACTCTTGTAACTTTACGGTCCGGACCTCCCGCTAGCTTCTAGCAATTAACACGCGGACCACAAGCAGTATACATCCCCCGCCGGGTCTAAATTTTTGTCATTTGCGAAAATAATGCGTTTGAAAATGTTTTATAACGGGAATGTGTTAGCATTGTCTAGGGAATACGAGTGTATTTTTGAAACTGCTACGTCACAATTTACTCTGGAATCATTGTGTGTCATGAGTTTCTTCTCCTGGAGTGTACTTATTAGTGATACTTTTTTGCTTTATTTGTCTGTTGGCAACATAAATCGTTAATAATAATATATAAAAATAACACAGTATGGTCTGTACTGCTCACAATACCACTGAGCATGCGCACGGGCACATGACATTATTAGTGGGGCGTGATCAAAGGAGCAGCAGCTCATAAATATGTAACGACTAGCTCAAAACGGCACAATCTGAAATGCACTGAAACTAGGCTACTAGAGATGGGTAACAATCTTTTCCTACAAGCTATTTCAAGCAAACAACTTTTGAAACATGTTTTATGGAACTCATACACCTATTTAACTTGTGAAAAAGCATAATATGGGCACTTTAAGAAATTATGTACTGTTCTTCTCTGAGTTTACTGCTCGATACCAATCAACCACAGATATCAGACTACTGCCAGCAGAGAGATCAGACACTGCCAAGTCAAACTTTACCAACAGAGAGACCAGTAATCGAATACAACAGATCGGTATGTGCACTAAAAATTCAATAAGTGCCACAAAATTCAGTATTGCAAATGTTGCACTGAGGGCCACGGAAACCTCTATAAAACAACATCTATCATTTAACTAAGTTGTTTCAGGGACATCAAATCTTATTTATCTGGCACATAAATGAAATCTACTACAAACAAGTAATATTAAAGGTGTAGCAATTTTAAGACAAACAGTGAAAACACTCATATCACAACATATTCAGACATTGTCAGCTTTTTCTTAAGCGAGTCTATTTATCTCTGGAATAAAGATAAACAAACACATCATTAAATATGAGTTATCAAATATAAACAGACCTCATTTGATTTGTAAATTACTCAAGCATTGGCCTACATAGTCAAAAAACATTCAAATCTAGTCAGGCTCAAAGCCAAGTTTTTCAGTAAATTAGTAAGCTTCTGTCCTGCTTTGTTTTTGGGGGAAGGGCCCATATATGCCCATTTTTACAAGATCACCTAAAGGATCCACCTGTTCAATTTCTCATTAAGGCAGTTATATAATCAACCAATCACATGGCAGTTGCTTCAATGCATTTAGGGGTGTGGTCCTGGTCAAGACAATCTTCTGAACTCCAAACTGAATGTCAGAATGGGAAAGAAAGGTGATTTAAGCAATTTTGAGCGTGGCGTGGTTGTTGGTGCTAGACGGGCCGGTCTGAGTATTTCACAATCTGCTCAGTTACTGGGATTTTCACGCAAAACCATTTCAAGGGTTTACAAAGAATGGTGTGAAAAGGGAAAAACATCCAGTATGCGGCAGTCCTGTGGGCGAAAATGTCTTGTTGATGCTAGAGGTCAGAGGAGAATGAGCCGACTGATTCAAGCTGATAGAAGAGCAACTTTGACTAAAATAACCACTCGTTACAACCAATGGTATGCAGCAAAGCATTTGTGAAGTCACAACACGCACAACCTTGAGGCAGATGGGCTACAAAAGCATAAGACCCCACCGGGTACCACTCATCTCCACTACAAATAGGGAAAAGAGGCTACAATTTGCACGAGCTCACCAAAAGTGGACAGTTGAAGACTTGAAAAAAGTTGCCTGGTCTGATGAGTCTCGATTTCTGTTGAGACATTCAGACGGTAGAGTCAGAATTTGGCGTAAACAATGAGAACATGGATTCATCGTGTCTTGTTACCACTGTGCAGGTTGGTGGTGGTGTAATGGTGTGGGGGATGTTTTCTTGTCACACTTTAGGCCCCTTAGTGCCAATTGGGCATTGTTTAAATGCCACATCCTACCTGAGCATTGTTTCTGACCATGTCCATCCCTTTATGACCACCATGTACTCATCCTCTAATGGCTACTTCCAGCAGGATAATGCACCATGTCACAAAGCTCGAATCATTTCAAATTGGTTTCTTGAACATGACAATGAGTTCACTGTACTAAAATGGCCCCCACAGTCACCAGATCTCAACCCAAAACAGCATCTTTGGGATGTGGTGGAACTTTAATGAATTATAAAGAAATAACGAAGAATGAAAGATGCTGTGTGCACAGTGTCAAGCAGTTTATTTGCACATCTATGTTTTATTTAATTTTGCGATTTTAAGTAACATCGCAAACATGCTCAAAGAAAAACTGTACAATTCCTGAATATGTGACAGTACATTTACATTCTGCATTATGCATTTGGTGAATGCTTTTATGCAAAGCAGCTTATAGTGCATATAATCTATGCATTACATTTATAAGTATGTGTGCCTCTCTGTGATCCTTTGCAATGCTCTACCAATTGCACTACATAGAAACAATGTCGTGGATGATGTAACAGACGACCACAGTCTGATTTACTAGGACTGTACAGCATTGCACCACCAGTGTACCTGGTTCTTTAAAATGTCATCTGTATTTTTGGCTAATTTGCTGTTTAAATAATAATATGCCTGGACATACACATGATTATATTTTAATGTGTTCTTTCATCATTTGATGAATAACCATTTGAAATAATAAATTTAAAATGAACCCTAATTTACCAGCAGTCTGCCCAACAGGGCAGCGATAATGTTAGCGGTTGTTCAAAAATAAGGTTATTAAGACATCAAACAAAATATACCTCATTGTATTGACCTCCTGGAACGATCCTGCCCGCTTGCAGAACATTTGCCAAAATCAGAGTTTCTAATCTTCAAAAGAAAAGCTGGAGACTTGAAAACTAGACACCTTTAACTGGTAAACATGCCCTGAAGCCTTCTTTATATTATCAGTATCGTAAATACAAACCAGTACCCTGGGAAACTTTGATGTAGGTATAAACATGCTAAAGTGGCAAATCATCAAAGCAATTTGTGTTATTTAAAGTTATACCATAAAAACGCTTGATGAAAGTTCTTGACATTTTCTGCTAAAGCTCTCCAAGAAAAGCATGCAAATCTATCAGTAACACAAGAATGAAAGCGCACCCAACGGGATCTTAGCATACGGCAGAACTACTTTGAAACTTCTAATAAAACTCCTGCTGATAAAAAAAAAACTAGAGCTAGTTCCAATCGTACAAATACAGAACAAGATTTTTAAACCCTGTGTACATCTGTAAACAAGTCTTTAAAAGATTTGATGTTAGCAGCAATAAAGCACCAAGACATTTCTAAAATCAATCCAGCGCTGAGATGCTATCTGCAGATCCAACAGCAGAATGTGCATGCACGAGTTTAGAAATAATAAATCTTTATAAATAAAAAGAACATGCAGTGTTGGATGACTCAAAACGTCTGTTGCCAATATAAATCTCACATAAAGGACACACCAGTGGAAATATATTTTTGCACTCTCCGAAATAAAGGTGCAAGAAAGTATAATAGTTGTCACTGAGGCAGTAAGTTAAAAAAAATACACATTTGTACCTAAAAGGTGCATATTGATGTTAAAACTACACATTGAACATGTTTACTTTCACTTTCATGATGCAATTATACTGGTATTCGGTCAATATTGCAATTATACTTTACCTTATGTAAACACAATACTTCAATAACTCCACCCTAAATCAACATTATGCTCCAACACTATATTTCATCACATATATGTACTTGATTGTGCTGCCATCAAATGTACTCACTCCATATAAAAATTAAAGCTTTTAACTGCTACAGTAACCCGTCATATTACCGGAAGAAAAATGCACGGCTACATAATTCTGAATGTTCTAAATGGGGGCGGGTCTTAAGGCGAGATGATTAACAGTAGATGATATCGTTCTTTGATTGACAGCTGCAGAGGATGAGCTAATGTCAGCTTGCTTTGCCAGCAACAACTAAGCCAAATGATGTTTTAGATATTTTTACCATTTTACATTACCTGAGTCTGCGGAAAACCTGGGCTGAAAACAGGACTCGATGTGCTGGCTGCATATTCTATTTTTTCAGTAATCTATTAGTGGTTTGTCAACTGAGGATCGCATTGATGTAAACAATAAAAAACTCCGGTGGCCTGAATTTGTTATCCTTACATCCACATACTGCACAGGCTCTAGTCATCTTTTATTGAGGGTTTTGGTGATTTCCCCTTAAGAGACGGTAAAAGCAGAGTTACTGTTTGGTTGGGTTCGTCTACTGGCTAACTTCAAGTTGACATGAGTTGATTTGAGAGCAGGATGAGCGGTAAAAGAAGCTATTAGGCTTGTTCAACTTCATGCGGGGCCGCAAGAATTGACGACCAAATGACGTCAAAAACTGCGAGAGCGATTCACGAAAACATACGGAGGAGTTTGCTTTTAAATCGCAGAACCTTGACGTCATCCGGCTTCCGGTTCTTGTGGCGCCGCATGAAGTAGAACAAACCTGAAGGCTGCATCGGTAGCCTCTTATGGAACGGCTGAAATTCCACAAGGGAGCGTATTTGTTCCTCAGACGTTGCACAATAAACGTGACATCCAAATATATTCATTATAAATCGTGAATGAAAAGTGAGATTCGAACGAATGTCCGTTAGTGAACTAATTGTATACACTATTTATATCGTAATTCGGTCAGAAACGTCAAGATTGTGAGATGAACAGATCGTTTTTTGGATTAAAAGGCTTGGATATTCCATTTCCTTGGACTTTTGGGGATTTATGAACAATTTCTTTTGGACAATTTCACCGAAGCGGATAAAGGGAAGATTTTGAAGGTAAGTAAATATCCTAAATCGGTAACTAACAACTAGATTACAGTTTTATGACTGCTAAAAATCATTTTATGCTTGTGCGCTTAATGGAAACCCGAAAGTCTAAGCTTTCCAACGATGTGCCGCATGACGGTATATTTTGAAGATTTAATGCTTCAAAGTTACAATGACGTAATGCAGCCTCACGTGCAAGAGAGGGGGTGTACCGTGTACGGCACAGTGTTCCTTATCAGGTTAATATAATTTAAAAGTATAAGTTACAAAAAAATTCACCCCTCTCACAGTTTTCATGAAGGGCAAAATTAGCTATACAGACCAAAAACTTTTTTGTACCAGGCTGTAAACATATTATTTTCTGCTCTAAAGATGGCCATTTTAATATGAGGGTCTATGGGGATTGACTCCCGTTTGGAGCCTCTAATGGCCAGTCATTGAGTTGCAGTTTAAATCACTTCCGTATTGGCTTCATCAGAGAGATCGGAAGGTTGCCCCTCAGTCTTAATGCTACAGCATAGCACTTAAAGTGTTTTTAAGAGCATGTGAAGCCTGTCTGAGGCAGGAAGACTTTTGACTTTGAAACATCTCTTAATGTTAGGGAGGGGTATTGTAAGGAGTTTATTAGGATTCTGGTTACATTTCTGATTCCACCTAACAATTTCTGTTGCCTAACAAGTCCAGCACATACGAGAGCTCAAACAAACAACTGCATTTATATTCTGTGCTGCTAGGGCACACTTCGGGCCCTATTCATGAGCACCTGGGAGAGTGCTGTGAGTGTTTTGATAAGAATTACTTAAAAATGGTTATCATCTCACAATATCCACAGGTACAAAGACATCCAGCTTGATCTAATGAAAATTCGTACATATTTTAAGAGTTGGCTAATTCCTATGAATTAGTATGACGTTAATCGTGCAAAAACATACGATTATCATAAAAATAAATACAATAACGAAACCCCACCCCTAACCCCAACGTCACAGGGGTCAAGGCAAATTGTAAAAAAATGTACGAATATGATTGTACGAATTAATATGAATAAGCCACATTGTAAAATACGTACGAATTGCAATGAGATGCCGTTGAGCCATCATATAGGTGGTTTCATCGGACGCACATGCGTTGTCACGGTTACTTGTCTGGGCAGAACTTAACTTCTGATCTCTGTTTGTTTAATGGTCTAGATAGTGGCTATAAATAACACTTACCAATGACTTAGGGCAAGGTTTTAGTTGGTAAATTTCAGTTGCCTCAAAATAGCAACATGCCAGTGCCTAAACACACCATTTTCAGACCAGCATGCCCATAGGTGCACAAATAGGCACAAATCCATTTCCTATTTAAACAACATGGCGCCGGATGTGAAAGTGATAACTGCTTTGGGCTGAAACAAAACAAAACAAAACACTTGTGCCACGCCTTGCGCCGCATTGCCTCAGGTGTATAATAAGGCTCTTTATCTTTAAAATACCATTTAGAAAACTATGTTTTGAATGCCTTTAATCTTTAACTACACGTTCAATGAACAACCACTCAGTAATTAAACCAATTTATTTCTCAAAACAGTTCACTTGTAGTTCGACATGACAAATGTAATGGCTTGTGGTTGAGTAAGGCAGAAAGCTCTTTTACTAATTCAAACCAATAACATGAGTTCAAGATTTATTTATTTAAAAAAACTAATTTGTATGTAAATTCGACTACACACACTGGTCACACTGTATTTGTGTTGCGAGGACGGTGCAACAAAGATTTAAAATGGTTAACAAAACTGAATATCATGACTTCATCCCCTTCCATTATTTTGAAAATCAGTTTGATTGCTTTCCGAAATGATGTCATGATCCCAATATCATTTTTACAAGCTATCAGCTATAAGAACAACTCAGCAGCAAAAGGCAGAGAGTTGGAACTGATTCCTTTATAATTTTGTTCCCCCCCCCCAAAAAAAGGCACCTCCACCACTTTAAAGCCTTTATGCTCACAGCACATTTTATCAGTGTCATAAATATGATGGCCAAGGCCTGAGGACCAAAGATGTGCATCACATGCCGAAGCACCCCGGACAGAGAATTTCACAGAGTGACCTGCACTATAAAAGCAGCCCTCTCCAATCATACACTGACTTCCTCTCTGGGGCTCGGAAAGGGGGAGTTAAGCAGATTGATGGACAGATAAATGGGAAATGGGAAACGAAAAAGCGGGCATGAAGAAGTGGTCTTTTGCTCAGTAGGCAAGGAGCAAAGCAAAATGTGGCAGATTATATTGAAGTTGGTGTGTAGGGCACAGACCATCATTTTAAAACTGATGCATTGATTTTGGGGGTTCAGCCAAATATGACAGTTCTGTCATTTATTCACCTTTGTGTTATTCCAAAGCTGTAAGATATTTTTCCCAGTGAAGCACAAATGCAGATGTTAGGAACTGACAGACCCTATTATGTTAACATGCTGCAATTTTAGGAATTAAGAACAACACGAGTCTAAGTAAATCATTTTTGGATAAACTAAACCTTTTTAATACACACTACGTTTTCACTGGAATGAAAGTGGTCCACTCAGTAATAATCTTTCTTAATTATGCATGGGGAGTTTAACTGATGCAACCACTTCTTTCCATTTTAAACAACTGTTATTTGGTCCTGACTACTGTGCCAGGGGCCTAATGTCTGTAATCATGTGCCCCTCCTTTCATTGCAACGGTGGTTATCAATGACCTCCAAAAACATGAAATCAAAAGACCGAGACTTTGGAAGCTTTCCTTTGGAGGTTTGAACAGAAGTTCAATCAATCTTTTATCACTGGCCAAACACGGTTCAGCTTTCATTTCAACGAGTTTGACCATCATTTGTAGGGCAGAACTGCTCTTCTGAGATAAACCCTTTGAGAAAATACAGCTAGAACTAGCTTCTGACATTTTGCTACATCACAGCAGAAAGGTCCCTGGTTTGGGCCTCGGCTGGATCAGGAGGTCTTTCTCCCTGTGTTTCCTCCCAAAACCAAATTATCCATGCCAGGTTTCTCCGACCCTGCTCCTGGTGAGCTACTGTCCTGCAGATTTCAGTTTCAACCCAAATCCAACACACCTGTCTGTAATTATCAAGCAATCAGCTTAAGCTGTGTTTGATTGGGGTTGGAGCTAAAATATGCAGGACTGTGGCTCACAAGGGGCAGGGTTGGAGACCCCTGATCTATTCCCTACTTGTAAATTAACTTGTGTATAGATTACCTTCTGTGTAGATTAACCAGTTTTCCCCATGCATAGAGGTATTGATGGAATGGTGTTAAAAATATATAAGATTTTAAATTGTGTAGGGGAGAAAATAACAGGTGGTAAAAAGTAACAAAGCGATTTTCTCTAAGCCCTGATTACATTTGCATTCCAAACTTTGATAGTATCTTCAGCAGGCAAACCTTGACAGACCTGACAAATATTAAAGCAATAAGCCCCAAGAAGCAGTGGGTTACCAGTGCATTTTATAACAGATTAGGGGCGTTGTTAGGCACGACGCGAAGCTGTTATAAAATGCACTGTAACCCCACTGCTTCGCGGGGTTTATTGCGTTTATAAAATGGTTACTTCATATGCATAGCAGGGTTTCACAAAATTAAATACAAATAAGTTGTAATTATATTAGTACAAATATTACTCTTCCGCCAAAGAAAGTAGTTCCTCAGAATCAAGTGTGACTGAAACAGAGCGCCGTTCACAACCAACACAGACGCAGCAAAGACACAATGAAAATATGATTTTTAAGACTGTGGTGTTTATTTTATAAATCAACATTCATCTAAAATATACATGTACATTTATATCGTTCAACTGTTGAAGTGATGATCAAATATGCTTGGAAGCAAGCTTAACTCTTTCCACGTCAGCGGTTTTTTTTTAAGTTGCCACCCAGTTTTAGTTTAATGCCTTACAGAAAAATTATCTTCTTTAAATAAACATAAAATATCAAATGAAAGAACAGACCATCCACTTTCCAAAAAAAAAAAAGTTTCATCCTACCTTCATTTGTTCTCTTATCAGTTATCACCTCTCAAATTTTCAGCTCAAAGCAGAGATAATTCCATTTTTGTGAAGAACTTTTGTAAGAGATCAGATTCAGAGCCATCAAAACTTACACGTCACGCTAAATCCACCACAACGCTGTTGTGTCGAGTGAATGCGTCAGTGTTTAAGTTGGATAAGATTGCCATTGAGTGGATAACAGCGGAAATATCCATTTAAGACAAAAACAACTCGGAGAACGTTTTCTCTTTATTGACGAAATGACTCAACAATAGTTATTGACATTTATCTGGATATCGCCATAATTGACTATGGTAAGTAAATTCCTAAATTGGATTTTTTTATTTATAACGCGTTGTGTTTCTCGTTTCATGTGTTACAGTACTGATCAACCTTCAGGTAATTTAATGTTTTTACACATTCTGAAGTTTGACTTCTCAGTCAATTTCAAGAGTTCCTGTCGGGATTAATGTAACACTTTTTACTTTTGACCCGCTGCTTATACTGTTGCATTTCGTTGAAAATTTATATTATGCTAATTATATTATGCTTAATTTCAGTAGTGTTCATAATGTTTTATTCTTAACAATTCAAGTTTGTACTGTCAGGTTGCTTTTGAAACATTTGATGAAACTGAAATGTAAAATGCAAATGTAATTTCATAATTTTTTTGCAATGATAAACAACAAATTTGCAGCATTATTTTTTTTGCAGTTAAATATTAACAAGGTCATAGTCATGTATATTTTCAAAAAACAAGTGTGACACAAAAAACTATCTTGTTCTGTTGTGATACTTTTGACCCACCTGTGTGTTACTTTCATCCCAGCTAGGTAACATTGGTAACAATGTGCTACTTATGTTCAAAGTGAAATTATACATTGGTTCAAAATTTCACCTGGTATTGATAGACCACACTTGTGAGTTATTGACCACAGCAAAACTATATCTCTGTCTAAAACATTCTTTTAAAATTAAGTTTTTCTAAAAAATTTTACTTTCGCCCCTGCTCTCCCCTAATATGCGGTGCATCCTGCATTATACAAGTAACAGTCCTTCGATGCGAGCGTGAATGCTAACAGACAGCTCTCTCCAGGTATTACAGACCTTCTAGGTATGACCTGCTTTTTCACTTTCAGCAAGCAAAGAACTCACTTACACTGAAGCTTTGATTCTGTACCCTGGAGGAAGTTGTCCTTGATGTCGGACATGAAAGTCTTATTGCTGGGTCATCCGGAACAGCTTTGTTGCCTCTTCTAACACATGGGCTATTTTACATGTATTAAGATGACACAATAATTGCCGGGAATATCCTTGTTGACCAGGAGATGAGAAAGCTCTATTAAAGAATCCAGGGGGCGATACACGCCAATGTGTCACAGAACCCAGAAGTGCAAGTTTAATCAATTCTCATAACCACGTCGACTGAAGCCAATTAGCCGAACGGCCCTTACACAATCTGACCATCCCGATCATGACACCAAAACGCTCACACCGATCCAACCCCTCCTACATGACCTTGACTGGGAAAAGACTACAACAGCACATTAAAAGGTAAAGCAAGAAAGAGAGAATTGTTTAAGAAGCGTGAACAGAAGACAGGATGTTTAAATTGGGATGGAGAGTGGAAGAGAATGAGAGACAGGAGAGGGACGGATGGCGTGAATGATAGAAATGATGGAGAGAGAGTCCAGGCGAGGGAGAGAGCAATAGAGTCAACAGAGGACGGTGAGAATGAGAAATTGAGCAGCTTGGCTCACACCATCACATCAGTGGAGCCTAACACTGAAAATCCTCATTGGAATGAAGCTTTTTGAGATGGTGCTGGTTCTATATTTAGCCATGGGAAGTGTCTTTTTTTGAGTGTGGGTATGGTTGTGTGTGTGTGTGAGGAGAGATGTCTGTTGTCTGCTTTCCTGTTATAAAGGGGAGGTGTGTGAAAAGAGGGGTTATGGACCAATTACTCTGAGAGAGCAGGTAACAGTGAGAAATCTTAAAGAAACCATCACACTTCCCTGCAGGGGCTGCTGCTAGGTTACAAAGCAGCTCTCGTGTAACCCCTGTCTCTGTTGGCTGTGCATGTTTTGTGTTAATACTACAGAAGAAGACTCGTTGGGCAGTTATGAATTATTTACATATGTATTTGGCACACGCTTTTATCCAAAACCACTTACATGTAGGGTGCATTTGATGTGTATTGTCTAGGACTGTAGTCATTTCATCTACCAGCTGCAGAAACACATAATGCACAGAAGACCATTTACCAATTAATTTGGACTGCCAATGTTGGCGTGTTAATTTAGGGCACGTATACACAACAATAATTGTGCTAAAAATTGAAAAATTTGCCCAACACACACCAAACTAAAAAACACCGTTTATGCATGCCAGGCCAGTAGTTGGCTATTTAACTTAGAAAAAAAACACTTTGTCCCTCGCACATATGCTGCTTCTACAATGTGATCATAAAAACAATCAAGATAGCAAAAGCCATCAAGTAATTTCGTTTGCACAGATGATGAAATTTAATAGGTTTAATAGGCTCCCCTGATTTTGCCAAGTGGTTGATGTCCTCGGGGCAACATTATGTTGACAACAATTCAATCAACCAGATCAGATTTCAGAAATACGTTTACAGTTTGCTTCGAATTTAAGCTTACAACCACGACTACAGACACTGGCTTATAGATGACTGTTTTTCACTTATAGGGGCGGTTTCCCGGACAGGGATTAGACTAGTTTTAGACTAATATACATTTAAAAGCTGTCCAAACTGCAAACAACTTGCAAGGACATATCTTAAAATACATCAATGCCCTTTGTTTTGCCTCAAAATGCACACAAGTAATGTTTTTAGTAAGGAATGTTTGTTAAAACTAGTTATATTTCATAATTAAACTAAGATCTAGTCCTGGCTTAAGCTAATCCTTGTCCGGGAAACCACCCCATAATTTACCTCTGATTTTAGAGTTCACTTATGGTTAGGGTTGGGTTTTGGCGTAGGTTTAGGGTTATTTACAAAAATGTTGTCTTTGGGTCAACACAATATGTTGCCCTGAGGACATCTCTCACTTGGCAAAATCAGGTTGAGCAGGTTTATTACTTGTAACACTGGTCTATAAAGCGACAAAATGTTATAAAGTAGTGATAATAAACTATTATTAACTCTTTCCCCGCCATTGACGAGTTATCTTGTCAATTAACTCATTCCCTGCCAGCCATTTTTTGAAAAGTTGCCTGCCAGAAAAATATCTTCTAAAAATATATAAACAAACAAATATATAAAATGAAAGAAAAATGTGTGCTCTACCCTCCACCACCACTTTCAGAGTGTGCTTGTAGCAGCTAGGAGGTTGCTCAGGTTGCAGCAACAGTACAATTTGTCCAGTTAAAAGTTGTTCTATCACTGAAATAATTTTTGAGATATTATTTAAAGGTAAAAAAACGACATAGTGTTGCTTTAAATATGGATATTTTTCTTTAAAAATATATTTTTTTAGCAAAAAGCTGAAATAATAGCATTTTTGTGAAGGCATTTTGTTCCTTATCAAAACATACATAGAGTTTAAATTATGTAGATTATGTTTTGCATTCAGTTTTTTCATAAATTGTGTAAGTGAGCCATCTAGTGTAGAATCGCTGTATTGCAGATTAACATAAAAATTCTTTAAAAGAAACATATTTTTATGCAAAGGTTTTCTTTTAATTGACGAGATAACTCGTCAATGGGGGGGAAAGAGTTAAGAGAAAACATTCCCTCCCAATGACACTTTCCTGAGATTTTACAATAATCTGTAGTTCTGCTATTATCCACTAGATGGATAATACCCAATTTATAAAAAAAAATTAAGCAAAAACAAATTTTGTAACATTTAAAACCCTGTGTGTTTTGATAACCGCTCTGAATCTGTGCCCGGTTGCATGAAAGTCCATAAGCTAAGAAATCCCTTAAATATAAGGTTAAGGGTACCCTTAATAAAAAATGGGTTGCAAGAAAAACCCTTAAGTGAACCTTAAGGCTGTCAATAAGTATTTACCCTTAAATGCTAAAGTATTACCTTAAGTTCTGCTATGCGTTGCTACAAAGTCCTTAAGTCCCATTTTCCCTTAAAAACTTAAGGGACTATAACAGGTCCCTTAACGTCACACGCGATGGCTGATTTTATGGTTGTTTAAGAAAATGAAGTACAAACGCGCATTTCGAAATAATCCCTAGAGAAAAGTGATGCGCATTTATTACGAAAATAGCGGTTCAATCGTCAGTCAATCTAAAGTGCTTTTAGTTTGAATTACTTTGAGGTTTTATACATGCTGCATTTTACAGTCTGTTATTTGCAATGTTTCATTGTACACAAATCCGCCGTCTGTTGAGCTGCGTGCGTTGATTTGTTACCGCTGTGAGATTTTGTAACTATAGCAACCGATTCTGCCTTGTTTTGGCAGAGACTACCGTAAAATACTTAGTATAAACACCTTACCTCAGGGATTTTTTTCTCCCTCAGGGAAACCCTCACTTAAGGAGTTTCATGCAACCGGGAACTGATCTCTAACAAAATTCCTTTACAAAAATGCTATTTTTTGCTCAAAATTTGGTACTTTTGAAGAAACCTTCCCATATTTGAGAGGTTATAAAAATGAATATAGGATACATACATACATACATGTTGTGACAAACTTTGCATCGAGCGCCCTCGAAAAAAGAAGTCACCGGCTGCCACTGGAATGAGTTAAAGTATTTTGAGTAGCAAACATGGTTCTGTAAGCCACTATTGTTGTTGTGGTTGTCAAGTACTCACACATGCCTGAAGACTAAACACGTAATACATACAGTTCATGCATGACATTACCGTTTTCACGGATTTGCCTTTTTGTCATTTACACAGAAATGATAAGGCATCATTTTCAAAAGCTTGCACTTTCAAACCCATTTTCATTACCCCAAAACAAAAAAGAAGAAAAAATTCGATTTTGACATCTAATGTGTCCTAATCCAATTCCCCCTCTCTCTCCCAATAATTATATGTCTCCTCTCTAGTCTGTGTCAATATAAAAAAAGTAAAATTAATTTCTTTTCCCGGTATTTTGAGATTAGATACCATTGAAATGCCTTTGGTGTGTGGACGAGGCCGAGCCCTAAATGACTGTCACTGTATTTGGCCTCCATCAGAATTGATTTTACGTCCTGAAAGTTTGTAGTCAATCAAATAAATATGCCATTAAACCAGCCATTTAAACCATACTGTTATGAAATAATCTCCAAATGACTTTGACTGGGCTTTGTACTAGGATAAGACCACTTCTAATGCAATACATATTTCTAATAATACTCAACCACCCTGATATTATGCCATGAAACTCTTGACCGTAAAACCTTCTGCACTCAATCTCTCTATCTCTCATTCAGACTCATGCCAGCACTCAATGTTACATTTAGCATGAAGACCTATTGCAGGGCACTTCATCAAATTATACCCATGCTATTGACAGAGCGTTGGCTCTGGCCCAACTTCTGCCCGCTACAACACCATTCATCTGTGCAGACGTCTTGTCTTGTTCATTTAATATTGGAATAGAGACATTTAAATGAAAGAATTTGCGTCAAAGAGTCTTAGTTAAAGTAATTGTTCTTCTTTAATAGAGCAAAAGTAGACTTAATTTGAATGCATGTGTGGAGCATTTCTCTTTTTGGGGTTAATATAGTGCTTTAACCCATTGAGTTTTGTAAGGGCTGAATGGGTTTTAGTGTAAGAGATATGTGGGATACATGAATCTCAGGGAGAGTCTGGCAGCAAATGATTTCAGTTGGCGCCACCGGTTGAACAGACAGAGGCAAACATCATTTTTTCCATTTTGCTGGGAAAGTCAACATCCCAGTCTGAAGAGGTAAGCAGAGGAAAAGCAAAAGGTGGCTCGGTTTCCCTTGAAAGCACACGATTTCTGTAACTATCCAAATGTTGTTTTCGCAAGGCAGAATAAATGTCAGATGGCTGATGCTAAAAAGTTCACATATTGCGCGATCTCCACCTCTGCTTGCTTGCTGCAACATACGTGACACTTTTCTGTCACCTGCTACTTTGCTTACACAAAGATGCTGTGTTCTTTCTGAATCCATCCAAATGGCACTTCAGGATTTTATGATAGCTTTCACACCAGCTGTTTTAAAAAAACACACACTGCAGGAAGGAATCTGTTCTTCCTGTCAGTATTTCAAAATCACACATGGCTTTCAAGCATTCAAAGAGACATCGACCTCTCCGGATAAGAAAAGTCACGGAAAAATCAAACCTTTTACAATCACCTGGAAAACAGAGACCGAGATATTTCACAGTTGATAGGTAGCGCAATGTTTAGGGAGTGAACCGTTCTTATATTTTAGATATTTGTACAAAAGTAAAGTTGGTTACAAGGCCATTGTTGAAAATAAATGACAGTACAAAAATAAAACAAAATAAATATTAAAAAACATGAAAATAAATTGTGCTTGTTTTTCCGAAGGAACACAAACAAGGTAACACCAGCAGTTTTAAACTTGCTTTGCACCGAAATACAGGCAATTTCTCTAATACCAATGAAATGACTAAAGTGACTTTAGTGAAACTAAAGCATTTGAATTAACTAGAACGTTAACTAGAATGTTAACTAGAACGATAATTATATTAGCGTCCACACCACTGGATGATAACAATAACTTTATGCTAATTTGCTCGTGAGGCGTTACTCGTGGAAATCTTTTACCTTCAATGGCATTAACTAATAACATATTTCCTTTAATAAAAATGCTTGTAATTGTTCACATGCAGAGGTGGGTAGTAACGAATTACATTTACTTCGTTACATTTACTTGAGTACATTTTTCGGGTAACTAGTACTTTTAGAGTAAATTTAAGGATGGGTACTTTTACTCTTACTCAAGTACATTTCTAGTGAAAAAACTGTACTTTTACTTCGCTACATTCGGCGGCGTTACTGCGCTACTGTCAAATGGTAATAATTAATGAATATATATATATTTTTAAAGTTTATAGGGCGTGTTCGAAAGTTGTGCGAAACAGGCTGCATCACCCTTTAGCGCGCGAGCGCGCGGTCACCCTTTTAGCGCGCGCAACCGCGCGGCCACGTAGATGATAGGAGAAGCAGATGAGGGCGCGTGTGCGAGATATCGGAGGCAGATCATGCGTGGGGGCTTCAAGTTCGGTCTATGTTTTCACTCCAAGAGGTCAAAAAGAATAGTTTCATAATGCGATGCTTGCTTTGTTCAATAAACGAGCTGACATCTCAGCGTACAGGAATTCAAGATCCAGCCTGAAGTAAGTGTCACAGTATTGTCTATTTGAACAGTATTAATGGTCATTTCACACACTGTCCGAGTTTGTTTGCCATATGCACTCTTTTGCTAGTGTAAGTTAAACCATACAAACAGCACATTCACATCTGCACATTTCCATATCATTTCCCCATAACAAAACAAACTTAACAGCATAATGTAATGACTGCATTTATACACAAATCCGGACACCTCACTAATGTGTAGAAAATACATTCAAATAAAAACGGGATTGTATTTTATTTAAATCCTTCCTAAAGAATGAATGAATAAAAATAAAAGAATAAAGATTGATTTGAAAGAAACATGTATTATATATTATAATAAATGTAGAGATGATTTGCAAAAACAGATAAGTTCCATATGAAATTCTAAAATGATAATTTATATTAAGCTCCTGTTTATGTTCAGTAATTGCACTTTAAATGGCAATGAAAATAACCTATTCATATAAAAACATGATAACAAACAGACACACACGTTCTTATTTGTTTACTGTTTGCATGTTTAAAGGCAGACGCTGACAAGTTTGTGTTGTGAACATGAAAATAAATATAGAGTTAACCGTCAGAAAAACATCTGTGTGTGTGTGAGATTTTTTTCTCAAATGACACGTTATGTGATGTTATTGTACCCATTGCAGGACTGAGATAGGCTGCTTTACTTGTATATAAGCAGAACAATGAGAGTTTTACGGAAAGGTTTGTGAAAACCCTCCAAGTAATCTGAAATTCAGTGCTTTTGCGCTACTTCTCTATCAGATCAGAAGTAACGAGTAACTAACTACTTGAGTAGTTTTTCATCTAATACTTTTTTACTCTTACTCAAGTAAATAATTAGATTCATACTTTTACTTTTACTTGAGTACATTTTTGTATAAGTACTTGTACTTTTACTTGAGTACAGATTTTGGGTACTCTACCCACCTCTGTTCACATGTCATTAAATATACACTCACCTAAAGGATTATTAGTTGACCAGGTGTGGTCCTGGTCAAGACAATCTCCTGAACTCCAAACTAAATGTCAGAATGGGAAAGAAAAGTGATTTAAGCAATTTTGAGCATGGCATGGTTGTTGGTGCCAGACGGGCCGGTCTTTCACAATCTGTATTTCACAATTTCACAATCTGCTCAGTTTCTGGGATTTTCATGCACAACCATCTCCAGGGTTTACAAAGAATGGTGTGAAATGGGAAAAACATCCAGTATGCGCTAGTCCTGTGGGCAAAAAATGCCTTGCTAGAGGTCAAAGGTGTCACGGCTAGTCCGTGACATGTTTTGTGTGTTGCACTTATCCGTTTCACCTGGACTCTCATGGACTAATTACGCCAACACACCACACCTGTTGTATGTTTGATTGTGTTTGTATTTATACGCCTTTGTTCCGTCAGCCTGTGCCGGATGATTTTCACTCCAACCCTGTCTGTTCCTGTCTCTGTTTAGTGTTCTAGTTTTACTCACCTGATTCCGTTGTCTTGTTTTCTCGTGTTTGATTTTCAGTGTCATTATTAAATGTTATTTATTTATCCAAGAACTTTGCACATGCGTCCTTACTTCATCACCCCAGAAACCAGTCATGACAAAAGGAGAATGGGCCGACTGATTCAAGCTGCTAGAAGAGCAACTTTGACTGAAATAACCACTCGTTACAACCAAGGTATGCAGCAAAGCATTTGTGAAGCCACAACACACACAACCTTGAGGCGGATGGGCTACAAAAGCAAAAGACCCCAGCAGGTACCACTCATCTCCACTACAAAAAGGAAAAAGAGGCTACAATTTGCCCAAGCTCATCAAAATTGGACAGCTGAAGACTGGAAAAAAACTGAAGACTGTTGCCTGGTCTGATGAGTCTCAATTTCTGTTGAGACATTCAGATAGTAGAGTCAGAATTTGGCGTAAACAGAATGAGAAAATGGATCCATCATGCCTTGTTATCACTGTGCAGGCTGCTGGTGGTGGTGTAATGGTGTGGCGGATGTTTCTTGGCACACTTTAGGCCCCTTTGTGCCAATTGGGCATCATTTAAATGCCCCGGCCTACCTGAGCATTGTTTCTGACCATGTCCATCCCTTTATGACCACCATGTACCAATCCTCTGGTGGCTACTTCCAGCAGGATAATGCACCATGTCACAAAGTTCAAATCATTTCAATTTGGTTTCTTAACAACGTGACAATGAGTTCACTGTACTAAAATGGCCCCCACAGTCTTTGGGATGTGGTGGAACGGGAGCTTCGTGCCCTGGATGTGCATCCCACAAATCTCCATCAACTACAAGATGCTATCCTATCAATATCGGCCAACATTTCTAAAGAATCTTGTTGCATTTACACAGCGGGTAACCAGCAGATGTCCTCAACATACTGCGTTTGTGTAACTCTTAACAGTGAATCTAGTATTTGTGTAATCTAATATCTTACCTTTTGCCATAGTCAATGTAGTAGAATAAAAAGCATTACATAGTTAATTCACAGCAACTGCATCAGCGCTGGACACATGAGGTCAAATTTTAAGTTGTGGACCTCAGCAATGAGCTTCTTCGTGTCATCTGTCATTTCAAATATGCGTGCATTTGAAGTTCAAATAGATTTGATTAGCTGTCAATGGTTTAGCGTTTAGCGTGATAGTTTAGTGTGAACTCTGATATTCTCTTTAATATAAAACATTTGTTTTTTAGTTATATTTATCGTTATAATATGAACGTCCCTTAACTGACTAAAATCCTTCTAATTGCCATTGAAATAAAATTACTGAACCTAAACAAAATATGCTTTTTTCTTATGATCGTAGCCATATTATTTGTACACAATGAAAAAAATTATTAACAACCTATAAGGATAATTAGATATTGATCTTTAATTGTAACTAATAGTACAGTAGGTTTAAATCCAAATGGAGAGGCTTTGGCTCTTAATTCAGAAGCCCACCACATGCCATTAGTTAAAAAAAAAGTTTTTTTTGTGGTGGTGGTAATTTCATAAGCTAATCGACTGTTTTGTGATACACGGCAAGCAGCTGTATTTCTCTGCTGTGAATCACGATTTCATTTTAATGGGTTGCTGAAGAAACTGATGGCATTTTGTTTATGTGAAAGTAATGTGAACATAATGCGTTGATGAAGAAATGTGATCTCAGGATAAAACGGCAAGGAAATGGCAGATTGCGGATTAAAATGGCTGCTTTCTGAAAGGCTAAACACAAGAAAGCATTACCATCGGGGCCGTCTTTCCTTTTGTCTTATGACATTCAAAAGAATGAAAAAGTATCACAAACTTGTGTCTGTAAAAGAGCCAATTAGCTAGAAAGAGTCTTAAACGTGTTTAAATCCGATAATGCTGGTATATGCTCACACTATCAAAGACTTAGTGATAAGATAAAAATCTCCTTAGATCTTCTGCAGACTGATAACCGAACAAGATGACCCTCTTTCACCGCTCCCCTCCTTAATCGACCAAAAACACCCTTTCACCCAAGAGGAGCTTCTTGCCTGGAGCCGATCGCCTCTGATGGTCCCTCTGTGTTGGCTTTCTTCACAGTGTGATGGTAATGCGCTTTCTGAATTAGCCGCTCAAGCACACACACACATACACACAAACATCCCCATGAGCAAGCCAATAAATGCCTCTCTTCTGATAATCAGTGTCTAGTTTAGAGATATGGGTGTGGTTTTTATAGGTGGATGTCACTGTTTGATGCTAGAGGCACTCCTGTTATTGTTGAATTATTAATGCATTCTTTATTTATTTACCAGTTCCTCCCCAGGCAGCCCGGGCTATTCAGCCCCTTAACGTGCACATGGTGACTGCCAGACCTTATTAAAAGTGACAACTTTTAAGAAGCCTTCAGAATTTCCAGACCTCATTAGCAACTGCAAAATACAATCTGTTAACCGTATGCAACATCTGCGTCTTCTGAGCTGACCGCTGTTAGCACGTTACTGTCATAATATGTCCTGCAATTCAAGTTCTTGGCACGAATACAAAACCTACCAAATAGAAATATTTCTAACAGTGCAGAAAGCTTTAAAGCATAACCTCTTGTTATTTTTATCATTAGTGGTTTTGTTGTGTTGCATTTGCATTTACTCATTTAGCATGCAGGCGCTTCTATCCAAAGCGACATACAAATAGGAGAGCATTTAACATTTTGTCTAAGGCGTGTTCATGTGGTTGTGAGCTATAATGCACACTTTTTAGATTTTTGATAGATAGAAACGTGTACATTATAACTTTAGAGATGGTCCCTAAATTCACAAACATTGACTTTCCAGCTTTATGTATTTATTTAGTCCATCATGGGCAATCATTTGCTTCACTTGTGGTGACGGCAAAGACCCCAATTCATATGCATAGTCCACTTCAAAAAACACTAAATATTAGAGAGAGGAAATGATGTCATGAAATTTGGATTATGTCAGGATAACGAGAAAACAACTTTTATTATCACAAGATCATGAGAAAATTAAGTCGTGATCACGAGAAAACAACCTCTGTTATGTTGAGATTACGAGAAATTAAGTTGTGATCATGAGAAAACAAGCAAGCAAAAATAATAATATCATCTCTCAGTTTCAGTAGTCTGATGAATATGAATTAATATTAATATGACATTTTGCATTAATTTGATTAATATGAAAAGCATATTGCTTCTATCCAAAGTGTCTTACAGTAGATTACACAGTAAACATTTTTCTCATTACGTATCAGTACTGCTAACCAAATGCTCTACCAATTGAGCTACAATATGACCATGATAAATAATGCCTATAGATATGTGTGACTATAATTAATAAACCAATTGTAAGACTTATAACATTATGTTTCTGTCACATTTATGTTAGATTTGCAGCTATGTGTTTAGCAATGAAGAATGTTCCAACCTGTCTGAACATCTTCAATCCAAGAGATCTCTATATCAATAATTCATGCTAGCAGTCACGCCGGGCACTTATCAATAATTACACTGATTCCATATAATCCAAGCTCCAAATTTGATATTAAGCCTGATTAAATATTCATTGAGGACAGCATACGAAGCGAGTGGAGTGCAAATGAAGGTCAAACAAAGAAGTCGCAGTCGTCTCCTGTCCGTTTAATTTACACACTCATTTATTACCCAGGCACGTGTGTTTTAAAACGCGAGCGAGTTTGTGCTTTCGGCTACTGTGCGGCCAGCCTGTGTACGAGCTGTAAATTGGAGTGAGTCTATAAACAGCAATGTGGGAGGCGGTCGCGGGCCAGTAAGAGATCTCTGAGGACCACGGTACACTGCACAAATAAAACAACACAACATCACGACGCAGTTACACATCAGACAATGCGGCACAACTCGGCACAACAAAGTAACATCCTGCTGTGATTAATGATGGAGCCGAAAGCGAGCGCATCCTTCAGATACACAACTGTACATTACAGATTCAAAGCAACAATGCTAATTAATAGCAACGCACTATAAGATAGCGTCACGGACAAACAACTCCAGTTTGTTACTCTGTAAAATGATAAATGAGACAATTACACACCAAAGCATGTTTCAACTTTTTAGTGGCATACTATAAAAGTTTATGTACTGCACACTCAAAAGACTCTGAAGACCACATCAAAGCGCACACAAAGTCATACAGAGATAACTTTTCGGTCAAATGGAGAATGCAATGGATATTTTTTCACCAATAATTGGCCGTATTCTGCCTTTCTCAAAACCCAATTATTTTCCCAATGGATTAAATTTAAGTCGTGTCCTATTTTTTTTAAATCTCACTGAAAATCCTGTTTTTACTTGTAAATACATCATATTACATAAGCAAAATGGGTTTTAAATGTTGTTTCATGTTGACTTTAACACAGAGGGACAGCTGAAGACTACAGGAGTTCTTTGACTCTTTTGACTGCTTACTCACTACACATTTCAGCAGCTCAAGATCTGCCATATGTCTCGTAATGAAGCCGCAATCAGGCTGCAATGATTCATGAGGTTTAACAGAAGTCATTGTGACGGTTTCATTTTTCCCATACTGATTTTCCGAGCTGCAGATAGCAGATAGTCATCCTCTTATAACACAATGGTACATTACCTGTTCATCATTAGACACGCCTGATGTGAATCTCTTACCGAAGGCAACGACAGAGCTAAAGAATTATATTAAACTGAGAGGAGGCTGGCAGATATCATTTTTGTGAACAATGCACACAGCAGAGGAAGATACGGCAACATTTATAACATTGATTGTTTAGTATATTGCCAAACAAAACAACAGTAGTTGCGGTTACATTGACAACTTATTCCTACCAGTCAACAAATACACGTTTTATAATCTGTCATTTGAAGATAGCAAAAGATTGACTGTTGCTTTTCAACACTTATCAGGAAAGCCCCAACTGAGAATAGTTTTCTAAAGAACTAAAGAAAGAAGTCTTCCTTCTTTTTACCCTATACCTGTTATTTAATGTGTCGATTCATCAAGTTTCTGATAGATGTTGGAGTGTCTTGCACTTGTTACTGTACAGAGAATGATGTCGGGAGTGGGCTACTTGTTTAAAGGACAAGTTTGGTATTTTACACTTAAAGCCCTGTTTTCAGATTGTTTATGATGAAATAGAACGGTTTTGACTGAAATTTCGACATATGTGGCTGCCCCGAGAATTTTCGGGTGCTTGTTGTTTCACCTCCCACCTCTACAATGGGTTTGTAGGTGCACTGAAACAACCCTTCCTAAAATGCATTAAACTTTCGTTTAGAAAGACGTGAAACTCAGGGGTGTTCACGGATATGCTCACACAAAAATCGCTGCAAAATGCTTTCCAACAGGTGTTTTAGCATTTGTTGTAAACTTGTGGACCTATTTTTCCAAACGCCTCACACCCGTACATTCTTCCGTTGAGAGCTTGAATAATAGACACTCCAGCCCAGTTGGTGGCGATAATCCACATTTGCCAATTGCAAGAAAAAAAACAAAGTTCCAGGCGCGGAGTAATAACGTACCTCACAGCACAACTAATAAAAGTCAATGAAGTTGGACAAAAACTACGATAAAACAGCTGTTGGAAGGCATCTTTTGCAACAATTTTTGTGTGAGCATATCAGTGAACACCCCTGACCACTCGGTGAGTTTCACGTCTTTGTAAACGAAAGTTTAATGCATTTTAGGAAGGATTGTTCCTGTGCACCTATATAGCCATTATAGAGGTATGAGGTGAAACAAGAAACACCCAGAAATTCTCGGGCCAGCATCATATGTCCAAATTTCAGTCAAAACCGTTCTATTTCATCATAAACAATCTGAAAACAGGGCTTTTAGTGTAAAATACCAAACTTGTCCTTTAACTCTTTCGCCACCATTGATGAGATATCTCGTCAATTAAGAGAAAACGCTTCCCCGCCAATGACGAGATTTTCCGCAATACCGCTATTATACGTCCGCAACTTATACAACCCGGAAGTAGCGCCTCACGTGAAAGAGAAAGAACTCTGTGTATGTTTTAAAGATCGCTCTGAATCTGATCTCTATCAAAAGTCCAGCTTTTTGCTCAAAACTGGGTGTTTTTGAAGAAACCTACCCATGTTTGAGAGGTGATTACAAGAGAACTAATGAAGGTAGGATGAAACCGTTTTTTTTTTTTTTTTTTTGAAAGCAGAAGGTCTGTTCTTTCATCTGATATATTGTTTGTTTATATATTTAAAGAAGAACATTTTCTGGAAGGCATTAAACTTTTGTGAAAATCATGAAAAATGCTGGCGCTGGCTGGCAACTTTTAAAAAAAACGCTGGCGGGGAAAGAGTTAATTAAAAGGAAACATAATATGAAAATGGCATCTACTTAAATCTTTTTTTTTCAGGGGGTGGGGGTAGTAGACGAAGTGACCCACATTTTTTTTTGCTTCCGACGCCCATGTATATAAATGTATGTCTTTTAATAACATATATGACATTATATTTACTAATGACTTAACCAAATAGTGTGTTCATGGCATTTGAATATCTTGTCTTATGTTAAAACCAAAAATAAACAGGTTTTCCTCGTGGAAGGTCTGGATTTGTTAAAAATTAGCAAATAAAATATTTCAAATCAATATTTAATGTTCTTTACCCTACTTACAGTACTAGGTAAATAGCCATGTAATAAGCTAAATAATGCACAGGCAGCCAGTTGTTATCACGAAATAAGCCCCTTTAGTGTCGGGGCTTATTTCTACAATAACAATTATCCCTTACTTATTATTGAAACCTTACTAAAAAAGGCACTGTATGATTGTGATTGCATACAATACATTGCTTATAATAAATCAGCTAAAATGAGTTTTCTTATTTCTAATATGTAATTGTGTTAACCAGTGGTTCTCAAACTGGGGGCTCTGAGATGGTGCCAGGGGGGCCCCAGTTTATTATTTTATAAAATACATTAATTTATTAAAAATTTCTGGTCATTTAAACCCCCGATAAATAAGGCTATAACCAACAGCAATATGCTGTATCATTTAATATGTTTTGTTTAATTCAAATATTAAGTTTTGTAATGTTTTTCGTTGGGGGGGGGCACGAAAGGATGCATCGTACAAGTTTCTTTCTGTGTAAAAATGTAAAAATTGCAACATTCCTACAAGCTTTTATAGGTCGACCAAAACATGCGTTAAAGATTAAGACAAATATAGTGTATGCAATTGCACAATTCATATTCAGCTTGTAATTTGAGAAGACCACTGAGTTAGACCATTACTTCAAATAGCAGGTAATTCGCGCCTGAATTTTCACAGCTATGGAGATTCAAATAGGAATAAATAACAAGAAAGTACACTATATCTTTTATTGACTGATCAAAATATGCATGAAAAAATCACAAAGCTTATATTCATTCTGATATTACAGCCCCACTTATCCATACAAGCATTTGCATCAATGCACTTCACTTGAAATCAACTACTGTATGGTTATATTAGTGTAACCTATTCATCTTTAATTGACTGTAATGTGCATGTAACAGAGCTCAAAAAGTACAACGTTTTTTTGTAAGTTCAGCACAATTGCAGTGGTGCCAGGAGAGCTCAATTCTGATTCTGCAGTCTTTTGCTTGAGAGAGAATTAAAGTATGGAAATTACTCTCAATGGATGTACAGTAAAAAACACAAGATGAGAGAATTAGAAAAAAAAGAAATAAAACATTTTAAACACAGAGCAATAAAACTTTGGCCAATTCCAATTTTTTATAAACTATTCTCATTGTCTGATACAAGCTCACTCAAATTATATCATTCCGATTCACCAACCAATTTTGAAATCCATAACCATAAAGCAAAGACTCAACATCATTCCCATAGCAGATAACAAGCCATAATCGTATGCTAATGACTAGCAAATGTTACACATCTCTACACTTTGACAGACACCCCCCTGCTTCGGAATCTGTTGAGTCCTTCAAAGCGCTTTGCCTCCCAAGCATCTCTTTTGTTGCCCAAAAACAAAGTCAAAACAAAATGATGCATCATATGCTTGGAGAATACATGATAGATGCAGTCATTTAATATCTTCTTGTTGCTCATCAATCTTTGGTGGCATTCAGCAAGTATCCCATAACCTTTCCCAGAGAGAATGCTTTATTGGTATTAAAGTGACAGGCGCAGTACTGTTAATGAGTTTTCAATGCTAATAGATTATGAGGTGGTTTCCAGGTAAGACTAGCCAACCTCTTAATCATTTTATATTAGTATAAAAACTCCTGCTGAGCTTACAGAACTCTTTCACCTGCCATGTCATTGTTCGACAGGATAATGTTCATCGCTCCACAGAATATTCTGGGTCATGCAAATTAACTCTGTTTGAAGCCTCGAGGAGAGAATATATAATGACATCCCTTTGGAATGAACAATCCCCTCATTTGTTCACCTGCCTTGGTGAATATTCCTTGGTGTCTCGATGACAGACGGACCGACCTGGAGACAAGACCTGAGCCACAGAGACCAAATTGGACAGATGGGAGTTCATTCATGGACAATTATTCTGGGCATCAAAATTCACGCCATGGAGAACAATCACACGTATAACATGGACAAACATCCTGCGGTGCTTTTGGCACTGTACTGTACAGCAGCAAATCCCAGCTATGTAAAGTGGAAAAGATTTAGCGTACCTGCATGTTCTTGCTTTAGATTGGGTATTTGTAACACTTCACTACCTTGTGTTTACTACATGCAAAAGCAGTGATGCCCAACCAGGGGTACGAGAAGCCCAAGAGATACAGAAGAAATACACATTTTAGTACAAAATATTGGGAATGGACCTCAAGTCAGGGCTCAAACCCAAGTCACCATACACAGTAACATCAATGTGTCTGAATGCTGCCCGGAAGGCTACAGCTCAGATTCATATTTCAGGTCTGTCTGTGAGGTTTGTGTTTGATGCTTTTTTCAAAGAAAGGCAACATCAACTTAATGATGGATGCTATAGGGGTACTCCAGACAAAGAAAGGTTGCTAGAAAAGGCATAAGCTCAAGCCTAGCTTAAGTGAAATGTGAGAATTATCCACAGATAGGCCACCATGTAAGTTCACCACCCTGAAATGATAATATGTTGCATATATGCATTGCATATGTATGCTTTGTTTACCCACTATACTAACTATGTAGTTATGTCTACAACAAGATTTGTCTTCTAAACCTTGTCTTTGAAGTTGACTATACATGTGTATTGTCTTGACTGTTTATGCTTGGGTGGGTTGGCAACAAGCATTGCATATACTGTAACAGATACAGATTAGCTCATAATCACTGCAAGGCATTGTGCTATAAGTTATTGTTAGAAGTACATCATTAGTTTCGCTAAGACAATAAGTTGTGTGTGCTGTTTCAGATACAGCACACAAGCTTATAGAGTAACTGGAGTATTTAAGCTCTCTGGGAGACCTACTTTATGTTGCAGAATTTAAAAGCGCTTAGCAAGGAAGTGCTGTAGACGGTCCTAACATCAAACACCAGAAAATGTCATTTTACATTCTAATTGGCTGAAAGCAACGTCAGTCCCCAGCATTGAATTTGGTTACATGGCGTTTTTCCGAAATAACTTGGAGACATATGATATTCCATCATGTAAGCAACGTTAACAGGCGTTCAAGGTGTTTGCCTTCATTTCTTTTACATGTTCTAAGTGTATACGATAGACTGAAAAAAATACGGACGTAGTGGACCAAATATGGACCATAGGTTTCTGAAGATCGTTTTTGAACTAGTGGCCAGTTGATGAATAGCAGTTTAAATCACTTCCATATTGGCTTCATCAGAGAGATCAAAAGGTTGCACCTCGTTGTATACGCATAGTCTATTTTTGGCTATGGTTAGACATCTATTAAACTTTCACTGACAGGCCAAATTTTGCCTTGTTTTAGCCAAAATTGCTTGCTGGCTCATGGGAGGGCCTCTGTCTGTAGTGGAGAATCTGACTGACGCGACAAGAGATGTAAAAGCAGAATTTCTTGTGTGCAATATGTGCAAAACCTTTAGCCTGATGTTTCCAATGATCTGAAGAAAAACTTAATTTTCCGCAGATCCTGCTTCAGAAATAAATCTGTCTCCCTCTACCTTAATTCCCCAAAATCACATTACAGGACTTAAATTTAGTCCATTTAGCAGTCATTTAATGATGAATGGTCCGTTCGTGTCTCAGGGTCAGACATTACTGAGGGCTTTGGGCAAAAATGCAACCAAGATGAATAAAATGCCCCATAAATTCAAGACAAGGGGCCAAAGATGACCCTTTACGATTAAACCAAAAATGTAAAGTCGATGTCAGCATTAGATTTAGATATTTTCACATTGCATCAGATTATTTTATATGCAGCATTGAGAATTACAACCAATCACAGTCATGCCTGTTGAGTGCATGAATGTAATGGCCAATCATTGGTGTTTAAATGATTTTTGGTGCAAATAAAAAAAATGGTTAAAGCCTTTTAACGCCTTCAATGAGTTTGTCATGAACAACAGCGTGCAGATGCAAATAAGAGATTCATTTTAATGTAAAGTCAGACTTATTAGTATATAGCAGAAGTAAGTCATTAACTGTTTGTTTCAGTGTTGTTTGATAGCCTTTTTTATATTTATTTGCAGTTTGATTAATCGCTTTTTCATTAATGCATGAAACATATATATATATATATATATATATATATATATATATATATATATATGTATATGTAAATGTATATGTATAATGTGTGTGTGTATATATATATATATATATATATACTGTATATATATATTTTTTTTCAACTCGCAAAGGTACTGCCAGTGTTAGACCATCTGGAACAACATCCATCTCTCTGAAACACCAAATGGATCCATACATATGTGGCTTTGGGCTGAAGGTAAAGCAAGTTTGAAATATCGCTTCCTGTGTTATGCTGAAAAAAAAACACATTGCCTGTGCCAAACAGTGAACAGAATACATGTGAATCATGCTAAACAGGTTCATAGTGCTCCATGCATTAGTAATCAGAGTGTGACAGGTGTCAGTTCCCATTAGTAAGGCACACCTGAGCCAGATGTTAACTGAGCATGTGCTTCATTGACACAGGAAGAGCATGTGCTATTTAGAGAGTTGGAAGTGAAAGTGTGACATGTTTGTCAAGTATGCAACGCATACTCGAAATGTGACCTCTGCATTTAACCCATCCCAGTAAGTGAACACACACACACATACACGTTGCAAGTCGTGAACACACACACCGGAGAGTGGGCAGTTAACACTGCAGCGCCCAGGGAATTAGCGATGTTGTCTCTTAAAACAAGATACTAGTACAGTTAAAGTGAAATAGGGAAGCAATAACGCTATGATATTATGAAGTTAATAATATTCTGTTGTAAAGACCAGTTTCAATCTCCATTATTGTTAACTGTATGTTGTAGCTTGCGGGAGCACAGTGGGAATAACAGCATACTTGTCTGTATCTTTACATTACAAGCAGTAAAACCTTTTAGATTTTGATTTATTTACTGTTGATCTGACAAATCTCTCAATAATGTGTCTTGTAAGTGAAGTTTGCCAAATGCTCCTCATGCCAGGCTACCACATTGCTAATATTGGATCAGGGCCTAATCTTTGACACTTGATTTTATTACACAGATGTTCCTTTGGACTCGGATGAGCTGAATCTGGTGTGTTTGGAGAAGCCTACAGAACTAATACGCTCAGTAAACTTCATCATGCTTAGAAAACATTTTCAGAGCACTTGGCATGCAGCTCCACTGGTAGAGCATTGTGTTAGCAGCTTGAAGGTCATGGGTTTGATCCCCAGGGATGACTTAAATTCACTGTAGTTGCATTGGGTATATTATTACATAAGCATAGTTTTAGCCAAATATATTATATATGGAAAAAGCTAACTATTAGCATAGATACCACATTCACATGCAGGGACAGACTGCACCATGCTAATAAGTGAACTGTTTCTGAAACGAACCAAGCTGTATGCCTGATGCTTTACGGTTCAAACAGAATCATCCGATACGATTTTTCTCTTGTCCACAACAAAACCAGCAGGACATCTTTACATCACCGTTGACACAGATTGACAAGAATCTGGTTTAAAAACGAGACCAGCTCACGGATTGCACAGCTCAATAATTCAGAGCTTACTGCTGGTTCACGGCTTAATTACCTCCTTTGTCTCAGGATGGAGAGAGACGCCATCATTTGTTTATCTGAAAGCATGAAGCATGCTGAGAAGCTGCGGATGGCAACTTTCCTATGCAAGAGCCACAAAACTTCCACTGTGTCTGTATGGTTTCACACACAGACCATAGACCAATAAATGCAGTGTTGTAATTAAACTGGAAATATATGTACCATCCAAATTTATGAGATGTGCTTATGTTGATTGATTTCATCAAAGTGTGCCTGTCACTAAAGGGGACCAGGATTATGTATCCATTTGCTTTAATTTACGATTCATTTTCTCAATGTCATTATATTTTCTTTCAATGCCAAGGTTACTGAACTTTGTCTGCGTAGGTCTGCGTGTCTAATTATTAAATATGTCCCACTGCTAAAAATTAATGAGGGTTTGCATTAACAGCAGCCTGAGAGCTGTGGTTGCAAACTTAACTTTTTATTGTTATCTGGGAAACTAAATAGGATGAGGATTATGACAATACACTGTCAGAAAACAAGAAAAATTGGTCCCTAGCTGTCACTGGGGCGGGACCCTTTAAAGAGGCCCTAATATGTACCAGTTAGGTACAGATATGTATACTTTTGGTACAGATATGGGTGATTCTCACGAAATCCAGACTTAGAAGGTGTCCAGCATCAGATTTTTAAAAAAGCCCGTGAAGCCAATTTTTTTTCACATATAAGATCAAGGTCTGAACTTACTATAACCATTTTTTTAGAGGATTTAAAAAATATTTCCTATAGAATTATTTACATTTTTTAGATTCTCATTATAAAAAAATTATCATTACTGCAACATGATATTACATTAAATACATGCATTTACAAACTCATGTTTCGGAACTAAAAAGTTGTCTAGGTACTATGACAAACAAAATTTTAACTTTTATCTGGAGAGAAAAAATAAAAACTGCTTACCTGGTAGCCATCTTGAGTGTCACAGTCAATTATGTCCTTCCAACAAATTTCTTTTTTGAAAATGTTATTTCCTTGAAGGCTTAAACAATGACTGAAAATTGTTGCGGAGGATGAGAAAAATGGTCTTGGACACATTTATATTCCTTATTATTGTCTCTACATTACCAATGATCACCAAATACCACATGTTTCTTTACTGTAAAAGGTTAAAAGTATAACATGCACTGAAGCTTTTTATTTTTTAGATTTTTTAATTATAAATATTTTCATGTCAAAGAACCCAAATCCAGTCATGGACACGTTGCGGTAATGAAAATTTCCCCCTTAAATGTGGAAAAAAACAACAAAATTGGTTTGTATGATGTCATTTGAAATCATGTGCAAAATAATAAATTGTAACTGTATGTTTCTTATTTTGATACACTTACTTTGCATTTACTTTTTTAATTAAAATTTCAGTTTCATGACACCTCCTAAGTCTAATTTCGCAAGAATCACCCACATGTATATCTCAGGTACTCATATGACTTCTATAGGCTCAAAGGTGTACGTTTTGAAAGGGTACTGTTCCATTGACAGGTAGGAAACATTTTAGTGTATAAAGCATGTATTTTGAGTCATTATTTTTTCCATGACACAGTTTACCTGTTCGAGGTGTAGACTTAAGTTTGCGTTTGTGTGTTTTGCTGTTAACTGATCATCAGCTATGCTTTTGACAGCACACAATCTCAAAGCCCCACAGATTTATCAGATGAAAGGCTTATATTTAATTTGTAACTCTGCATGCCGTTGAATACGGTCTAAAAATAGATGTGTTAGTTACGCTCTGCCATCTGATTCACCAACACTCCTAGAATCTCTCATGTGCAAAAATACGCATACATGCACGTTTAAACGTTCACACACATGTGGGCACAGCTAACATCTTTGACTGATAATAATGTGGCCTTATTTAGTGTAGGCTAATTGAGTCCGAGTCTGTTCGGATTGAGTCGGGTTCTGCCAGAGGCGTGGCTAGAGTAGCCCTAACATGCCGACTTAATTGAAAAGCAACTAAAAGCCGGTCAAACAGACAGCTTTCAAAGGTTAAGCAAATTATTTGTGCTTTGGATCTAATTGCTTTCCCTCAGCATGCTACCAAAAAGCCAGGACATAATGCAATCGGTTTAATTAAACTGGCAGTGAAAGATGAAACCTTCTTGATCAAACCAAATCTTTTGACCTCCTTGATGTGCAAATAATGAGTAGAAATGTCTTTTGTTGTCATTATGGTAACTTACTACTTTTATTACTTTATTTCTTTGTTTTAAGATAAACTGCTAACTAATTCCATGTACCGTAATGATGATTTGATTGCATATGACGTATAACATTATACCTCAAGACTGGGAATGGAAAACTGGCCATTTCTTCGTTTTGGCCCACAGCACAAATAACAACAGTGGTCATTATCCCAGCACTGAACCCTTGAGTCTTCAGGCTGCAAATAATCATATTTGTGCATTTGATTTAAAAATGTACTTTAGAATCAAGCTCCTGTTTTATACAGCTAAAATAATCAAGTGAAATTTATGAATGACGCTTTCATCCAAAGCAACCTACAGTGCATTACGTATCAGTATATTTGTTCACTGGGATCAAACCCATTTTTAAGCTGTTAATGCAATGTTCTGTTGAAAAGCTGCCTGTTTGAAAGCGGCTTGAATCACAATTTAAAGGCTTTGGGAATCCACTTATAAGGCAAGTGTTTACAGTACAAATATTTCTATTGTTCCTGTGCTGAATGTTTTTGAGCACATACACAGCGTGTGCTTATCACCAGAAGAAAGGAGGAGTCGCCCACACATTTGTGTTGTTTTTGATGCATTTCTTATTGGTTGCTTTTCAATTCCAGACACATCGTTTATTTTGTTCTTTTTTCCCACCATTCACAAAATGAATAGAAGTGATTTTGCCATATGTTCCTTTGACTATATATCTGTCATGGTCGCCAGTCCTGGCACACATCTGTTCCGGTTAAAAGGAGTCACAACACACATGGGTTTCAACACATTAACAGTATTTGCAAAAACTGATTTTAGTCTTGCTAAGCTTGAGTCTATCATAGCATTTTCTTAGTGTATTGCTCAACCAGCAGGTGAGGTTTGTATAGTATAGTAAGTATGAGCCACAGAGCAAGAGTAAATGTGAACAAATATATTATTCTACTGAAATGAAAGATTATGCAATAAATGTGATACATATCCACATAACTCTGTGTGTGTGCGTGCACGCGTGTATCAAATTGCAATAGTTACCCTTTAAAGTATTCCATCTTTCTCATATCCTGCTTTTTCTATAGTACCTGAGGAGAGATTTCCAACATCAAAGGCAGTAGAGAGGAAAAATAAGTCAAAAGACATCCAAAAACTAAAATGTTTGTTTATGTTGCATCCAGTTTTCTTATAATCTTGCGTTTAAATGACCGCCAAAGGAAAATGGTGATTTTTGGCCACATATAGGCTTTTCAGACAGGGTTTAACTTTAACACTGGGGTTATCTTTGCTCTAAACCTTGTTTAAGGATCCTAGGGTTAAAAAACCCTAACATCAGGGTTAGCACTGCTTATACTATCACAATCTGTGTACTGAAAACATCTGAATTGGAGTTAAAATTATCACAGGAGGCATGAAACAGCAGAGAAAGATTTACATTGCGACCTGATTTATCATTGATGCAGAAGCATGAGACAAGTGATTATTTAAAGCGTCAGCGCAGTATTTTTATTCTCTTGACACCGCAAGTATGAACCCCCCCCAAAAAAACATTAATCCAGGGTTTAGGAATGCACAGTGTGAATCGTCAGATGCTGAATACATGGCTATCTTTTAACCTCTGGTTAAAGGCGGGGTGCATGATGTCTGAAAGCCAATGTTGACATTCGAAATTACCTAAACAAACAGGCCCCTACCCCAATAGAATCTGGACCTTCTTTTGATAGACCCGACCCACACATACGCAACCCAGGCAACAATGCTGGTTAGTAGACACGCCCCTTACTGCTGATTGGCTACAAGTGTGTTTTGGTAGTCGGCCGACTCCCTTTTCCAAAGCGCTTCTCAAAAATCGTGCACCCCGCCTTTAAGTGAGAACAGTGTAAATGTGAAACAGATAACCTAGGATTCCGTCAACCCAGGGTTTAAAATATCCCATGGTTAACTATTTGAAGTGTGAAAAGCTCTATTGTACTGTCTTGTTCCATTTCTTACTACACTAACCATGGTTAAACTATGGTTTTTGAAAACCATGGTTGTCAAAATCATGGTTATTTTTTGCTACATAACTATATTTTTCTACTGTAGTAAAACCATGGTTAATTTTCATAAAGGTTGCTACATGTAGCACTTTGATCATGAAGGAACGTTGATTCGCTTCACTATGTACTAGCTGTACATGCTTAAAATAACAATAAAAGCAGATTTGACTTGACTTGATATTCACTAATAGAGGCTAACTGCTAATGTTGAGTGATGCTAACCAACACCTAGGCAGGATATTGTATTGCTAAGACTGCCTCCAAAAACGAAGGCAGACGACTTGTTGCCATTTGACGGCATGAAGGCAGCTCTTGGCTACTCATATGGACATCCTTCATAGGCAATGGACTTCTGTTTGAAATATATACAGAAAGCGCCTTTGTGATAACTGATCCAATATTTGAAATCTTCAATGCTGATTTCTTGCTATAAATGCAATCAAAAGGTGTATAAAGTGAAAATATAACCGGATATACACTAAATCTGTACTTTTTAGAGATTTCGGACACACACGAAATCTTACAAGTGTTCGGTAGAAATCTCTAGGTTTTTATTCATTAATGTCAAGCCAACAGAAATTAAATTGTTAAAAATATTGGGAATAAAAATAAAATTCCCAAATAATTTTAAAATTGGGAGGGACAGGAACGGGAGGGCAAGAGAGGTCATGGAGAAGAAAAAATAGGACTACAGGTGTGTCCCTACACCTGATGTGAATACAGAGAGGATTTTTAGTGACTGTGTAAAGTGTTTAGTATAACTAAAGTCACTTTAAAAGCATGAGCTGTCTTTGCTGTGAAGTGTGTAAGAATGCTGAACTAATTTGCTTTGAGAGACAAGCTTGGAGCTTTAGTTGCACTTGTTATAGTTCCCTCCCAAAAAACCACTGAAGTGCATAGCTTTAATGTCCAAATAGGGCCTAAAACAACATGTGTGTTGTGAAAATTTCCCTCCTCCTTTAATGGCAATGGAGACTTGAATCACAATTAATGTTAGTGGTTTTTGCCTGTCAGCCTGTTTTTTTTCCTTATTTGCTAAAGTGGTAATACTCCTAAGCTATAATACGTAAATAAGAGTGAAAATGTATACACACTGTGCAAAATAATCAATTTTAATTACACTTAAATTACACTTTTTTCAGTATTGAATTATATATGTTTACATTTATGCAAAATGGGATTGTTTGCGCTTGCATGTGGCTGAAAGTATCTAAGCAGGCAGCATAATTAAGCGGTCTCCCCCTTGGAGCACTTTTCATGTTGAAAGCACCCCATTGATCCCTTAAAATGTTGCCTCTGTAGGCAGCTCACTAGGGTTTGGAACATAGCAACTGTGTGCAACCTTACCCTTTTTTTTTTTGGTAGCACGTTTGATGAAGAGCAATAAGGAACTGCCTTGGAGACACAACTGGTGTGGTGAGTGAATAAACACTGTGTTTGTTTCGATAGAGTCTGATTTACTCTTGCCCAGAGTAACCTTCAGTTATATATTTCTTTCCTTTTTCCAGCTCCCTCACCTCAACAAGCCTGCAGACATGTATTGGTTTTATTAGGCTGGAGGTGCAAAGTTAATGTTCAGGAACTGATTATAAATCTTATGGGTTAATTATTTTGGTTTTACTAGGGAGATACTTTAAAGGTGTGTAGCCCTCTCACCGATTAACTGGCTCAAATTATGTCTAGGGAAACTTACAATTTAACTTAACACGTGAGAGGCACATCTAAATTTACTTAAGGCATAATGTTTAATACCAAAGTAACCCAAAAATAACTAATATAATTCACCCCGGGCTTCAGATTATAGTTTTTTTGTAAATGTTCACTTCTCTTACTCAGAAAATAATTAACTATAAGAAAAAAATAGTAAAGGCATTAGTACAACACTTTAAAATAAATCTCAAATTATATTACATACCCCCTTTAACTTTGTCTCTCTCTCTTTACATAAGAATCACAGGAGATGTTATGCTGTATAAACCATTAACAAAAACATTTATTAACTGATTCAAGTTACTCTTGTTTTCTTTTCATTTGATTCATTTCAAATAGATTCAGATCACATGAATCAACTTTAGATCAGAAGTTAACTCACACTTCAATGTGCACATGTACATCACAGGCAATTACTCAATATGAAACACTCAAGCAAATGTAAACAAAACAAACAAAACAAAACCAAATAACCCCACAAAAGAAATATTACCCAGCTGTGATTTAAGTCTTTCGTTGGCGCGCTACGTTGGAGCTCATGTGAATGTGTGCAAGTTTACTCACGAAATCCAATGAAACAGGGAAAGTGAAGAACAAAGTCATGAAGACACAATTATCAGATCAGCCGATCCGTTTTTCAGTAGCATCCATCCACGAACAGCGGTGTGCGAATCCATCCGATGATGTAAACAAACCAGCGTTGCAACATAGGCCACGACACAGCATCGGTCTCTCTGGAAGAATCGCGAAGCCTTTACTCTCTTCGTTTGTACTCACTGCAGATGACTATTGGCGTTGACTGTGTCAACGGTGTTTGTGAGCTCAATAAACACTATAATAGTTCATCTTCTGTAACGTTGCAAACTATAGAGTCACGTAAAGCTCACGTAGTATTGAGATTAAAAGAACTGCGTCATTTCTTGGTCCTTCACATGAACACGTGCACGTTGAACACGATCACGCACACTATTCTCATAAAGTTAATTCAAAAGTTTTGTCTTAACAGTCTCTTATCTGTACAGTGTCCTTACACAGTTTGCAAACTCAATTTCAGTTTTTTTACGTATTATTTTTACCCGGACAGTGCGATTCGCGCACGCTCATCCAGCTCCTCGTGTCGCTCTCTCGTGCACAGTCACTTCCTACGTGCTGACGCACTCTGACCTTCAGAGGTCAGTGAAAAACCCACCTCATTGGTTAAATAACAGCGCTTTTTTATAACAGATTTTTTTAGATATATCTCTTCTGTTTTGTAATTTTACACATTTTAAACTTTAACATAACAAACAGAATGTATTTTACCATTTATGAACTTATATATATTTTACAAGATTATAAAATCCAGAACATGAATTGAAATTCTTATTTCTCATTTAACATTTTTAAAGCTTCAATTTAGGAAACTCTATAATGTAAAATAAAAATATAACAAAATAATTAGTAGACCCAAATTTAGCAGGGCTCTACATTCTCTCCCCACCACAATTCGTTATGTCCTCATAACGAGGGAAAAGAATAGCAAAAATAAAGCTGTTACATGTCCCATTACTGAAATAACACACAGTAACATCATCAGTAAACCTTCATCTTGAAAAAAAACACATATGCATAAAATAGGGATACTGAACACTAGAAAACCATGTCTACAGGTAACGGCTTAATCACATTTAAGACAGTACAGGTCACTTAACTGGACATGTATTCCTACATGAAGGCATATTCATCCACAAGAAGACAGTAGAACAGTACCTTACAGGATTTAAAGCTTTTACTTGAGAAATGTTAGGCTCAAACTTTGGCTCCCCAAAAGTATCATAAGTAAAACGCTTAGGAACTGTTCTTATCCTTTGAGGCCTTCTACTCTTTTCATTTACTTCAATAGTAACCTCTGGATTTGTTACACTCATTTGCTCATCTGAGAGCTCATGTACATCATCATCAACATCATTACAGATATCTGGAACTTCACCTGCATTTTGCAAATCATCAGTACGTTTCTCAGGTAAAGGACCTAGCTCAGACTCTGTAGATACATCAGCAATTTCAACAATTTCATCAGAAAGCTCAACACTTTCATGAACATCATCAAAATCTGTCTGAAAAGGTTCTTTCTCAGAGAACAGAGAAGGTTCTTCAGGCATATGAACCCGAGTTTCATAAACATATTCATCACTTTCTGAATCTTCATCAGAACTCAGAATATTTCTAATCTGCTCTTCCTGTCTCTTAAGGGCACTATCAGTCTCAGGTCTCAAGTTTTTATTTTGCTCTGTTTGCTTTCTCTTTCTCAAAATCCTTTTCTTAGGCTCCAGAACAACATCGGGAGTATGCTGCTGTCTCAGTTTCTGACCGATAGGAAGTAGATGATTACGATGGAGAATTTTGACTGGTCCATCACCGACTTCAGGCTTCAACCGAAACACAGGTAGGTTTGGCATCTGACTTTGGACAACGTATGGCACAGAACCCCATCTGTCTGCCAATTTATGCTTTCCTTGCAGACCCAAATTCCGAATTAGAACTCGGTCACCTGGAGCGAGGTGTGAATAATGAATTCTTTGGTCATACCTCCTCTTGTTTCCATCATTCTTCTTCTCAGCAGCGGCCTCAGCCAGTTGAAAGGCAGCTTTTAGTTCTTTCTGCATGTTCTTGACATACCGCTGGTAAGACTTAGTGGAGGTACCATCGCTCGACACCCCGAAATTCAGATCAATGGGCAATCTGGCTTCCCGTCCGAACATTAGGAAGTATGGAGAGAAACCTGTGGCTTCATTCTGGCTGCAGTTATAAACATGCACGAGATGGGCAATATGTCGGCTCCAATGTTGTTTTTGTTTCGGATCTAAGGTCCCCAACATGTCCAGCAGCGTCCGATTAAACCGCTCTGGTTGCGGGTCCCCCTGGGGATGATATGGGGTCGTTCTGGACTTCTCAACTCCCAACGTATCCAACAACTCATGGATGAGCCGACTCTCAAAATCTCTTCCTTGATCTGAGTGCATGCGTCTCGGAAGCCCGTAGTGAATGAAGTACTTCTCCCATAATACCTTAGCCACAGTGGATGCCGTCTGGTTCTTGGTGGGGAAAGCCTGCGCATATCTGGTGTAATGATCAGTAATGACGAGAACATTACAGGTGTTACTGGAGTCAGGCTCAATAGATAAAAAATCCATACACACCAAGTCCATTGGGCCACTGCTGGACAGGTGTGACAATGGTGCGACGGTCTTAGGCAGTGTCTTCCTCTGGACACATCGAGCACAGGTCTGACAATACTGCTCCACGTCGGTCTTCATCCGAGGCCAATAAAACCTCTCCCTAATGAACCCATAGGTTTTGTCAAATCCTAAGTGCCCAGAGTCATCATGCAATGACTTGAGGACGGTCATTTGAAATTTCTGCGGCAGGAGCAACTGTTTTCGTCTGGGCTTATTTGGAACTTGTGTGCAACGAAACATTACTCCATCCTCCATCTCTAACCTTTCCCAGTCTCTCATGACAAGGGGAAGGTCCTTATGGATACTCTTATTTACCCTGCTTGGATCTCTCTCCTTGAAAGCTCTCCACACCTCACCAAAACAGGGATCATCCTGTTGTGAACATGACAGATCAGAAGAACTCATTTTAGGAGTAAGAGCAAGGTCTAAGGTAGCTAGATTACAGTAAGCTACAGGGACAGATTTTGGAGACCCCCCCAAAGAAGTAACAACCCGGCTACAGTTCCCAAAATTACCAGAATTACCAAACATTTGAAAGTTGTACAAGGCTTTTACACCAGCAGATGAAATGTGTGTCCATCTATCGCCGTCTCCCATACTTGGGTGAGGGCGACGGGACAACGCATCAGCATCTGTGTTTTGCTTACCAGGCCTATATTTTAGACTGAAATCATATGAAGACAAAGCTGCCAGCCACCTATGCCCTGTAGCATCTAGTTTGGCAGTGGTCAACACATATGTTAACGGATTATTATCCGTTTGTACCTCAAACTTTGCCCCATAGAGATAGTCATGTAGTTTGTCTACAACAGCCCATTTTAGAGACAGAAATTCAAGTTTGTGCACAGGATAGTTCTTTTCTGAAGGTGTAAGGCTTCTGCTGATAAATGCTACAGGACGTAGGCCCTGACCCTGGTCTTGATACAACACCCCTCCCAACCCTTCACAACATGCATCTACATGTAACACATATGGTAGCTTGGGGTCTGCGAACGCCAACACAGGGGCTTGGGTAAGCCTTTCCTTCAACTCCCTGAAAGCAGCTTCACAACTATCATTCCACCTATTACCAAAGGGGTCTGATGCTTTGTAAAATACCTTTTCAGGATTTCCTGTTCTGGTCTTTTTCAGGGTTTTGTTTGGTAAACAACCCTGCAGCAACTGGTTCAAGGGGTAAGATACTTTAGAATAATCCTTCACAAACCTTCTGTAATAGCCGCTGAACCCTAAGAAAGAGCGAAGTTCAGAAACATTCTGGGGTCTGGGCCAGGACTTTACTGCCTCTATTTTAGAGGGGTCAGTTGAAACACCTTCTTGAGAGACAATATGACCAACGTAAGTAACAGAGGGTTGACAGAAGATGCACTTATCTAAAGACAACTTTAGACCTTCACTCTGCAAACGATCAAGCACTTTAAGGAGCCGTTGCTCATGTTCCTCCAGGGTTTTTCCAAAAATGATGAGGTCGTCCAAATATACCAAAACTTCCAACAGGTTCATATCGCCAACCGTATTCTCCATGACCCTTTGGAAGGTCGCGGGAGCCCCAGAAATGCCCTGAGGCATCCTTTGGAATTGGTAGAACCCGACTGGACAGATAAAAGCCGTCTTTTCTTTGTCAGCCTCACAGAGTGGGATCTGATAGTATCCACTTCTGAGATCTAATACACTGAACCATTGACTTCCATTCAGGCAAGCCAGAGCATCTTCAATTCTGGGGACCGTGTATTGATCTGGGATGGTGCGACGATTCAGGGTTCTGTAGTCCACGCACATCCTTATCTGCCCGTTCTTTTTTCTCACTACAACAATTGGCGAGGCGTAAGGACTGCGGGACTCAGAAATGATACCAGCTTCTTTTAACTTCTGCAAGTGTTGTCTGACATCTTCAATGTCGGCTGGAGCAAGTCGTCGTGATCTTTCACGAAAAGGTCTGTCGTCGGTGACTCTAATGTTGTGTTGGGTGCTTTTTGAACAACCTACATCGAACTCATTACAGGAGAAAACATCCTTTCTTTTGAGCATCTCTTCAGCCAGCTTTCTTTTCCACTCCTCGGGTACCGGGGAATCACCAAATTCAAAGGAGTCCAGGGTTAATCCTGCTTCAGCACTACTTTCTTTGGATGAAGAAACGGAGTGCACAACATCAACAGGAAACACATGGGCGATGCGCATACCTCGTTTCAAAGTGACAGGGCGAGTGGAGACATTTCTGATGGTGACCCCAAGTCTTTTGGAGTGTACAGCAGTAGCAGGTTGAACTTCTGCCCTCACCAGTAGTTCTTCTGGAAAACCGAATTCTTCGGGCTGATCCACCAAGAATGTTTTAGCAGCCAGGTCTCCTGGGTATTTTAAGATTCCCCTAATTCGCCTACTTTCACCCGGGCTGATTTTCACAGGCTTAAACCCCGGAAACCACACAGTACCTTGACTATTGTCAACTTTAACATCAGCGCTGGCAATGACCTGTTCATAAGCATCTTTAATTTCAGGATGCACTGTCAAAGTATGGAGAAAATCATTCCCCATTTTCTCTTTACATGCCTCAACGAGTCTTTTCACCACAGAGGTGTTCGTTCCCACCAAAATATTAACTTCACCTCTTACAGCGGGATCAGGACAAACCAACACGAGCGCATCAATGGTCTCGACCACTCCAGCTACAGACCCTGGAAATTCAAGCCTTAGCGACAAACAGCCATCATATGGATACTGCTGGGAACTTAGACCCCATATTTCCAAATTCTCAATTGGCGTTAAAGGAAGATGCTTAAGATACTTGTTGTAAAAGGATCTGTATAAAAGAGTGACTTGTGACCCACTGTCAAGCAAGGCTTTGGCATAAACTCCTTCTATCTGAATAGGAAGGACAGAGCTAGGACCAACTAGGCCTGCTGGGACAACAGCCTTTCCTATTTTTACTTGTTTGCTCTTGTTGGAACGTGTCTTACCCGGAGCATCAGTCCGTTCCTCTACCGAGCCCCGGGGAAGTTTCCCGTCGGCCGCTTGAGTTTGATGAGGCGTTCATTCACTTTTCTCAAGTTTTCCTCATTAACACAATCCCGCTTCAGGTGCCCATCTTCGCCACACCTATAGCAGAAATAGCTTGTGCTACCACCTGCTCTGTTTGTTGGTCGTCTCTCACCAGTGGCTGAGCTATGGTTTTCAGAAGGACCATGAATCACAGTTTCGGTTGTCGCAGTCAATAAACGAGACATCTCACTCTTTAACCCCCTAACTTCCTTCTTTAGTCTCTCAATCTCAGACTCAGTAGGATTTGGTTTAGTAGAGGTTTCACTCTTCACAGAGGACGCAGCAGATACAGCAACGTTGGCCTGAACGGAGTTCCTGCTGTGCATCATGTTCTCTTCTTCTCTAACCTCCTTCAAAAGATCAGTGAAAGAAAGTGGGTCACATAGCTTGTGTGTCATTCTGAACCGTAAAGCTACCATGTCAGTTGGAAGTGCTCCTCTGATTATCTGCTGCATACGAAGCTGATTCATTTCAGAGAGCATAATGCCTCTTTTGCGTAACACACTGTGTAGCAATTTATCCAACCTCAATATGTATGCTGAGAGTTTTTCACCCTCATTCTGAAAAGTACTCCTAAACCTCACCATCAGATCTGCAGCACTTTCTGTGGTACCAAAGGCTGTCTCCAAAGCACTGAGATAATCACTGGAGGAAGCTGTTGGATTTGCAATCTTTTCAAACCTCACTATATCGGCTGCAGGGCCCCTAAGACACTCAACAAGTCTTTGTTTCTTTATGTTGTCAGAACACTGCCACTCTTCAAGAATGTGAGTGGTCTGTTCAGCCCATGCTTCATACTCATCCTCACCACTGGGTGTGGGTGTCACCCCAGAAAACGTACGCAGTTTCCTATAACCTGGGACTTCAGTAGGTGTAGCCACATTACACTTTTGCACCAAAGAGTTAATAGCACCAACAAGCTCAGTGCTCAGGCTAAGTGAAGGAGAAACCATACTCTGAACATCAGCTAAAGATTTACCCTCTTTCTCTAGGAAAGAAAACAGTTTAGTATGAAACTCACCCTCTCTATTTTGTTCAGGTGCTTGAGTTGTGACATTAACAACCTGGGTATACCAAGTACCTACATCAGATCCCCCAATTTCAGCAGGAAGAGATATCTCAGAAACCTTCCTAGCAGTTTCAATCAAAACAAAATGATGCCGCTTAGTCGGATCAGCATGACGGCCACGCACTTTGCATTTACCCATACCTTGAACTGTATCAAGCACATTGTACACTATCATGTCTTCACAGTCCAAAGGTACATTGCTCAAAATGAGGGCGTTCTCAAGCTGAACATTTTTCTCACTACACCATGCAATTACCTTATTTACATCCATATTGCTCATCTGTGTATTTAGGTAGTATGTAAAATTACAGATTTATGTAGATGTAAATAAATAATAGCTGCACAACCTTAAATGTCTTACTCACTTAGTCAACAAAAGAAAATTGCATACCTCAAAAAAACAGTACCTTTACAGATTTTGCCTTTCAAATAAAATACAGAGAAAAAACAGTTATCTGAATCCCGGACGAGCCCCCACAAATGTAGCCCTCTCACCGATTAACTGGCTCAAATTATGTCTAGGGAAACTTACAATTTAACTTAACACGTGAGAGGCACATCTAAATTTACTTAAGGCATAATGTTTAATACCAAAGTAACCCAAAAATAACTAATATAATTCACCCCGGGCTTCAGATTATAGTTTTTTTGTAAATGTTCACTTCTCTTACTCAGAAAATAATTAACTATAAGAAAAAAATAGTAAAGGCATTAGTACAACACTTTAAAATAAATCTCAAATTATATTACATACCCCCTGTAACTTTGTCTCTCTCTCTTTACATAAGAATCACAGGAGATGTTATGCTGTATAAACCATTAACAAAAACATTTATTAACTGATTCAAGTTACTCTTGTTTTCTTTTCATTTGATTCATTTCAAATAGATTCAGATCCCATGAATCAACTTTAGATCAGAAGTTAACTCACACTTCAATGTGCACATGTACATCACAGGCAATTACTCAATATGAAACACTCAAGCAAATGTAAACAAAACAAACAAAACAAAACCAAATAACCCCACAAAAGAAATATTACCCAGCTGGGATTTAAGTCTTTCGTTGGCGCGCTACGTTGGAGCTCATGTGAATGTGTGCAAGTTTACTCACGAAATCCAATGAAACAGGGAAAGTGAAGAACAAAGTCATGAAGACACAATTATCAGATCAGCCGATCCGTTTTTCAGTAGCATCCATCCACGAACAGCGGTGTGCGAATCCATCCGATGATGTAAACAAACCAGAGTTGCAACATAGGCCACGACACAGCATCGGTCTCTCTGGAAGAATCGCGAAGCCTTTACTCTCTTCGTTTGCACTCACTGCAGATGACTATTGGCGTTGACTGTGTCAACGGTGTTTGTGAGCTCAATAAACACTATAATAGTTCATCTTCTGTAACGTTGCAAACTATAGAGTCACGTAAAGCTCACGTAGTATTGAGATTAAAAGAACTGCGTCATTTCTTGGTCCTTCACATGAACACGTGCACGTTGAACACGATCACGCACACTATTCTCATAAAGTTAATTCAAAAGTTTTGTCTTAACAGTCTCTTATCTGTACAGTGTCCTTACACAGTTTGCAAACTCAATTTCAGTTTTTTTACGTATTATTTTTACCCGGACAGTGCGATTCGCGCACGCTCATCCAGCTCCTCGTGTCGTTCTCTCGTGCACAGTCACTTCCTACGTGCTGACGCACTCTGACCTTCAGAGGTCAGTGAAAAACCCACCTCATTGGTTAAATAACAGCGCTTTTTTATAACAGATTTTTTTAGATATATCTCTTCTGTTTTGTAATTTTACACATTTTAAACTTTAACATAACAAACAGAATGTATTTTACCATTTATGAACTTATATATATTTTACAAGATTATAAAATCCAGAACATGAATTGAAATTCTTATTTCTCATTTAACATTTTTAAAGCTTCAATTTAGGAAACTCTATAATGTAAAATAAAAATATAACAAAATAATTAGTAGACCCAAATTTAGCAGGGCTCTACAGGTGTAATGGTGTGTTTTTTGGCGGCATAGCACTGAGATTGCAAATTGTAACCAACTTCAATTTCGAAATGCAATGAAGCTACGGTAGCTGCCACAGGACCAACATGTCATCACCTGAGACAACGTAGGGATGAAACACGCTTTGTAGAAGTTTGTCTGTTTAGGGCCACTGTAGAAACATGACTGCGACTTCCATTCCACGTGTATGTAGATAAAAATGTCTCATTCAAAGATAATAAAATCTATACAGTTTTTATATATAAGGTATTTACACACCACTGATAATATAGTTATGTATATTATATTGCATTTCTGTCAAAAGATCCTCCTAAAAGTTACACATTGCACCTTTAAAGCTGACATGTATAATTTATGTTCCACTAGCATTACCACTTGAAATTACATGACTGTTTTCAAACTTCTCTGAACAAAATACTGGCAGACTTATAGGGTGATTATTATTTCTTACTTGTGCATCCTCATTTCCTTCACTTGCTTACTTTCCTCACGTCTTAGCTGCACCCCATTAAGATGCAAGGGGGGTACAGCTGTGTCTTCTTGCTGTCCGTTCATCACCTCCTTGCAGTGCAGTTAGAGAATTGAAATCTCCTTCAGGGTTGCGAAGCTCAATCAGTTTCTGGGTTACATGCTGGAGGAGCGAGGAAACAATGAAGTATGCTTGAGCAATATGACCAAAATCTTATATCATGATCTTATTAACTCTTTTCCCGCCATTGACGAGTTAACTCGTTAATTAAGACTTCCCCTTTAAAGGCGGGGTGCACAATTTTTGAAAAATGCTTTGGAAAAGGGAATACCAAAACACACTTGTAGCCAATAAGCAGTAAGCGGCGTGTCTACTAACCAACATCATTGCCTTGGTTGCGTATGTGTGGGGTGGGTCTATCAAAAGAAGGTCCAGATTCTATTGGGGTAAGGGTCTGTTTAGTCTCAGCCTCAGACGTCATGCCCACAGACTGTTGGCTAAACGTCTGATGTTTTTCGTACACTTTTCTGGAAACCCTGTGAGAATGTCAAAGTCGTCTATGATTGGTTGAAATAAACCAGATTTCCAGGAGACACGAGTGTCGCGATTAGTTTCGGTCCCTGGAAAACAAAGTTCTGACGTTCCATTGAGGAAGAGAATCAGTCTTGTTCACGTGGATAATAATGACCAGTTATCATGATCAGCTAAACATTGGATTCTCAAAACTATGCAAAGTTCGCAGCATAGACTCTCTAAAAGACGTCCAAGAGTTTTGCTTGAGGCAGTTAGTGGAGTCAAAAAGTTCGGTTCTCCTGAATGCTTTTATGTGTTTAAAAGTGGAGAGATATGCTTCAAACAGATGTTAAACGGGAGCGTCTCATTGGTGTGGCTGTTGATGAAGTGCACAACGTTGTTCTATGGTGAGTAATGTTGTTTATTTAGATGCTATTCGGTTGCGGCTGGTTATTTCAATAACTGACTTGTTGCCAGCCGGCTCGTTATTGGTTTAAGAAGTTTCAACTTCTTAAAATCAATTTTTTACAGTTTTTCTTGATTGCTTTTTATGCAGTCGTCACCTCAAACTTCACATTTTCAAACCAGTTACAGTTTTTCTTGATTGTTTTGACGCAGTTGTCAACTTAAATTCCACATTTTCAAAACAGTTAACACACAGACCAAAACAGTGGGACTCATGGTCAAAATGACACATTTTGTTTGCAAAAGACACTAACTGCGCCAAAACATCTAATATATGCAACAAAGCCAAATTTGCTACAAACAACACAACTTGCACACAAGTATATGAGCTCTTTCAGTCAATCATTACACAGTGGACAACAAAATACTCAGTGCAATTTAGTGCACCATTGCCTGTCCATGTAGCCTATTGCCAGTGCCAGTGCCATTTGTTGTCTTTCTATATACTGTAGGCTGTGTCAAATTTGCCTTTTTGCCAAAGAATTTAATTCAGAATAAGAAATGCTTTGATGCATTTTTTTATTGATTCCATGACATTCATTTTTTTGACACCATGCCTGAAAACAGAAATACTGTAAATATTACAGAGAATCCATGTAAAACAAAAACACAATACAATCTATTGGAGTATAAGACATAGCCACTATTGATACTCAGTCTCTTCTGTCTTGACAATGGGGCCACATGACCTCATCCACATCACATTCAATATCCTCTCTTGCAATGCACCTAAGGAAGAATCTTCTTGTATGCCTTATACAACCTTGACATTCCTCTGCACCTATTTCTTGGGCAGCTGCAGTCATTGCAAGGGCATTTGCTCATAGTGATGGTGATCATAAACCTTCCACCTCCAAGCACTGAAGAACTCCTCTATGGGATTCAAAAATGAGGAACAGCATCATCATACGAGGGTGTACCCCAAACCAGTGTTGTTTTTGGCAGCCCTTTTAGTTTTAGTCTTAGTCTTTTGGACGAAAATGCTTTTAGTTTTAGTCACATTTTAGTCACTTATAAAATTGATAGTTTTACTCAAGTTTTAGTCGATGAAAACACAAGAAGGTTTTAGTCAAGTTTAAGTCAATTTTTGTAAACAAATGAATTTAGGTTAAAAAGTGTGGTGTATTTAATACAATTAAAATGTGCATTAAGGTTGTCCCTAAGGGCTTGCCGTTGTTTTAGTCGGTGTGCCTTCTGCGCATGTCATAACAAAAAGTTATGAAGAAAAAAGTTGAGCCTGATATACCCTCATGTTGAGTTTGTGTGTTACGCTGAGACCTCGCTTATAAAGTTGAGAAACGCGTGCCTTGCCTTATTTAAATACATTACAAAAAGTATTGGAAATGGGCTTAGGTTTGACAAGTAGATACATGTAAAACTTTAAGCTTACCATGAAATGTGTCACAAGCCGAATGTCAAGTAAAATTGAATGTATATTATATGTTAACAGCGTGACTTGTTAGTTACCTTTAAAAAAATATTAGCGTGATGAGCATTCAGGTGCCACTTTAAGGTTGGTGGTATTCTTCCCACCTAGTTTGTGGCCACATTTATCGTTGTCTCCCAATATGCATTCCGTTTTTCTGTCTGATGGATTATACTGAAAGTATGTCCATAAATCATCTCGTCGTTTCCGTTTATTGGCGTCACCGCTACGGTCCTTCGAACTCGCCACTGCCGCAGGTGGGTTGTTGTTTGAAATCTGGTGCGCGTGCGCGGCATGGTGGCAGCTGGGTGGTGGGCGTGAGCATGAGTGAGACTGTGTTGACCCAAAACAGGGATAGGAAGCGAAAGCATTGCTGATACTTTCTAGCTAAAAACAGACAGATTTCACGCAAAATAGGCAGAAATTACATGCATTGTTGAACGTCAGACTTATAATCATTCTCGTTCCGTCTCGTCTCGTCAACGAAAACTCGAAAGCGTCTCGTCATGTTTTCGTCACCTTTTTAGCTAGTCATCGTCGCGTTAAAGTCATAAAAAATAGGTGCGTCAACAAAATCATTTTGTTATCGTCATCGTTGACGAAAACAACACTGCCCCAAACCACTCATTTACGAGGCGAGAGCGGTGGAAAGCCTTAGACCTCCTCCATCCATGCTGGCAAAGAACAACACAGACATGCCACCTTTTTTATAAGGCCTGCAGACTGATTGCTATTTGAAGATTTGTGTGAAGGAGTGTCAAACAGGTGCTTCAGTGATTTCATACTGATCTAGGTTTCTGTTTGGCTACCAGCTAAAACAATGGAGTTTGGACTGCTTGAATGACATCCGTGTTAACCGTTTTGCAAAAGGGTGGAGAAAATGTGTCAATCCAATGAGAAAGAGTTAACACATTTGCAAGACATGTATTCTGCTCCACTGAGACAGTGATGATGAAAACTAAGTGGATCCTAGTTTCTTTAACCAGGTCAAAGCAATAAAGAAAAACTGTAAAACTGCTTAAATATGTGTGCAAATGTTACGTTTTCATGACCATACGCACAGTAATGTGATGTGGGCGGGTAACATTGATAGTCCAAAATCTCTGTCGCCTGAAAAATTTCTACTGGTTTATCGCCCACCCCTATGAGGAAGCATCAATTTGAGTCTTGAGAAGCACCCATAGCTAGTTTTGCATGTTAAGCTGGTATATATGATAGTTTCACATTGAAAAATTGCTTATCTTTCAAGCTATAATATTTTAGTGTGATTGAGAGCGAGAGAGATATGTCATTTTTCAAAATCTGTCCTCAGATTGAATTGATTTTGGCACACAGTTTTGTATTAAGTGCGGACCAATTTAGAACAACATAATTTAACCGGTTTTTAAATATGGTTTCACTAAATATCTCTAGCTTAGTGTTGCCATCGATTGTAATATTAAATAAACATATGTTTGAGGGTTTTTTTGAACACCAAAGTGTTGAGTGTTTTGTTGAGTCATTCAAGCAGATGTATCGCCAGTTTAACTGAACAACATATTATATGTAACCCCGTGGACTGCACCATCTGCTACATTAGTGAACCTCAGATTGTGGTCACTTCACTTAGCAAAGGAGTATGTAGGCTTGCACTGCAAAAGCTTCATATGCTTTTACAACAGCTTTTACCCTCTTACCTTTAGTCTATCAAACAAAAGAGTCACACAGTTTTGAACCTTGAATGCACCTCGCTGATGTAACTTTCTGATTATGCGTCAGAAGTCTTTGAATGTGAGAGCATTGGGACTGATCGGGAGCTCACTGTTCCTGAGCGAACTCTAGAGTTTCACATGCTCATGAGCATCCTTTGACAAACCAGGAAAGAGAAAGCAGTAGGCAAAGAAATAGAGGTCAGATCAAAGCCTAGATAGTAAGAATGCTATATGTTGAATAAAGCATCCATCAAAACGCAAGCAGGGACTCTTCAGGGACAATCGATAGATGAGGATGAAACTGAAGTGCCTGGTAGTCAGGCTGCAGTGAGCGCACATACCTTCCCCTTATCATTTCACCTTTTTTCTGTTGTAAAAATGCCAACCCTCAGGCAAAAAAGAAAAAAATCCTATAAAGGTTTGCTTTTTTCAAATAGACAGCTTTTTGCTAGAAGGTTTGTTTGATGCACCGACATAATCACAGTGTGGCAGCAATTTTGTCCAACTTTCATACAACAAACATTTTAGCGGAGTGCATCCACGATGAAAGTGTTTAAAGTAGTTTGTCAGAGTTTTCTTAGGGAGGATTACTCTACAAACTGCTGATTTTCAAGTTTGAAGTTGTTGTACCAGTCCATCCGAAACTGTAAAAATCACTCCTGTTGATAATTATAACTTGGCAAGCTGAGTTTGTTGTCTGTTGGTTGAAAACTCGGCCACCCAGAGCCCATAGCAGAAAACTTCCCTCCTTCATCCGTGAATTAATCCCTTTAGTCCTCTCCTGAGAATGGTTTGCATCATCCAGCTGAACACTGCTTCACTCTCTGAAGCTGAAGTCTCCCCGCAGAGAAGTACAAAACTCAAGTTTGTCCTTTATCTGGAGGCTGACCTCAGCATGAAAGTGAAAACTTCTCAGCCCTGCTCAACTCTTGTCTTGTTTCTATTTGAGGAGCTCAGATGCAAAAGCCCCTAAATGCCACATCCGTCAAAAAAAGATGTGATATTAACCAAATGCTCTTGGCATGTACTGTATTATACTGTACATTCATGAAATGCTTTCACTTCAAATTTGCTTAATCCCAAGCTCGGGTCCTTCAGAAATACTGGTTTGTTGGCAGAATCCATTAAGAGTTTGATCAAAAATGCTCATTTACAAGAAAACATGTCAGACGCACTTAGAGGATTTGGCATCTGAGCTCTTCATATTCTTCCTCTGTTTCTTCAGACAGCTGTAAGATCACTATGTAGTGAGCTAGAGTCCATAAAAAATAGATGCTAAATAACACTAAAAGCTCATAATCATAGGGGAACCATTTTACTAATATATTGCACCTATAAAGCACCTGTGGTTCTACAGAGCTCAATATGGTTCTACACAGGTGCTAGGTGCTATAAATTGGTTCCCCTGTGATTACAAGCCAGTAAACTATTTAGCACCGTTTGTTTTTTAGAGTGTAGTACAAATGGATTATTAGGCCCTTTTAAAGCCTACGTCACAATTGTGTCACGGAGCTAGCTGGAGGCAAAACAAAGGGAAAATTGGAGGCAGCCAATACAAATCAGCATACGAAAGGAATGCAAATGTCATGTTGTTGTATTAGTACAGGCTACATTTTAAAATGTTTATCACGTACCGCTGCCACTGCCAATCAAAAATGACGACAACCATGGTTAAACGCAATAAAACGAGCAGACATGGACATTAATGATACTCAAAAAATATGTTTGCAGCGCACACTTCATATAATGAATGTGCCCATCCAGCACATAGTTATAGACATCTAACGATTTATACTCCCTCAATTTCTCTTTATATACACAATCGGTTTCTCTATCAGGCCACTAACTTAACTGGAGGTAATCCCATTGCATAATCCATCAATTGAGTCAGAATGTACGGGTCAGCTAGTCTGGTTCCGTCCATTAAAAGTTAACTTTTTCAAATGGCATTCACAGTTCTCTGGCCTCATTTATTAAAGTATGTGTACAATCCCTACAAAAAATTTACGTACACCAGAAACCCAAGAATTGCGTGTGCAATTCTAGTGTGCGAACGTGAATCAGCCTTATATACTGTACCTCCCTATACGCCCATTTTAAACCATAAATAAACTCTACTAAATGCTTATCCGCATAATAATCAGACTGCCATCCATTTGTTTGTTCGCAAGATGGTATGCCCTCCACCAATATATGCAAGCCATTGGCGTAATCCTCAAGCATTGCATATGGGGCTCACCATAGCATTTATAAGCATTTGCCAAAATCACTACATGATTTATTGGTATCACTGAAATAAAAGAAATGTTTTCTGCTTCTTTAGTGAGCGCATGCTAAAAGCTGAAATATGAAAATGAATAATTTTAATTTTAAATAATTTTAAACGTAAATAATCATTTCCTTTTACTAACAGACTTATTACTTTAAAAACTTGCACATGTGTGAGTAAATATATATATTTGTATGTAATATGCGAACGCATGTTTTTTCATGCAGGTTTTGTTATGAACACCATAGTTAGCACTATTATAACGAGGACATAAAGCGTAGCCTAGCGATTGTCCAAAAGTTTAATGATTGTATTTACACACTTTGACATTTGATGATAAATATGCAATATTTCATTATTTACTATGTTCTGCATTTATCTAATTGTAGGTTATTTGTATTCCATGCAGTCGGGCCATCTTCTCCTGCGCTCTCTTAGTGGACAATGTGATGGTGAGACAGCGCTGATTAAATATTTAAAATGATTTTAGATTGGATTTTACAAGACGATGTAGGCCTATATGAAACAATTATCACTCGGTACAAGCACAAATAACACTTCTGGATTTATTTTTCATAATAATGTGGATCTAACGTATGATTCGGAGTGAAATTTAGTGTGTGTGTGTGTGTGTGTGGCATTAATACTTATTGTTCATCTGACATGTACTTTCTTTAATCTTACTTAAGTTTAAAAAATCACTGTGTTATTATTCGTGTTAGCTAATGCATAAACGAATTGTTAAGAAATTCAACCTTATTGTAAAGTGTTACCAAAATAACTATATACACAGACCTATTTAAAGCTTACAGCAATGCTTAGTTTGCATATTATTGTTAATATTTTTACTTTAAATGACTTATCTTGTCAGCAGTGTGAGTTATCGTTTTTTCTCCGCCATACAGATATGTTTATATATGAATGTGCATTAAATAAGATTGGTTCAATTTTGTAACTCAGTGAGAAATGTGTGACAACTGTGAATAATATTTCTGTGATAGAAATATTCTGTGATATTTTAATACTTGCGTTTCTGGCAACCCACCGTGATATGAATAAATTATATAGATTTACGATTTTGTAGTTTCGCTGTTTACTGCTTATATTTGTGCTGCTCCTGCTGTAATTTTCAGTTGTTTGATAGGTGCTGATTATTTAAATTCCAACTTTTTTCTTGTTTTTTTCTCTCTGTGTTCATCTTTGCATTAAATCTTGATGTTCTTGCACTTTTGGGTGGGAAGTGAGGTGATTTAATAGCACGTCACAACAATTTAAAGCTCGATCGGACATGATAGTTGAGTATTATAGTACCAATCGAGTTGTGCAACTGTTCTCTAGTGTAGATTAGATGAGAAGTGCCCTCGGGTTAGGAGTTATGATCTGGACATTTATTATAGACCCACTATAATTCTGACTTTAGGCGTCCGCATACATGCCACCTATAGGATGGGGCAGTATGAATTAAACACCCACATGGCACGTTATCTAGCGAGCTGTCAGAAGTCATTTTAAAACACAAATCACCTTAAACTTTAGAGATAAGAAAAGAGTTGTAAAGCCTTGGCAACATTATTCGCTTGCATGCTTAAGTGCATTAACATCAGATTTAAGTCTAATTTAACTGCGCTTTCAGAATGGGAACAATATCTCATTCATCTTACTGTCAGTATACAGAAATGCTTTGTATTACATTATTGTATGAAACACCACTGGAGACAAATGTGTCTTACTTATGAGGCATCTTTCCCAAAGCCTAGTACTTTTTAGTTTATGAAACACATTTGTTTGGAAGAATTCACACCAGAAAGATAAATATGCAAGATTCTTGGCATGTGATCTGGGTTTATGCTTTGTTTGATTGTGCTAAAAAATAAATGACAAAGGACAAATTTGCATACTGTATGGATTTGAAGTCGAACAAGTTTTTATAAAAAGGGTCTGACATTTGCACATATTTACGTCTAAGCGTTTCATGCCACGGAAGAGCGACTCTTCGACACTTCGGCAGCATGTTTCAGTCTATGCAATCTCTACAGATGTGACAGTCTGAAGGATGGTCCCCAATTTGATTTTGTCAGAGAGTTAGAGAAAAAGAGCATCTGTCTCAAGTTGTCAGCTGAAGCAGTGTTTGCGTTCCAGTACAACAAAAAAGCCTGTAGTACTGAGAAACCTCACAGTGTTTTATAGTCACGTATAGTTTTGCCAATTAATATACATGGAAGGCGTTTAGCAAGTGCTAAATTTGTCGAGATCCTGAGAGCTTTAGCAGCTTATGAACCTGTCACATTCTTACCTTGTAAATAAATCTCTGATATTGATGTGAAAATCAATTTGTACCTGGCCCAAGCCTATCGACAGTTCACAAAGCAGGGCGTCTGGCTTTATAAAGGTTACCATGTCAAATCCCATGAAACACGTAAATGGTGTTGACATACTACATCTAAAACCTTTGCTGATTTGAAGAAAAAATAACCAGCTTAAGAGTCAATGTAGATAAATATATGTAGACCAGTGACTTCTTCTTTTGAGGGCGCATGATGCGAAGTTCGTCACAACATGTATGTAGCCCGTCATGTGTGTGGTTCGTAATTTCAGAATGTGTGTTCTGCTCTTTGAGAGATCGTGTGTGCATCATGTGTCGTGCCGAAGTGGGTGCCTGCTGTAGACGCGTCTAAAGGGTTTATGATAAAAGAGACGCTCGCGTTTGCCAGATACTCCCATAATCTCATGCGTAATCAGAGTTTACTGTTAAGAAAGTGGTTAGCGTGTATTTTGTGGACGTGAGCGTCTCTTTTATCAAAAATGGTTTTGACGCGTGTGCAGCAGGCACTTATTTTGACAAAACACAGGATCTCTCGACACGCAGGACACATATTTTGGAAAAGGGAACCACACACGTGACAATCCGAACACTTGTTTTGAATTAGCGCATCCTCAGATGAGCAGTCACGAGCCGCCACTGATGTAGACGGCATTGGTGCAGGTTCACTTTGGATACATCTTTTGAATCATTGGAGTGAGTGTTGTTCATTTTTATAAATCATCAAGAAATAAACCAAAATCTGACCCGGTTGAGTCTAGTTTTCCTCAAGATATTTATACACCATTAAGGTTTTGGGTCCTTGCCACTGTTGCCTTTGGCTTTGGTTTTATACGTTTCTAATATAGCTTTAAATATAATGGTCAGACTGAGTCGCTATTGTTTTTCTCAGCTAATAGTAATGCTAATGTATATTTTATTATAATTTTTATGCTATTATTGCAAATTCATCATGTATATTATAATTTTCCTGTTTATATATCATGTTCTCTGTTTTTTGCCCATTTCCAAGTAAGCTATGCTACTTGTCATTTATCATGCTAATTGACTAAATGCAGCCCGTGTGTGTAAAAACGGCTAAAGTCGTTTTTTTGTGATTTACTGTTTTCTACATAAAACCATATAAAGAACATTCTGTGAATATATATAATCTTGATATGTTTAAGAGTGACAGAATAAGGCCAAGCCAAAGATTGAAATTAAGTTTGGGGAGCCATCTTTCTCATTATAACTCTAGATTATGAAACTTTAGCATGAATTTCACAGACAGGGCCTCAAATGTCTCACTGAAAAAGTATCTTCATACATTGTCTTACATACATTGCTAATATACATACATAATATGGATGTTGCACATAGGCCTAGTAGCTTAAGCACCATGAATAAAATGGTCCAAACCTAACGCCAAGTTATTATCACTAATGTACAGTTTTCTGTTTGACCTCATGTCTTCATGTTACCTTATAACATGTATTTACTGTAGAGCTGTAAAATGCTGTAGACAATCTGATGCCCTTGGGCTTGTAAGTCATAAGCTAGCATACAATTTTTCTTGGAAAAGTCTTATTTTTTTGTTCCTGTTAAATGTTGCAGTTTACTTTAGTGTTACATAGCCTGTGCTTACAATATCAAAGTAAGCATTTACCAAAAAGTGAAAATGACCTTGATCTTAAGTTCGCAGGATTTATCCATATCTTGATGTCCCAAGGTAGCATATTTTTTCCTTTTAGTTTTTGCTTTTTTACAGATAGAGGTACTATAGGTTATATTCAATGCATCGTGAATATCCCATTTGCACATCTGTACAAGTAATTTTGCGCTAGTTTTACAAATACCTCTGGATTTTTGAACATATATAAGTCCACAGTGGACTATACGTCGCGTTTATTTAGAAAATTATCTTACAAAATCCAAGCTTAAGAACAAACCTTTAATCTGGAAAGACAAGTTATTCAACTAAACAATAGCACAGAACAGCAGGCTGAATAGGTGTCCGTACATGTTAAAGTAACATAAACAGTTATTTACACGATACACAATAGCATACAGAACATACCTGGAAGGCTGAATATGCTAAATTAACATGACAAGCAAAATCAAGTTCAAAAAGGTCCCGAAGTCATTCCGCATCACTGAATCCATTGAATTACATAAATGCAGGAGCAGGACTCTCGCGGCTTTAGACGAAAATGGTTTCTCTTGGTTCAATTTTGACGTATAAGTCACACCTGACTAAAAGTTCCAGGACCCGCCAAAATCTAAAAAAAAAGTGCGTCTTATAGTCCAGAAAATACGGTAATAATTTTTAATGAATGGAAACAAGCTGGTTCTTTCATATTTATCGTAATCTCATTAATATGTGTCGACGTACAGTAGTCACATATCTTGATGTATCTGAACACGGACAAGCTGTGATGAATTTAAAAATACATTTTTGTACAGTTTGAGTCTGACACAGAAAGTATATACTCTGATCCAGTGCTGAAACTATCCATAATGCAACTGTGATGAGCATATCTACACAGTGTATGCCTTCATCTATCTCTCTGTAAGAACTAAAGCAAAAAAGAACGACACAGAGGTCGGAAAAGGCTCGTGTGATTGCGCGAAAGAATAATGAGCTCATCTGCTTTTAACAGTCCCCCTTTTTCCCCTCATTTCGGAAGCCTGCTGCAGAATTTCAGTATTGTCGTTTGTCAGGATATGGTCAAACTGTCATGCGGCCCATCTATTTCTGTAGTAGCCTTTATCTTTTCACCCGTACTGCTACACCGACTGCGTAATCATTAGTTTTACACAAAAAGGCATCATAAAAAGCTCTCATTAAATGTCCCATTAAAATGAGCCATTGTGAGCGAGTGGACTTTGCGATTTGGCGGAAAAGCTTGTCCCAAGTAAAATAATACGTTTTTGCATCTTCCAGTATAGGATCTTTGTAACCAGCGGAACCTGAACACGTATATTTGTAAGAACCAGGTGTGCTAAGACAAACTGATAAATCCCCATTCTGCAAATCTATTTTTTTTAAATATATTTCAAAATTTACAAAAATATATTTGCTGAAATATATTTTGGAAAATGTTTTTCACTGCAATTTTTGTATATTTTAAAAATACATTTCAAAGCATTAATATAATTTCAAAAATATACTTTATAAAATTAACTTGTATTTAGCATATATTTAAAATATACTTAGGCAAAAAATACATTTTATATATTTATCTATTTATTTATTTATTTATTTATTTATTTTGTCGTATGGGTCTATTTGAAAATTCTACCAATGAGCAACAAAAAGGGTAAAGGTCTTGAACTCAAATCTCTAAACCAGCTGTACGTTCTTCCTCTTTCATTCGTCAAATATTTCATCTTTATTAATTGATGCATCTTTAGTGAATAATGTGATTTTATTCTTAAAACATCCAGGTTCAGAACTGTATAATACCTAGAAAGGAAAATCTGTATGTATTCCCATTAATCTCAGTGCTGATGCTGGTGCAGGAATCACCAGAAATACACCATTTAAAATGTGCCATCTGTTGTCTTTCTCGCTGAGTTCAGCAGTCAGACTTTTTAAGGTAATGGCCTGTAAAATCTTTTTTATTGCAGAAGTGCATGTATTGTGCTGTCTGCTCTAGACAAGTGTGCTTTAGTGAGGGAGTGATGCTCGCAGCTGCAGCTGGTGCTGTCCTGACTGCCGACTTGGAAAAAACTATATGTGGCACTTCAAGGTTGAATTTGGTGGGAAATTCCTTATTCTATTTATGTAGCTATGATGAAAAATTATTTAATCAAATTCAAGGACTTCAAATTCAAGGACCTTTCAAGGACTTTCCACGTCCAGTACCCTCAAATTCAAAGACTTAGGGACACATTTCAAGTGAGAGCAAGGTTACATCGTATTGCTTGTAAGATACATTGTTACAGTTTTCATGTATCAAACAAAATTATGCAAAAAAAAAATCGTCAGTTTAGCGTGCGTGCTAAAAAAGTCTACAATTTTTAATAACTGAGTTATTGTAATTGTTATTGTAATTGTCATTCTTTTATACCTATAATTCTTTTATACCTATAATTTAATGTCATTTGTCACATAAACTTACCAGCCCTGAAATACACACATATAAAATATGTAATTTTTTCTTTTAAAAATTAATCTGTTTTGTTGTAAGCACTAATTATCATGATGTTCAGTTTTTAAATATTCTTGGAAGAAAATCTAGAGATTGGATTTACTTAATTTAGCCTGCCAGACATTAGCATGTAATAGCATTTATTTGTGACAGGAGCAAGGCATGAAGTAATTGCTTAAACCCAAATGTGAACCTGCCCGTGGAAACCCAGTTTTAATAATTTACTATTTTCTACATTAAAATCATCCTACATAATGTAAAGAACATTCTGTGAATATATAACCTTAACATATATAAGGTCATGTCAAAGACTGAAATCAATTTGAACGTTGATGCCTCAAATCTTATAATTAGATTATGAGACTTAAACCTACATTTCACAGAAAGGGTCACATATTATTTGGCTCTTTTTACTCGCATATATACATACCAAACAAGTATTACATCATTGCTCATGTGGCAAGCACATACAGAGGCCAACACAAGACATTTAAAACCAAAGAGGTATCGTAATTCAAAAATCAAAGTCTACTTTTCTTCCCAGAGACAATGTTACTATTTTGGTTTAGAGGCTAAAAAGCATCAAGCTAACCACACTGGTAGTCAATGATTTTAAGTTTTAGTGGCTGTATGCAGCACCGGTTGACCTTTTAAATACAAGTTGTGAGAGCGCAGAGGTGACTAATGTTTGTATGGTTGCGTTTTGACATCGCACACTTCCAGGTGAACGTTTATAAAGGTCAAACATGAAAGCATGGGTTCATTTAATTCTGTCTAAAACACACTCTGAGTTTTAGTCACATTGTTTGTACGCTGTACCATGACCTTGGCATAGATTTGGTTTGAACACTGGGTGGGTTGAAATGTTGAATGTATATACGGTATGCTTTCACTGTATACATTACATGTAGTGGTCAGGATTGTAATGGCTAGGTTTGCACATTGGGGATGTTATCCCCTGACCATGACTGAAACAGGTGGGGCGTGTTTGTCCCCCTTCCCCAAAAGCTAACACTTTTAGCGATCCATGCCTGAGCATGCTTTCGTCATTAGAATGCGATTGTTTTGAAGAAAATAAGAAGTAGGGAGCTCTCTCAACAGTGGAGTGCATCCTGATATTATGTTTGTGGCTTCTATTTTTAGTTGTTTGATATGCAATTACACACAGCCCTCTTACCTTGTCTATCATCTACTTAGTCGATCTATCCCTTATGCAGCTAAGATGTTCACATAACCATGCTACGTGCATTATGAAAGCAGATGAAGTTGAATGACTGCCTCTGGCGCAATTTGTGCTCACATTGTGAGCCCAAGTGAACCTTGCACCTCTGCAACCGGGCCAGGTTAACCAAACCGTGCCCAGCTACAGAACAGACCGAACCAGGCTTTGGGGGTCAACCCGTTTGGGCACGGTTTGGTTTGGATCAGGTTAGTGTGAGTACGCTCTTAACGCAACGGATGTTGGAAAGTGGCAAATCTGATGGATTCATAATTAAGCTGGCAGAGGGCTTCCTGTGGGGACAGACTCTTACAGTGGCAACACCCCCGGCCTGTCTGCTAGCTGGAAACACATACAGAGAGCAATCCCATGACACGATTAATGTCAAATATTGTATTAAATAATATGAAGCAAAGCTCATTCAGGACAAATGTGAAAGTTTGGTGGCCTAGTTTAAATGTTGCCTGTGAAATGGGCTTTTTGTATTGCACTGCAAATACACAAATAATCTCTCTGGTGGAATTCAAACTCAAACGTAAGCAGAAATGCAAAATACTGCAAAACAATTGTGCGGTTGAGAGCTAATAGGGGGTTTCCACACCTTGGGACTTCAAATTCAAGGACCTTTCAAGGACTTTCCACGTCCAGTACCATCAAATTCAAAGACTTAGGGACACATTTCAAGTGAGAGCAAGGTTACATCGTATTGCTTGTAAGATACATTGTTACAGTTTTCATGTATCAAACAAAATTATGCAAAAAAATAATAATAATTTGGTATGGAGCAAAATTCGTCAGTTTAGCACGTGCGCTAAAAAAGTCTACAATTTTTATGACGTCATCCTTACACTACACAAGGAATAATATGGATTTTTTCCCAAAAAACTTCTTACACAAAATTCAAGCACTTCAATGAACTGTATCTATGTTTTTTTACTTTCCAGGGCCCAGATTCACAAACTTTCAAGGACTTCAAGGACCCGCTGTGTCCCTGTAACGATTATTATAAAACTGTTAGTTCCAATCCTTGATTTTGATTGGTCAATAGCTGTGCTTTATTATTTACGATAAAACGCGGCTACGACCACTTCACCCAATGGTTCTGTTTATTACCTAGCCCTTAGTAACAACACGTATCAGTTTGATAACGGTTTGTTGTTTTTATTTGAGCTTTTCATGCATATTACAGATTGGAACGTCGTGCCTAACAACGCCCTTCAGTCGTTACTTATTCACAATACAGCACAGCCTCTCGTACCTTATTGCTTACATAAATTCAGCTGTCGGTTCCCATTTTACAGGAAACTCAATACAGGTAAAGGTATGTAAAGAAAGCAGCAATTTTATGTAACAGAGACAGTGATAGACCAGCAAATGTTTCAGATTGTAGCTTTAAGATACGTTTACCACAGTAAATTACAGGACTGAAGACAAAAACAAATGTTTACTTGATGTGCATGAAGCTATATAGAAATAGGTTTAAAAAGCATATAGGTTGAGTGCTAGATAAATAAAGCTGGATCCTCTCAGCGTGATACACTACCTGTACAAAGAAAGAACTGTCCTTTCCAGTAAGTATAACATTTAATGGGAACACAGTGCTTGTTATCTACTCAGAACTTAGAAAGCTAGCATGAGCAGCTCCAAGCTATTGTGTCCCCAGCATATTGAGTCTTCAGCAAGCTGTACAAGCATCTAAAGCTTATTTGAGTCATTCTCCGAGGTACAGAGATATCGACAATCAAGTCATCAAGTCCTCGGGCCTTCATGGCCAGCCAACAAAGTTGTAAGCACTCCACAAAAATAAGACAGATAATGCATTTCAAACAACCTTTTTATATATTTGAGAATAAATGATGGGTTTAAGAAAAGAGAGGCAGTATTTTTCTAAACTTTACCTACATCAGATCAAAGTGTGGGCTGCTGACTAGCCAACTTCTTTGTTTTTCTCATTTCTACCCAAATCTAGCTTCATGCATAAACCCCAAATGTTACTCTAAAGCCTAAACTTAATACAAAACTAACTATAAAATATGTATTTAGCATATATTTAAAATATATTTTCGTTAAAGAAAACCCAGACTAGTCTTCAAGTACCAATCTAAAATCAGCGTGAAGACCACTTGAAAACGAGGACTTTTGCATTAAAGATAAGCCTGTCATTAAATGAGAGTCCATGGTGATACATTTTCCAAGCAGAATTGTGTCAGGACTTGTTTATGCAGGATGCGGTGTTCACATATTCCATTTGCATTCTTTTAAAATTGTGTACATATAAATCATAGCGACATCTGTGGCTGTTGCATCAAATCCTACCATTTTTCAGCTTCAAGGCATATGTTTTATCAGTACTGTAAGTGTGTTCCTGGGATTCAACTCACAACCTTGGCATTGCAAGCACTATGCTCTACCAGTTAACCTACAGGAATGCTGTAATTGTGCTTAATCAACCCTTTAAACAACCCTATGTGCATTGCTATCTAACTGCAACACATTGCTTAGACTTCTACACCATTCTCAACTAGGTATAGGATTTAAATTATATTAAGAATTAACATGACAAATCTCATAAAAGAACTGACATTCTTCTATTATATATGACTGTATGGTGTTAGCTCATACAGTGGCACTTCAAATGAAAAGGTCGCTGCGGCTCTTTAGCTCATTTTGCTCTCATAATGGCCATTAAAAGGGCAATCTACTGTAGCCCTCGACAGACATCCACTCTGAGTTGGTGAATGACAGCATGCTGTGGAAAAGACACAACTTGGGGAGGCACTCACATGGAAACGGGTGCGAAGAGCCCTGGAAGCGTGTCTAATCCGAACTGACTCAGAGCCGTTTGACCCTAACAGTAAACAATAAACTTCTGAAGAACTCCACAGGCTTTAACATCCCCATTAAGACACAGAATGCTTCTTGGTGGGCTTATAGTTTACTCGCCCAAAACTGGTAAGCTTAAATACTAAACTTTTGTATTTATTGTATATTGTAGCTCAGAGATAAAATAATAATTTGAACTTTTCTATCCGCATGTTAAGTATGACGTCATGCAGCACCTCCGGGTCTAACCGATCTTAAGTCACGTTCTAATTGATCCCATTTTGTAAACCCTAGTTAGTGTGTAATGTTGCTATAATAGCATAAGTAATATATATAAAATGATTAAGCTCAAAGTTCACTGCCAGACGATTTATTTTCATTAACAAAATTCGCCTTTCAAAGCCTACAGCGAACGGCCGGTTTGGACTACAGCCCTCTACTTCCTGGTTTAATGACATCAGTAAAACGGTTTTTTGACTAAACTTCGCCTACAGGAATACGTCAGTCGCCAGCTAAGCTAACGGCAAGCTAATCTGCTATCGAATCACAACACACTAAACAAACTACACAATAAGAACTCGATACGAATTTCTGTAGGAGGGACTTCATAGAACAAGGAAGACATCAGCCCGTTTTGAGGACAGTGAAAACAGCGCTATACAGATAAGTAAATTGTGTGAAAAATACTGCATTTATTAAACACATATTGCGCACTGTAAATGCAATCAAAGCTTCAAAAACACAGAAATTCCACAGGGAAATAACAAAATCATGCTAATATACACTCGTATTATAATGCAAAACTACCCAAAACATCAGGTCCTAATTTTTATTTCCATATCAAAATCTGAGATGACCAATATGACTCACAGGAATGGATTTTTTTACGAATTATTAATATACTGCTGTCAGTGATTCCATGAGCCTGGAGACTGCTGTGTACACTGTGAGTTTATAAGATTTTCGCATTAATGTGTAAAATGAATAAATAGTGCTCATAAAGGGCTGTTTAAATAATATCCTCTATTGAAATGAGTGAAGGCTTTTTACTTTTTAACATGTTTTTTTACCAAGCAAAACCAATGAATAAACCTTAAACTTATTAACCTTAAAGCCCAACTCTCACCATGAACAGAGAAAAAAATAATTTTCTCTAATTATTATTTGTTTATTGATTGAAAGTACGTCACAACTTTATTTATAGCTTTCTACGAATTTCCTATACTTAGTTGATTTTATTTACTGTTTATTAATTAAATAAACAAAATCACACAAATAGTTTTAAACTGTAAACCTTTAAAGAAAATTAAATGAATGCAAGCTGTCCTTATTAGATCATTCTTTACAAAAATACATGGCAACCTATTGTACTGACGATGACTTTGAGGTATATATTTCATTGAAGCGCAATATCGCTAATGACCTTTGCGTAAAATGCAAATCCCATATGTTTGTTGACTTTCCAATTATTCGAATCTCAATTTGCAAAGCATGTGTCTGAAAACGATCTTGTTCTTTTGGTTCGAAGAATTACTGTATGCTTAGTAAAGCAAAGCCAGCGATCCTGTTAAACTGATTTATTATGTAATTAAACTGTGCACTATCTGAAGTCATTAGCTTATCAACAAGTTATCATTCTCACTCTGAAAGGCTCTAAACATTGCAACCTTCAGACACAGACATTCGGCAGGGATTAATTACCTGCAAACAAACACCTGACCATCTAAGATGTCTCAAGTGTACGCATATCTTTCCCATCTCTTCTGTGTCTAATTATGTCCTCTGTCTTTCAATTAGCAATGCTTTCGTGAGATGTCAGTATTTAGTTCAGACTTACAGTAAATATTGTACATGCTTATCTATGACACAACCCAAGGAGAAGCTCAGGAGGAGGAGATATTCATTCGAATATGTTGCTCTTTAATAGCTTGGGAGACGCAGAGGAGATCTTGTGCTTTAGTTAAGCTTTAGCTTTGGCTTAGATGTTTTTTTTCCCCCTAAAATAGCAGACATTGTATCTCAATTGGTAGAGCATTGCTTTAACAGCTCAAGGTCATTAGTTTGATTCCCATGCACCACATGTTCTGACAAATGTATAACTTGAATGCATCTTAAAGGAAAACATCACCGTTTTTCAATATTTTACTATGTTCTTACCTCAGCTTAGACGAATTAATACATACCTATCTTTTTTCAGTGCTTCCACTTTTAAACTTTGTACAGTGGGTGGTGAATGTGTTAGCATTTAGCCTAGCCCCATTCAATCCTATGGATCCAAACAGGGATAAATTTAAAAGCCACCTAACTTCCATGTTTTCCCTATTTAAAGACTGTAACATGAGCAGTTACACGAGTAAGTATGGTGGCAAAATAAAACTTTTGTTTGAATTCAAGAAGCACTGTACAAAGATTAAAAGTGCATGCATTGAAAAAGACAGGTATTAATTCATCTAAATTGAGGTAGGAACATAATAAAATATTTTAAAATGATGGTGTTTTCCTTTAAGTCATTCCATACAGTATGATGGCGCGTGCCAAATAAGGTAAAAGTTTTATTAGTAAAAAAAAAAAAAAACATTTTGCAGCAACATTAATTTGAGTCAAAGCTCACATTGCATGTATTCTTTAATGTATAGTTCTTTTTGTCCTTTTTTAACCAGTCTACATTCAATTTAACATAAAAGCACAGCTTGACCTTCCGCACGTCTCATTTTGCACTCCACTGAGGAAAGAAAGTCATAAAGGTTTGGTGAATGATGACAGGTTGTTCATTTTGGGGTGAACCCTGTAGCATGTAGGAGAAATAATTGACTCTAAAATCAAGGTAATTTTGCATTTGAAGTGTTCATATTTGAAATATAAAATTTTTGCTTTATCATGGGAAATCTGAGCAAAGTTAGAGATACTGATGAGTCTCCATCAACTAAACTTCAAGTAAGATGCAGAGATCCATTGCTGGGCCGTCATGGCCTGCATGGCGTTCTCTGCTGGCCTAATGCTGCGTTTCCACCAGCCGCGGTAGAGGCGTCAAGCGCGAGTGATTTCAATGTTAGGTCAATGTGAAGACGCGTTGACGCGCGTCTGTAGGTCTCGCTGCGAGAATGAGACGTTTAGACGCGATTCCGCCTCATTTGGTCGTATAGTTTGCGCAAATGGCGCAAATTGAGCGTTGCCACGGGAAATGCACGAGTTGAAAATTAGGAACTTTGGCACAAAAACGTGCCACGGTAACCAATCAAGAGCTTGCTCTAGTAGTGACGTGATTACAGGAAGCGAGCGGAGTTGCAGAAGCCCCTCCCATGATGCAAATTTCCGCATGAATGTCTTGATGACTAGAATTTCATGCGCGGCTTTCACGCACGAATGAAGCGAGTAACTCAAAATTTTTAAGCAGCAAACTAGACAAGGTAGACGCAAATTTGACACCTCAAATGCGCTGGTTTGAACCCACTTTTAGAATCACTGACATACCTTTTTAATATATTTTTCCATGAATGTGTTTAAATTATTCCCAATATCTCTGCTTTTCATCCATTTACCAGATATTTAAGACATACACAACCAGACAAAAGTATCTAGTGTTATAACAGTGTGAATATAAAGGGCATTTGGCACAAGAATCTGAAGTGCATTTTGCATGAGACAACCACGATCGCAGACAGGTATCTGACGTTATGAATTTAATTGCACACCTGCAATTGTGGATATGTATCTGACTGTTATAACTGCAGATACATCTGTGATCGTGGGTGTCTTGGGTTTTAGACCCGCAGTCCACCTGGGCCTATTGATTTTAACCCGCATCCGCACCGCAAATGACACTATAGCGGTCCACCAGCCCCCGTGCCGGACTATAAAGGGTATTTGACACAAGACACCGACACTTGAGGATAGGAAATGTATGACTTTAAACAGTATGAATGTAAACGGTATCTAACACGAGAGACATCCATGATTGCATAGGGGAATCTCAATATATATGGCATGCGTGGGATACCTGCCTATGATGCCACAACCTGTTATTCAGCATTTTTGTATAATATTGATGGTTTCTATATCCTTGGCATCATAATAATGGTATGAAGAGGTGGATTAAATCAGGTAGGACGCCACTAAAGGCTTCGGTGTAAAACCCACAGCCCGCCACTCATGAGATTAGTAGGAGATTAATCAGATCACAAGAAATTGCCCTCCATTTAGTGTCATCGCTCCTTATGAGAAACAATCGAGATCTCATATGCCTTTTCTCCATGGCGTTGTGTACACTCAACTAAAATTGCAAAGCAGCCGGGATTCCTCTCAATATTTCTCATCCTCCACCAGATTCGCACGTTCCCATTACCTCTCTTCCAGACAAACACATATTTTGTCACAGAGCCCCGGCAGTAATCAAATATGATTTCCCCACGTAAATATTTGTGTCACACAAGCAATGCATCGCCCTGTCACCGCTGAGGAAAAGGCGTAGTTTTCCCTGTTTGAATTATACCAATTTGCGGCTCCATGTCTCGAGTGTGCCCGATGCTTTTTTAATTCCCGTCACATCTGAGGCTTCCTCTAATGGCTCCTAATTTCTCACAAAGTGAGGCGCGTTTAACGGGGCCGCCGCGTCCCAGCCCACTGAAGGGGGAGATATTCGAGATGATGGGCACAGGCAATAACAGAGCCACTGGGCTGTATGCAGGAACGGATCAGGGCGACCAGTGCAGAGAAGGGAATTGTCAGGCTTTATCAGCCCAATATCAGTTCCACTATCAGCAACACGGCTGGAGAAATGGGTCCTCATAAATTATGAAGGATGTATTATCACACAAATGGAATGGGTGACAGTGATGGAAATTAGAAATGGGCTCCTCTGCGATGCCTGGTAATTATACAGCAACTATATATTAGGGGTCCTCTGCAGCCCAGTGTCAGCCGCACGAACCTTGGCGCAGACGTGCATGACTGCGCAGATACACACACACACTTAAATCTCTCATATTTCTATATATTGGAATCCGACTTCGACTGGTTTAAAATTGAATGACGCCAGATAATCTTTCAAAGCTTGAATTACAACGAAATGTTTTTTTCTCAATCTTTTTGTAAAGAGAGCAATATACTTTTGAGTTTCACAAAATTCAATTTCCAGGCAGTATCAAGGTCATTACTGCAGCAGAGGGCTATGAATTGTAATTAATAATTAGTGAGACGATAATCACTAGTGTGCATTTCACCTTTGAGACATAAAGCGTCTGTGACTCTGTAGTTGAAGATTGAGCTCTTTTCTCTGTGGAGAGAGCTGTGCTAAATCACAAGGTGTGAAGATCTAATTTCGCGTAGTAATTTCTTTGTTTCTTCGGTGAGCGGCACACCATTGTTCTCCGGTACGGTGTTTCCGGGCACGGCCTGAAAACTGGAGGTACATTGCAAATAGAGTTTTAAACAGTTCACTAGCTCTACGTCTCTGCTGAGATGAGACTATTGGCTCCAGAAGGAGACATAGCTGAAGGTCAGTTGTAAAGCTTCATTAGACTCCCAGCTAGACTACATCTCTGCCTTGGCTTTATAGCTGTTTAGATAAGTGTGTTGTTAGAAAGAAGCTATTTTTGGCCGCTGTTATTAATTGTTATTAAATGACCTCTATATATTTCCACCTTTTTTAGAAGGTGCTGGTCTTTAAGTTGTAGCAATGACTTTGAGGCATCCACGCAGAGGCTAAGAAGTCTCTGTTGGTTTGTACAAGTTTACCAAAATAAATACAGGATGTGTCTAAGGCCAGATGGTACTGGAGAGTTTTTGAAGATGGAGGTGAGAGGTGCTTTAACATGAAAAGAGTCACATTCTGTTTCAGATGCAGGATGAGAATTATTTTTTTGTGCCTGCCTGCGTCGATATCTTGATTTGTTCGTGTCTTGTATACATCAAGGTTACTAACGGTATCAGATTTCTTGTTCTTATTTTTATTGAAAATGTAAACTTGAATATTTAATCACCCAAATCCTTGGCATTCCACCCTGCTTAAGAAATCTATGTAGCACTGCATTTTACAAAAGCTTGTTTCTTGCTTCTTACTTAACAGAAAGTAAGGTTTGGGTTTTATTTCTAACCAAATTTTAACTGTATTTTTCCTCTGTTATGCCCAATAGTGAATACGCTGATATATTTTGAAGGGAAAAAATGTGGGTTCACGGATCCAATAAAAAACTAAGCTGGGACCTTAGGCAAATGCACACCAACATGCATTTCAGGTTGGTAAAGCGATGACTCAGAAGCAGTTGTGACATTTTGGCCTTGTGGGAGAATCCAGTTATTTGTTTTATTTATTTCCATTCATCTCAGTGACATCTTGGTGTACGTTTGATCCAGCCCCTGAAACCTTAAACTCAATGACGATACTGATCGGCTGATGACACCACAATACCTCAAGTCTTTTACTAGCCACTAATATTTATTAAAAAGTTAAAGGTGGTAAAGAATGCATTGATACGATATGTTAAATTGTTCTCTGATATCTACATAGAATGTATGGGACTTTATTAAGTGCAAAATAATATCCAGAGACGGTTTTACAACCCTAGGACTCCCTTAAGTACTATTCAGACGGGATTAGTTTTACATGGAGGTGGGGTAAAGCAATTTTTATCATAGCTTCTCAGTGATTTTAGTCTCGCCCGAATGCTCTATGTCAGTAATCATTATGCACAATGTCAGATTACGCTGACTTTTACCTTGTGTAAAAAGGTCCGGAGAAATTACCTCAGGTAATACTAATCCAGTGCGAATAGACCAGCTGTAAATATACACATAAATTTCATCATTTGCTGTATTTTGTGGGTTTCTTTCAAATATAAAAGAGCTTAAAGAAGCATTTAAATGCGTTCTAGGCAGAAAAAACAAGTCAATGGCAAGTCAGTTCCTGAATACCACAACACAATCTTTAAAAAAAGTCAAAATCATTTCTTGGAGGCACGGAACTGTTTCTGAAACTAACGTTCTCCCCAAACCGAAATTAAATGCGTTTCGTGGCACGTGACGACGAGAAAGGTGACGAGCTGCACAATCGAGTTACCCCTCCCACTTCTAAATGTTTTACTGAAATTTCGAATCCCGTCCGAATTGACCGTCAACATTTTAGATGTCCTGTGGTAAAATTACATTACGCCCTTAACCCGCGTAAACGAATCCTTCTGAATAGGGCTTTAGAAAGAATCGGGCTGTTATTACATTATTTAGAAGGGTCATGAATAATAATATTGAGCTCTGCTGTGATTGGCTGCTTCACAGTGAGGCTCCTGAGGCTTTGGAAAAGGATGTTTCTGAGTGGTAAGTTTATTTGTGTTTTCTCAGTATGGACCTGTAAAACATAACTGTAACATCAATAAGCTACCCAGTCTCACAAAATTAGGTACATATAGTCACGTAATTTTTTATTCGAATTTCCGTGTTTTTTCATGATCGTATTATTAATTTCTGTTTGTGTGTCCTTGTCGCGTATTGGTTACTCAACTGCTTTTTCTTATTTTCAAATCATTGTCGCTTCGGTTTAGTGGTTAGATTTGGTGTTTGCGTTAGGAAAAAAGTCACTTTAAGTATTGGTTCATACTATTTTTCTTTTTTTTATATTTTCTGATTTTTAAAACATTGTCGTCTTGCGTTAGGGTTAGAGTTGGGTAAGGATGTTATTTTATGTAAATCTAACCCTAAACTGAAGTGACAATGCAAGAAAATAGGACAAAACAGTTCAGGAACCAATACGTGACAATGACACATAAACAGAAATTCGTGATACGATCACGAAAAACGCGGAAATTCGTGACAGTATCACGAAAAAGAATAAAATAATTATGTGACTATAGGTACGTTATTTCGTGAGACTGGGCTGCTAGAACTTCACCCTAAAAACTAGCATATAGCGCTACATTAGCAGTCACAACTTTGTTTTTAGCATTGTAACAACATTTTAATTTATGTAATGTGTAATTTAATGTTGGGGGCGTAACGTCACAGTCTGTTTTATGTAGAGATTGACCTATTTTTTTTTTGCATTCACATGGTTTACGTTAAGTGGAAACGGTGTTTGAGGCTCACGATATGTCATTACTATTTACAGAACTCTTATTATTCATCTATGCCTAGGTGAATGCAACTTATGTTTTATGGCAACTTTAATTTTAAATAAAACTTCAAATTTGATGTAGGGATTTGCAATAAATTATCAGAATACGTCAACTTTTAAATTTCCGTCACTTAAAATGATCATTTTGAGTTCAGATTGTGTAGTAATCCTCATTTCTTTTTACTCTAAGATACAGAAGTTGCAGAATCATATGTATGTTGAAATAAATACTTTGTTGCTGATCAAATGACCCAGCTGTTTTATAAACTGGTTAAAAGAATATGTTGTTTGCATAGTTAGAATTCTTCTTTACACTTTCTCTTTCCTTTATCCGCGTCACACATATGTTTGATGCTTCCATTCGCATTGATGTTCTTATTCTCTTTCTCAAAGAGTTCGTATTTCCCACACCAGAAGTTTAAGCAACCTTGCTTTGAAAACTTTTTCCTTGCTACGCTTGTTTTTCTGTCTCATGCGCCTTGGGATCACAAGGTCCAATGAATTTAAATGCAAATTGATGAAATAAATTATTGATTCCTTCAAAGCTGCGACAACAAGAAAAAACTGTGGGTGCAACTATGATCCTGGATCCATCTAGACCAAGTGCAGGTAATATACATGTACCTGTATGTAGACCATGGATGTTGAAACCAAGCCAATACACCTGCACTGTTACAACTAATATACAGTATGCCTGAAAGCAACATTTGTTATACAAGCTACAAAAATGCATAATAAATATACATCGATATGCAGTCATGCACCTCAGTTTTGGCATACGCCAGTTAAACATATAATAAAATATTGAAAATACAATGTCTAGCTTTGCAGGATGCATGCAAATGTTAAACCAGACAGCTTTGACAGGTCCCATACTGTACTATTCTCATTACTATTTTCAACCAGCATCTGGGGAAGACAGGAATACGGTGGAAGTGATGCCCTAGTTAAAGACTAGATTCTTGAAAATCACACTTTTGAGAATAGACCGTAAAACCACGAGAGACACCAACATCATTCGATTAGAGAAATGTTTTGTTTTATTAACAAGATTAATTCACCCATCAGGGGAAACGGTTAATGTCAAAATGAAAGATTAAGCACATGTGAGGGCACAAATGTTCAGATTATGACAGTCAGAGTTACCTTTGTGTCTCTGAGTGTGTATGAATTTTTTCTATAGTGATAAATGCCATTTTAATTAAATCATTTTGTGATGTGAATTACAGCAAGCCGACTCCTGGGTCTCTGTTGATATAGGCCTGCAGGCATAACTAGATGAGCAACAGTGCATTTTGGGGGGGTATTTTAAACAAGTTTAAATATATTATTATAATTGTTTCTTGCTAAAATAAGATTTGTAGAGGAAATGGGATACGGAAATGCTGCAAGCCAGATTCGAACTCTTATCACAAGCATATACATTGTATGACCACTGGGCCAAAGCTATGGCATTTAAATTTATCAAGGCCATTTTAGTTACAGCCAGAAACAGACTGACCTTACAGTTTAGGCCAATTGTCATGATTATTTTATGACAACACATGAACTTAGAAAATGCCACTGATCAATTTCCAATTCCTGATATATCAAGTGTCCTTTCTTTCAAGGTCAATGGAAAATACACTTCAGTGGCCGGGCGGATGCAGGAAATGTGATTTCGAACGTTACCTTGAGTATTGATCTACGGCTTACACAGGTTCCTTTCGCTTCTTCTTAGTTCAAAGAGAAGAAGCATGAGGGGTGCTCAAGAAAGCCAGCACCTGAATCGAATTTAGTGTCATGGCTTGTCGATTTTCACAACTCCCGTCACTGAAATTCCAATTACACACTCCTCTTTGTTTACTTTACTACAATTATGAGAACAATAAGATTTGATGTCTAGATTAACCGCATCTTCTGGTACTGCACACCTGCTGTGTTATTAGGGTTAAACTGCCTTGTACCCCGCCAAAATAATCACAGCCCGAGAACTGTGTTTGCCTTAAGGCCCATGTGTTAGCCATGCATGCTCAGAATAACCCATGACCTCTACATCCATTCGAAGCAATCTCTGCCTCCAACAGAACAGAAAGCGACACAGAAACTGCATTAAAGGAGAATGGCACCCGAGGGGCCCGCGATGGCCTCGCACCAAGCCGACCGAACTCGGCCGGACTTAGTTGATTTCCTCTGCAAGCCTGTCCGTCTTTCTCTGCAGCTTCCTCTGGGGGAGACTTCCACAGATTGCTCTGGGTGGCACATGCCACATTGGGTTGCAGTGGGTCGTGCAACGATCCGCACGAGCGCCGGGCGTTCAGCCGGGTAAAAAATCCATCTCAAGTAATGACCCACTGTGTTATCTGCAGATGCAGCACTCTATCTGATTGATATAAAGGAGCGGTTCGATTTGCTGATGCCGAACGTCTAATATGAGTGATTTACTCAAGGCTTAGGGTTTGTGATGAATGGGAGAAATGAGTGGATGAAAAGAAACTGAGGAAGTATAACAAGATTAGTTGACATTACCACAAGCACCATCACGGCTGAGCCTGAATTCAGTCCAATGCTTATTCCACAATACTAATCCTTATCCTTATTTGGACACACTCAAGCAGTTTAAAATCACCCAAAGTCCTGGCAAGTAGTATTGAACCCGGAGCAAGCTTAAATTGCTACAATTTACCATGTTTTGGATGCTTTCTGTAATATATTGAGCATTATATTGTATGTATACAGTATATCTATTTTAGGTATAGACATGTGTCAATTGCATCATGTGATAAAATTATTTTGTCACCTTAGCAAGATAGAGCAAGTGTTTGCGCAAAAATTCGCACGTGCATATTTCAGCACTGACAATGTCTGCTTCCAGTCAGTGAGATGTGCTGAACGTGTTTCCTGTGCATAGACAGGCCTGAGGATGTCGTACCTGAGACATCTCTTTGAAACAAAATTTGAAAAACAAGAAGATTTTCATATTATGGAGTCAATCACTAATCACACTGAATGCCTCATTTAAAATATGACAGGAACACAGCTCAAGCGTGCAAAGAAAGACTTTTTAAAGAGTGATGCTTTTAAGTTTTAAGTTATATCCGGAATAGTTCACCCAAATATGAAAAGCATATATTAACACAAAAGAAGATATTTTGATAAATGATGGTAACCCACACAGTTGAAGGTACCCATTGACTTTTATAATAGGAAAAACAAATACTATGGAAGTCATTGGGTACCATCAACTGCATGCTTGCCATCGTTTATAAAAATATATTATTTTGTGTTAAAGGGAAATTTCATCAATAGAAACAATAATCTGTATTAAAAGTGGGTCATATTTGTAGGCGAAATGTAACATAAATTTCGAATTTTTGTGCTTTTGTGACCGACAAAAGGCAGAACGTGACATTAGGGCGCATTTGTATGGAAAACTACAACTCCCACAATGCACAACAATGCACAGCTCTGCAAGCCACTCCCATTAATCGGAACACCGCTCAGATATGCTATTGTGTACATACATGCCACGTTAGTATAACAAAGAAAATAGAAACACTCACTTTATAGTCAGACGTCCGTTTATCCCTGCAGCTTGGCTGTTGCTTCCAGTTTAGGATTCTAAAATATGTATCCAGGACACCGCTGTCCATATACGGTATCTATGAAATAAACATGCGCAAAGTACTGTTTCTTGCCCGGGAACATTTACCAAACAAATGTCCATATCCTGATCTGATGTGGAAATGTTATACAAAACGCACACAACGAGAGTACAGCCACTACTAGTCCGTCCAAGCTCGAGCCAGTCCGTGCTTCTCTACGCAGCAAAGGCAGATGGTTGCGGCGTCTTCCCCGGCTCCTCTACGCAGCCGAAGCCCAGGCTCCGGCCTACACCTCTGGCTTCTGTTCCTCCATCTGCCTCAGCTCTTTGCTGTATTGTGGCTCATAAAGGTGCAATGAACAGCGGATTAAAGCACCGCACTTGCGAAATCACCTTTCTCCATATCATATCGATTACCTTTCGCTATTATTGTAAAATGAAGTCTGGTCGCTCCACAACATCTGTTAGCTTAGCTTAGCATAAAGATGGCGGCTGATCGTTTTTTGTCTTTGTTCGTATAATTTCGTAAGTCCCACCCACTGATCTGTAATAGGTCTGTAGCGTGAGTGGGTCCCACCCGTAGCCCCCACCTTGGAAATGAGGAATGAGTGTCTAGTCTTTCACCCTCGACAAAGATACAGCAGTTCCTTCTTTCAATGACACAAAATGATGATTTTTACATCATTCTGGTCTTGTCCCACCAACATATTATGGTTCTGACGTCTATGCACGTCACTGGTTTTTGAGAATTATTCATTAGAAAGGACTTCAATCACTGTGCTGTGATTTACACAAACTATCGCAGTATTTATGCATGCAAAGTATCACTTGTGTCATCACTCGTTGTTGTTAGGAGTCACGGCTTGTGTTTGTGCATTTGTTCAGTGCAACAACACAAAAGTGTTGTTTTCGTATCCCTGTGATGTGCTTAGAAACACGCAGAAAATATGTTTTGTTTACCAGACAGTTTTGTGAATTGGGGACTTGTCGATATGGTTTCGCGGATCATATTCAGACATCATACAGGTTAGTTTGTATTGACACACTGTGTAGTATTACAAGTATAGTTGTTACTGATAGTTAAATAGTTATTTCCCTATTATAAAGATGATACCAGTGCGAGACTTCTATATTTGCCTCATCTGGTTTGTCTTCCCGTTCTCATGTATGCACGTGATCACAGTGTGATTCAGGGGATTTTGGTGGTGAGACATCCTGCATGCTTATAGCTCTGCTGAAATGGGAGTTTCGTGACACTTCAATATGTCAGGAAACATTTTTTTTTTTTTCAAATAACCCTTAGTGATCATATTTACATTTATGGTTATATAGCAGTTTAAATAGCTCATATGACTTCATCACATCAGTTTTTACAATGTACAGTAGTGTGACAACATGCCCCACTCTGTCCTATACAGAACATATTATCTATGTCAGGATGAAGCCAGACCTACAAAAATACTTAAAAAGTGTCCTTGTTGCTTAAAACACTACATTTCCTTTCTGACTGATTTAAAAATAATATTGCCTCATGAATATCCACTTCCCGAACCTTTGCTCACCAATACACAGGGGAATGTAAGCATAACACAGTTGTGTCAATGAGGACTCGAATTGTTTTTCATTGCAGAGCGCTAGAAAATTGATTTTCAAGGGGCAACAAATGCTCAGCTAAGCCCTTGGCCGAAGGAGAGTGCGATGGGGGTTTAGGTGTCTGCAAAGGTGTAGATCGAATGGTGAATTGTCAAGCCTTTTGAAAATGGCCTCTTTCTGCAGGTGTGGATCGAAAGGAAAGCCGTTGACGCTTTTGTAAATGGGTTATTGTTTCCCTTGAAAGCGCCGCATTGCTTTACCTCATGAAAACACGATAAACATTAAATTTTATTTGCTTTTTTATTCTTTCCCATTTTATTTCGCTACGCTTGATGAAATCAATTTAGTAAGAAGGTGTTAGAAAATCAGAGGGGGAAATATTGGTTTAGAATCAAAATGAGAGATGAGATGGATACAAAAAACCTCATTTCGCTTCAAATCGTATTTTCCGATCTCCGATGAATATTTCATCAGCAAATCTGTGCCAGCTGTGCCAGCCCCACGCCGAACAGCATATCATTTGAAAGTGGATCACCGTTGCCCGCAGGAAACACTAAATGCAGATAAACACTTCAAATGTTTATCTTACTGTCCAGAAACATCAGACTACCTTGAGAGAATGATGAAGCTCACCTTTTTTCTGATTATAATCACTGCAACAGTCTTGCTGTGAGCTATAGCGCTGGCAGTAGTGAGAATATTTTGTCTGCTCCCACATTTGTTGAGCGGGAAGCCCTGGGGTGGCCTCACGTCGTGTGGCAGAACATGAGCGGGCCCAACAGCAATCTAATCACAATGCAACAATTTTACCTCCACAGCATTGGACCTACTGTGATACACCTGATCGATAAGGAGTCTGTGCGTGCCAGCTCTAAGGTGCAAAGCATTCACACATAAAAGGCCGAAGTAAAAGCCGAAGTATTGTTCATTATTTACACGTACATGGGTGTCCACCTTCAGTGCGCGGGATGCAATTTTTGTCATCAGATTTTTCAAACACTCCATACATTGTACAAGTAGGTCGCGCATGCGTGTACAGAAAAATGTATTATGTAGCCCAGCAGAAGCCATGCTTTTATTGCAATGCACATGCGTTGAATGTGTGTATGTTTGACTGTGGTTGTGTAGCTCAGTGTTAAGCACCAATTAAATGTGAAATGTATTAAGCACCTAGCTACAGTATGTTAATGTTATGTTTTGAGATGGAATGGGTAAAGGGGAAACATTAAGGTTCTCGAGCCTTGAGGGCTCAGAAAGCACAAGTAATAATAGATCAATGCTTTGATCAATCGTAGCAATTACCGTTTAAGGCAGGTTTCGCTAGCACTTTGTCCAGCACCATCACCATGCCACACTGCATCCTGAATGAAAAATTCATGAGAATCGCTTTTATAGGAAATTTATCAAGTGCCAAATTACACAGGCAAGGGATGAAAGACAGCACAGTACCTGTTTAAATAAAAAAAATTGTTTTATTTAAAGAGGCAATATTTGCCACCTGGAACTCATTTTATGGGGCATTTTATACCGTTATATGGGCATATTCTTCTAGCTATATAAACGCACACCACTTCCATTTTGTTCAAAACTATTGCTGAGCTTTCTCTTTCATAGCTCAGGATGACCTAGTTGTGTTCTCGGTTTCATCGTAGTATTCATCTTTCTCATATACTGTATTTCTCCTAACGTTTTTGGTAGAAATAAAAATAGGAGCTGATGAGACATTTGATCTTAAACAGTAAGAGGTTAGAGCAATACAGAAAAATAATCTAAGATTATGTGAATAGCATGGGTCAGATCATTTGGTTGTGGTGGATGTGATCACAGACTTTGGTTTCTTGGCTAATTTGAGCACTGTTGGAGGCATTGTTGAAACTCAAGAAAATACACAAAAGATTGAAATCTACTGTATGTTTATATCTCTGTTTAAAATTAACATTTTAGATGTAATTTTAAGCCCACTGGTCGGGGCCGGGACTCAGTGCGCCAGCCAGTGACTTATCCTAGTTCTACCTAAACCAAACCGTGAAGAGACTGTCACGGAAGGACATTGTATCTTCAAGACCTTAACTAACTCTTTCTTTTCTCTCAAACGGGTATTGTTTAGAAATAGTAAAACCTTGTATCTTGTTATTAGCACCTTTTGTACTATTGCCTCCCTATGACACATCACTTTTGCTGTTTCCTAATCTTTGGACAAAAGTGTCTGCTAAATGTAAATGTAGATATTTCAAAAAGGGTAAATATTTGTTGTTTTCCATGGAAAATGTAATGAATTAAAATGATACAGTTGTTACCTACATTGAAAAAGAAATGTTAAAAAAATGATCCCAAGCTGTCACTGAGACAGTACCCCTTTAAAAAGGTACCTAATATGTACCATTTAGGTACAGATATGTATATTTGGTACTAATATGTATCCGCTTAATCTCCTTATCCGTTTCAATGTATATATATATATATATCCCAAGGGTTTTTTCCTCCTAGGACTTTTTTTTACTTCCCCGGCTAAAAATCCGGGGGGGTTTTCTCCTAGGGGGTTTTTCAACCTGGGGAGGCAGCCTTCTTGGGCTTAACTTCTATACGTCACATTAGTAATACGTTTGCTTATCTGCTATCTGTCGATTTTCTGTGCTTTTCACTGCATCTATTATGTAAAGCTGCTTTGATACAATTACCAAATATTAAATATTAAGGTGCCACAAAAAAAAGTGATGCCATAGAAGATCCATGTTTGGTTCAATCAAAGGTTCTTACTGTAATGGAGCCATATGCCCAAAATGGTTCTTCTATGGCATTGTGTAGTTGCGAATGTTTTCTATATTTTTAGAAGCTCACAATTTTTCCCACGTTGTAAATATCTAGAAGATTTAGTCCCTGTCAGTGATATTTTTGCCCCCAGGCCCTAAGATGTATTTTTGACCCTGGCACAAAAACACACAGTCTCATAACCGTACAGTACATTCACACGGGGCGTAAGCGTTAACGCTTGATGGAAGGCTTGTCTGAAGCGTGGCCAACAGCCACAGTGGCTGGAACCTATTCTTCGGTCTTCCATAAACGCAATTGGCTGGCTCTGCCTAGGTTATTTGCATAAGGCGATCTGATTGGCTGACGCACGTGTTGCCTTTTGAGAAGTTGAGAAATGTTTAACTTCACTGACGCGGCGCAGACGGATCCACAATTCAGTTTGGCAACGCATGACGTCACCCATCAGTGGCGGCTCGTGACTGCTCATCCGAGGATGCGCAAATTCAAAATAAGTGTTCGGATTGTCACATGCGTGGTTTACCTTTTCCAAAATATGTGTCCTGCGTGTCGAGAGATCCTGCGTGTATCACATGTTTTGTCAAAATAAGTGCCTGCTGCACACGTGTCAAAACCATTTATGATAAAAAGACGTTCACGTTCCCAAAATACACCCAAGACACTTCCTTAACAGTAAACTCTGATTACGCATGAGATTATGTGAGTATATGGCAAACGCGAGCGTCTATTTTATCATAAACCGTTTAGACTCGTCTGCAGCAGGCACTTATTTTGGCATGACACGTGATGCACACACGATCTCTCAAAGCGCAGAACACATATTTTGAAATTACGAACCACACACATGACAAGCTACATACATGTTGTGACGAACTTCGCATCGTGCGCCCTCAAAAAAATAAGTCATCAGCCGCCATTGTCACCCATTAAAAGTGAATGCCCCGTGTAAATGCACCGTTAGGCGTTGTTTCTGTTGATTTTGGGGCACAGCCTTTATACATTTATGGATTTAAAGTAAAGAGTGGTACAGAGAACATCATTTTTGTAGCCCGAAGCACAGTTATATTAGACAAAATATTTTTTACGTGAACATGCGAATTGTAGATGTGTTAATAAGAATGGGCATTCATTTTGTGCAGATATCTGTAAGGTTCTGTGTGGATCTCTCACACAAAGATGCTGAGACCTTTCTTGACTCTCTCAACACTCTTTCTCTTTGTCTGTCCTGTCCTCTCTCTCTCTCTCTCTCTTTAGTTTAATGCTGTCCTGAGGCACCATGTCTGATTGCCTTGTGTTCTTTCATGCACAGATTAATCTTTGCAGACCTAATACCGTGAAGGCATAATGTGAGCATCTCCATTCAGTGAAGGCCTACAACTTTTGATCAGACTAAAGAGGCAATAAAACCATTCCTAATTGGTTTCCGAATATCACTCAGGACAGTCATTTTGTTGGGTATTAAAATTATTCACAGATATTAGCAGAATGTGTAAATTGATATAGAAGATAATGAAAGCAGTAATAATTTACTACTGGGTGCATTCAAGGTTTAATAACTGTGTAATGACTCGGCTAGATTAAAAGTGATTTTATGTGTAAAGGATATTGGCTAAATTACTGCATGTGCTTTAATAAGATGAAGACAGAACTAGAATTGAAGTTCACAGAAGTGAAGGTTTTCTTGTTAGTCTGCGTCGGGTGTTGTATAAGCTTCAGACAACTTCATTTAGAAGGGCAGAGAGATGTAAAACGCACAATATCCTTCTCCACACACACACTGTGAATCACAAAAGAGAAACAGTTCACGTACAAATAAAAATACTGAGATTTCTGTGAAACCCAGCTCACTAGATAGTTGCATATGCTGCTTTGATATTTTTGATTGTTTTTCCTCCTCTTTAGTACTTGCCATCTCGCTACAAGCTATTGTTGAAATTTTGTAATTTTTTTAAGAAAACAATCACAGTATAACGATGTAGAATGATATAGCATGGGTGATAATGATGTATAAAACATGTAAGCATATAGATTTACAATTTAATGTGAACTATATCTTTAAGATTGAAAGGTAAGCCGTGCTTAGAGAGCTGATATTTCGAGCGAGTCATGCGAGGTATTAATGGAGAATAACCACACATCTTCCTAAAGTTAGTGCTGTGTGTCAAAGCGTTATCACAGAGAAGAGAAAAGAGAGCTCCATTAAGCTCTCCTGTCACTGAGCTACATATTAAATGAGTGTCTTTTTATATATTTGAGGGCAATTTTTAGGTCCTTCAATTTTTAAAAAGTGGTGACTCAGCACAAGTTGAAGCAATCCATGCCAGACCCACACCATTAACCGTTTGGCAGAAAGAGCAGACAGGTGGAGCAGAGTGAATGAATGTAAAAATAACCTTTTATGATGGTATTTATTTCTGTGGAGCACTAGTGGGGAATTTGGATGAATTCTTTAATGTATCTCTCGTTATCTAATTCAGTGGTTCCCAAACTTTTTCAGCGTGCGCCCCCCCCTTGTGTACAGTGCATTTTTTCGCGGCCCCCCGAACATTTTTTTATGACAAAAACTGTTTTAAAATGTAATATTTTAATTAAACAAAACATATTAAATTATATCTAGTAGTGCTGTGGTTAGTTGGGTTATTATTTTTTAGGTTTAATTACACAGAATTCATGATAAATTAATGTATTTTATAAAATGTCATAAAACTGGGGGCCCCCTGAAACCATCTCGTGGCCCCCAGTTTGAAAACCACTGATCTAATTGACCCTTCGCTAAGCCCCGCCCTCCTTAGTTAATGTTGCTACGCCGGTCAAGCTTTTGTGCCTGGCAAGTCTATTACAGTATGTATGCACCGGTGTCAGACATTCCCAAGGAGATAATTTGTCATTTTTGGCGAACAGGTGAAATATCTGAGAGAGCTAGACAAAAGAGACTGCAGTATGCATTCAATGGATATATCCACGAGATAAAATGCAACCGATTAGAAAATAATTTTATTAAAATTGAAGCTAAAGCCTATAACGTTAGGTCTCAACGCAAGCAGCAGCCGCCTCATACGTTGACCATTCAAATGGAAAACACACAAATTGAGAAACAGCTTTGTTCATGCACAGCAGGGTAAGTGAAATTTGCAAAAATAATCTAATAGTTATACATCAAACAGTGGAATAAACACAAGACATTAGCCTGACCACTTTGTAATGATAACATTCTCCCGCTTACTAACTAACCCCGGGAGAGCCGCAATTGGATTGGGGTACTCAGGGGTAGGCCGTCTATTAACAAAATGCTCAAATATTTCTTAAAGTATGTCAGTCAGCCTCCGTCTTGCTTTTAATCATCTTTTTTACGTTTAAATATATGCATTATGAACAAATAACTGGCATTATTTGCAAGCAATGATGCACTGAGTTAGCTAGCCAGCTAAACATAAGCGTGCTCTTACATTGGAGTGTGTTTTTGTTAATCCTGTCGACATTTCTCCACTTGGGTTTTAAGTTTCGGTACGGGAAACAATCCACCACCGCGTCCAAACTGTTAAGATACCGGGTATCAGACTTACACAATCCATGTTCACAACGCTTCGGCATGTTTCCCTCACTCAAATGCTTGTCAGACCCCCGCGCCTAGTTGCGCTAAACCACGGGCGTGGCTGAGCAAAGGGTCAATTATGAATTAAGAATTCATATACCGTAGATTTCAATCTTTGACATGGCCTTAGTAAAGATTAACTTACTTAGTAAATATTAACTCTTTCCCCGCCATTGACGAGATAACTCGTCAATTAAGAGAAAACGCTTCCCTGCCAATGACGAGAATTTCCGGCTATCCGCAATACCGCTATTTTCTACCAGGCGCGCTTCCGCAACTTATACAACCTGGAAGTAACGCCTCACGTGAAAGAGAAAGAACTCCAGGTATGTTTTAAAAATCGTTCTGAATCTGATCTCTATCAAAAGTCCTTCACAAAAATGAAATTATCTCAGCTTTTTGCTCAAAATTTGGTGGTGGAGAAAGGGTTCATCAAGGTTATATTTTATTTTCTTTATATTTTTTATATTCTTTAGATTATGGATGATTTTATGTAGAAAACTGTAAACACAAAAAAGCACAATACAGCTGGGTTTTCACATGTCAACAACACCACTTATTTGTTCATGGTGCCCCGAAAATGGCAGAATTGCTAAAAAAAGCACTGTCTTCATTTTAATGACGTTTGGTTACACATAATAACTGTTAAAGTAGGAAATTATTGATGTTCAGCCTGCAGCACAGGCTCCATGTTTGATTTTAAAGGCTGTAACAGATGGAGGTGATTTCAATGAATAATGACCTAATTTTGGTCTGTTCTTCATGTAAAGCTATCATATTAGAATACATAAGTATGGACTACTTTTATGTTGCTTTTGCAACACATCTTTGGAGCTTGACAGCCCGTGGTCACTTTCATTGTTTATGTAAAGATCTCTACACTCAAAAAAAATGCTGGGTTACCATATTTTGAATGGGTCAAAAATAGAGCCCAGCCCTTGGGGCCAATTTTTTATTTTTTTTTTACCCAAGAACGGGTTAAACAACCCAGCATAAGTTCAATTATGACCCAAGGTGCTGGACTCGCCCCTTTTGACCCAATGCTGAGTTGAGAATAACCCATAACTAATTTTTAGAGTGTTGTTGTTCAGCTCAACCCATAGACTGTAAAAAAGATGGACGTAGTGTCCATGACGTTACCCATAGGTTTCTGAAGATGCCTGCATCGCCATCTTGGCCACGTGTCTCCGCCCATCACTCACAAACACTGGTAAAGGGGCGGGACGGGGGTGAAGTTGAGATGGCTGTTTGCTGAAACCACGCCCGCCTAGCTCAACTCTAATGACATCAGTGGCAGTTCACCCGTCATTCAAGTGGCCACGCCCTTAATTATGACAAACTTTAAGGCTTACTATAATTTAAACGGATGAGTTACAAAAAAATTCACTCCCTGCACTGTTGTCATTAAGGGCAAAATTTACCATACAGACTAAAAAAAATGTTGTACCAGGCTGTAAACATATTTTTTTCTGCTCTAAAGATGGACATTTTAACATGATGGTCTATGGGGATTGATTCCCCTTTGGAGCCAGCCTCTAGTGGCCATTTAAAGAAATGCAGTTTAAATCACTTCCGTATTGGCTTCATCAGAGAGATCGATATGTTGGTCCTCGGCTCATCCTCATAAACCAAAAAAAACGTTATTTATAATGTCACCAAAAAAAAAGGTTTTAATTCTCTTTAAAGCCACATTTGTCAGGATTTCTACCAATTCGTTCTACTGAAGTTCATCAGTAACACAGACGTCCACGGCAGACACTGAACGTTTGCCAAAACCAATCCGCTTACAAGAGATTTCTGCATTTGCCGTCTTGAGTTATGTAGCGTCTTGGAAAATCCGCAGTCATGTGGGAACGTTTTGTTAGTGACAAAAGACTTCCTGCTTTGGAAGATCTAATGAGTGAAAATGAAATATGAAGTCATTTTCAGTTACCCTTTTAAACCACATCATAAATAAAGAGAATGATTGCTGGAGAGTGAAGCACAATCGTGTAACATTTAAACTGTCCAGACAGATAAAAATGAATACTGTTAATGCAATAGCTATTCATGACATTCTCAGAATATAAAAGCCGTCATGGATGAGCAACACCGTAAGCAACTTCTTTAAATTTAGTGTCTCTTTGTGTGAATGTTATTTGCACAATCAACCAAGAGAAGTTTTATGTACTTTACAAACCATTCATGAGCCCTATTCCCTTCAATAGTATTTTTTTCCAACTATGGAAGTAAATGGGGCTCATGATTGGTTTGGTTACAAACATTCGACAAAATATCTTCCTTTGTGTTCATCACAACAAAGAAATTTATACAGTAACAATATGACAGTGAAAAAGTATGATAGATGAACTTTAAATGAGGAAAACCATACATAAGTGTTCAAAAAATGGTATTAAGCTGTCATGGTGTCCTAATATGTACCATTTAGATACAGACATGTATACATTAGTATGTACATTTGAGGTAATAATATCCACTCTTTTGTACCAATATGGACCTCTGAGGTAGTAATTTGAACTCTTTAGGCGCAAAGCTGTACTTTTTGTAAGGATATTGCCCCAGTGACCTCTAGGGACCATTTTTTGACCATTTTGTTTTCTGACAGTGTACAGGCTTAACGTAGTGCTTAATTTCTTGTAACATGTAAAACACTGGTGTCACTGGTTTCAAACACACAATTGTTCATGTGCTTCCCAAAAAATTACATTTAAAGATGAACGCGACACCTATCTCTAACATATAGGACACAATATTTTTAAGAAGTAATTTTTTTGGGCCACATTCAAATTTGGTTTGTAAAATTTAGGAACACATTTTTCTCATTTTTTTCTATTTTGATAGCAGAAATTTTTAATTATAATAGTGAATATTTGCACTTGTATCTCGCTTCTTTTTGGCCAAGGACAGCCTTTTCCTTAGGAGCGTAAAAGCACATACTATAAAATTTTCTTCTATAAAATACAAAGGTTGCATTTCTTTTCATTGTGTGTATGAGATAAAAATGTCTATATGTGCAGTGAATGTCATGTGTTCAATGGATAAGACGCCCACATGTGTCCATGACGTGTTTTTCAGGATTTACTGACAGTTTTAAACCTAACAAGATATACATTTCAGAACTGATGCAACTACACCAGCAAGATCCCATGGGATTTTGTAACTACTGTATTTTAAAAGGTGGCTAATTTGTACAAATGAATATGACGTAAATCATACAAAAAATATTATAAAAAAAATATAAAAATAAGGTCTCAACCCTAAACCCAGTGTCACTGGGGTGAAAGCGAATCACATAAAACCATACGAATGAGATCACCTTGTAAACACTGCAAAAATGGCTTTCTTACTTAGTATTTTTGTCTTGTTTGCAGTAAAAATATCTAAATTAAGATTTCTTGATGAGCAAAATGACCTAGGAAAATAAGTCTAGTTTTTAGTCAAAACATATAAACTTTAAGTGAATTAGTACGGAGCCCCTATGGGGACATGGAGAAAAATCAAATAAAGTTTAGTTTTGCGTGTGAACCTGAAACTATCGCGTGCGCACATGAATCTATCACATGCAATAGTTTCACATCCGTATGCGATAGTTTCAGGTGAGCAGGCGAAAGTTTCATGTGAGTATGCAAAAATAAACTTAAAAAAAATTCTGCACATGAAACTTTCGGGTGAGCACATGAAACTAATCTTTAGATTTTTTTACTCCAATGTCACCATAGGGGCCAATGTGGTAAGAAAAAATATCTTAAAATAAGTTTACTTTTTTCTTAAACACTTAAATCAAGAAAAATTGTCTTACCCCATTGGCAGATATATATATGAAGAGTTTCGTTGCAAAATGAGATAACCACCGTTTTTTTAATTGTTCAGAAATCTCGTTTTTTGGTTGTGCATTCCAATTAATTTCAATGCAACTGCAGTTGGTTTGTTTTGATTTAAACCTTCATAACTTAAAAAATACAGCTAAGTATCATCATAAAACAAAATAATAACATGATAAAATTATAATAAACATGTTTTGACAAAAATGTTAAAAAATGGATTTATCTCGTTTTGCAATGAAACTCTTCATTTCTTTTTTTTAAGCACAAATTCGCTTACATTTTATATTTTTTTGTTTCCTAGGTCATTTTGCTCATCAAGAAAATACATCTTAATTTAAGAATTTTTAGATATTTTAACTGAAAACAAAACAAAAATACTTAGTAAGAAAGTAATTTTTTCAGTGAAATAGTTACAAATTGCAGTGAGATTGTAACCCCCCTCATTTGGCTACAGGATCATACTTGTATAGATCAAACCACTGTAGCAGATCATCACTGCTACTGTAAATGAATCACACAGCTACTGTAGATCATCATTGTATAACACACACACATAGATCAAGCCAGTAGGTCACCACTGTTTAACACGCAGTACTGTAAATTGATCAGATCAGAAGGTCATCACTGTATAATACACACACACATGCAGTAGCCTAAACGTGTAGATCATCACTGTATAACCTCCATTAAATGTATGGTCATCTTGATGCTGCAGAGCATTGTGGGAACGTTGCCCTCTGTACAGGAGGTTGCGCAAACATGGTCAGATTAAGTGGGTTCATTAAGTCACCGCAGCAATGACAAGGCACTCTCTCTTTGGCCAGGGAGGCTTTTAAGAGCAATGAAGCCAAGAGCAGCTTTATGTAAGGAGCAGACTGCAATTTAACTGATAATTGAAACAGTCTGCTATACATGTAAATGCCTTGCTGGTTTTCTATGGACGAATGAGAATCGCAAGTGATTTGTGAAGAAAAAGGTAAGTTAATGACAGAAGTTGTTCACTATCACTATCACAGTATAACTTTCCATCAAAAACGTCAATCAAGACCAGACAAAACTTTTTCTGACTCATACTACTGTATAATAGCACAAAATTATGTTATGGTTAATCTAAATATCATCCCCATCATCACTGTCTGTTGTCATAGTAACCATACACATCATCATCCGTTATCACAAGCCATTTTATTTTATATGGCACCATCACTCATATAAAGATCATACTTTCTGATCTTTCCTTGACAGTCTATCCTGGTTAATTATTATGGATTTAGATGGTGAATATGAGTCACATTTGATAGACACTAAGAGAGAGAGAGAGAGTGAGAGAGAGAGATCATTAATATTGACTGAGCAATGTCATGTCAAATCTTGAAATTAAAGTCAAATCAATGACTGAAATCAAACGCCAATGCTCCTAATCTTATAATTATTAGACTTTAACCTGGATTTTGCAAGCAGGGTCGGAAATACAAGCAGTGTTTGGGTCACAGGTATGGGAGAATATTAAATAACCCATTAGGCACTTGAAGTGTTGCAACACTGAGACAGGAAGTGAGGTAATAAAATGCTGTGAAGAAGATTGATCGTCTATTTATGGCAAAACCTTCCTGCGGGAAGAGGCTGTTACGAGCGTTGTTTTCGGTTGGAAGTTCAGTCCCACACAAGCTGCCCTCCAGGAATGAGTTACAGATCTTTGACTAAAAAAAGCAAGAAAAAATGTTGCATGCATGATGGATGAAGTTCTTAAGCACTGTGCATCCATGCAGAAAACACCGCAGATATGATATGATACTGAGCTTTGGTTACAACTCCTTTGCAAATACAGTGAATAAACTAGTTGTCATTCACAGTAACATGGACTTATGGGTCTAGTCAATAGCCAATAAATGTACTTCAAGATTTAAAGACCCCATGAAGTTTTAGTTACATCATGAATAACGTTTTGCAACTACTGTTGGAACTACAGTAGAGAGCATATTGTTAAATAAAACTATGTGTATTGCATATTATGGCACATTTTATCTAAAAAAATAAAACTTTTTAAAAATGCTAAAATATTGCTGAAGGTTAATTGTTTTGCAGATGCAAGGTTTTACAGATACAGATGAACTCAATCTATAAGCCAGGCTTTACTTTATGATTGACATGTAAACATACTGTTATACAAGCTGTTTCTATTGTGACTGGATTCTTCCTTATCGTCTTTATTTCAACACGATGAAGTCTCATTCAGCATCTAAGGCAGCTAATATCAAATGTTGGCTTGATTGACTATACTGCTACATTACCCACTCTCTCTGCAAATAGAGCTGTCGATCACACAGACACCATCTTAGCCACGTACTGTAGCATAATGCATTAATAAACATCTCTCTGTCACCACCAATCAGCGTATGTGCATCACTATTATTTTTCAACCGTGATAAACATCAACAAAAGAAGATACAGCCAATCACTGTCAAAACAAGCGAAATGAAACGTTCACCATCGAGAACAGATACCTTCCATTATGTCACTTTTGTTTTGCATGAAATTTCAACGTTGATTTGTTCGTTTACCTCAGTCATCGTACAAACATATTGCTGGCCATAAACATTTTGTAAATCTAAATGATGTATGAATAACCAGCCTGATCTCACAGGAATTCGTACATATTTTACGAGTTGGCTAATTTATACACGAAGTTAATTGTGCAAAAACGTACGATTCTCATGAAGAGAACACAACAAAACCAAACCCCTGACCCCGCACCTAACCCCAACGTCACAGAGGTCAAAGCAAATCGTACAAAAACTTACGAATGTGGTCTTACGAATTAATACGGATAAAATATGTACAAATTCTTGGAAGATAGCGTTGGAATAACAGGGTTGTGCTAGCCTGCTTAAAACCAGACCGTATATGAGTTATGGTCTGGCAAAGCATCATAGACAAATAATTTCCAAAGGGGCGTCACCTACGGATGTCTCTCAAATGTCTCTGTGTCCAATTGGATAGACCTAAAACCAATAACAGCGATGAAGGAGATGACGTATGCAGAGCTATATCAGACTTTTGCCGGAACCAGTCTTTTTTAGGGGCTTTTTACACCTGGTCACTTCATGCATTTTCTCTGGTTGGATAGCTATTTGATCGTAAAAAGACTGGGTGTAAATGCCCTCCGAAACGTTTTTGAAACGGATTTAAATCCGATCGCTCAAACCACTTCAGGAGCTGGTCTGCGACTCATTTCAGATGAAACTGGACAAGTGTAAAAACATCTGGTGGATTAAACCACATATGTCAGCGCTTACTTCTCCCAAATGTAAGCACGGCACCCGAAAGTTAGCCAGCAAATAGGCAAACAAACAAAGACGACACGCTCGTTGCTTTATGGAGCGACGACAGTGGGGAAAAAGAGTCCTAGAACCAATAAAAGAGTCCAATGACAAACTCGAATGATATTAAACAAAGAAATAAAACTTTGAGAGAGTTTTGTGAACGCTTTTCCCTGTCATGGATCTGTACGTTAAATCATTGCGCCGTCACTCTCCTGCTGCCCTGAACTGCACGCTCCAGCTCATGCCGAGCAAGGAGACGCCCGTGCCCGGCCCAACATACAGTAAAACATATAGTACTGTAAGTGCTGCTTTTTGTTGCATAAACGTCGTCTTAAGTTTTTTAAGGCGAAGTAATCAATAGTGTATTTGCATTTTGCGCGGGAGTTGATGATCGGGAGTTAAGTTTAAATCGCTTAAAACAGACGCAATTGCTGATTTGAACGAGTGATGTTCCACGGCGGCATCCATCTTTGTAATGTACAAAATCTCATTTACTGTCACTGTGCTGTCGTCATCGTGTAAAGCTCGCCCCAACGTTTCTGATTGGTGCCGCGATTTCTCGCATTAGAAATGGGCTTGAATGGCCTCTTTGCCAGACTACTTGCAGAGCAAATCTAAATTTGCCGGAAGTTGTCTAGGTTCTCCCAGGCTAGGGTTGTGCACCACTGAGTACTGGTTAATACCATTACTGGAAGCTAGTTATTATAGTTTTATTTTCTGGGCTTCAAAATCAGTAGCACCATTCCCTTTCATTATAAAGCTCTGAATATCCAGGACATTTTCAAATATAACTGATTCATCATCTTGGATGGCTTGAGGGTGAGTAATTCATGGGATGATTTACATTTTTTGTTGAACTTTCCCTTTAACGCAAATAACCTTGAAACGTAAACACAGGTTGCGATACACTTCTGGACGCTTATCCCTAACACATAACTGCATGTTGTAATAAGCTGCTTGCACAAACTAACTATGATGTGTCACGACAGGGTTGGAGAGACAGGACGCAAACGCAGAGTTCAAACCAATAAATAACATTTAATAATAAATAAGAATCAAAACACGAGGAGTAAAACAACATGCAGGTAAGTAAAACAGGAACATCCAACACAGGGAACAGACAGGGTTGTAATGACAATGACAATCTACCGGCAACCGGTGTGACAGAAACAAGGCATATAAATACAAAGACAATTAAACATAAGACAGGTGTGGTGTATTGGCTTAATGAGTCAATGAGAGTCCAGGTGAGACAGATCAGTGCAATACACAAAACATGACACGGACTAGCCGTGACATGATGTCATTATTTTTTAGGATATTCACAATAAAATTTACTTACTTTTCCGAACTCTTGGCAAGTCAATATATGCTTAAAGAACCAATCATGCTGTAATACTCTTGGAGCTAATGCATTGTTGTGTTTGAAGTTCTCAGCACATTAGCTTAAGACACATCATTATATTTTAATAAAGCTAAATGAGTTTATTTTGTTGAAGTGCGGGTAAATCAGGCATGCCTTCGCTTTATGTATTTAGATTACAGAGAGAAAAAGATGATCTCAACATGAGTTAAGGGAATAGTTACCTAAATGATTCGGTTTCGATTATTTACTTAATCCCATATCTTGTCAGTATATGTGTGGAATACAAATGAATCTCTGAATGAATCAATCTTTTGGGCTGCTTCTTTTTAATGAAGTATCACGTATCAATATTATTATAATTTGAATTAAATTGAAAATGAATTAAATTTCAATCTGTTCCTCACACAAGGCCAACACATGGCTTCAGAAGACTAATATAGCTCATGAGTCATTTGGACCACTTTTATAGACCTTTCTTTTTCTTTATTTCACTGGAAAATAGCCACACAGTCAATTTTCCTTTAGGCACTGCTAATAAAACAAGAAACCCACTGTAAATCATGTCTTCAACCCTTGATTCTCAATATTCATGTTTCTTTCGCTTTGTTTAAACACCCTCTGTGCTCAAATACACAAGACGTATCCAACATGAAACCAGATTACCGTAGGCTGACAAAACCCGGTTATGTTTCATGTTTGAAACGGCTCTATTTTTAACTCCTTGCCAACACCCGTGTGTTGTTCACACCACAGTGATTGAGATAATTGGTTGGTGTTTAGCTGAGTAGACATTCAAAGACATTCACCATTCCCTCCGCTGTGCCTTACGAACCACTGGCATTACACACAGTATGTGTTCCACCCACAGGCATTAGCCATTAGTGTTCACCACGGCCAGCCCTTCTCGCCGAATGCTGAGTAACCGAGCTATGTTTACACTGCAGATGCGCGAAAAAATGATCACTCACAGAATGACAAAGAGGAATAAAGAAACATACCTCAAGGCACGAAACACAAGACGTGCGGAGATACATTGTCGTATGAAAACATGAGGTTGAAATGGGAAAAATAGTTTGAATGGTTTGAATGTAAGGCTGAACTATTTCTGCAATTTATCCAAAGATGATAACACAAATATTTGATTCAAACAGAATAAAGCGAACAATGTCTTTCTTTCCGCAGTATCTCTAGAGTTCTGCTGAATTTGCAATGTGGTGTCTGACTGACAGACGGCTGCTTTCAAAACCTCTAATGCGAATTTGCACCCGTGCTTCGCGATGAGTGGTCACGCCTTACAGTAATGCTTCTGCAAATGGTCTTTTTGTGCCTAATGGCCTTCTTGGCAAGGTATTAATGTAAACACGATCAGTTTGTCTTAAGTAAATGTAAGCGGGTGGGGTATGAGTTGTGTCTCAGACCTGCCGCTGTCTATTATGTCATTATTTAAATCGACCAACAATAATAATCACTCACCAATCCTCCCACATCCCTGACAATTAACTAGAATAATTGCACATGAAAATCCACTAGAATTGATTGGCAACAATCACCACTATTCCAGAAGTGTCAGGTTTCTCCTATTTGGTAAGGAGAGGATAGAAATAACCTTGGCATGATGCAAGGTTATCAGAGAACTACGATCAAAGGGCCCATAATGCCAAGCGTGGTCTGTACACCACGCTTAACATCCTTGTACTTTAGGAAAGTTAGAGATGAAAGAATAAAAGCGATTGAATCTGACTCTTGGTGTAGTGAGAATAAAAATAAAGCAAGCCTTAGTGGAGGATGGGTAGTATGAGAAGTAGTATGAAGATAGACAGTAGTATGAGTTATATATGAACACGAGAAAAATGCTCAGAGATTGCTTAGAGCAAACCCTACAGTATAATGCAGGAGTGCTGCCTATTTGGCCTTTAAGACTTGAGGTGGCACACAACAAGATTTTGGACAAAACAGCATCCCTTGGTCTTGCTGGAAAAACAAGGGTGCCAAGGATTTACAAGTCTACAGTCTAATTCTCTATTATCATTGCATTGCCTCTGACACACATGCAAGGTGCAGTTGTCTCAATCTTATAGTAACAGCACAAACATACACACAAAGTAGACCCAGACCAGAGTAAGGGTGGCTGCGCAAACAGCATTGCCTGGATGGCACCAGGCAGAACACAAGCACAAGAAGGCCTGCTTTGCCCCAGGGTTGCCAGATTCAGACTAATAGACTCCCACCCTCTAATTCCCAAAGAGCAGACAGAGTGACCATGTCACACAGGGCTCTCTCTTTCTCGTATGTTCCCATCTTGCTTTTGAAACATCTCAAAACACCAGTCAAGTTTTCTTTAATGTAAATGTAGGAAAATATAGGAAACACATATAACACACACAGAACAAGTGCCCCAAGCCAATCAATTGTAATATCTGCCAGGCATGGCTGAAGTTCCAGCTATTAATGTGACAAACGATTGGTACTTAAATCACTGATTTAACTCAAAAATGAAATCATTGATTGTCAAAATCAATATTTAGACTCATAATTGAAATACCAAACTTGTGATTGGTGCAACAAAGTTTTGTCCATCAGCCAATGACATGTGAACCAAATATTACCAAGCTATAATCTTAAACAATCTCAGATAAACATGGATGATGGTTTAATTCAAACATTGCATGTACTAATAGTAGAGTTTACTTCACATAAAAAAAAAACTGTTAACAGTGAAAATGTCCATTTCAGTCACACGAAATTACGTACCTATAGTCACGTAATTTTTTTATTCTTTTTCATGATACTGTCTCGAATTTCCATGTGTTTTTGTGATCGTATTACGAATTTATGTGTCATTTTTATGTATTGGTTACTCAACTGTTTTGTCCTATTTTCTTACAATTTTCGCTTTGGTTTAGGGTTAGATCTACATAAAATGACATCCTTACCCAAACTCTAACCCTAACGAAAGGCGACAATATTTTAAATTTTAGAAAATATAAAAAAATAAATCAGAAAAAAATGTATAAACCAATACTTCAAGTGACATCCTAATGCAAACACCCAATCTAACCCTAATCCGAAGTGAAAATGGTTTGAAAATAGGAAAAAGCAGCTGAGTAACCAATACGTGACAATGACACATACACAGAAATTCGTGATACGATCACGAAAAAACACGGAAATTAATGACAGTATCACAAAAAAGAATAAAAAATTACGTGACTATAGGTACATCATTTTGTGAGACTGGGTAGTTCATTTACCTTATCCGTGAGATCCGTGGGAATGCCACGGAAAAATGCAAAAACTTCTGTGACTATCAAAATAGCCACTATTTAAAGGCGGGGTGCATAATCTCTGAAAACCAATGTTGACATTTGAAATCACCTAAACAAACACGCCCCTACCCCAATAGAATCCGGACCTTCTTTTGATAGACACACATATGCAAACCAGGCAACGCTGTCCGTTAGTAGACACGCTCCTTACTGCTGGCTACAAGTGTGTTTTGGTACTCGGCCAGACTCCCTTTTCCAAAGTGTTTTTCAAAAATCATGCACCCCATCTTTAAAATTTGCCTAAAATTTGTAAAAAAAAATATAATTTTCAAATGTAGGAGATCCAATCTATCTTATTGGATGCCTTTTATTTATTACTCTGAGACAAAAAATAAATAAATCAAGAGATAATTATTTTTTTCTAGTTATATCTAGTTGTAGATCATATATCTGCAGAATTTTTTATATTTTTTTATAAAGATAAAAATGTTCGTGTTTTTTTGTGATCGTATCAAAATTTGTTGTATCAAAAAATCGTATCAATATTCTGTTTATCATTTTCATGTATTGTTTCCTCAATTGTTTTGTCCTATTTTCTTACCATTTTCGCTTAGGTTTAGGGTTAGATTAACATAAAATGACATCCTTACCCAAACCAAACTCTAATCCTAACGAAAGGCGGCAATATTTTAAAATTTAGAAAATCTAAAAAAATAAATCAGAAAAAATAGTATAAACCAATACTTCAAGTGACATCCTAATGCAAACACCAAATCTAACCCTAATCCGAACCAAAAATGGTTTGAAAATAGGAAAAAGCAGCTGAGTAACCAATACGTGAACAATGACGCATAAACAGAAATTCGTGATACGATCACGTAAAACCGCGGAAATTCGTGACAGTATCAAAAAAAAAGAATAAAAAAATTACGTGACTATAGGTACATAATTTTGTGAGACTGAGTAGTCAATTTACCTTGATTTAACCTAATTCTACTGTAATCAAGTACACTGTAAAAAAATTCTGTAGAAATTACAGTATTACTGGGTATTACTGGCAACTACCTGCCAGTAACTTACTGTAGATTTTACATTTATGTCATTTACTGGCAACATTTTGTTTAAAGTTAAATGAACATGAATTTTTTTTAGACTTTATCTTCTACAGTAAGTTACAGGCAACCAGCTACAAAATTACAGCAATTTTTTACAGTGTAGAACATTTTACATTATATATTAACCAAATGTGAATATAAGCTTATAGTTTAACTGACAAAATACAGTAGCTGTGTGTTTGTTTTTGTTGTACACACAAACACAGTAATTTTATACATTTCCACAGGATACCTGACAGCCACTAGGTGTGGCACACAGTGGTATACCAATTATTAGACATAGAGTGATGAGCCTCCCGATAGAGTCTAATCAGTTGATTTTTCTGATATCATATTATAATTCATGTCTGATATAACGTTAGTCACCACTGGTGATTCTCCACTTGGCAGACAATCTATTTTTGGCTGAGAAGAATAGCAGTATTAGGATGCACAGTCTGTCACATGGCAACAGAGCTATTCAGTGCTAGTTCAGGGTCATGGTTCTAAGGAATGTTCGATTTTTGTCAAAAATGACCTTAAAAAATAGTTGTACCTGGCTTTCTTTCTCTCTTACATCTCTCACTTTTGTCTTTGTGTGTGTGTGTTAGTTAAGGTGTGTGAAACTGATAAAGTACAGACAAACTGGTCTCTATTGAAGCATGTTCGAATATTTTCATTGCATAATTTATGGAACACTGCTTATACTGATGGAATGGTTATATTTCTTGACAAATGCTTATAAGACCTTTTTTTATTTTTTACAATTGTGCACATTCCTAAAATACTGAAATAAGTTGAAATTTTTCCACCTCCTCCTTTAAATGGCACGGGCGCTATCCATGGTCCTGAATTCAGTCAACCAACTCTCCTGAGAATTATTGTATGGGATGTCTCGACGTTTTCTTTTAATGAGATTTCAAAGAATTCATTTGAAAACTGAATCGAAAGCCCTTTATAAATAGTCAGCTAATCCCCCTTGCGAAAATCGCAATCAAATGAGAATAAACTAAAGCCGGAAACAAATCCACACGAAAATGATAGCACCAGCAAACGCCTCGCTGCCTCCTCCTTACGAGCAATGTATAGCCTATACATTTACCCAACCAATGTTATAAATCTAACTTCCATACATTTTCCTATCCTTTTGATGAAATTAAAACTTAAAAGCGAAGCCTATTCATTACCCTTTCAAAGGTCAAAGTCTTGCTTTTAATAAAACCCCAAATACGACCACTCACAATCACACATCCCATATAGGCAGAAAACCACAGTCAGCCTACCTTATTTTGATGTCTCTCGGTTTCAGATTCAAACCACAGTCGTGTTTAACTTTGCTCGCCAGGCAGGTCCGATCAGAGTCCGTGAATCCGACAGCGCTCAGAGAGCGCGCGCGAACTCTCAGATGAGTTGACAGCTAAAGGAGAGCATCGCATCCACAGACACTAACACATCCACGCGCGGACACTGGGCTCTGTATTACCAAAGCAGATTGTCTTTTTGGAGCTCTGATGCATTGATCTCTGTCTGTCTCATTTGTTACGCGCGATGTCCTTGAGTATCCAATCACTGCAATTGCATTTAGACTAAAAACAAAATTGCAGGAAGGTATTTGTGAAGCATAGCCTACTTTTCCTGCCCAAATCAACGAAAGCGCACCATCTAATCCGTGCAAGTCCTCGCCTCCACTCCAGTATATCCAAACATCATACCAAGTAACATCCCGGGTCTATGCAAGGGTCCGCTAGTGTATCATTCCTCTCCGTAGGTTGAAATGCTCTTCCCGCGACGCAAATGTCAGGGTCTCCTCCTCCTGCGTATAAAATAAATGACGGACTGAAGGAAGCGCGCCTCCGCGCACCCGCTGCGGTTGCCGCCGGTAAATGGGAGTGGTGGGGAGAATCGGGTCCACTTACGGTACGTCCTACCTCTCTCTCAGTCCCCACGGCCCACGCTGCAGACACGCCCGGTGCTGTCCGTTGACAACAAGAAGGATCTTGCTATCTTGCCATCGTGTTGCAGTAACAGCTTTCAGATGGTCCCGATGGCTCTAAAGCATCCTAGCAAGCTTCATATGAGTTTGGGCTGAGGTGTCAGGAGTGTGTGTGTGTTCATGGGGAGGAGGCGTAGGGGGCGGATGGGGCTGTAAAGGGGTGTGTGAATTCTAGAGAGGGATCTTGCATGTAAATGAGCCCAAATACGGTACGTGAATGGAATGGTGCTTTGAGTTTCTTAAACGTGCTGGGAATTCTTTATTATTTGTCTTATTTTGCTGCCGGAAACTTTCTTTATAAATTCTCTAATATGTTTACAATGTCCACCCTTTCAGAAAAAAAGTAGCTACACTCTAAAAACAAACGGTGCTATATAGCACCAAAAGTGGTTCTTTGCTCGTAATCATAGAAGAACCGTTTTTAGTGCCATATAGCACCGGTGAAGCACCTGTGTAGAACCATATAGTGCTATGTAGAACCAAATGTGGTGCTATAGTGGTTCTATATGGCCCCTATATGGTTCTACACAGGTGCTTCACCGGTGCTATATGGCACTAAAAACGGTTCTTCTATGGTTATGATTCAAATCAACCGTTTTTGGTTCTATATAGCACCGTTTGTTTTTTTAGAGTGTAATTGGGTCATGGGTTTATAAGTAAACATTGCCATTCAAAATGTTATGGACACTTACTCATTCTTTATTTATGTTTAATTATACATTTAGGATTAACCGTAAACACATATTTAAAAAAAAAAAAAACAATATGTCAATATTGGGAATTAAGTTGTACATAAAATTCTAAGTAAATTCAACTGTGTCATATTTAGGCATATTCAAAATAGCCACTATTTAAAGGCGGGGTGCATGATCTCTGAAAGCCAATGTTGACATTTGAAATCACCTAAACAAATACGCCCCTACCCCAATAGAATCTGGACCTTATTTTGATAGACCCGCCCCATACATACACAAGCCATGCAACGATGTCCATTAGTAGACACGCCCCTTACTGCTGATTGGCTACAAGTGTGTTTAGGTACTCGGCCCGACTTCCTTTTCCAAAGCATTTTTTCAAAAATCATGCACCCCGCCTTTAAAATTTGCCTAACATTTTTAAATGAATTGAAGGAGATCCAATCTATCTTATTGGATGCCTTTTATACTTTGTCTAAGACAACAAATAAATATTTTTTTAGTTAAATCTAGTTGTAGATCATATATCTGCAGAATTTTTATATTTTTTTATAAAAATAAATCTTTCTGTTCTTTAAATTAGTAGTTCCTAATAAAAAGACATTTTTACAGTGACAGACAGTAAAATGGCCAATTTTACACTTTTTCACATTGTGTTACACATAGCAACACGTGCATCAATTTTAGTCAAACAGTACGATGAGATGTCATATATTTTTTTATATATTTTTAAGTAGGGTTTATTCATAAATATTATAAACAATTAAAGTTATATAAGTTTACAAATTTTCTGTTAGTCACTTTAATTATGTGTTATATTGTCTTCATATCGGAAAGTCGGCCACATTGCTTTCTCAATAACAGTATCGGCGTTGGCCGTTAAAAAATCCATATGGATAGACCACCGATTCTAACAAAAGAAATCAATATGGCACAATTACATTTTATGTCTACCAAATACTTTAAAACATTAAAGCGCACACCTTTAAGTAAGATTACACATTTAGGTCAAGTGATGCTTCAAATTTGAATGGAACTGTCCTATTGACTAAATAGTAAACACATACGAAAATAAACCAAGCTAAGATTTAAGACTGATGTCCAAGTGTAGTAGATAGTGATCAATATTATGCTCTGCTTATTCTTATTCTTCAAAAATGTAAACTATAACTTATCTAATGTTACATAAAAATTGCATTCTGAATATAAGCAATGTGCATAAGAGATAAAGCAAACATTACAGAGGAGGATTATGGTTAATTGCAGTGTCTATCTACTAATCTGCTCATCTTTGTGGCTGCTGCCAGAGAGCTGTGGCATTAACAGAGATTAGATCTGGTTATGGTATGCACAGAGACAGAACAGGTTCCTGAAATCTAATACGTCAAAGAGAGAGAGATAAAGAGAGAGAGAATCCCATTGCCATGGACTGAGCTATTCAACTTCATGATTAAACACCACATTAAAGAATGCATATGAGTTTAACTTTCTTTTCTATCTACTTCTGCCTGGTTCTCCACCTTATCTGACTGTCTTTTTTTTACTGAAAACAAAATAGTAAGTGTCAGAAAAACTCCACTGAAAACAACTTCCAGTTTTAGAAGGTCAGAGAGCATGAAAGGAACGTATACATTACTGTCCTGAGTGAAGCAAATGTAGACGTGCATTGAGTCTGAGGCCTGATTCAACAGAGATGAGACTTTCTGGGGGTTAAACGGAGGTTGGTCAAAGGATGAACTCACACTGGCTCATTGTTGCTGTCGCTGAGTTTGTAATATTTGTGCCAAGTGACTTTGTGTGGTTTGACAGATGGGGGAAAAGAGTGAAGTTAATGGGGTCGCTGGGATTGTGCTCTCTCTAAATGAGATGGCCAAAGACTTAGACGCTCCACGGAAGAAGCTGATGTACATTTCGGCATCAAGTAGAGTTTTTCATCTAACGAAAATAAGTGCATGCCAGGCTGTAGGAACCTTATGTCATGTTTTCTTATGCACCCTGTTACCCTGAGGGAAAAAAAAACAAAAAACACAATTTATCCATACCCAGACATCTCTACAGTACACTTGGGTTAGAGTTTTGTTTCTCCAGCCTTGGGAAATGTTTATCTTTTGTACAGTACAAACTTTTGTGGATGACATTAAATTAAGGGAACAATTCATACAAAGTTCTATAACTAAAGAATACACAAACTCTTCTTTTCTATTCACAAGAGTTCATAGTGACTACGGCTATCAGCCAGCAAAAAGAAACCATATGACCTACTGTATGTGTTGTAATCCAAGTTAAAGTTATTTGGGATGGTTTGATTGATAATCATGCTTTTTAGTCTTAAAGGTCACGTTCTTTCTGATCCCATTTTTATAACCCTAGTTAGTGTGTAATGTCGCTATAATAGCATTAATAATACCTGTATAATGATAAATACGCAACACACAAGATAGATACACAATCAGAACTCGATACATATTTCTGAAGGAGGGACTTTATAGAACAAGAAAAACATCAGCCCATTTTGAGGAGAGTGAAAAAAAGCGCATATTGTGTGAAAAATATGATTTTTTACATGTGAAACATGAACACGTGTTATATTGTGCACTGTAAACACAATCAAAGCTTCAAAGCTTCAAAAACACAGAAAGAACGGGACCTTTAATAGTCAAATGGTTGTACCACATTTAGTTACAATCTACGCAAAAAACTAAATTTGTGCATCTGAATTTAACTTTTTTTAACCCCTATATTCTGTTTCAACAATCATTGTTTTATATTTGCGTCATTTCTGTTCTGGAAAGTTTATCTTATGGTTGGATCTCCAAACTACCCAATACCCAATAGTATAAAACTGTTCTAATTTTCATATTTATGAGTTTCTATAAATTATAAAAGTAAAGTTGAAATAACTTAAAGGAATACTCAATTTTCTTAAAAGAAAAATCCAGACAATCTACTCACCACCATGCCATCCAAAATGTTGATGTCTTTCTTTGTTCAGTCGAGAAAAAATTATGTTTTTTGAGGAAAACATTGCAGAATTTTTCTCATTTTAATGGACTTTAATAGACACCAACACTTAACACTTAACTCAACACGTAACAGTTTCAATGGAGTTTCAAAGGACTATAAACAATCCCAAACGAGGCATAAGGGTCTTATCTAGCAAAACGATTTTTATTTCTGACAAGAAAAATAACAAATATACACTTTTAAAGCACAACTTCTCGTCTAGATCAGGTCGTCATGCGCTAGCGTGACCCCACACAATACGTCATGACGTCAAGAGGTCACAGAAGACGAACACGAAACTCTGCCCCAGTGTTTACAAGTGTGTTGAAACAGGACCGTTCCTACGTTGTTGTATGTGTAATGATACTAATTAATGTCTTTGTGTCAGTTTATTGTTTACAATTGTCCGCAAATGTGCGTTTTATATATGTAACACGTGACCTCGCTACGTCACTAAGCCTTTATGTTAGGTCGCGCTGGACAGGATCAGGCGAGAAGTTGTGCTTTAAAAGTGGATATTTTTTCTTTTTCTTGTCAAAAATGACAATCGTTTCGCTAGATAAGACCCTTATGTCTCGTTTGGGATCGTTTATAGTCCTTTGAAACTCCGTTGAAAAAAACTGTTACGTGTTGAGTTAAGTGTTAATTGTTGGTGTCTAAAAAAGTCCATTAAAATGAGAAAAATTTCTTCTCGACTGAAGAAAGAAAGAAATCAACATTTTGGATGACATGGTGGTGAGTAAATTATCTGGATTTTTCTTTTAAGGAAATGGAATATTCCTTTAAGCTTATTCCACTTTTTTTTTTTTATATAGCAACCTTACTAGACAAAAAAGTTGAAATGAATTGAAACTTCAAGTTAATTAAACTTAAAAATGTAAGTGCAACAAGAATATTTTTTTACAATGTACTTTGACATTGTCATAAAACTGATGTAAAATGTGTACAGTGTTAAAGTTACACTGTAAAAATGCATAATTTTTGTCAAATTAACATTATTTTTTTGTTAATTTAACAAATTAAGTTAAACAATTTCAACTTGTTTTTCTAAATTAGGTCAACTTATCACAGTCAAAACTTAAATTAGTAGGTTGAATTGACTTGCAAAACCATGTTGTGAAATTATCTTGCTGCATTTAAGTCAGACATTAAAATACTAAAGACACTAAGACACTATGGGGCGGTTTCCCGGACAGGGATTAGACTAGTCCTAGACTAAAAAATTTTTAAGAGCTGTCCAAACTGAAAACAACTTAAACTGACATATCTTAAAATACACCAGTGCCCTTTTTTTTGCCTCAAAGTGCACACAGGTAATGTTTTTAGTAAGGCATGTTTGTTAAAACGACTTATATTTCCTAATTAAACTAAGGCCTAGTCCTGAATTAAGGAATCCCTGTCCGGGAAACCGCCACTAAAACATTTTTTAATTCCTTTCATACACTTTAAAAAAACTTTGCTGCCTTAAATTTTTTTGTTAAATCAACTAAGATTTACAAGTCATGTCAACAGAGTTGTCATAACTCATAAAATATAGTTGAGAAAAGTCAACTTAATTTTATAAGTTATAACAACTCACCTGTAGTTATAACAACTCATCTCTAGTCAAGATAAATAATAGCAAGTTGAAATGACTTGTAATTCCGAGTTGATTAAACAAAAAAGTATTTTTTTTACAGTGTACCATATCCTATCTAAGGTCACAGAGAGTTGAAGCTTATCCCAGCATCTCGGGGCACAAGCAGAGCCAGTCCATCACAAGGCGCACGCATTCAAATAAACAGACATTTACACCCACAGACTTAAGTGCAAGTTAGTGTCTTGAATTTACCTCATCTGCATGTTTTTAGACTGGGGTGGGGGACTGGAGTACCTGAAGGACACTCATGCTAACACAGGGACAACAAGCAAACTATATAAAGACTTCCTGGGTTAGCCAGGCACAACCCATGAACCCCATAACTGTGAAATAACAGTGCTGCCAACCACCGAACAGATATGATGTCTTTATTTGTTTGGTGTTTATCAGCCAGTTTATCACAGAGGGTGAGTAAATAATAAATGTTTTTTTTTTGTGTGTGTGTGTGAACTGTTCCTTTAAATTTTCTCAAACTACTGGAGTGTAGGAAAAGATGAAATAGTTATAGCTTTCTGAAATTGCCTCCTTCGCCTGCCAAGTCATGTTCAATATCTCTCTTTCCCATTCGCTTTCTCTCTCTCACATCCTCCAATTTTCCTCGGGCTCAATTGCTTCGCTCTGTGTAATGTCATTTTGATGATGCATTAGATCAACATAGTTAATAATATATCTGTTGACACATGCCACGTTCTCAGGTCCTTATAAATAAAATCGAAAAGTTTTCTTCAGTAGTTTGTTGGATTTCTCTAAGAAAGGTCTCCTCTGACTGATCCTGCTCTCTAAATCTGTCTGCCTTCACTGCCTTCCCGCTCAATCTTTCGTCAACGGCAGGTGAACTTAAAAAAACATCGTTTCACATCGACGTCAAAAAAATGACCTTTTCATATATCTTTTTTCATTCTACATGAAGGAAAGATGCTACGTGATAGATAGAAATTGCTGAGCAGACCATATGCTTTTAGGAGTTAAGCGTAACAAGCTTGAAATTCCTCTGGACGCCAGAGAGCTGAAAGCCTGCCCAGCGTGATGATTGCTTTCATTCTAAGGTGAAAGTTGTTGTAGGTGCAAATAGGTTTTGTGTTTAAGGTTGAGATTCATTTCAGCCTGAGGAAGGAACTGCTAATGGTTTAGGAATGGGTTTCTGTGTTTGCTACTGAAAGGCATGGGATTTATTATTATTCACCTATGCAGACAGTCCTATACCTTCATACCATACACTCAGTGACCTCTTTATTAGGTATGCCTGTACATCTGGTCAGTAATGCAACCCAGCCAATTACGTGGCTGCAAGTTCCCAGCAAACAGTATTGCGTATATGAAAAGACTTTTAGTCATCTAGCCTGACTTTGCTTATATGATGGAATGAGATCTATTTGCAAAAATGACAAATTCCTGTGTTTTGGGTACACCGTTACAAAATGTGTACCTGTCACTGGGACAGTACCCTTTAAAGGCCCTAATGTGTACCATTAGGTACAGATATGTATTTATATGTATACTACTTACTTTGTATTTTCGAGGTACTAATATGCACTATTTGGTACCAGTATGTACCTCTGTGGTACTAATATGAACTTCTTAGGTGCAGAGCTGTATACTTGGGGTACAGCCCCATTGACATCTGGGGTACTTGTTCTGACAATTTTTCATGACAGTGTAGTGGTTTACTCGTATCCAGTCTAGTTAACCTAGACGGTGAAATGACGGCTATTGCTTGCTGGGTTAGGATGAATTACTTTGTTCTCCTTACTTTAGTCAGGCACATTGGATAAAAGTGTATTCTATATGGCCAAGTGTACAGTAGCCTATAAGCAACTTGCAAAAAAAATGTTTATTTGAGATTTTTTATGTCACATGGAGTTGTTTGAATGCATCAGGAATTGGTTATCTTCTGGAACATCTGTTGATTTTCAGTTTTTCGCACATAATTCAGTATTTTCGGGGTGGGGTCAATCTGCATTATATTTTTACCAACCCTATATCACGACATTGCGTGACTATTTCACGCATGGACCAGCGTGACAATGTCACGCTTTGCCGCGTTTGAGCGTGTGCATGTCACGCTTTCTGTTTGTGTCGCTGTCACATATTGGTTACTCAACTTTTTTGTCCTATTTTCAAACCATTGTCGCTTCGGTTTAGGGTTGGATTTGGTGCTTGTGTTATATGTCACTTTAAGTATTTGTCACTTTAAGTATTGGTTTATAAAATAAAAAGATACAATACTTATTCTTTTATATTTTCTAAACTTTAACCAATTGTCACCTGACGTTGGGGTTAGAGTTTGTTTAGGTAAGGGTGTCATTTTATGTAAATCTAACCATAAACCGAAGCGACAATGGTAAGAAATTAAGACAAAAAAGTTGAGTAACCAATACGTGACAGCGACACAAACAGAAAGCGTGACATGCACACGCTCAAACGCGGCAAAGCGTGACATTGTCACGCTGGTCCATGCGTGAAATAGTCACGCAATTTCGTGATACTGGGTTGATTTTTACATGCAAACTACAGTTTGTTGTATCATTTGAATGATTACCATTAGACACGTTTCCACTACCTTTAAAATTGTGCCATTTAAAATATCTCCAATATATATCTCCAAAAAGTAAGATGGATTATACATCAGTTTGAAAAAGGTACGTATCCCAAAACTTCAATGGAAAATGCATTTTCTGCATTAAGGATCACTTGATGTGTGAAAAGTCAGATGATTATTATTTTAAATATGGCGCTGCATGTTTTGGTCAGAGGACAAGACAGAACTCCTCACTAGTCAAGAATTAAAAATGTAAAAATTGAAGTGCAACAAGGACTTTTTACAGTACATGACATCAAAATACCATCAGAGTAACAGTATTTTGAAGTCCTGACTCCTGCGCCTGTCGGTCTGCACAGAACACACCCATTGCAGTGTTTTTTGGAATTACTTATTGCAAGAGAACAGTTGCATAACATCGGCTAATGAAAATACTGAAAATTAATGAAATTTGTGTTATAGTCATGCGAAATTTTATTAATTTATTTGTGTCCATGGCACGAAATTCAGCTTTTAACTCTTTCACCGCCAGCATTTTTAAAAAAAGTTGCCAGCCAGCGCCAGCGTTTTTCATGATTTTCACAAAAGTTTAATGCCTTCCAGAAAATGTTCTTCTTTAAATATATAAACATACAATATACCAAATGAAGGAACAGACCCTCTGCTTTCAAAAAAAAAAAAAACGTTTCATCATACCTTCAGTAGTTCTTTTGTAATCAGCTTTTGAACATGGGTAGATTTCTGCAAAAACACCACATTTTGAGCAAAAAGCAGAGATAATTCAATTTTTGTGACGGACTTTTCATAGAGATCCCATTCAGAGCGATCTTTAAAACAGACACGGACATGCAGCCGCTTGTCATAGGGCAATACTTCCGGGTTTAAAAAGCTGCGGTATTGCGGTATTGCGGAAAGACGGAAATACTCGTCATTGGCAGGGAAGCGACGGGAATGGCGGCGAAAGAGTTAATGTGCCATGACACTCACACAAATGTCTATAAATAGTTTATCATGTCCGTGGCATGACTTTCTTTTTCATGTAATTTTATGTATTGTTTTCTAATTTTTCCCCCTTATTTTTAAATCATTCTTGCCTGGAGTTGGGTTTAGAGTTGGGGTTTGGGTTAGGATGTCTAAAAATGTAACAGAAATTTATTCTAACCCCAAACCAAAGTGACAATGGTATGAAAATAGGAAAAAACTATGATAAAACAATACATAAAATGAAACAAAAAAGAAAGTCATGCAACGGACACGAAAAAGTATTAATAGAAATGTGTGCGAGTGTCACAAAAAAGACATTTGTGCTCAAGGCACAAAAGAAAGCTGAATTTCGTGCCATGGACATGAATAAAATAATCAAAACCGTCTATAGATGGGTAATGTCTTAAGAGAACACTCCAGTTTCACTGTATTAAACTTTCATAAATATTTCTGCCACAGATGCAAAGAATGTGAGAAAAAAATTTTCACAGATAAGCACCAATGAAAAATCCTTCATGCTATTATATATGTGACCATGACCATGAGATGCAAATATGTTCTGTATAGCACTTTTTTTCCACAAGTTTGGGCAAATTGCTTTTATTTTTTATTGTATGTACTGCAGTTCTCATACTAAAGTTTAGAACCAATTAAACACCATTCAAAAGTTTTAAACTTTGATGTATAACGGACTGAGATACTCAACAAAGTTCCTTTTGTTTGCCTGGTTTTGGCATTGACTGGTCTATAAAAAAAATAAAAAAAAAATTGCAAATCACAGATTTTTCATAAATATAAATCCTCAGAATTCATCAGCATTGCTGTTGGTGTTACAGTGGTGTACTTAAATTTTCTTAATACAGGTTAAGCCTCGTAATACCAGTTAAGTTTACTAATTAATATTAGTTAGGTAAAGGAAACCCTTTGTAGTTGAACATTGGTGAAATAATGCCCTCTTTGTAAGTGATGAAACAGCAGATATGTGGGATGAATGAGCAACCGACAAATCTGCAGCAAATGTGCATTGTCAACATAAACCATAATTTTGGAACCTTGTTAAATCCATGCAATAAAGAAAAGATACGAGGCACTCGAGAGCAATATTTAATAAAGTGGCCACAGAGAGTAAATATATACAGTGTAAAGCTGCATTCAGACGTACATGTGTGTCGGCCGTCTCTTTCTATGAGGCGTTTCTAAATCTGCTTGTCATAAACAAATGAGTACCATCCACGCCAGTAACTGACGAAAGAAGGATGACGTGAACTCCACTGCTTCGTTCTCATTGGTAGTCGCTCCCGAAATTCGCTCGATATTTGCATAAAGTTAAACTTTTCTTAACTTTCTCGCGTCGCTGGACACGCCCATACGGTCGCCAACGGTCACTTTCGCTCGTGCTGCCGAAAGTCGCCTGGTTTCCTTTGAAATGAATAAGATTGCTGGTCGCCAGGTGCCTGAATGGGGCGTAACCCCCCCCCCCCCTGCATGATGTCTTGTCTCATTGAAGGGGCAGTAGCATCTTACACATGAGTGAGATCTGTACTCAACAAAGGCCATTCGTGCCCACTGGAGGATCTGACTGTCTGATGGTGACAGGCAGCCCCTTTGACCTCCCAAGATCCCGTAGAATTGGAAACACTCGTGCAGGGACCCTGGAGGTAGTGAAGTGAAGAGAAATCACACAAGGGAATTACAGATGGATGACAAACGAAACCTGAATGTGAAGGATGATCGCTCTTTTGCTCGCTTACTCATTTTCGTTCCTGCTTGATCCCGCTCTCTGCCCTCAAGTAATCTGCTGGTCTTCAGTCATGTCATTAAGTTGTCTTTTCATAGTTTACATCATGCTAACCCCTTTTGTACCTTTGGTACAGTATATATATAAAATTCAATGTTTGTGGAGATATACACAGAGACAGTAGTTAGATTTATATCTTTGCATTTGGTAGATGCTATTATTCAAAGCAATGTACTGTGTAGATGGTTTAAAAAAAGGACAGACAGGCATCTGGATAGATAGATGGATATATAGATGGCTTTATAGAGAGATGGATGGATGGGTAGATTGTGACACGTGTTTGTATTGTTAATGCATCAGCATACTAATTGTTTTTTTAAGACTGTATTTTTTGTGCATTCTGAGAAATGATGGTTGCTCCAGGCAAAAGTGTGCATCTTAAGATAATGTCATTAAAGAGACTTGGTGTTTTTCAGCTTGTTGTTCCATACAGATGACTTAATTAAGGAAGCAACAACAGTGTTGCTCTGCCTTAAACCTTCATTTGTCACAGAGGAGGAAAATAGCCACTTTACTCCAGCTGTAGTTCTCATAAAAATTGATGTTCTCAAAATAAAATTGATGACAGAGTGACCATTTTCCAATACACAAATTACGGCTTCTTCTTTGGCCTGTGTTTAGAGATAATTTAAGGAATTGTTTGGCCTAGCATAATATTTTTGTTTTATTATGAGAATAATTTTGTTTTATTTAAACTTACTCTTACACTGAAAATGATATGGATTATGCGTATTACTAAAGTTTCCTCTATTCACGGTATTTAAAGGAAAACACCACCATTTTTCAATATGTTACTTTTTTCTTACCTCAACAAATTAATGCATACCTATCTTTTTTCAATGCGTGCACATATAATCTTTGCACAGCGCATGGTGAATGTTTTAGCATTTAGCGTAGCCCCATTCATTCATATGGCCCCACATAGGGATGAATTTAGAAGCCACCAAACACTACCATGTTTTTACTATTTAAAGACTGTTACATGAGTAGTTACACGAGTAAGTATGGTGGCACAAAATAAAACTTTTGTTTGGAGCCATAAGAATGAATGGGGCTAGGCTAAACGCCAACACATTCAAGAAGCGTCGCACAAAGATCAAAAGTACACGCATTGAAAAAAGCAGCCTGGTCTCACTGTTAATACGTAGTATTTACACGTAACTTTAAACAACCAAAAACGTATTTTTTGTATGTTTAAAAGATGCTAAAACGTACAATATAGACGTATTTACAACATTTAAACGTAGCATTATTACGTTTTGACAGCTAAAAAACGTAGAACATTTACGTATATTTCATTCCATAAAGATTGCTGTATAATTTCTTTTTAACCATTTTAGCGATATGTTACCACCTTAACCCTACCCCAAACCTTACCCTAAACCCAAAATCTTTTTATACAAAATGTTTAAATACGTAATGTATTATTTTTAAATTATGCAACGTAACGGACAGATAATGTTTAGGAACATATTAGTAACAATATAGCATTCAAAGATAATTTAAGGTGCTACAGTCCTACGCAAAACAGTTTATTAAAATCATTTAACGTTAGTGTTTAAAAAATCATAACAGACAGACCAGTGTAATCACAACACTTATGTATTGCGAATAATAAAATCAGTACCAAAAGTAGTTAAAATGACGATGTGCTGCAGCCAAGGCCCTCTCTGGAGTATATGAAGTAAAGTAAAGAGAAGTATTAAAGTTATTAATCCAAGAGTTTGATCCGCGTTGATCCGGCTTCCCTCTGTCACGGCGCGCTTTTTTCATCTCAAACGTACACCATCGGAAATGGAAATGACGCAAATATGTCACGTGGCACTCAAAGAGCCAATGAGCTTTTGATATCACTGCCGTAAAGCAATGTGTCGTAAAGCTTCTTGAGGCGGGATATTTGAATTCACATTAACGAAACGCGCAATCTGACTACGGTTGCTGATGAGAACTCGGATCAAAATCGCTGGATAAAGGGTTGAATTTGGATCTGTACCTCGCAATCATATGCATTTTAAAGATGTGGATTACAGCAAATGAATAAAAGTAACATCTTTTGTGAATTTATGTTGTAATTATGGTAATAATAACTTATTGCATAGAAGACAGGAGGAGAAAACGCGTTTTTGTGTGTCATGGCAAACAAAATAAATGTAAATACAGAAATGCTATTAATTTAAAAGTTTTAAAATGTTAAATATTGTGAAATTCTCTGAATATTATAATCATTTCATTAGGTAAGTGGGTAAACTGTCTTAAATAAGTCAGAAAATATGACTAAAAACATTGTTATGAGAGACGCCAATGCCCGCGATTTTAATATTTATGAATAGGAATAACTTACGTACAAATTTGTACGTTTGTAAAGCTGTCAATACGTAAATAATTTACGTATTAGTCCTGTCAAAACGTCGATATTGTACGTTTCAGTGTGTTTTAAATGTAAGTAAATGTACGTATTGTACAACCACACTGAAACGTAAAAATACACACGTATTCTCATGAGATCACGTTGAAAAAAGATATACGTTTTAATTAATCTAAGTTGGGGTAAGAACATAGTAAAATATTGAAAAACGATGATTTTTTCCTTTAAACAACAGATTTGATAGACTAGGTTGTACTTCCCTTTTAATACTTCCTTAATAAATGTTTGCTGCTGGATATGCTCCATATGTCCCTTAAGCATCTGTGGGCACATTCTGTGACAACTGATGTCCACTGGGATATCCATGCTGGGGGAAATCTGAAATGATGCCGCTCATTGCCTCAATTATTATTGTATTTTCCACTTCAAGCTTATTGACAGGATTTGCTGATTTTTGGAAATCTTTATATGACTTATGACAAAATAAATTTCATAGGTTTTTCTGAATGATATGTTTGTGAGAAAAAAATATATTAAAATGAAATCTGAGGCCTTCAGGAAAATTAAGCTAGCATATTTTTTAATACATTAATGGTATTGTTCTTTGGCAAATTAAGTGGTTGATGTGTTCATGCTTTGCCTGGGAACACATTATTGTGTAAGAAAGCCGATCAATGACAGTAGAATCTCTGTTATTGTAATGTCTGTCTGGGCTGTTAAGAAAAGAAAACTCATAGAAATTGATTTCTTTCAAAGGAAGGTCAAAGCAGCTTTGATATTAGTCCTCATTAGCGGTGAAGTATCAAATTTCTCCAGAACAAAATTAGAACTCAAGTTCATTCTGTGTTTTGTTTGAATTTACTTTGAAGCATGTTCATGGTCACAAATAGGTCGGGTTAATAAGTATATTTTTTAATTAAAATTCATCTCTTGATTCATCAAGAAATTCCCAAATGTGCTTATTACACTTTACTTTCTGGTCTAAGCTATTTGGTTTTGCCAAACTTACAGGAAAACAAGGGCTGCGCACGAATGCGTTTTTCTGTGCTGCCTCCATGCCGCCAAAGTTATTGCCCTTATGAGGCATTGAGGCAACAAGTCAGCTGCCTTAGTTTTCGGACGTAGCCAAGTAAACATAACCACAGAACATATAGTTTTACAATACAGCCCCTTTATATAGTCGAGCTGTCCTGTGAGTTTGCTCAGCATGCCCTTTACAGTGTTTTACCTGCTTCAAAGCCTCCCTAGATGCTACTTACAAAGGCTTCAGACCTCAATTTTGCGATCTCGTTTGAGACAGTTTTCTACATTAACTTTACAGAATGTGCTGCATAAGCTCACCTCAGGCACTCTGGCAAACCAAAGTTTCTGTGAAAATCCCACAACATTTAACTTACTTTACTAACTTTATTAAAGCCGGTTTGATTTCTACTATGCTTTTGACAGAACAATTTTTCTGAATGCCAGTTCTGTAGACTCAGTTACTATATAATTAAGTGGAACACCAGAAAGATATTAGATGAGAAAATGTTTCATTTGTGTCATTTAGTTCCTTTGACATGTCAAACTAAGACCCATATGGAAATGCATGCAAAACACATATGGAGTGCACGTGTTCCTTCATGAATAACACAGATTTAAGATTAAAGTGCAGATATGGTAAGGTGCAAAGCCCTATTGCAAAAACAAATATTGGTGCACAGACCGTGCAAACATGTACAAAAGTTCGGCCTTAAAGGAATAGTCCATTTTCTTAAAAAAAAAATCTAGATATTTTCTCACCACCATGTCATCTTTCTTTGTTCAGTTGAAAAGAAATTATGTTTTTTGGAGGAAAATATTCCAGGATTTTTCTCATTTTGATGGACTTTAATGGACCCCAAAAACTTGGCAGTTTTGATGCAGTTTGGAGTTGCAGTTTTAGGGGACTCTGAACGATCTCAGGCGAGGCATGGGGGTCTTGTCTAGGGAAACGATTGTCATTTTTGGCAGGAACAATAAAAAATATGCACTTTTAAACCACAACTTCTCTTCTTCCACTGGCTGTTAATGTAATTGCGTAATGCCTTGGAAAGGTCACGTGTTAAATATATGAAACGCACATTTGCGGACCATTTTAAAAAATAAACTGACACAAAGACATTAATTAGTATCATTCCACATACAACAATGTCGGAACGGTCCTCTTTCTCCACACTTGTAAACACTGGGGCGTAGGTTTGCATGCGTCATCCATGACCTCTTGACGTGATGACGTATTCCGTGAGGTCATGCTGGCGCATCACAGGACCGGAGGAGGATGAGAAGTTGTGGTGTAAAAGTGCATTTTTTAATTTTTCCTGCCAAAAATGACAATTGTTTCGCTAGATAAGACCCTTATGCCTCATTTACACCAGCCGTGGTAGAGGCGGCAAAAACGTGCTATTCGCGCGTAGTTGGACGCTTGAACATTTGAGTTTACTCACTTCATTCGCCGTGAAAGCCGCGCGTCAAACTCAAAAATTTGCGTCATGGGAGAGGCTTCTGCCACTCTGCTGAGACTCCGCTCACTTCCTGTAATCACGTCACTACTACAGCAAGGTCCTGATTGGTTAACGCGGCATGAAATTCCGCCAAAGATCAGATTTTTCAACTCACACGTTTCCCGCGGCAACGCTCAATTCGCGACATTCGCACGTTCATGTTGTGAACTTTTAAATAGTCCTCCTAGGGAATTCATGCGATTGATATCAAAAGTGGTAAACATGATGCTGAGGCATTGGAGATGCTAAATTGTGAAGGGATTTTTGATATCTTGAACAGTGCTGCCATTGTGAGGCATCACATTTATAACGAAATCAGAGAAACAGGAAGCGTTTTAAGTCTAAAGCAAAAAATTCCTTATTGTGATGACACGTTGGGTGTATGCCTGTCCAAGGATTCTGATTGCATCGATGTGCCTATTTTGAGTCCCAGGAATACACCACCAACAGGCGCCAGGAAGTGTGTCAGTCACAAAAGTGGATTTTTTCACAGTTGCATGCGGTGAACTTTTAAATACTTCTCTTAGGGAATTGCAATTGACTCAAAAGTGGTGAACATGATGCCGAGATATTGGAGATGCTAAATTGTGATGGGTTTTTAAAAATCTTAAACGCTATTGCCATGGCAACAAATCAAACTTTACTTTTATTTTCATGCATATTTAAGACTTACAGTTGCATGCGGTAAACTTTTAAATACTCCTCCTAAGGGATTCACGTGATTGACAGCAAAAGTGGTCAACATTATGTCGAGACATTGAAGATGCTAAATTGCCAAGGGATTTTTGATATCTCGAACTCTGTTCCCATGGCAATGCATTAAACTTTACTTTTATTTCAGACACATTTAATGGTGTGCTTAGATTAACTTAAAATAATTGGCACACACATCACAGTTGTTGACTGTTAAGTGTGGACAGGAAGGTCAGACAGGGCCGTGTCTCTTTAGAGACTCAATAGTGCCCCGCTCATCTAAAATGTGGGGTAACTTTTACTTACAGTCTCCAAACGAATCAGTGACAACATAAATAATCCCCTGATATTCACTTGCCCACCATGCATCGTTTTCTCAGAGACACCGTATAGTGATTAAAAAGACATGCGAGGGCCCGCCATCACTGCTTGCAGCTATATATACATTGTTTTTATACATATAATGAATATATGACACATATATTGTATTAACAACTTGAATTCCACCACAAATAGATACAAATATGTATAGCTAAATAAACCATATTATCCATTTCAATGCTTCACAACATATCACTGAAATAAATAGCAGCTATGGGGGGAAACTCCTGTTTACTCCGCAATTGAAGCCTATTGGTTAACGTCTGTAAAAAATACAGACCAATGACGTTTGAGCCCGCACGCGGGATGGCACACGTCCTTATATAAGCACGGGATCAAGCATCTGAGCTCATTAATTTTCTCCTTCAGCGCGAACCTCTCACTGCTCCGAAGCCTTACTCGCCGTCGACACAAGCCCTGCAGCGGAACCCAGGCCTAGCGTCTTCCCCTGCCGTTTTTCGGCTGAGAACCGAAGATAGCAGAATCCAGGTCTAGCGTCTTCCCCTGCCGCTTTCCGGCTGAGAACCGAAGATAGCCTTCGCTTGCTGTGGTATGAACGAATCACCGTCACTACAGAGGCTCGTGCACCTGAACGGCCAAGCTCTGGTCTTACTGGCAGCATAGCTGCGTCGACAGAGAACAGACTGTCTGGGAGAAGAAGGGTTAAGTCGCGCCTCGGCTGGACTGCTCTGAAATGTTTTTTGTGTGCTCTGTTTATCCAGAAACATTCACATGTACTGTCGGTTTTGCGACCTCACTGTAGTGGCGAACGGTATTGAATTTCTCTCTAAGAGCAATTTCCGTGCTTACTATACTGTGTATTGACCAGGCTTGTGCACAATTCAGAATTGAATTGAGAATGACTCCTGAATTCCAATTCAATTCTTGATTTTGAATTGAATTTGAATTGATGTCAAAAACAGGATCTAGAATTAAAAATCGAATTTGAATTAAAGGAAGCAGAATTGCAATTCAATAGAAATTCAAAAAAATTCATATACATATTATACAGTAAGTGAAGTGTTAAAAATGAAGCTTTCAGATGTGATTGCATTACATATTCTAAAAATTATATTAGTTTGAATTACTTGTACAGATTACATTAACAGGAAATGTTTTCCCCCAGCAATTAATGTTAAAAACTCTAGTCACATAACAAATAAAGTTTTTTTATTGTAATTTTGTGGAACATGATGGAACATGACTTCATTTGACAGAATGCTTTACTTTAACCAAGTATTGAAAATGGTTACCAAACAATTTTCCAAAGTAACTTTCCTAACACTGAATGTATGTGAGATTCTTTCTGTTGTGTGACTGTGGAATTTATTTGAATTGCCATGAATTAAATTCCACTTCCTGTCATTCCAATTCCAATTCCAATTCAACTTCCTGTATGGAGGAGTCAATTCAATTCAAATTCCAATTCATGAATTGAATGAAGGCCAATTCTGAAATTCTGAATTGTGCACAAGCCTGGTATTGACACCCCACGGCTGTACAGTGTCTCTAAACACTTTTTGCCTTACCGACAAGCAGTCAATATACGCACACATGGCCCGTCGTCCATAATTGTATTGACGCTCACCGAAAAACCCTGGTTTGGCAATCCACTCCCGGGACACCGGGATAGATTCTAAACAATAATTCAGACATTTCTCACTGAAATTCGTTCGCAGCCCACCTCAGTTTTTCCGCTACGATACTGACGGTGCAGGCGAGCACGGTCTTACGGCTGTTATTTTCCCTTCCTAGAGAGACGGCAGCCTCAGACTTTTTCATGGCTCCAAGCGTTTGAATCGCGCCCTCTCCGGAAGGCTACTCAAAAGCTTACAGCCAAGTGGTTTATGACGTTTTTCGGCCATATGGCTGGTTTATATCAGTGGATCCGAAGATGCTCACACCTCCGCTCCAATACTCGGAGAAATTAACGGTAATACCCGCCACAATGCTACCCGCCACAATGAGTTCCCTTTCAGTTGGTCACTACGACGTCACGTTGTGACCGACGAATTGGGAACCGCTTCGCGGGTGACCTATCTACTTCGAGAACTATCAAAAACGCCAATGAACTTGGCAAGCAGGTATTTGCATAATGCCGCCGCCGCCCCGCCAGGTGCGTATATAAGGCGCAGGTGCATAATACCAAATCAGCTTTATTGCTTCGAAGCCGGCAGACATCTGCTCTCGAGAAGCTGTTAAACTGATCTTCGTAGATCCTGTCTCTAAGGGAAAAGAAAAAAATCTCAGCTTGCTGAAGTTGGTTGGGCAAAGACACTTCAGCGGAGGCTCGCAGTGTTTTCTCCACCCTTTCTCTCTCTCTCTGTCTCTTTTTTTAGGACTTGAGTTCGAGTGAGTGCGTTTGCCTCTCCCTGTGTGTTTCACCAGCTCGCACAAAAGAGTGATTTCCCTGAAAGAGCAGCACGTTTGAGCTTTGTGTTTTTTTAAAGACAGCCACTCATTCGTGTCACGGTCGGGGTCGTCTTTTTAAAGATGGATTTCCGTCCGTGCTCCGTTTCTGGATGCGGTGTGTTCATCGCCCCCCAGGATGGCCACAAGCGTTGTCTTTCGTGTCTGGGGCTCCAGCACGCAGAGGCAGCGTTGCGTGATAGCTCATGCCCCATCTGCGAGGGTATGACTATGGCGGATTTGCGGAGACGGGTGTCGTTCCTCCGGCAACGGCCCCCGCCTTCCCAGTTTGGTGCTGCTAAGGGCGCAGCTACCAAACTTGCGAAGGATGACCTCCGTATAACGGTGCTGGGTCGGTCTGCTGGTTCGTCCAGTAGCTCCCAGCGCCCTGATCCGTTGCCAGCGGAGGTCCCGATGGAGACGAGCGGCCCGTGTTCTATGGTGTCCTCGCGCTCTGTCGAGCCTCCACCTGACGCGATGTCCACCGTAACGTCGGAGGGGGGGTTGTCAGCCTCGGACGTCGATCCGGATCCGCTCCCGCCTTCGGGCCAGGTTGCGGGTTCCGCGTTCGACCCCGAGATGGCAGCTATGCTCGCTCGGGCGGCGGAGGCGGTCGGCTTGGAGTGGACTAAACCTCCCCCACCTGAACCGTCCCGCCTCGATGATTGGTTCTTCGGGGGTGCCAGGGCTTCTCAGTCCTCGCCCCCGGTGCCTTTCTTCCCCGAGGTGCATGAAGAGCTGACGCGGTCGTGGAAAACCCCGTTTTCCGCCCGGAACCGGCCGTATCAGCCTTCACCTCTCACCTCTCTCGAGGGTGGAGATGCCAAGGGGTACACTGGAGCCCGTCAGTGGAGCGCCCGGTCGCGATGCAGTTGTGTCCGGCCGGTGTCGCTTCCTCCTGGCGGGACCAGCCTACTCTCCCCTCACGGGCCTGTAAGCAGTCTTCGGCGCTGTCCGGTGCTGCTTACAAGGCTTGTGGGGAGGCAGCCTCTGCCCTGCATGCCATGGCATTGCTGCAGGTTCACCAGGCTAAGGCTCTGAGGGATCTGCCCGCGGGAGGTCACGACTCGGCGGAGTTCTCTGAACTACGTGCGGCTACAGATCTGGCGCTTCGTGCGACCAAGGTCACCGCACGCGCCGTCGGGCGTGCGATGTCTACCCTGGTAGTCCAGGAACGCCATCTCTGGCTGTGTCTGGCAGACATGAAGGACGCCGATAAAACCCGGCTCCTGAATGCTCCGGTTTCCCAGACCGGCCTGTTCGGCGAGACGGTCGAAGAGTTTGCGCAGCAATTCTCCGCGGCCAAGAAGCAGACTGAGGCCATCGCTCAGATCATGCCACGTCGGAAGCGTCCTGCGCCTGCCCCATCCACGTCGGCGCCTCAGCCTGCTCCTCGCCGAGGGCGTCCTGCGGCGACCGCCTCCGTTCCTCCCCGGGGCTCTTCTAAGAAGCGAGGAACCGGTCGTCAGCAGTCCGCCCCGCCCGCTCAGCCCGCTTCAAAGGGTGGTAAAAGAAGATCTAAGCGGCACTGAGACGGGCGACCTAGAGATGGAGGGGATCGCTCTTCGGGAGATGGTGAAGGCACCACTCCCCCCACCGGAGGAGGGCCGGTTGGGGAATCTTTTGTTTCATTTTTCTGTTCCGCTGACTTTTCAGTCGGCACCCACAAATTCACAAAAAGAACGAATTCCACTTCCATCTCTAGGTCTTCAGATGAGCGCCGGAGACACGAGCGGGCTCATAACCCCCCTCGTTCTCCGACTCATTAGAGGAGAACGAGAGCGACGCACGGGCTCATAACCCCACCGCGCTCTCCGACTTCTCAGGCGGTAGGAGACAGCTACGGGCTCATAACCCATCGTCTCCCTCCTCCTTCGCCAGAGGGTGCATCGAGTGGTGTGAGGTGTCTTCAGCAGAGCCTCCCTTACTCAACCACCCAGCAACGGACTCAGGTGAGTGTTATCACACACAACACTGCTGTCGGTGCGGCCGTTACGCACACACCGGCGATCACCTCCGTTGCGCCCACCGCGGGTACACCGATCGTGCCTTTAGTCCCCCTTGCATGGTATCTGGGGGCGTGGGAACAGCTTCCCAGCCCGTCGCGTTGGCTTTTACGCACGATTCGTCTCGGCTATGCGATCCAATTTGCCCGGCGTCCCCCCAAATTCTCCGGCGTTCGTTTCACTACGGTGAGAGCTGCCGATGCGCACGTCCTCCGTGCGGAGATCGCTGTCTTATTGGCGAAAGACGCGATCCAGCCGGTCCCTCCAGCCGAGATGAGGTCGGGGTTTTACAGCCCTTACTTTATTGTACCCAAGAAAGCGGCGGCTTGCGACCGATCCTGGACCTGCGTTCGCTGAACCGTGCACTTCACAGAATGCCGTTCAAAATGCTGACGCCCAAACGCATATTTCCATGCATTCGTCCAAACGATTGGTTCGCATCTATCGACCTGAAGGACGCGTACTTTCATGTATCGATTCTCCCCCGGCACAGGCCGTTTCTCCGCTTTGCGTTCGAGGGGCGAGCATACCAGTACAAAGTCCTCCCATTCGGGCTCTCTCTGTCGCCCCGTGTATTCACCAAAGTAGTGGAGGGGGCTTTAAAACCCCTGAGAGAGAGAGGTGTGCGCATTCTCGCGTATCTGGACGATTGGCTAATAATAGCTCAAACACGTCAGACGCTGTGCGATCACAGAGATTTAACTTTAAAACACGTCGCTCGTTTGGGTCTTCGGGTCAACTGGGAAAAGAGCAAGCTTTGCCCCGTGCAGAGAATCTCTTTTCTCGGTATGGAACTGGACTCGATCGATTTGACAGCTCGTCTAACAGAAGCGCGTGTACAGTCGATTCTGACTTGCCTGAATACATTCAAGAGCAAGAGCGCGGTCCCGCTGAAACAATTTCAGAAGCTTTTGGGGCATATGGCAGCAGCCGCAGCTGTAACTCCGCTCGGACTGCTTCATATGCGACCGCTTCAGCATTGGCTTCACGATCGAGTCCCGAGGAGAGCGTGGCTGCGCGGCATTCACCGTGTTATCATTACACCTGCGCGTCGTCGCACTTTCACTCCGTGGTTAGACCGTGCGTTTCTCCGAGCCGGTGTGCCTCTGAGACAGGTCTCCAGGCATGCGATAGTATGCACAGATGCATCAGACACGGGGTGGGGGGCCACGTACGATGGGCTTGCGGCTTCGGGGGTCTGGACGACACCCCAGCTGCATTGGCACATAAACTGCCGGGAAATGTGGGCTGTATATCTTGCGCTCGTCCGTTTCAGCAACGAGTTACGGGGCAAAGATGTATTAGTTCGAACAGACAACACTGCGACCGTGGCGTACATCAATCGTCAAGGCGGTTTACGCTCGCGTCACCTGTCGCATCTCACCCGTCACCTCCTCACTTGGAGTCAGAAGAATTTGAGGTCTCTTCGTGCCATTTACATCCCGGGCACGCTCAATGTAGAGGCGGATAGAACAGTGGGTCAGCACGACCTAGTCATTAGATTTCTCAGAGGCGCTCGAAGACTGAATCCTTCGCGTCCTCCCTCTATTCCTCCTTGGGACCTGTCCTTGGTGCTGAAATTACTCCAGGAAGCCCCATTTGAGCCTCTGCATAGTGTGAGTGTTAAATTTCTTACAATGAAAACATTAACTCTCCTTGCTTTGGCTTCTGTTAAGAGGATAGGGGATATTCATGCATTTTCGGTCGATGAATCGTGCCTTCAGTTCGGGCCGGCTGCATCCAGCGTAACTCTGAGACCCCGGCCCGGCTTTGTGCCCAAAGTTCCCACCACTCCTTTTAGAGATCAAGTGGTGAATCTCCAAGCACTGCCTTTGGAGGAGGCAGACCCAGCCATGGCTTTGTTATGCCCTGTTCGTGCACTACGTGTGTATATAGACAGGACGCAAAGTTTTAGGACCTCAGATCAGCTCTTTGTTTGTTACGGTGGTCAGCAGAAAGGAAAAGCTGTCACCAAGCAGAGGATGTCCCATTGGATTGTGGATACTATAGCCCTTGCATATCAAAAGCAGAATGTGCCTTGTCCATTTAATTTACGTGCCCACTCTACACGCAGTGTGGCATCATCTTGGGCACTGGCTCGCGGTTCCTCGCTAACAGATATTTGTAGAGCTGCAGGCTGGGCGACACCTAATACGTTCACAAGATTCTATAGTGTTCGTGTCGAACTGGTTTCCACTCGGGTTCTTTCTACTAACTAGTTAAGAATGCCGAGGGTCGGCTCGTGTGTCGGCTTGGAGCCTCTATTTTGGTGCTGTACAGTTGCACCGATATGGAAGGCCATCGGGGCAAAAACGTCACAAAAACAGTTTTTGCCTCTCCTCCACCGCCCTGATAGCTGGTGTTGCGGAGCATCCGCTGTCAACCTATCACTGATGTATTCTCTGTAAACCTGTGTAGGCTAGGCGTCCACATTTGTTCCCTACGTGGGGTTCATTTGTGTGTAAAGTCCGTGGGGTTCTAATCCTCCACGTTTTTCCTTAGCAGAGCCTGCTCTGCACCTCTCAACATACCATGTATTGTTCAGAGACTTTATTTGAGCAACCTGTCGGTTGTTTCATATATTTTTATGTCATCCATTTAACCTTCTTAGGGGATGGCTTCCGCAGTGTTCTAGCTCCGCTCAGTTTAGACGCTTCCCCCAGTTCGCTGCTTCACTATCGTGGGTTAAGGAACAGGTAGTGACCGGCCTTCTGCATTTTGCCTTAGGTTCCGCCCCTTTATGTGGAGGGCGGAGGGCTTTTGCAGGCACTGGAAGGGTTCAGCTGCAGTGGCGTTTTGGTAGGGATTCCCAATTCGTCGGTCACGACGTGACGTCGTAGTGACCGACTGAAAGGGAACGTCTCGGTTACGTATGTAACCCTCGTTTCCTGAAGGAAGGGAACGGAGACGTCACGTCCCGTCGCCACAGTTTGCTGTTCCATTGCTGTTTTCAGGCCGGGCACTGTTGCTCGGCTTCTCAGCAATAATATAGCTGATTTGGTATTATGCACCTGCGCCTTATATACGCACCTGGGGGGGCGGCGCCGGCATTATGCAAATACCTGCATGCCAAGTTCATTGGCGTTTTTGATAGTTCTCGAAGTAGATAGGTCACCCGCGAAGCGGTTCCCAATTCGTCGGTCACGACGTGACGTCTCCGTTCCCTTCCTTCAGGGAACGAGGGTTACATACGTAACCGAGACGTTTCGTTTATGACGCTCGGAAGCAAGCCTAACACCAGAGCGCGCTCACAGTCAGACGCGCGGCATCTCGTTTAAGGCAGGCTCACGTACCCCCCTAACGAGCCCCAGAAAGCTGAATATTGTGGCATTCTGTTCATAAGACCACTTCAGCGATTTCTGTATGGGCTTATACTACAGTTTAGCTCATGACATGAGAGTAGTTCATTAAAATCATCTACTTGATGTTGAAACATGGATACTGCACACACACTGACAAAAACTAACAGATTACATTCCAGTCAGAGTTCATCTGCTCATCTCGCCTCATGTTTATCACCTCAAACATACGTGCGCTGCCTGTCACCCGCCAGCATGGTTAGTATGTGGTATTCACACACAACACAAATAGCAGAGAATGCTGACTGTGCAGCAGATACAGTATTCTGCACTGTAAGCTGCACACTACTGCAATGTTCGTAAAATGTAAACATTATGTGCAATGAAACCTAGAGTGGGCAAAGAACCTTTGAGCAAATGGTTAAATAAACCAATTATGGGAGTTTATATATGCATCCCACTTCCCACACAATGTAGGCATCAGAACTCTTAGGTACAGATTCCAGCAGCGGTATAGTGCTTCCTTAAATAAACCCTCCCATTGCTTTATTTTATATGATTTTACTTGGATACACATTTCGCTGTTCACCATGGATGGCAGTCTTGTCATACAGTAGTTTTAAAGTGGACCTATTTCATTGCTAAAAACAATGTTATTTTGTGTATTTGGTATAATCCAAGGTGTTTGAGTGGTTTATGGTTCAAAAAACACATTATTTTCCACATACCGTACATTTTTGTACCGTAGCTTCAGATTTCCCTCTCTTCCTAAAACACACATATTTTGTAAAAAAACTCATTTGAAAAGCGCTGTGTCCCTGATGGGCCAGTTAATCTGAACATTGTGATTGGCCTGAATGCCTCTGACATCAGCCGGAAATGTGACGCTCCTAACCATGTTTGAAAGATTCGCTCACAATGCAATGCTAACAGGAGTTAACTTACAGACTGAGTCCGATGCGGGAGGAATTATGATAATATCAGTATTGTCTACATCACCAATCCCAGGAAGTAAACTGTTGCCTACAATTGTAGTCCAAGAAAAGAGATTTACGTTGGAGACAATAACTCGCGTCAACGTTCACTTTAGCGTATGTACCTTTTGCATAATGTTAACATGTACTAATACACACATACACACCAATTAAAATCGTGAATCAGACCATAGGTATGGGGAGCCAATTCTGCCATATTCATAAATAAATAAATACATAAATAAATATACAAGGAAATGTAAAAAAACAAAAATACAGAAATAAATAAAGAAATATATATACATGGAAATGTAAAAAAACAAAAATAAATGAGTATTTATACCTGTATTTCTTTATTTATGTATAATTGTATTTTTTCACACTATTATTTATTTATTTATTCATTTATTTATACATTTATTTATTTTTACTTTTATTTATTTTAACATTTATTTATGTATAAATGTATTTATGTCTACATGTATTTATTTATACATTTATATATTTCTATATATATTTATTTCCACATTTATTTATTTATACATTTATTTATTTCTTCTTTTCTTCGTCTGTATGCTAATGAGGGGGGCGTGTTTTACCTCAGACTTAGCAATCGATCTCTGAGTGCCAGTGCTGAAGCTTTGAGGCCACAGTGACACCTGGTGGTGTGAAAAGCGAACAAAGTTGCACATGGAGTGAATGACTTGGAGATGTGCAATATCCAAAACCTTATTTCAAGTTTTAAATCATTTTGTGTCACCATAACTGTGTATATATAGGGTCACTATACATAGCATACGTACTGTACTCAGGACATGGCCGTAAATCGCCATCCGGTCATGATTTCTAAAATGTCATGGCACACATAAATATCAAAATGCACGTTTTCAACATATCTGATGACAGACCCTTGTAAGTGGACACTTTAATATGGAAACGCGTGAAATTATGCACTATTAATAACATTTAATGTAAATGCCCTGGAGCATACTGTCCACTTGCAGGGGTCTGTCGTCAGATGTGTTGGTGACGTGCATTTTGGTGTTTATGTGTGCCGGGACATTTTGGAGGTCACGGCCGGATGGCGCTTTGCGGCCGTGTGCTGAGTGCAGTACGTATGCTATGTATAGTGACCCTATATATACACAGTTATGGTGACACAAAATGATTTAAAACTTGAAATAAGGTTTTGGATATTACACATCTCCGAGTCGTTCACTCCATGTGCGGCTTCGTTCGCTTTTCGCGCCGCCGGGTGTCGCTGTGGCCTCGGGGCTTCGGCACTGGCACTCAGAGATCGATTGCTAAGTCTGAGGTAAAACACGCCCCCCTCATTAGCATACAGACGAAGAAAAGAAGAAATAAATAAATGTATAAATAAATAAATGTGGAAATAAATATATATAGAAATATATAAATGTATAAATAAATACGTGTAGACATAAATACATTTATACATAAATAAATGTGAAAATAAATAAAAGTAAAAATAAATAAATGTATAAATAAATGAATAAATAAATAAATAATAGTGTGAAAAAATACAATTATACATAAATAAAGAAATACAGGTATAAATACTCATTTATTTTTGTTTTTTTACATTTCCATGTATATATATTTCTTTGTTTGTTTCTGTATTTTTGTTTTTTTGCATTTCCTTGTGTATTTATTTATGTGTTTGTTTGTGGATATGGCAGAGTTGGCTCCCCATACATAGGTGCACTTTAAAGCTAATGGAGGAATGCTAGAAAAATCTAAATGTTGAATGAGTTGTATTGAATGACCATTCAAGCCTACACTGGTGCCTGCTGTAATTTTAGACTCTCATATATGGCTGACTCCTGCAGAAACAACAGACTAGAAGTTTTCTGTACCGACATGCCTGTTTGTGACGTTTGTACAAAGTTAACATACTCACAGTTATCATATCGTCGCTGTCCGATGAAAACCACGTATGTCCATTTTGCCAATTTTTAGATTTTTGGACGGATTGAATGTCCAGGTCCGTTTCCGTATACAGTATGCTTCACATATCTAAATGGCCAATGAAAAGTTGTGAAATCATGTCATCTGATTTTCACGTATATCCATTTGGTGTCAAAGCTGTCAATCACACAGCGTATCTCCCACCCTGTGGAAGCATCTTGTCGGTCTCGTGAAGTTTCGTCGAAGCTCAGCACTGTATAGCCGAATAAACATAGCCTGGTGAGACAATGACTTTCCTTCATCGAGGCAAAAGTTTCCCCCCTGACGCCAGACGTAAGTCTAGGAGTGACAAAATTATGGTAGGACTGGGCAAACAAAGTATCTGTCTAGCATTACCATGTCAGTGTATTGATTCATTGTCCCTTTATAGTTTGCAAGAGACATTTAATAAATTTATAATTAATATTAAATAAACTAAGCGTATGTAATAAACTAAGACGTAGGCTATTTAATAAACTGAGCGTATTCATCTGTCAATATGAAACGCGACTGCCATTCTAATTAATGACCGGAAGAACGCGTATCGACCACCGTTACTGTAAAATATGCACGTATGTCCATTTAAACTCAATTTTGGTTAAATGTGGATTATATCATTACACTGGCACGAATATGGTTACATGTAAAGATGTTGTACCAAGTATGACAAAGCTACATTCAACTGCTTTTAAAATACAGTGTTTTTTCAATTCCTGAAAAGTAACCGTTTTGGACATACCTGAGTTTCATCGGGCAGCGACAATATCCAGAACTGTGTCACTGATGCAGCAGTAAAATAACTACAGTACAGATTCATCCATAAAATATTTAGAGGCTCGTGCAAACTATGTATTATTATCATTTTAAAATGTGTGACAACATAAAAACATGCTATTAATTTCCACAATATACACTACGTAAAAGTTTAAAAACACACACATTTTGACACATTTACTGTACTTCCAAATTATCCAACACTTCTTTAAGTTACACATTATGTACAGTACTGTTGAAACAACACAACAATCTCATGGCAACTGATATATATTTTAAGGAGTGGTTAATTTGTTTGAATTTTTACGATTTCATTTATACATACAATTTGCTTTCGTTCCATTGATGTTGGGTTTAGGCATGGGTTTACATGTGAGGTATCACTAATGGTTTTCTACATAACGATTCACTTCGTACATATTCATATTCATACAAATCAGTCCCTTTGTAAAATAGGAACGAATTCCCATTACATCAGGTTGATTTGCATAATATAAAAAAATATAAAAATGCAGCTGCTGACAGTGGACTTGTTGTTTGAAAGAAAGTTCAATGTTATTAGACTTTCAAGAAAGCAATGTACCATAAAGATACACAGCTGAAGTTAGTTTACTGTAAGAACCTGAAAAGCTTTTGCTCAAAACCTTTGATTGATTCAGCTTGAAAAAAAATTGTAGGGTTTGATTTTGGACTTGGTGCTAAACACTGTGCTTCCAACAGAAGTAAAAGAAAATTACATTGAGTAACCACCCTGCAGTGAGCTATAGCAGGATTTGGCAATGCTGTAACTAAAGACAACATGGTGGTAAAACTGTAGCATTACAGGATCAACAAAATCTGAAAGAATAAGGCCACATTTAAACCTGTAAAATGGCAATACACCTGTTACCGCACCTTCTACAGTATATTCAATCAATACAGTAAATAAATGCATAAAGTTAATAATATGCTTGGCAACTGCAAAGAGCCAACAGGATGAAGAACTACATTGCGTCTTTATTTCAATAATTAATAATAATGTATTTAACTAAACATTCGTCTCTTCATCATACCTCAATTTCTCGCATTTTTTATGAAAGCAATAACCCACCTAATAAGCTTCTTTGTACGTTGGCTTCCAGTAGATTGGACTGATCCAATTACAGCACTCAGATGGACTCATTGCATTAGTCATCCTCCTTCGTCTCACAGTATCTGCATGCACAAGAATATCTCACTGTAATTTAAGGATTACACTGACAATCTGTCATTTGGACATGAACATGCGTCTCCCACGTTGGTTGTCGGCGTAAAAGTGGTTTGCAGCTTCGCGTCGTTCCATCGAGGCTTCCTGTGTCCTCTTCACCTCATTAAAAACCAGGGGCACTGTGGCAATTATTATAATTCATTAGCAGGTTAGCATAACAGCTGGGTCTCTAACTCACTGTTCCTTTCAGATATAATTACAGTATATGCCATATTCAAAGAGCGGGAGAGAGAGTTCTCCAACATACATGGTGAACTTTAAACTTTGATGATGAATTCACAGTAAGGTTACACTGTGGTGCCGTAAGCTTTTGCAAGCAAAATTAAGCTTTTAACCAACATAGTTGCTGGTGCTCTCTGTTAGTCATTGTGTAAGTCAGTGGGATATTGCTCTTTATAATGACTTTGGTAAATGTAGTAGAATTTGATGAAACTGTCGAGTTGTTTTTAAATGTTGGTATCATTATGTGTTTTATTTTAATGAAACTGTCAGTTTAATGACTTTTGTGCAGAACACAAACTTGATAAGTAACGACTCTAGGCTATACTGAGGCTAGAAAAGTGATGTATTATATTATTTTATATTAATGTATCCATCTTAGAGTAGAAATTCAATTACACAGATGTAAACCAACTCTTAATGTGTCATCATTGAATTGAACCCACACACCAAAGCCCAGTTTGGGGTTTCGCATATGATAGGGACGTTGTGCTCGGGACAGCTTTGCAGCATTGTTTTAAGTGCCTTCATTGTGTGACTCAGCAAATGACGCTCGAGCAGTCTGTCCATGGCTGATAGTGTCCTGTTCTAAATTTGACTCTTCAGCTGTCAACTCCAGTCATCCATCCTTTAGCGCACATCTCTACCACTAATCTCACTGACCGACATGTGCAGCCAATCAGAGTAAAGCCTGCCGGCGAAAGACAAAGACATTGCATGCTCCAAACAAAGACCGCTACGCTGTGCTCAACATGTGGCAAAGTAATGAGAAGAATGGAAACTGAACAGGCTGATTTACAGGTGTTGAACACAATGGCATTATTAACAACAATGGCTCACAACAAAGTCGTTTTGATGCAATTGAAATTTTTAAAAGATGTGCTTAACATAGAAATGCCTTAATTGGATAGAATGCTAGTTGATATGATGTCGTGTTGTCAAATGTTTGATTGCTTTGCTTGTGAAATCGGGGTGAATTTTCTAATATTGAATTGCTTGGATTGTTTATTTGTACATGCTGTGTCTGTTGGTTTGGCAACTGATTCGCTAAAGGAATTATGCAAATGAGGTGATGGTCCCAACAATTTCATGCTGAATGCTATTTGCACGATGCAAACAGGTTTGGTTCTGATTATAGACTTTCCTGAAATGCATCACTCCACCACTACAACTGAAACATACAGTACAAGCTCTCGGTCATAAAGCTCTTCTCCATCTCCATTATTGACAAATTACTGCTGCCACAAGGGATTATAAATGTGCACACATATTTTTGCTTCATGATGTGAGGATCAGAGATGTATAGTAACGAAGTAGAACTACTTCACTACTGTACTTAAGTACTAAAAGACAGTATCTGTACTCTACTGAAGTATTATTTTTTTCTCTTACTTCCACTTTTACTTTAGTACATATTTTCGATGAGTTTAATACTTTTACTCCGATACATTTTTTATGTGTTGCATAGTTACTCGTTACACTCAAATGTTACGAATCATTCCAAACCCACATTATCACTGCCGGAGCAGTGATACATATTAGAAACACACACAGATTGTGGTCTAAACCAATCGGAGAAAGTGAAGGGCGGACCCCTTCCTCCCTCTCACTCACAAATATGAGACGCAGTTGTAAACAAATGTGAAGCGAAGAGAGAACCAAAGTGCGTGAGAGAGACAGAGAGAGAGAGAGAGGATGCGTGAGAAAGGGCGAGTGTTCGCGAAAGAAGGAAACCTAAATACATCGAAACACCTTTTACCTTTACCTATTACCATTATATCGACTAATATTTCATTAATTCTGAATTCTCTATCTCCATATCAGTTAAATTAATCTGAATTATCTGAACATTCATGTACTTGTACTCCTGCTACAGCCAAAGGAATTGTGAGTGTCCTTTAGCTTAAACATTTAAAATAATATAAACAATATTATATTCAAACTTTTGACTGTTTTCTTTAATAACTACATTACACAATACTTGTACTTTTACTTTCAGTACTTGAGTAGTATATTTTTTAAAAAACTACTTGCAATACTTAAGTACAAAACATGTTTAATACTTTAGTACTTCCACTCAAGTGCTGTGCTTAAAGAGCACTTCAACTTCTACTCAAGTCACTTTTTTGATAGAGCACTTGTACTTTTACTCAAGTCTGGGTCCCTAGTACTTTATACATCTCTGGTGAGGATAAATGTGACAATGACCTAATGCAGCGCTTTTTCGGTGCATTTAGCCTGGTTCGATTTTGCATCTTTGGGATTTTGTACAGGACTACCATAAAAAATGATGCAAGTACAGAAAGATGGGTGAAATAATGGGAATTGCTTACATCTAGATTTCTGCTTTACCTGAAATACGTTCCTACACGTTGTTGCATCTTTCAGAGTGTCCACTAGAGGCACTGGAGGGGCTTGTGTCACAGGAGTGACGATCTTTTGGGCGGAACCAAAAGTTGGGAAAGTTTGGTTCCGCCCGGATGTTTCCGCCCGGACCGGGAAGAGAAAACACCGGACATCCGGTAGCACCGCGAGGGCTGTAATCAGCCAAACTACGGACAGCTGCGGGTAATTAACAAGAACGCCGGGTGATTGGACGAAGGCAACACCCGGGCGAATACTTAAGAGCAGCTTAAATCACAGTTTGTGTTGTTGTTATGACCAGTGTTGGTGTGTGCTGTAGCGCTGAGTTAAACTCACCGGGTACGCCAGTTGGATTATTGGACTCTCTCTCTCTCTTTGTGCATCGTGGGATTTCGGCGGAGGCAGCTATTAAAGACCTTACGGGTTGGAAAGTAAGTGGAGGCCGACTGTGTATAAATGAAGTGAAGGAAGAAGGAACGTGCTATTGTGAGTACCCATCTGTGTAGTTGGAATTATCACAGGAGAAGTTAACCAAAGGAAGCGTGAGATAACAGAAGCACCGCAGTTGTGAGTAAACGAACTCATTCATTGAATATACCTTGCATGTATTTACCTGGATATCTTTTAAGTGCTTTCCAGCGAGAGTGAGTGGCCCCGCCCCTGAGTCAGCGTGGTGGGTGAGCCACAGGATCTTTGTGTGAGACAGCCGCAGCGACGGAAACCAACTGCTAGGCCGTGTTACCATCTCCACATTCTTGCCCAGAGCGAGGCGAGGGAAGACGGGCGTCTATTGTGTGCACTGAGCGTGGTGGGTGAGTCTTGGATGTAGAAATTTCACTTTGAAGTGGTGCCGTGTATATTGCAGTGAGATTGCTGTGTCGTGTCAGACGTACCCCGCCTCCAGTCACTCGCTAGGGGCGCTGAAGAGGAAGACGGATCCTAGAATAACCCTGTGCATGATTATGCTGTGAGTGTGTTTCAGCATCGGAAATTTCGGAGTAGTTCCTGAAGTATTTTCGTAGCCAGACGCTTGGCGGACTTGTGTTAGGAGTGGCGGTGAAGATCTGTACGGCTGGCGGTGTGAGTATTACCAGTTACATTGCTACTTTACCTGTGTGTTGTCTATCATCACAGAGTCAGAGGCGAAGGAGATCCGCTGCCCCGAGGTCTCTACAAAAGGGCGCCCCGGTCCGGTTGTCGGTTGCCAACAGGCGTCGAGGAAAGGGCAGCGCTCGACCCGGGTGTGACGGCGTGACACTTCCGCCCCTCTGTAGAATCAACGAGTCAGCCGAGAGGGTTTGGTCCCCGGCGCTATCTTGGAAACCACTGCCGGTCGATACAGTACGCCTAGCCGTTATCGTGAGTCCGCAACCCGGAGAGAATATAACATAACCTGTTCAGTCTGTCCATCAACAGGGAAGAAAGCTGTCGTCTGTGGAGGAAGAGAGAGAGAAACAGTGTGAGTACTAAAGTGACGAGTTGAGGAGGAGGATTCATACTTACCCAGCAGCTGTAGTCGGTGGAGACCCTCGTGAGGACGATCCGCTGTGTCTTCGTGCCCTAGTGGTAGCCTGTAGAGAGGAAGAGAAACAGGAAAGGAGAGTGAGTCGACAACTAAGGAGCCGCGTGGGAAGACGGCGGAGTGCCGCGAATTACACGCAGGTACACGGACAGGGAATAGTACATGCCCATAGTCATTGTGATTTTATTCTGCCTCCAGGAAGGAAGAGGAGCGCGCCACGGGCAGAGGGAACCAGAGGCGGGAGCCCGTTCCCCGACGAAAATCCCCCCCCCCCCCCTGGAGGACAGATCCTGATCCTAGTTTTAAATCCCCTTTCCCCGAGTCCCCATATATTTTAAATATTTAAATCAATAAAGAATATTTTTATACTTACCTGTACTCGTTGTCGTCTGGTCATTGGGTTGGTTTTGGGGACCTCCTCGAGGTGGAAGTTAGAAGGGGCGTGGCTTAACCCTTAGCGGCCAGCCCCTGGCTTGTGACAGATTTTGGCGTAGTCGGCAGGGTTCCACCTCGAGTTGAGTAACCAGACTAGCCCAATGACCGACAACGCGGGACCCGCAGCCCAACCCCGTGCGGTGCCTGTCTTTATGGGCAGCCCTTGGGTCCAAAAGTATGGAGGGACAGAGTCGGAAGTGCGACTTACAGAATGGAAAGCTCAGTTGGAGTATCTGGCCGACCTGCAAGGCCTTAGTGCAGCCCAGCGGCTCCAGTTCGTACTGAACTCCCTAGAGGGAGAAGCGCGGCGAGAAGTACAGGCCGCCCCTGAAGCTGTCCGAACCAGCGCCCAAACTATATTCCAGTTTCTCACCGAGCAATATGGTGATCACACCCCCGTAGCCGTCCTCCATTCCCAATTCTTTAATAGTAAGCAAAACCCCCGACAACCCATTAGAGCTTTTGCCCTGAGACTGCGAGAGCAGTTCACCCGGTTACAGACCCGCCGTGATCATGGCTTGGGAGATGGAGAGACCTTGCTGCGCGACCAATTCCTTTTGGGGATGAAAGAGGGCCCCGTGAGACAGAGTCTGAGGGTCCAGTTTCGGAGAGACCCCGACCTCACATTTGAAGATCTGAGGAAGGAGGCGCTAGCGCTGGAGGGCGACGAGGTTGAGGTGAGTGAGACTCCAGTGTGTGCGGCTGTGAATGAGAGCGTGCCACCACCACCTGAGCGCACGGATTGGAAACAGACTCTGAAGGCAGAGCTCTTGAAAGACGTCCGGGAACAAATGTCAGAAATGTCTAAGACCCTCCTGGGAGAGCTGCGCCAAAGTAGGGCGCGGGAGGAACCAAGGCCGGCACCCCGAGAGCGAGTGTACTCGGAGAGGAGCCGAGAGCCGCCGGGACGACCAAACCGTTATAATCGGCCCCGGTTCGAATGGGATGACCAGGGGCGACCGATTTGCAACCGTTGTGGTGAGCCAGGACATATTAGCCGTCAGTGTGGGCCCCGCAGGGCATCTGAAGGGGGTTTTTAGGACGACCGGCCACAGTGGGTCGTGTGGCCGGGGCCCCTCGAGAAGACCCGGGAAGAAGGGATAGTTCAAGGCAACAGATGATCGGGCACAGCCCGGTGGCAGAGGTAAAAGTGTGTGGCAAGTGGATTCAGTGCCTGGTAGATACGGGCTCACAGGTAACGATGTTTGCAGAAAGCCTCTCCAAGGAGATATTCGGACGAGGAGGAACACAAGGAGCGGAGGCCCCCTGGCTGACGTTGAAGGGCGCTAATGGCCTGAAAATCCCCTACATAGGCTATCGCCTGACGGATCTGGAAGTACATGGAGTCGTTGTCCCCCAAAAAGGGGTGATTATCGTCGAAGATAAGTGTCTGGGTACCCACCGAGCCCTATTGGGCATGAATGTCCTCTCCGAGTGCTGGGAAGAGATATTCCAGGCTAGGCCTGGTCCAAGGATCTCACCTGCTGAGAGGCCCAAGTGGGAGCGCGTAGTGGCTGACTGCCGCCGGGTCCAAATGAACCAGGTGCGTAGAGATCGGGAGGAAGTGGGGAGAGTAACGTGTCGTTTTGCTTTGTCTATTCCCCCTAGGAGTGAGGCTATCGTGTGGGCAAGAGTGCCCCTTCGGGAAGCGAACCCAGAGGAGTGGGTATTGGTCGAACCACACACGGACTGCCCGCAGGTGGAGGTAGCACGGGGACTAGCGGCGATCCGCCGGGGGAGGATTCCTGTGAGGGTACGAAATGAGCACCCCTACGCAGTACAGCTATACCGACATCAACGACTGGCCCGGCTAACGATGGTCACGCCCCACCAGGTGAGGGAGGAAAGGGACGTCAGCTTTCGTCAGGTGTGCCCCACTGTGATCGAGGTGGCCCTGACTCAAATGGATGCCCCGTCGAATAATCTCGGAAGACGTGTGCCAAACCACCTAGCGGGTGAGTCATTACAAGGGGACGACTTGGGACAGGTACAGGCACAGAAATTGCAGGCGCTCCTCCGGAAGTGGCAACATGTGTTTGCAAGGCACGATGAAGACTACGGATGCACCGGGGTGGTGGAGCACCACATTCCCACTGGGGACGCAGGGCCAAGTAGGGAGAGATACCGACCCATCCCACCCACCTTGTATGCGGAGGTACGCACGCTTCTGCAGGGCCTGTTGGGCAGGGGCATCGTCAGGGAGAGTAGTAGCCCCTGGGCGGCCCCCATCGTGCTCGTGCAGAAGAAGACGGGAGCCTGGAGGTTCTGTGTAGACTATCGTAAGCTGAACCTGGTAACAAAGAAGGACGCATTCCCCCTACCACGAATTGAAGACTCCCTTGCTAGTCTCACGCAGTCAGCCTGGTACTCGACCTTAGATCTGGCCAGCGGATATTGGCAGGTGCAGGTGGCCGAGGCAGACAGGGAGAAGACCGCCTTCACGACCCCGTTCGGACTATTTGAATGGGACCGGATGCCTTTCGGGCTCTGCAACGCTCCGGCCACGTTCCAACGCTTGATGCAACGCTGCCTTGGAGGTCAGTTGATGGAGTCAGTATTGGTATATTTGGATGATGTGATGGTGTATTCCCCAGATTTCGACTCACACCTCCGACACCTAGAGGAAGTCTTTCGAGCTATGGAGAGATATGGGCTGAAGCTACAGCCGGACAAATGCCATCTGCTGCGGCGAGAAGTGAGGTTCCTGGGACATGTGGTCAGCGCAGCAGGGGTGGCCGTGGACCCCGAGAAGGTCTCTGCGGTAAAAGATTGGGCCGCACCGAAGACTGTAAGGCAAGTACGATCCTTTTTGGGGTTCGTGGGGTATTATCGGCGATTCATTAAAGACTTCTCGAAGATCGCCAAGCCCCTTTACCAATTGCTGGTTGGCACGGGCCGAAGCCGGGGCCGTGGGTCACCCTCTATTGACTGGGATAATGATTGTGAGTTAGCTTTTCAGAGGCTGAAGCAGGAATTGCTACAGGCCCCCATCTTGGCGTACGCCGACTTTTCTAAACCTTTTGTCTTGTATACAGACGCGAGCAACCTGGGACTGGGAGCAGTGCTGGCCCAACGGCAAGAAGGAACAGAGCGGGTAATCGCTTATGCGAGCCGAAGCCTCCACCCGGCAGAGAGGAATGATGCCAACTACAGCTCCTTCAAACTGGAACTGCTGGCCCTAAAGTGGGCCTTGAGCGAGAAGTTCAAAGACTACCTTTGGGGAGCCAAGGTAACGGTCATTACAGATAACAACCCTCTGGTGCACTTACAGACGGCGAAGTTGGGGGCCGTGGAACAGCGGTGGGTGGCTCAGCTGGCTAACTTCGATTATCAACTGCAGTATCGGCCCGGGCGAGAGCATACGAACGCAGATGTTCTCTCGAGGCTACCAGAGGGAAAGAGCCCCAGACGCCGGGGGTATTGGAAGGAAGATAGCCAGGAGGAAGGCTACAGGATCGGGGCCGTGGAGGCGCCAGGAGGCCAGCGGGAGGCCGTGCCAGGAAACTGGGGGTGGGACCCGCGCCGCTGGATAGAGAGGCAGGCCCAGGACCTGGACGTGTGCCAGGTGAAAATGTGGGTAGAGCAGAGGAACCGGCCAACGTCGGCGGAAAGATTGGCCCAGACGGAGACTGGGAGAAGATTACTGGGGCAGTGGGAGAAGCTGGAGCTGCAGGAAGGGGTGCTTTGTAGGAAGACCCGCGACCCGAAGTCGGGTGAGGAAGTGAGCCAGATCGTGGTACCCGCCGACCAGGTAAACGCATTAGTCACAGCCTATCATGACCAGTTGGGACACCAGGGTCAGGAGAGGACCGTATCCCTACTACGGAGATTCTTTTACTGGCCTGGGCTGGAGGCGTCTGTGCATGACTCGATTCAAGCCTGCCCCCGGTGCACACTGTTCAAATCTAGACGAGAAGCCCGAGCGCCGATGGTACCCATCCATGCAAAGGCCCCCCTCCACATAATGGCAATGGATTTCCTGACGCTGGGCCGCCCCCAGGACCGTTATCAGAACATCCTGGTAATCACAGACCTGTTTACTAAGTACGCCTGGGCGGTCCCGACGCTTGATCAGACGGCCAACACCACCGCCACAGCTCTATGGCGAAATGTGTTCCAGACATTTGGATGTCCCGAGTTTCTGCACTCCGATCAAGGGGCCAATTTCGAATCAAAAGTAATCCGTGAGTTATGCCAGTTGTATGGATGCACTAAAACCCATACGACATCATATCATCCCCAGGGAAATGGGAGCTGTGAGAGGTTTAATCAGACCCTGCTGGGACTACTGGGGACGTTGGATCAACGACAGCAGAGTGACTGGGTGAGTGCTTTACCAAATCTTCTGCAAGCATACAATAACAGTGTCCATAGCACAACGGGGTATGCCCCTACTTACCTGATGTTCGGCAGGCACGTCCGGATGCCCACTGACCTGGTCCTGGGAGTGGCCGCAGACCGGGAAGAAGTGAGTGTGACGGAGTGGGTGGGGCGCCACCACCAGCGTTTACATTTTGCATATGAGCAGGTGTCAAAGAAAATACAGACAGCGGGAGAAAGGAACAAACGGTTGTACGATCGGACTGCTCGAGATGCCCCCCTGTTACCAGGTGAGAGAGTCCTGGCGAGGGATAACCGGCGACAGGGAAAAGGAAAGCTGAGCGACCGCTGGGAAGCTGTCCCGTATGTGATCTGTAAGCAGCAGAGGCCGGGACAACCAGTGTACACCATCCGGCCCGAGGGAAAACCTGGCCCCGAACGGGTGGTACACCGAAACATGCTTCGCCCCTGTCCGAACTACCCCGAGGCTGTGAAGGAAGGGCCCATGGAACCAGTACCGGCGGCCCCCTGGACGGAGGGATGGGCTGTGGTACCGGGTCGGCCTGTGGTGGCGCTGCCTCCAGCTGCCCAGATGCAACCAGCGCTGGCACCCGAACCGGCTGAACCTTCAGCTGCCCAGATGCAGCCAGAGCTGGCACCCGAACCGGCAGAACCTCCAGCTGCCCAGATGCAACCAGAGGTAGCACCCGAGCCCGTTGAACCCGATTCACCCGTGAGACGCTCCCAACGGGAGAACCGAGGATGCCCCCCGGCCCGGTACGGTGAGTGGACGACACCGAGGCATTCTAGGGACTAGAATGCATTGGCGGGGGAGGATGTCACAGGAGTGACGATCTTTTGGGCGGAACCAAAAGTTGGGAAAGTTTGGTTCCGCCCGGATGTTTCCGCCCGGACCGGGAAGAGAAAACACCGGACATCCGGTAGCACCGCGAGGGCTGTAATCAGCCAAACTACGGACAGCTGCGGGTAATTAACAAGAACGCCGGGTGATTGGACGAAGGCAACACCCGGGCGAATACTTAAGAGCAGCTTAAATCACAGTTTGTGTTGTTGTTATGACCAGTGTTGGTGTGTGCTGTAGCGCTGAGTTAAACTCACCGGGTACGCCAGTTGGATTATTGGATTCTCTCTCTCTCTTTGTGCATCGTGGGATTTCGGCGGAGGCAGCTAGTAAAGACCTTACGGGTTGGAAAGTAAGTGGAGGCCGACTGTGTATAAATGAAGTGAAGGAAGAAGGAACGTGCTATTGTGAGTACCCATCTGTGTAGTTGGAATTATCACAGGAGAAGTTAACCAAAGGAAGCGTGAGATAACAGAAGCACCGCAGTTGTGAGTAAACGAACTCATTCATTGAATATACCTTGCATGTATTTACCTGGATATCTTTTAAGTGCTTTCCAGCGAGAGTGAGTGGCCCCGCCCCTGAGTCAGCGTGGTGGGTGAGCCACAGGATCTTTGTGTGAGACAGCCGCAGCGACGGAAACCAACTGCTAGGCCGTGTTACCATCTCCACATTCTTGCCCAGAGCGAGGCGAGGGAAGACGGGCGTCTATTGTGTGCACTGAGCGTGGTGGGTGAGTCTTGGATGTAGAAATTTCACTTTGAAGTGGTGCCGTGTATATTGCAGTGAGATTGCTGTGTCGTGTCAGACGTACCCCGCCTCCAGTCACTCGCTAGGGGCGCTGAAGAGGAAGACGGATCCTAGAATAACCCTGTGCATGATTATGCTGTGAGTGTGTTTCAGCATCGGAAATTTCGGAGTAGTTCCTGAAGTATTTTCGTAGCCAGACGCTTGGCGGACTTGTGTTAGGAGTGGCGGTGAAGATCTGTACGGCTGGCGGTGTGAGTATTACCAGTTACATTGCTACTTTACCTGTGTGTTGTCTATCATCACAGAGTCAGAGGCGAAGGAGATCCGCTGCCCCGAGGTCTCTACAAAGGGGCGCCCCGGTCCGGTTGTCGGTTGCCAACAGGCGTCGAGGAAAGGGCAGCGCTCGACCCGGGTGTGACGGCGTGACACTTCCGCCCCTCTGTAGAATCAACGAGTCAGCCGAGAGGGTTTGGTCCCCGGCGCTATCTTGGAAACCACTGCCGGTCGATACAGTACGCCTAGCCGTTATCGTGAGTCCGCTACCCGGAGAGAATATAACATAACCTGTTCAGTCTGTCCATCAACAGGGAAGAAAGCTGTCGTCTGTGGAGGAAGAGAGAGAGAAACAGTGCGAGCTCCAAGGAGACCCGTTGTGAAGGAGAACTATACGTACCAGAAGCTGTAATCAGCGACGAGGTGAGAGAATTAACTGAGAACGATTCACTGTGCCTTTGTGTCCCAGCTGTCGTCTGTGGAGGAAGAGAGAGAGAAACAGTGTGAGCTCCAAGGAGACCCGTTGTGAAGGAGAACCATACAAACCAGAAGCTGTAATCAGCGACGAGGTGAGAGAATCAACTGAGAACGATTCACTGTGCCTTTGTGTCCCAGCTGTCGTCTGTGGAGGAAGAGAGAGAGAAACAGTGTGAGCTCCAAGGAGACCCGTTGTGAAGGAGAACTATACGTACCAGAAGCTGTAACCAGCGACGAGGTGAGAGAATTAACTGAGAACGATTCACTGTGCCTTTGTGTCCCAGCTGTCGTCTGTGGAGGAAGAGAGAGAGAAACAGTGTGAGTACTAAAGTGACGAGTTGAGGAGGAGGATTCATACTTACCCAGCAGCTGTAGTCGGTGGAGACCCTCGTGAGGACGATCCGCTGTGTCTTCGTGCCCTAGTGGTAGCCTGTAGAGAGGAAGAGAAACAGGAAAGGAGAGTGAGTCGACAACTAAGGAGCCGCGTGGGAAGACGGCGGAGTGCCGCGAATTACACGCAGGTACACGGACAGGAAATAGTACATGCCCATAGTCATTGTGATTTTATTCTGCCTCCAGGAAGGAAGAGGAGCGCGCCACGGGCAGAGGGAACCAGAGGCGGGAGCCCGTTCCCCGACGAAAATCCCCCCCCCCTGGAGGACAGATCCTGATCCTAGTTTTAAATCCCCTTTCCCCGAGTCCCCATATATTTTAAATATTTAAATCAATAAAGAATATTTTTATACTTACCTGTACTCGTTGTTGTCTGGTCATTGGGTTGGTTTTGGGGACCTCCTCGAGGTGGAAGTTAGAAGGGGCGTGGCTTAACCCTTAGCGGCCAGCCCCTGGCTTGTGACACTTGCATTTCTTCAGTTTTGATGTGGGTTTATTTGAGGTTGCAAAGAAGACAATACCGAACATTATTGGAGTATATTCATCAGTTCCTGTTTGTGTAACTGCAGCGGGAAAGTGTCGGATCAGCGAGGTATGTCAAGAATTTGTTTACAGATACATACATGCCGACTTGTAATTCTTTCTTTCTTTATGCCATTCCAGCATCTATGGCCATATTCATGGTTAATCCATACACAAGTTGGTATCTCCAATTCACCCAACTTGCATGTTTTAGGCTGTGGGAGGAAATTGGAGTACCTGGAGTAAACCTTTGCTGACAACTAGTGATGGTGACGAGACCGCTTATGCCAAGTCCGAGTCAAGACCGAGTCTTTGAAGGGTTGAGACCGAGTCCGTTGGTTTTCAAATACAGTCGAGTCCGAGTCAAGACAAAGTCTTTGGTAAGCAAGTCTGAGTCGAGATCGTGTCCTTAGGAGTCGAGATCAAGCCGGGACCAAGACTATAAAAACATTTGACGAGTTAAAGTGGGACTGCTGATATGCGTGTTTGGTGTGCTTTCCCGGGGGGAGGGTTCCGAGCCCAGGAAATACCCCCCAAGTTCGGAATGCTCGTCCCTTGACCGGAATGTAGGTGGTGCTGACCTGAATGTACGTAGTGAAGGCGAAGGGGTGGAGGTGGGTTTGCGATAATTCCGGAGAATGAGGGTAAGGAGTCTTGATTATTTATAGAGCTGGTACTAATGCTGCGTTCCAGGCAGGTTTTTGAACACGTGAATCACGACTTCAAAACCACGACTTACGGCAGCCTGTAACCCGTGTTTTTCCATCCTTCTACCTGTGAAAGTGCACTGGAACGGCAGTCAAACCTGTGACTTCCCACCCGTGAACTCGTACTAGATCGATGTACTCCCAGTTCAGAGTCGTGCGTCGTGGTTTTGAAGTCGTAATTTACGGGTTACAGATTGCCTGGAACGCAGCATAAGTTGTTGTGTTGATTAGTGATTGATAACCAGCCGTGTTCATCGATTAATGATCAAGAGCCAGCCGTGTTCATTGATTAGTGATCAAGAGTCAGCCATGTTCATTGACTGATTGGCTCCTCCCAAACCTTGTTTATAAAACATCATGTCAGTTTTAATATTCATGATTTAATATCACCCCAGTTAATAATCAACAGTTAGGCCTATAGACTAAGCTAGATTGGGAATTGTTTAGAGGAGCAGTCTTAACGTCTTAATATGGACTATGCTTTTACTATCATTAAAAAAAACCTTACCACATGCATAATCTTCTGACTATTTTTCTAAACTGCTTCAACAGTGCTGTCTGTCATCAACATGCTTAGCTCACTCTTTGAATTTTTTAATCCTAGTTAGGACATGCAGAGCAAATTAAACATTTCTAGTGGTATGTCTAAATTAGTAAGCTTTAGCTACTTTATAACATTTTCCAATATTTCCCAATTTTATGCAATATATAGAAATTGCACCATGGGATGTCATTTTCAAATAATGCCCGTCAACATTGCATTTAATTATTATTAATTGTTATGTGTTGTGTGTTTTTTTATATGAACATAAAAAAACATGTTGGTCTCGAGGACTCAGCCTGAAATTACGAGTCCTTCTCCTCACACTGTGGCCCGAGGCAGAGTCAAGACCGAGTCTTTAAAGGAACAAGTCTGAGACGAGTCCGAGAAAGCAGAAATCGGTATTGAGACTGGACTCAAGTACTACATCACTACTGACAACACATGCAAACTTCACACAGAAAGACCATCTGACCTAGCCGGGGCTCGAACCGGGGACCTTCTTGCTGCGAGCCTTGTGACTTGTTATTCGGAAATGTTTTATAAATATTTAATCAGAAGGGCAGCACAAGTCATTAAAGCATGCCGCAAGTTTTGGTGCACATGACCAGACATACAGGTACCGTATTTTCCAGACTATAAGTCGCACTTTTGCATAGTTTGGTGGGCCCTGCGACTTTTAGTCAGGTGCGACTTATATGTCAAAATTAATTCATACAAACCTAGAGAACCCATTACTTTCTACAGCCGCGAGAGTCCGCTCTATGCTGCTCCTGTATTTATGCAATTCAATGGATTCAGTGATGTGGAATGACTTTTCTTAACTCTAAGAACTTGTTGAACTTGATTTTGCTTGTCGTGTTCATTACGCCTATTCAGCCTTTCAGGTATGTTCTGTATGCTATTCTGCCTGCTGTTCTGTGCTATTGTTTTGTTGAAAACTTGCCTTTCCAGATTAAATGTCTGTTCTTGGACTTCATTTCCTAAATAAATGCGACGTATAGTCCAGTGCGACTTATATATATATATTTCCTCTTTCCTCTTCTTTTTTACCTCTTCAAAACGCATTTTTGACTGATGCGACTTACTGTATACTCCAGAACGACTTATATTCCGGAAAATACGGTATAAACCAAACTGCACAAATCTACTTAACAAAGACAACCAGGTTTTAATTTGTGCATCTGTCTGCTTCGTAACTTTTAAAAACCCTGTGATAAAATGTAACACCTGCCTAAATGAAACGCCTCTTGATGGATATTCCTTAAAAAATGCGGCAAAATGTACCTGGCGCAACGTATTTTTGGTTATACAGAAATCTAGCGAGAGGTACGTATGGCCAGTAAGCCTAGGTTGACAAATGTTCTTTAAGGAAATCTTGGCTGAGCACCTGAGTGGCTATTTTCTATATAGGTAATAGCTATATACTGTAAGTACAGCTCTCTTCAACTTGACTGCATGGGAAAAGATTGAATTCTCCAAAAGAGTTTGGCAGGAGAACATTTCAATAACATGTCAAATGAAAAATAAAACCTGACAACATTGTCACTCGCTATTTTATTCTTTGGAATGTGTAATGTACTTTTATTCAGTGGAAAATAAACTGACTTAACATCATATTCATCAGCAGTGGACAGTAAGTTGTGTTATTTGGACTGCATTTCCATTTTAAATGCAGATACTAAAGTTTGTTGACATTTTAGGGCCCAAACTGAATCACTCTTGAGCTTTTAAGTTCTGCCTGGTAAACTCAGTGTTATTTCTTCCCATTAGTAATTTATTAAATCAGTCTGTTCTTTGCTTCTTTGTTAATAATGTTGACAAATGTTGTTTATTTTATTCTCAGCATTCAGAATCAATAAGCATATTTTGATTGGCACGCACAGCCAAACGAGACTGGGAATGAAATTTGTTTACTATTTTGCATGAGCTTTTCCATTCTTTTCCATCTATAAAATATTTTTTTTGCATAAACCTTCACGCATGAAAGCCAACAAGATTTTCAGAATTTGAAAGGACTGGATTGAATGATTCAACTTTAACTACAGGCAATTTCAGTTGTAATGGCATCTGGAGGGATATCAAGCCTCTCGTATTTTTAATTATAACACCTCATTTTTCATCACCTCACCATGTGGGTGCTTTAACTTTCCCTTTAGACTTATAATTCTCTGGATAAAGGCCTGTCTTACAAAAGTGCAATTCATTTAGCTCTTGTTATTCTAAATTCTTTACAGTATATCTTGATATCATTGTAACTAATTCTCCATTGTGATTAAAATGCTAACAAAGAGACAGACTTATCACAGGAAACAACTCAAAAGGAAGCAATGGAGAGAGATAGCAATAAGACAGATGGAGATGTGTTTTGCTCTAGGGTCATTTCACAGCTGTAAATGTAAAAATAAAATACTTTAAATACCAGGATAAGCATGAAAGAAACTTAATTCTGACTTTGCTACTAGTGTCAGACATTTCGGCTTCTATATATATCAAGAAATGTTTACACTGTTGATGAGCAGCATCTTGGAAAATAAGAATTTAATTATTGGAGTAAAAGCATCAGAAGACAGCGTAGATTTGTGAGGGCACATCCAAATATGTTTAACATGTTTTTCATACATGTATAAGTTGAGGTCATTGTGTGGAGGTATTCATAAGATCATTGATCTATAAAAAAATGTGTACAGGTAATCTGTTTGTTTTTGAGGCTTTTTAAAGAAACAATGAGAGATGATGATTCGTAAGCAGAAGGATGCAGCGATTATATTGTTGTTGTTGTTTTGTTTCTGCGTAGACCCCATCCATAGCTCAAAGCAGAAGGGTTGAAGATTCTTGCTGCTCTAGCCTGAGACTGAAGCAGGGGCGGACCCTACCCCCCGATGCATGGACAAGGGCCAACCTGGTGGTGGTAGGAAGGATGAGGTCAGTGTCAGTATCTGCATATGCAAAAAATGTTTAGTAGGCCACTTATATACTCCAAAGTCAAGATGATGATTGACTAGACCAAAATGTAATGAATGCAATAGCACCAAGTCTTACTGGTAGAACTTGCACTAAAGCTTACATTTATAATACAGTTGATTTCATGTTTAATTGTTGGTTAGAACCTTGACTTTCCTCATTCAAGTAGATAGGACTTTATTCTTGCATGACTAAAATAACTGCCTGGAGCCGTTGGAAAGATGGCCGCCGAGAAGCTGCAATCTGTAACTTTTGCCTCTCTATCGCCATCAGTGTTTGAAGCATAAAATTGCAAGTAACATTGAAGTAAAACTAGGTTAAACTCACATTACCAACAAAATCGTGCCTGAGAGCTCGTGAGGCTGGGTATGGGCCCGATGCTCCTGCGTCATCCATTTTCAGGGCTAGTTGATTCTGCCGGTGAGTTGTTACACACCCCTTTGCGGATTTCGACTTCTATGACCACCGTCCTGCTGTATATCACCCAACACCTTTTCTGATGTCTGATGAGCGTCGGCATCGGGCGCCTTAACCCGCCGTTCGGTTCATCCCGCAGTGCCAGTTCTGCTTACCAAAAGTGGCCCACTAGGTGTCTCGCATTCCACGCCCGGCTCCAAGCCAGCGAACCGGGCTTCTTACCCATTTAAAATTTGAGAATAGGTTGAGATCGTTTCGGCCACAAGGCCTCTTGTCATTCGCTTTACCGGATAAAACTGCGAACGAGCGCCAGCTATCCTGAGGGATCGGTGCGGATCTACACCACAGTTTCCTCTGGCTTCGCCCTGCCCAGGCATAGTTCACCATCTTTTGGGGCCGAACCTTCACCTTCATTGCGCCACGGGGGCTTGAGGACACCCTCCGGCAAAAGTCTAATTAGATTTGTTTTTACAATGTTATAGTGATCATATATAATTGTTTCTCAGTCTCTTTAATATAATACATCCAGAAAATACAGGAAAGATGTACAGTATATAGTATTAAAAAATGTAAACTGATGTGTCTACTTTTTAGGGTAACTCCCCTTCCAATGGAGCAATAGCAGGAAACTGCAGGATCTCTTAAACCTAAATAAAATTAAATCCTAATTTCTAATTTTAAAGAAATTAGTATTTTTACTTCATTCTGCTCAAAAATGTGTTTTGTGGCGGTCAAGAGAGGTCACACTAAACACTGACGATGCCTAAAGAAGAATAAAGAATTTTATTTTTTGTACATATTTCTTGTTTTTACTGTTTGTAAATAAAATAGATTGAAAATTAAATATGGATGGACATTAAAACTTCTAAAACAACAAGTCTGGTGGTGGTGGCCTAAGACTTTTGCACAGCACTGAATCTATTTAATATTTATATTTTCAGAATGCATGTAATGAACCGTGTTTGGTCTTAATTTATTTTAATTTTACCCCTGGAGCCCCATCAAATAAAGCAGACCAGCAGCCGATTGTTCCTGCTTGTAAAACACGTTGTGTTCCTACCTCAACCCTGGAAACGTCTGCTTGACATGATCAACATCATGTCCACTTCCCACACCAGACGCACAAAGCAAAGCAACACTCTGCTCATTTTTAATCAGCGGCTGCTTGCCCGGAAATGCCCTCTCCCGTGCATTCAAATTGAAGTGCTATTGAAAAACTGAACAAACTTCTGCAGTCTGCTTGACTTTCTCTTAGTTCAAGGGTACACTTGAGGACTCGATTTAATCATTCAGAAGAGAGGAAGGTGTATGCAAGAATGTAAGCGTACGTGTGTTTGTTGGGCGGGGAGATACCGAGGGCATATTTATTTGTGTGAGAGAGTGCATGAGAGAGAGAGAGAGAGCACATGGTTGAGAGAGAGAGCTGTCAGTTTGGACTCCTTCACACAATCAACTGAAAGTGAAAGGAGAGGCTCTCATGTGGAGCGGAGACACACAGGTATTCCGCTCGGCATGTGAATGCAGTCATTAGCATATACACGATGGCGCACGGCTCCGAATTACTGATGTTCTGCTCAGAGAAAGCGCTGCGGTAAAGAGGAGTACTTTCCAAAGCAACGCTGCTTGTTAGAAAGGCAGAATGAAATTGTAACTTAAACAACCAGACATCTGGGGAAGCTGAGAATGAACTGGCCAAACGCCTGGACATCTGTTTTAGTAAAAGGAAGTGCGGTTAATTAGTTACTGTGAAGAAACTAATGAGATTCAGTGGAAATTCCTGCTCTGTTTCAACCTTTTCAAAATTGGTATCTTTTTCAGTCTCAGCTTAGAAGAGACATTACAGTTTACATTTTTTGAATGTTTCATGCTTTATCCAAAGCCACTTATGGTGTACGCTCCCCGGAATCGAATTCATGGCGTATGTGGTTTTAACTGCAATCCTCTACCAAATGAGCTACAGGAACATAGTTATGTTGTCCAAAGCGACTTTCTGTGCATAACAAGCCCAACCCAATCACACGGCAAGTCGTGTTATGCTGCGTTTACACAAACCGCGTTTGAGGCGTCAAAATCGCGTCTTGTTTTCCGCTTGAACAGTTTGAATGCATTCGCGCGTCTACTCTAGACGCAAAAAAAGCAAGCATTTGAAGTGTGTCAGAGGCAAAATCCACTTCTTGTAGGAGGGGCAAGTGCTATGCGGTTGTCTGTTTGCAAGATGGCTGATGTTGATTCTGCATTTATTGAGAGATTTACTGGTTTGTATTTGGTCACCTTACTATAGGGGGAAAATAAACGGCGCGGGTCGATAAACGTTACGTGACTCAAAAGGGAAATGTGTATTTACAACTTACCAGAATGCCCAATGTCCTCACTGACACTCTTTCAAGGGAGGTCCTTTTTATTCCTGTCTCTATAGAAATAAGAACTTGTTCCTTCATGTTGAATGAGTGACTCCGGGTGGGGCTGCCGCCACAGCAGCAAGCAGGCTCCTGATTGGTTAACATGGGGCGAACATTCGCCAAGGTTCAAATTTTTCAACTCAAGCGTCAGACGCAAATTTTGTGTCAAACGCAAAAAGCACTATTAGCGTGTACCACGAAAGACGCTCAATTCGCGCCATTCGCGCAAACTAGACGTGCGAATGAGGTGGAATCGGGCATACTGCGCCGCGTTAAACGACTCATTCGCGCCGCGAGACTTCCAGACACGCGTCAACGCTTCTTCTTTCATTGACTTAACATTGAAATCACTCCCGCTGGATGCCTCTACCGCGGCTGGTGTAAACGCAGCATTATAGTCACAAAATATTTGATTAATTTATTTGTGTTAATGAAATGATTTTTTGCTTTTTTCGTGTCATGAGCACAAATGTCTTCTTTGTGTCACTCAGCACAGATTTCTATAATTAGTTTTTTGTGTCTGTAGCACGACTTTCTTTATCGTGTCATTTTATATTTTGTTTTCTTATTGTTTTTCTGATTTTGAATCTGATTAGACCATTAGCATTTCACCTAAAAAATAACCAACATGGCTGCTTCATAGCTGTAACATGGCTGCAGGAGGCAATAGCATCCAGCTGCAACCCCGCAGACTCACCTCCGGCTAGCCTACATCATTTCCGTTTCGCCGCTAGTTTCCGTTTTCACCGTTGCATGGACAGCATTTTATTTCCTATTTTTACCTCTGGATTGACATATATTTATTTTATATTATCACCTCTGGATAGACAGCATATTTATTTTATATTTTCACCTCTGGATAGACAGCATATTTATTTTCGGTTTTCACCAGTGGATAGACAGCATTCTTTGCAGGCTTAATTGCACACGTCTTTTCTGTATTGTCATTTTACTTTTATGACTTCAAATATATAATATAAAATCTGTGTGCAAATTGAAAAATGATCTTTATCACATCTCTTTACATAAAACAATTCTCAATAATATGCTTAATATTATAACATCAATAATTCATGCAAACTGCATTCACAAGAACCACCTTGAATTTCACTATTTTTTGTGACTTAAATTCAGCCTAGATCAATAGACTATAACGTTTTGTCAATACAACAGACTTGTACATGTTAATTGACCACAGTTTTTTTGCCTTGCCCATTTGGATATTCAATTCTTTTTTTTTGTAAATGTAACCACTCCTGTTTCTAAAATATACGTAGATTCACATGATCAGACAATTTACCAAACAATCCAGATCAAATGAACACTTCATGGTTTTGCAATATTTATTGGAAATTACACAATCTAATTAGTAAAATCTGACCATCAGAATGCAGATGCCACAGTCAGGCCCGTAAGGTTGTGGTGGAAGTCCCTATTTCAAGAGAAAATAAAACATAGTTGGTGCATTTGAATTTTGACTTGACCTATAAATCATCGACAGTTTATTATTATTTTTTTTAACCGCTGACACCTGCATGGCGCATCAAATTTGAAAGTAAATGACGATACGGAAATGATGTCTGCTGTCCATCCAAAACGATAAAAATCAAATGTTTAACTCTAGGGGAGCTGGAAAAGGAGCATATTTTCAAAAAAGTGAAGTGTCCCTTTAAACAAAACATGAGCCAACATTAGCATATTTAAATGGGATCAAACTACCATGTTATAAAGCTGCTTAATGTCAATCAGAGCTGGTTAGGATTTATGTTAAAATGACAAGCTCAATTGGGCAGTTTACGCTTTCGTAATATGCTTTCCAGGTGGTTGATTTTTTGAGCTATTGGGTGTCGTCCACATCACCAAGGACTGTCTATTGACTCAACACTTCAGCGTCCTGACAGGCATGAAGGCCACGGCTAAGTGATAGATGACGCCAGCAGATTACCAGAGCTCCCAAAACAAGTTATCAGAGACAGGCAGGGGACGCACACCCACATATATCCCACGGATTTGATCCAAAATTTTAGCCCAGCTTAAACCCCCATCAGTGTCTGCGGCTACAGAGGTTACAGAAGTTAAATGGATTTGTTAAAGGACAGAAATGAGAGAAACACACATAGGAAGCATTTTCGATAGATGTTTCCAAATATAGATCCTTTCTTAACTTCCCAAATTATACCAGGGAACAAATCTATTAGTTAAACGAAATGGTTGAGATGGTACAGTATATGGTCTTGTTTAGAGTCCGGGTTTTACCCGGAAATTGAAAGTTGTATGGCTGTATAGCTTTTAAGACATGCCTCCCTTAATCAGAGGCTGAAGCGGTGATGCAGGACAGATTCATTTGTAAAGAAAGAGATTTTCTTACCAAACCCAGAGATTTTTAGTTTCTAGCGGAGTCTAGTAATAGTTTTTTTTTTAAGTAATTCGCTTTTAGAAGTATTTTTAGTAGCTGATTAATTTGATACGGTCAACATGTTATTTGTGGTTGTATAATACAGTAAACTTCTTAAATTATTAAAATTATTATTTTTATTATTATTAAATTATGTCCTGACATGCCACATTATAAATACATGCAATAATAATTAAATAAGTTTACTGTATTATACAAGCACAAATAACATGTTGACAGTATCAACATGGGGGCTTCTGGTTTAAAGCCTCTCTGTTTGACTTTGTTAACCCTTTAACTGGCGCAGCCCTTTTTGAGTGGGGGTGAGGTGAAAAGGTGATGTACACCTAGGGCTTTCACGATTATGTAATTTGGCTGGCGGTTAATTGTCTAATAAATTGTGACGTTGTGACGATTAATTGCCTATTTTAGTGCTTTGACGATTATGACAATTAAGTGTCTGTTTTATTGCTTTGACATTCAATTCTCAGACATTTTCAGACATTGTTGTGATTATTTAAATGAAATCTTTTGCAAGGTTTACCTGGCAGTAAATATTAATACACATAACACATATTTTAAAGTAATTATTTAATGAATATATCTTTCAAAAACTGAAAATTCCTGAAAAGAAATAAAGTGACTGCAAAAAAATCAATTCCTGCACACTGAAAAAAATGATTCATTGAATTTAATCAATTTTTTTTAAGGTAAATGGTCGCAATCAATTTATTTAAGCTACATTTAAACAAAAGTTTTATATTTTATTTTTTACTTTACTAATCTTTTTTGTTTAAATGTAGCTTAAATAAATTGATTGCAACCACCAAAAATTGATTAAATTCAATGAATCATTTTTTTTCAGTGCAGTTCCCCTTGTGTTTTTTTAGAGAGATGTGCAATCATTGCGGTGATCTGAAAACATCGCGATGTGGTCAAACAATCGCGATGAGACGATTATTTAATCATTGTGACAGCCCTACTGTATGTACACCTTCAAATTAATATAACTCTGGCATTTTTTTGTCTAGAAGACTAAGGTTGGACTTGTTTTAAAGAAGACACTTAAAAGTTTTTTACGGAAGTGTCTGAAGGTGAAAATATAATTTTTCATAGCAGTTTACATGAATTTGTAATAAATAAAAATGCAATATAGTATTATTTTTAATACATACAATTATCAAAAAACTGAGGTTTGTGTTTGTTTGCTGTGAGGTTTGTAGCATACTCTTGTCGCAAATGAATAAACTACAGTATTATTATTACTGCTAAAAGGTTTTCAAATGTAAAAACTACATTCTTAGACCGTTCCAACAATATATAGTTTGTCGTGATAGATTAACATTTACATGAAAAATATTGAAGTAAACTTGGGTGTCCCGCTCATGGGACAGTGCCACTTAACGAGTAAAAGTTGTATTTTACTGTATTATTTAAATGTTCTTTGATTATTGTTTTTAATAATCACCCTTCTTACCACATTTTCTTAGTAATAAAAAATGGATAATCACCTTTGATCAAGTTTCGACCCATTTTGGCTATTTTGCAAATAGAAATAAGGCATTGTCACATAGACAACATAATCAGTCAATCATAGTGATGTAGAGAACATGGCTGCGTTCCCCGAAACCTTCTTAGCTCTACGTCGTTCTTAAGTTGTACCTTAAGCTGTACCTTATCGTTAATACGTGTTTCCTGAAACGTTCTTAGTTACGTATCTCTTCTGTAAGTCGTTCGTTCGGAAGGTTGGTCTGGAGCAATCTTAGCTATACCTTATCCCACTTGACTCCGCTAGGGGCCATGACTGTGATAAAAGCTTGTGTAGATTGCAGTCTATATAACTAAATATCTGTTTAAAAAAAGTTGAAGTACACTCCGTGTTAAATTAGGCATTTTTTATTTATTTAAAGAATAAAACATTCACATAATTAGACATTATTACACTGATGGTTGTTAGATTTTTTTTATATTTTTTCCAAAGGAACACCAGCTGTGAACTATTATTACAGGCTAAAGAAACTATTAAAAAAAGATTTTGGGTGGAGGAGTTGGTGAAACTATGGCAGGCAGCTATACAGCGAATCTTACTATTTTATTTGTGCATTTCATATCCGTTAAATCTTTAGTTTACCGGCTATTTTAGCTGCAACTAAAACAAATCAAGTAAAAAAATTGCATGCCACGGGAGCACATTCATCACGAAATCATAATTGTTGATTTTCCTAAATATTATTATTGATGTTAATTCGACTTTGCATCGAAGTTTTTTTAATGTTTTATAACTTTGAGGCAACTGCATGCCATATTCTTTATAAACATTAAAAAGAAAATGCTCCACTTGATAATTGCTTGTATAAGGTCAACAAATTTTCCACATTAAAACTAATCAAAGCTTAAACCTAAAACAATCATACTATATATTTATATATCATATAATATATATTTTATGTTATATTTAAGGTTAACAGACAGGCGCGGCTCCAGAAATGCGTCCATTAAGCGTTATCCGCATTGTAAACGCGCTGCTTGCGCAGTGTCCAAACACATAAACGCGTGAACTAATGAACAACAATTTGTTTTTCTATATTTTAAGTGTAATGCCAAGCCAGGTGACTTGCACGACCCACCTTATTTCCCTGTGCAATGCATTTATTGGGAACAACTAATATAAATTATCCTTTAAAGTGAAGGAATAATGGATGCATTGGAGCAGTTTATGCATTATACTTTTGGACATGAAGTTGCGAGTTTTGCACGGGTTTGATATAAAATAAAATATACAAGGTTTATATTTAGTTGTTTGCAATTTGAAATATTTTTACCAGATATTCCTAATAAATGTAACTTGAACTATTTCTGAAATCTTTCTTTAATAAATAACACCGCTCTCTCATAACGCAGCGAAGTACCTATTACATAAAGTGAACAATTGATTGTCGAGCAATCGATATCAACCTATTCAGCACCATCGCCATGGACAGCACCTGGTAACGTCGTACGTAAGAAAGTATATCTTAAGAAACCCGCTAAGGTACAGTTCGGGAAACACGCCTAGAAAAGGTAAACCTGTAGTTAAGGTTTAACTTAAGAGTCTTCGTAGCGCGCTAAGAGAGAACGTTGTCGGGAAACGCAGCCCATGATATTACTGTAGGCAGGCACTATGCACTGTGTGTTACATTGGAAAATTATATTTCTCATTTCACTTTTGTTCTGTCACTTACACTGCTCATCTTTTTTGGTAAACGCATTTTCACCACAATTCATTCATATTACGAAACACAAGCCAAACTTACTAAACCTATTTAGTTCTTTGCGACCTCTATTCAAAGCCACTGGTGCTTATGATCATACCAACAGAGGACAAAGCACTTGAATTCAAGGGAAAAATATTCCTCTCTCTCCTAAAATTAGCATCTCTCTGTTCCTGTTGCCTCTTCACCACAACTGTTCTGCGTATGAGTCGCTCTGAAATCTGGTGCAATCAAATGAATTTTCCCATTAATCCATCTCCTGACGGCCCTAAGTTGTTGTATTCACCACTTTGAGAAGGCTGTTTTTACACAGTTCAGAAGCGATTGTTCCACAGAAAGTAGGGCAGCGCTCGCAAACCAGAAGATCCCATGGGGTGAATGAAACTTTGTACAACTGAAAGACAGACATTTTCCAACCAAACAATCTCAATAATGCAAATCAAACACATCTGTCGTGTCCACTCGCGAGACCCCGACCCATCAGACCTTCGATGAGCCTGAGATTAATTTTGAATGATCTCTATAAATAAAAATGGTACAAAAGCCGTAAGCTCCTTTACATTTCGCCCCATAGGAACAGATACGTTTGATGTGCCTGTCAGCTGTCGCAGTGTCTGGTTATTCAGTTTAAGTTCTACAAAGCATTCGCTAAGTGCCCGTTTCAGTCTAAAAAATCAGGTCACATTTACATACAACACTGTGTGAATGGCAAACACTGCAAATGGTTACAGCAGACAGAGCTCACACCATAGGAATTCATTGTTTATTCTTAGGTATTCATCAGAGAGCGAGTTGCTGTGACAAGAATAAGAGGGGAGGGGGGGTCCTCAATAATTTATAATCCCAAACAATTCAATAATGTAACTGTTACAGGAGAGCTGCTATTAACCAAAACAAATGCGCAGTTTTACAGTTATTATACTCGAAAGGTTTTATTGATTTATAGACAGACATGAAGTTGAACTACCGTCGAAAGCAATACAACCCAAATGAGAGCCAGCATACTCTCACAATACAGTCTTTTAATGAAGCACAAGTAAATATTGAGAGTTTGGTTATGCTATTTGATGATGTGTTTTTTTTTCATGAAAAACATGTCTGTAATTTTGTTGTAATTGGGTTTACATACAATTCAATAATCCAATTTAAAGGGTTACATTTGAATAAATAAACAAATGTAATGGATTTTTCATTGGAACTCTAATTTTAAAAACATATATCATTAGCACCCCAAGTGCCTTAGCAAGTCACTTATGGGGTCTAAATGACAGTGTGACATTTTGTACAGCTCACTTTTGCACTGAATGGCTGCAATTACGAGTGTCAGTGTAATGGGTTTTAGCTGGATTCAGAGCCGTGTACCCTGGGATATTGAAATTCTCTCAAAGACACGTGGACAAAGAGACAATGAAACCGTGTAGGAGTCAAGAATTAGATTAAAATGTAAGTTTGGGGGAAATGTAAAGAGAGAGATTCTAATATTGTCTTTGATTTAGTTATATCATATCTGCAGAGATCTTGATGAATGAGCAGAGGCATGTTATGGATTAAAACGGCGATCGCTTGTACCTGTACTGATTTGTTTTGTAGTTTAGTTGGTTTGTTTGCTTTTCCCTTGACCATTCATGCTTGATTTGTATCCATGATGGGTGATCAAATCATAATGGATCAGGTAAGGCATACATTCATTTTACACAAATGATTATATAAATGGGACCCTCCCTGTGAAATCCAAGATAGCCTCATAATCTGATGAGATTAGTGTCAGGATCCTGCCAAGAGTCTTGTTTTATAATTATATCTAGTTCATAATGGCAGAGTTCTATGTGGAGGCTCATGGCCCTGTGTTTCGCATCATGTGCCTTTGATGTCTCTTATCTAGTCTCCGCCCCCTCGTACTCCCTGTTAATTATTTATCATTCATTTATTCCTCTCACCTGTTTCCCCTTGTTATCTTGTTTAGTTTTTCTTATTAAATCCCTTTGTGTCCATAGTCTTATGCTGGGTAGTGATGCAAAGTCCGATTCATTTCCGCGAACCTGCTCTTTTCAGACAGTTCGGCTCATTGAACCGCTTCAAAAAGCCGATTCAACGGTTCCTGACGTCATCAAGAAACGACATTGCTAGGCATTTATTTTCTAATTACTTGTATCAATGAAACATTCAAATAAAGTCGTTTGTGTCAACACATTAAAGCAACACTATGTAGTTTCCATGTAAAAATGACTTACAGCTCCCCCATGTGGTTTAAAAGCGCAACAGTGCCTGGTATCAGACACTCTTCTGTGGGCAGGGGGAGGGGCGGAGCTGTGTGCTCTACCCTCCACCACCACTTTCAGAGTGTGCTTGTAGCAGCTAGGAGGTTGCTCAGGTTGCAGCAACAGTACAATTTGTCCAGTTAAAAGTTGTTCTATCACTGAAATAATTTTAGAGACATTATTTAAAGGTAAAAAAAACCTACATAGTGTTGCTTTAAAACATTAAAATAAAAATATGTTTTTGTGAAGGCATAGCTGATTTATTGCCTTTCATTCACAAGTTAGTAATGTTTGTGGTCACAGTTTCAATCGCGGATTGTAAATGCCAGATCCCAGTTTTGACTAGCCTACAACTTGAATAAGATTACTATAAGACACTGGTGCACAATTGCGGATGTGTAAGTGTAAAGAATAAATAAACTTGTCTTTTAAACTCATTGGTCTTCCTTAAACAACTACAATATGATTTGCATGCACAATAAATCGTACTAAAACAAGCTTTTTAATAAAACAAGCATATCAAGAAACTAATAAAACAAGAAACTTCGCGTATCAGGCTCATTCAAATCCTCCGTGATTCACATGCAGTGTCAGCAACTCATCCGTCTGAATCATCTGCAATCCTCGCCTCGGCAATCATCAGCAAACTTCGTTCGGTTGTTTTTTTTAGTTCGACGTGCTATTTCGGCAGTTCGTCCTGCGTCATCAACCCGGAACCTATGCCCAAATCTAAAGTTCGATTCAGTTCGATTTGTGAACCGGCTCGACCGGTTACTTCCTGAGAACCGGCTCAAAAGAACGATTCGTTCAAGAACCTAACATCACTAATGCTGGGTCATTTTGTATTTTTCCTGTGTGTCATGTCGTGTGCTTTCCAGTTTAAATATCAAAGTCTAGTCAAGTTTAGTGTTAATTCTGTCTTTTGTGAAGTTACTGTGTTTTATATGTAGTTATGCCCCCACGTGAGCTTTGTTTTCTTGTTGTGCCACAATAAAGTGTTTTTTGTTTAACCCCTCATCGTCTGTGTTTGGGTTCTCGTCTTGATTCCTGACAATTAGGAGCATCAAAGTTTAATTTCAATCATTGATTTTAATATTTGAAATGACCTTACTCAGTCAATATTAACTCATCCCCCGCCGCCATTTTTTGAAAAGTTGCCTGCCAACATTTATTGTAATTTTCACAAAATGCCTTCCAGGAAAATTTTCCTCTAAAAATATATAAACATACAAATATATCAAATGAAAAAACACACCATCTGCTTTCAAACAAACAATAAACAAACAATATGGGAAAAACATTTCATCCAATCTATATTTTTTTCTCTGCTTATAAACTTTTAAATATGGATTTTTCTTTGAAAATATATTTTTTAGCAAAAAGCTAAAATAATTGCATTTTTGTGAAAGAATTATGTTAGAGATCAGGTTCAGAACGATTATCAAAACATACACAGAATTTAAAATTAGTAAAAAAAAATGTTTTCATAAATTGGCTAAGTAGGATAATCGCGATATTGCAGATTGACATAAAAATTCACCAGGAACACGTTTTTTAATGCAAACGTTTTCTTTTAATTGACGAGATAACTCGTCAATGGCGGGGAAAGAGTTCAAAATATAGTTTTATTTTCACAGAATGTTCTTTACAGTATGTAGGATGATTTAATGTAAACAACACTATAAACAAATATTTAGCAACAAATTTGTTTTAAATGTTTCCTCATCTAGCCCTTTGTGCATTTACTGTACCTGTCCATTGTTGTTCCAAGTGACATTTTTGTTTTCTTGTTAAATGTCAGTACTAGATGGGATTCAGTCAGCTTGATCTCACGAGAATTCTTACATATTTTACAAGTTGGCCAATTTCGTATAAATTCATATATGTATGATTATCATAAAAAAAACAATAACGAAACCCCACCCTAACCCCAACGTCACAGGGGTCAAGGCAAATCTTTCGAAAGTGGTCGTACTAATCAATAAGAATTAACCACCTTGTAAAATACGTACAAACTGGTAAACATACAAAAACATGTGACCGCTCAATATATGGCCTTTGAATGTATTTTGTATACTGACATGAATTCTAATCTGTCAGCTGTCAGACATGATAAAGCATTGGTTGCCTGCTGGCACTTATCTAGGGCTCCTTTCATTACCCTTTGTTTCTGTCTCAGAGGACCAAAGCTGTCCTCAGACCAGTCATCTAGTCATTCTCCAAATCCTTCAGACATATATTTGAAGTTAAAGAAAACAGTGCCTCGAGGGCTTACTTTGATACATACATGGACTAAATGCAGATACTGGTCTCAGATCAATGCATAAGGGCAAGCCCTATGGTCACAGTCATCACTACTCACATAAACACTGATTCAGAATTAGCCGAGGGATCCCACTGAGGTTGCAGACAGATTTTCTAGATTCATGAGGGACTTGTTTAACACAGGTCTTTATTCCACTGCTAGAGGAAGTGATGTCAGATGTTAAATAGCAGTCGTATCTATGCACTGCAGTTAGAGATGCTGTGCCAACACCAACATGAATAAACCTCATTTATTGTGTCTTTCTTATATGTCATACTCATTTAATGGTGTTATTTCTTTTTGAATATACAAGCTGTAGCAGTTCAAAGAAAATAAAGGGACAATGCAACAACACAAACATATTGTGCAGTATTACTAGTGTATGACTATGTAATAGGCATGTAATAACAGGCACAGCCTATAAACCGTTTCATTGGATGTATGTACGGTGAGAAAATTGCGCATCTGAGCGGAACTTAACTTCCAGTCTCTGTTAGTTTAATGGTTTGACTAGTGTCTAAACTAAACTCTGGAACAATTACCTTTGTCAAAAATAACTAATGTTTTGGTTTCCTAAAGACAAGGGAAGACAGCGATCATGGGTTACCGCTATTTAATGGGAGATTTGGCAACCGATCTGTAGTTAAGATTGTATACATTCTTTATTACACATTTTATACAGTAACGTTAGCTGAGTGTCGTTTTTGATACGCTTTAGCTATGATTTGAACTATGGTAATCTACTCGTTGTTTATTTTGCTTATTATCAGAAATAAATTAGGACTCTGTTGTTATTGATTCTTCGCTGAGTTTACTGGAACTCTAAAAATGGCTGGGTTATTTTTTAACCCAAAATGCTGGGTTGAGTCTGTTGGGTTGTTGTGCTGGGTTATTTTTTTACATTTTAAACACTTTTTGGGTAGTTTCAGTTTTCTAGGTGTTGGGTTAAAACTGCTGGGTTATTATGTTGGGTTGTTTGAAGAAGCTCATGTGCTTCGCGCCCTTGATGTTTGAATGTGCTCAACATCGTCGTGAGAGGACAGAGTCACTGGAAGCAGTTGTTTCAAGGTAAGTTTATATGTTTTTGTGAACATTTCATGAATATAAACAAGATTATAACATTTTGCGAGACAACAACGTGTTAATTTATACAGACTAAGACGACGGGTGTAATTTGGAGGAATGACGACTGTTACCTCAGATCGCCATTTACACAAATTGACTCGAATAATCGTTCTAAGATGTTTGATATGGCATATTAATAAAATTAATAAAATCGGTGTTACAGAATACCCATCACACGGTTGATTACGTTAACTCATGACAATTTCTGTAAGCCTTTAACAAAGCGAGTCAAAACCGGTACCGAGTCGACCTCCGCAACCCCACTTCGGCTTCTTGTGTCACACACGCGCACAGTTTTCCGTTTCCCAGCTTAACAAGCGATAGCGACGCTGTTAAATTAAATTTAGCGACAAACGAGTTGCTTTCTTGTCATTATGTAAAGACATACCGCGAGGCGCGAGCACATGTTAACTTTACCGGCGGCGCCGCGGCGGAGGATCACGGAGCGGCGTCTGTCACTGAGGCAGGGACATGCAGCACATTCACTTCACAGTCGGTACGGCAGGTAACGCGTCAATAAATGAAAACGAAACAGCGTTTCCAAGAACCGGTGTCTTGTATGTATATTGCTTGTTCCTCTCTTTTAAAATGAAACAATAATTTAAGTGTTTGGACATGAACTTGAAAATATAAACGTATTTGTCACCAAGACGGAGGCTGCGTGGAAGTGACTATCGGTTAACAAACATGTAACGTTATATGTGTTATATGAAATTAGATGTGTTATTGAGTCGTATTTAGTTACTATTTTATATTCATTTCATAATATTTTTGGGTTGTCTCCTGTGATTTCAAATTTATATTGACCAACCCTCTGATCTGTGGCTGATAACAGATGTTATGTTTTTAGCAGAGATCAGATGTGATGTTGTTTTCCAATTCTTTTTTTAGAGTGTGCAGAGTTTTAACATCCATCCATTGATGAGGCTAGCAAGACCTTCATACAACTTCAGCCAGTAAGTATAAGATTTAATAATTCCTATTTAAAATATATTGGGAATGTTTTAATTATCTGCTACATTTTAGTTCTGCAGTACTTTATTCTTTATAGTCAGATCATCCTATTTGTCAGTCTGTGTGGTTTGCAGCCTTTGTTGTTGGCACAACAGTTAAAGGAGTGTAACACCAAAGTCTTATGCAAACTGACAACAGGCCATTGCATTTTTGGAAAAAAAATCTCACACGTGGTGGTAATGCGGCCAGGGATGCAAAAGAAAGCCTTATAATTTTTATAAAATGTATAATTCACTTGGCCCACATGGTTTTCTGTATACTTAAATCTGATCATTCAGTTCAGACTACTAAAAGTTTTTTCCTCTTTTGTAGATTGCAACAAATGTGGTGGAATTTCTTCTCTGGACAGAATCCTCGAAACCCTTTCCTTTCGTCCTGGCCATGGGAAACATGTAGCAGATCTCTCAATCTTTTTTCTCAATCAGTCTCTCTGAATACGGAAGTGACTTACTGTAAACTGCAATTCCGCCAAGATGGCGATGGCACGCACCGCCTACTTTAAGCTTCAAAATGGGTGACGGCACAGACACTACTTGCATATTTTTTTACAGTCTCTGGTTTAAAGGCATTTTAAGTGCTTGAAAATAAATACCCCAGGCAATGTGCTTCTATGGGAATTCCTGTAGTCTGTCATTTTTCAAATGGATGAATCCTCTCCTGTGTTCGATTCCTTTGTACATCTTTGTTCATGACGAGTAACTTCAATACATTAAGTATTTTTAGTCAAATACATTCCATTCTGTTAACTTAAAACATTTGTTCTTTAAAAAAACTTTACACATCTATGAATGATTTTACTTTTAATTTAACAATTCCATTGTTTCTTTTCTTACACTGCTGTAGTTTTGTTTATGTACATTTCAGTATTTCATATACTGTAAAATAACAAATTCTGTCTTAAATTCAAACGAATTGATTCCACCTGTTACTTTGTTACTTCAATGTGCATAATTTATGATATTTTATAAATATATTTATACTTAAGTCAGTAAACAGTCCTTTAAATGATTTTGCAACTTACAACTGTAAAAATGTAAGAGTTTGTAGTTATTTTGCAGTCAAATAAACATTTATTTGCTGTTAACAATGGTCTTGATTTACAATAAAGCACATGATAAAAATAACCCAGCAAGAATAACCCAAAACCCAGAATAATAATCCCATAAATGGTTGAAATGACTACATGTTGGGTTTTCTCAACAACCCAACCTGCTGGGTTAAAATGTGTTACCCAACGTGCTGGGTTACTTTAACCCAGCATGTGTTCTGTCCAATATTTACCCAGCGCTGGGTTGCCAATTGGGTTGTTTTTAACCCAACCATTTTTAGAGTGCATGTACCCATTCTCTGATCGCTACTTCCAGCAGGATAATGCACCATGTCACAAAGCTTGATTCACTTCAAATTAGTTTCTTGAACATGACAATGAGTTCACTGTACTAAAATGCCCCCCACAGTCACCAGATCTCAACCCAATAGAGCATCTTTGGGATGTTGTGGAACGAGAGCTTCGTGCCCTGGATGTGCATCCCACAAATCTCCATCAACTGCAAGATGCTATCCTACCAATATGAGCCAACATTTTTAAAGAATGCTTTCAGCACCTTGTTGAATCAATGCCACGTAGAATTAAGGCAGTTCTGAAGGCGAAAGTGGGGTCAAACACAGTATTAGTATGGTGTTCCTAATAATCCTTTAGGTGAGTGTATGTTGTTACTGCTGAAACCGTCTATAGACTTTTACTATTTAAGCGAGTAGACTACATACAAAGTCAATGCAAAGAAACAAACTCGTGTGGGGTGATGCAAATTAATCAGGAAGATTGTTGCAAAAACATGCGCTATTCAGACTTATACGTGACTTCTGTGCAAGTTGAAAATATAACACAAGCAAAATGTACTCTAGTTTTTACTAAGCAATGTCTCAATATTAGTACAATGCCAGGAGCCCTTTGTTGGTAAATGCAAGGTTACACATACTGTAAGATTCTTCTGACGCAATAAGGAGAAGTGGTGTGAAAAGCAGCAGTATGGGAGGCACACTACATCATGGAGTGCCTAGGGCACTTCACCGACCTGTCAAAGTGTGTCATGATTTGTGGGAAGTCAGTGACTTTGGATGGATGAAGGTGTTAAACTTTATGACTTGATGTGACTGAATGATATTTTTCTGAGGAGAATGCAAAAATATGTATTCAAACTGCAATTTAAGCTCAACAGATTATTTTAGGCACAGTGTTTTTAAAGGCTTAATAACTATTGCATAAGACAAGTGTTTAGACATTTGTGTTTGCCTTCTAAATTTTGTCTGGATTGCGAGAGACGGGAAGCCCAAAGAGAGAAGTCTGTGTGTCTTTATTTGTGTCGCACAATATGACAACTAGTTATGTGCTAATGCACTGAGTCTCTCAAACCCTGTTCATTTAGCCAATCTCCTCATTTATTTGATGGCGCACAAGAAGTGCTCTCACTGCTTAACGTTAAATCTTACAAATTCAAATTAGTTTCGCTTCGATTAGTCCCTGGCGGTGATGCTAATTTCATCATCTGTTGCTCCCAACGGGTCGTTGACCTCTCTTGCTATCTGAGAGATTAAAAAGTTCAGCAAAGATTCTTCAATCAATCTCTGCCCTGCAAAATTGTCGAGGTTTATGCAGTTTACCCGAGTGAAGCTCATCAACTAGTGCACGTCTGCAATGTTAAACCGCTGCCTTTCATGCATTCTGAAACTGTATGTGCTATAAGATCTAATAGGAACTGGCATGGTGTTAACCGGTCTGTTTCATGAATGCCATAATAGATGTGAAAACTGGACATGTTGCATTCCTGCTGTGAAATAATACATGAGGACTGCTTCGAGACATGATGCAATCAAAGAGAGTGATTGCTGTTGACAAGCATAAGATCTAATGTACAAATTGAAATGCATGCATTTAAACCATATATGACTCTCTGAGATGCACATATGCATGCACAACACTCCCTGTATGAATGTACCTTTTTCATATCATTTTTGGGCTTTGTATCCATGGGAACAAAGTGTGATTAAATGTTAATGTTTCTTTTTTCCAACAGTTATGAATGATTCACCAAAGCCCAACATGTTGCTTAAGAGTGATAATTTATTTATGGATTATAATAGTGATCCACTCATTTACATTTTGTACTTTCAGTTTGTGGTTTTATCTTTAACAAAAATAAAAAAAAAACATAAAGATAAAGATAATCTTATAATATATACAGTATGTAAAGCACAAAGTTCAACATGTGTGAGTGTGAATGATTCCTCCTAAATGTCATACAGTACATAATAAAGAATGAAGGATGAATAGGCTTACATTTAACACGATTTGGATATTGTCATTGTTCAAGAAATGCACTAGAGAATTGTTGAGTCTTTCATACTAAATGCTTACATACTATCCCACCAGGGCTGGACTGGGACAAAAATTCGGCCCTGGCATTTTGGCCCAAACCGGCCCACACTACACTGCAGAAAATGATTTTCAAGAAAAAAAAATCTTAGTAGTTTTGTATTGTTTTCAGTAAAAATATCTAAAAATTATTAAATTAAAATGCTTTTTCTTGATGAAAATTACCCAAGAAAATAAGTCTAGTTTTTAGACCAAAATATCAACTTTAAGTGATTTTGTGCACAAAACAAGCAAAAAAACCTGCCAACGGGGCAAGCAAAAAATCCTGAACATTTTCTTAAATACTAAATGCAAAAAATTCCTCATGCTTACCTCATGGGCAGATTTTTTTTGCTTGTTTTATGCACAAAATCACTTACATTTAAAATTTTTGGTGTAAAAACTAGACTTATTTTCTTGGTTTTTCTTAATGAGCAAAATGACCCATCTTATTTTAAAATTTTTTAGATCTTTTTTACTGAAAACAAGACAAAAATACTAAGAATTTTTTTTCTTGAAAATCATTTTTTGCAGTGTATAATTACAAATACCACCCATCTTTGCACGCCTTTAAATATGTAGCAATAGCAACTCCAATTCCATAAAAGCACTAAACCCAATTAATAGCAGAAAAGAGTGAGAGTTGACACAACACACACTTCTAGAACATGTTATTTATTAGTTTAGTTTAGTTTAGTTTAGTTTAGTTTAGTTTAGTTTAGTTTAGTTTAGTTTAGTTTAGTTTAGTTTAGTTTAGTTTAGTTTAGTTTAGTTTAGTTTAGTTTAGTTTGGTTTAGTTTAGTAATCCACACTTATGAAACCTAAAACAAGCTATATGCAATTGGCAAAATTTGCCATTGAATTGCTGACTTTTTACAAAATACAAGTCCTGCTTACAGTATTATTGAAAACTGATTATTACTTGCAGTACTTACAGGAAGTATTCACTACATTCACTGAACTAAACTTGTGTGATTACATTTATAGAGATTTTTAACATTATCTGTCAAGTCTGTTGTTATATACAATAAACATATCTTTTTCTGTAAGCAGATCTCCTGGATTGTTTGATTTTGCTTGAAGGGAAATGATACGTTTTGAAACAGACAATCAACGAAAAATCTACGAATCAGATACAATCTCATAGTCACAGAGCAAAGAGTGCAATTATTTTATTACAGCTTTATCACCATAATTTTGTGTTTTATCAAGGGGTATCTATCTAAACTTGTGTTTTGAAAGCAGTTCTGCTTACCGCCTCACTTATCTCTCGTCTCTCTCCCTCTCCTCACTGACACACTTTGCGTGCTGGTGCTGCGCTGCCAGTGCCACCACCGCCGCCACCATCATCATCATCAGCGACGCGTGTTGAAGGTCCTGCTGTGTTATTTTAACACATTTTGCAGCGTCTGCTGAAGAGCCTGTTTCTTTTGTCGCGCAGTTTATCTGCGCCTCCCTTGCATGTTATCTCCATCTCTCTCTCTCTATTTTGACACGTGAACTGACCGACGACGCATGCTCGCTTGCACAGAGACCAAAGCGGTGATTGGGCCAGCTTAATGTCAATCAAAAATAACCAATGGGCTGCTGCTGAGTGGGCCGGTCTATATAGGGAAAAAAAGACGATGACTGGGCTGGGCAGTCATTGGGCCAGCTTAATGTCATAAAAAAAAAATAACCAATGGGCTGCTGCTGAAATGTCAGTGGGCCGGTCTGTCTAGAAAAAAAGACGCTAACTGGGCTGGTCAGCAGACAAAGATAGTATGAGATGTAGCGGCCCAAAAAGTACGTCGGCCCACCGGGAAACTGCCCGGTGTGCCAGATGGCCAGTCCGCCCCTGTATCCCACTGTTTAATGCATTAACAATCTAGCCTAAGTATAAGCCAGCATTAAGTATAACGGTATTTATATGCACATGCCTAAAGTAAAGGCTTTTTACATGAGTCATTGTTGGCAGTGTATTCTTGTTCAGTGTTTTTAAACATGTTTTAATGAATGTGTCATGTAATGCTTATGTAATATAACTAATATAACAAACCAAGTTTTTATTGTTTCAAGTTAAAAGAAAATCAAAGTATGTAAGCTCAAAAGGCTTAAACGAAATAGTCGATTTTCTTAAAAGAAAAATCTAGATAATTTACTCACCACCATGTCATCCAAAATGTTGATGTCTTTCTTTATTCAGTCAAGAAGAAATTGTGCTTTTTGAGGAAAACATTGCAGGATTTTTCTCATTTTAATGGACTTTAATGGACACCAACAATTAACACTTAACTTAACACGTAACAGTTTTTTTCAACGGAGTTTCAAAGGACTATAAATGATTCCAAACGAGGCTTAAGGGTCTTATCTAGCGAAACGATTGTCATTTTTGGCAAGAAAAATAAAAAATATGCTCTTTTAAACCACAACTTTTCGTCTAGGTCCGGTCCAGCGTGACCTAACGTAAATGCATAGTGACGTAAGGAGGTCACGTGTTACATATATAAAACGCACATTTGCGGACCATTGTAAACAATAAACTGACACAAAGACATTACTTTGTATCATTCCACATACAACAACGTCGGAACGGTCCTCTTTCAACACACTTGTAAACACTGGGGCGGAGTTTCGTGTTTGTCCTCTGTGACCTCTTGACGTCATGACGTATTGCGTGAGGTCACGCTGACGCTTTCAGGACCGGAGGAATATGAGAAGTTGTAGTTTAAAAGTGCATTTGTTTATTTTTCTTGTCAAAAATGACAATCGTTTCGCTAGATAAGATCCTTATGCCTCGTTTGGGATCATTTAGAGTCCTTTGAAACTCCGTTGAAAAAAAAACTGTTAAGTGTTGAGTTAAGTGTTAAGTGTTGGTGTCCATTAAAGTCCATTAAAATAAGAAAAATCCTGCAATTTTTCCTCAAAAAACATAATTTCTTCTCGACTGAACAAAGAAAAACATCAACATTTTGAATGACATGGTGGTGAGTAAATTATCTGGATTTTTCTTTTAAGAAAATTGACTATTCCTTTAAATTCGAGTTGTAGGCAGAGTTTCAAGAATGTGATGGCTCTGTAAATGTTCAGGATGCTTCATAAACATTTCATGATGTATTGAGCTTTGAAAGTGTAACATATATTTGTAATAGGATGTTGACAGAGCATTAATCTCCTAAAATGTCAGAAACACTTTTAGAGACCTTGCATTTTTTTGTAATCACTTCCACCATTTCCTTATACGAGAAATCCTGTTTTAGGTCATTTTACTGGTTGTACTTACGTTGTTACCCCCATAGACCAATACAAAAGTAACCAAAATGTATTCAAAATCAAATACTTAACTGCATAGCAACCGGCATTATGCAGAATTATCGTCATGACATAGGCTTAATAGGAATAGTGGCCATTGTGTAAATGCATTAACAACACAAAACCTTTGATGTCAGCAACAAAAGATATGGAAAGCATTTTCTACAAGCGTGCTTATTTGTGCACAGTTACTGTTGCAAATTAAATGGTTAGTTGCATTTTACTGTTTGCATTTCCCAGCAGTCTGTGACTTTATCAGAACTCATCATTTGAAAGTATGCATCTGTACAGCATGCAGTGTTATTGTTGAATACTGTACTGTATATTCCTCGATTCGATGTCAGGTCAGTGTAAACTCCATTACTGAGTTTCAGGTGAACATTCTTTCGGATGTAATATATTCTGAACACCTTTCTTCCACACCAAAGGCTTTACCTGAGGGAAATGTGTTACCATTGCCATACCATTGCGTATGGAGAACAGGATTTATTTTCACAGCATGTTTCCTAACAAGGAGATGGTGGTTGTTTTTGATTCCTTTTAGCCATGACGGGTGTGAGTAATTACTGCCATATTGTGGCTAATGTTGTCATGGCAGTGATAAGGCTGTGATGGATGTGACTGTCTCGGGCTTACATGGTTTCGAAGATAGTGACAGCAGATAGCAGAGGAACAGATGAGATGAGGAGGCATCTTTCACTGGAAGAATCTCACATAAATTTAGAAAATTGTCCCTTTTCAAGTGATCTTATTTGTGATGTCGATCTCGTCTCCGTAGAATGTGGTAAAGTCGCTCCTGTCATTAAACCAGTAGGGGTTCTGAACCTTTTTTGCATAATGGTGCATTAATACATTTACATTATAAATTCGACTATATAACTATATATTTCAATTTAGTTTAACTCTTAACAGAACATAATTTCATCCTTACCGGAGCTGTCAAATATAAAGGAGCCGTGAGAGGATATCAAAATTTCTCCAGCAGGCTGTCTGCCAATCACAAGAACTGTGTGAGCCAAATGCAGCCAAACAAAAAGGTTTTAAGTTAGGAATAGAAATGTTAACATCAGAGAGATTTATTAGTTGCACTGTTATGTTACAGTATTTACTGCATTTTGAGGAGGGTTAGGTCACTGAATGCTAAGGGAATTCATGTTTTTAATCTACTCGTGTGAAAATAATATAAGCAAACATTAGCTATATTTAAACAGCCTTGTGATTTGGTGATACATGAGTGTGAACTTACATGCACCACTGGGGTTTAACGTTTCTGCAGTCTTTAGCTTCAGTGACTGTCATACATACAGTAAAGTCTTTGAGAGTTATCTAATCAACCAATCACATGTCAGTTGCTTCAATGCATTTAGGGGTGTGGTCCTGGTCGAGACAATCTCCTGAACTCCAAACTGAATGTCAAAATGGGAAAGAAAGGTGATTTAAGCAATTTTGGGCGTGGCATGGTTGTTGGTGCCAGACGGGTGTAGTATTTCACAATCTGCTCAGTTACTGGGATTTTCACGTACAACCATTTCTAGGGTTTACAAAGAATGGTGTGAAAAGGGAAAAACATCCAGTATGTGGCAGTCCTGTGGGCGAAAATGCTTTATTGATGCTAGAGGTCAGAGGAAAATAGGCAGACTGTTCAAGCTGATAGAAGAGCAACTTTGACTGAAATAACCACTCGTTACAACTGAGGTATGCAGCAAAGCATTTATGAAGCCACAACACGCACAACCTTGAGGCGGATGGGCTACAACAGCAGAAGACCCCACCGGGTACCACTCATCTCCACTACAAATAGGAAAAATAGCCTACAATTTGCACAAGCTCACCAAAATTGGACAGTTGAAGACTGGCAAAATGTTGCCTGGTCTGATGAGTCTCGATTTCTGTTGAGACATTTAGATGGTAGAGTCAGAATTTGGCGTAAACAGAATGAGAACATGGATTCATCATGCCTTGTTACCACTGTGCAGGCTGGTGGTGGTGGTAATGGTGTGGGGGATGTTTTATTGGCACACTTTAGGCCCCTTAGTGCCAATTGGGCATCATTTAAATGCCACGGCCTACCTGAGCATTATTTCTGACCATGTCATGTCCATCCCTTTATGACCACCATGTACCCATCCTCTGATGGCTACTTTCAGCAGGATAAGGCACCATGTCACAAAGCTCGAATCATTTCAAATTGGTTTGTTGAACATGACAATGAGTTCACTGTACTAAAATAGCCCCCACAGTCACCAGATCTCAACCCAATAGAGCATCTTTGGGATGTGGTGGAACAGGAGCTTTATCTCCATCAACTGCAAGATGCTATCCTATCAATATGGGCCAAAATTTCTAAAGAATGCTTTCAGCACCTTGTTGAATCAATGCCACATAGAATTAAGGGAGTTCTGAAGACGAAAGGGGGTCAAACACCGTATTAATATGGTGTTCCTAATAAACCTTTAGATGAGTGTATATAGGCCTATACTATGCAAAATCCACTTTTATAAGGTGGGCATAAATGGGCATAAATGTGTGCTGTAAATCTGAGAACACAGCAACCCTACAATGACCCATACCCTTTTTTAGTCTCATTGGACATGCTCATTAGACATGCTGTATATATTATTGTACCAGACTATATTCAAATAGCCCTATATTTTATAGGGGCATTTTAAACATGTTAAAGCAAATAATTTGTGGTTTATTTTGAGATGAAACTTTACAGACACATTCTTGGCACACTTGAGATTTATATTACATCTTGTAAAAATGGGCATAATTTATACCCTTTAAAGTGCACCTTTAAAACTACAGCTATTGTTTAACACAAACCCATTTGCATTTGTCATATGGTTAAAGGCTTTGCTTGGATAGATTTCATTATTTTAAAATTATTCTTTTCAGACGCTTTAAAAAATATCTGCACTCATGATTCAGTCATCTTTAAGTGTCTCTCTCCTAACATAAAACAATCGAGCTTCACCTATAGAAAAATTCACATTTCACTCAAATGTCAACCTTGGGACATAATTTTCTTCACAGAAACTATACTATAAGTTATATTTTAACACACTCAGACACACAGCTAGATACTTATGGGGCCATACTTGCAATCCATGATTCATATCCCAGAATGCACTAGTGCTATAAATACTACAGAAGTGGTGCTGTAATGTCTGCAGGCAAAAAGAAACTCTGAACTGACCCGTATCAAAGAACGGAGCTAAAGAGACACAAACACACAACAAATCTCAATCCTAAACAGACAAAATGGTAAAGCCCTAAGTAGGTTTTTTCCAGAATTCACTTCAAATGCTAAGCTTACAATGTTCTTATAGACATAGACAAAGGCAATGAATCCACAAACCCAACAATATTTAGTGTGTGTGGGCTGAAATTCCTTCAGAGAGCTCGGTTGTCAAAATGCAAGGACAGAAAAGATCAGTTCACACAAATAAAACTATAAAATACACTCCCATCAAAGGATGCTAGGTTGTTTTAACGCATGGTTGGGTAAAACATTAGCAAATCCAACCATTGCGTGTTAGTTAACTTGGAAAATGTCCATATTTGTACCAACCATGGGATAAAAGAGCCCAACACAGGTTAAAGGATTTGTCCATTTTCTTAAAAAAAAAAAAAAACAGATAATTTACTCAGCACCATGTCATCCAAAAAGTTGGTGTCTTTCTTTGTACAATCGAGAAAAAATTATGTTTTTTGAGGAAAACATTCCAGGATTTTACTCATTTTAATGGACTTTAATGGACCCCAATATTAACAGTTTCAATGCAGTTTCAAAGCACTCTAAACTATCCCAAACGAGGCATAAGGGTCTTATCTAGCGAAACGATTGTCATTTTTGACAGGAAAAATAAAACATATGCACTTTTAAACCACATCTTCTCGTCTTCCTTCGATCATGTGACGCACCAGCGTGACCTCATGTAAATGACGTCAAAAGTTCACGTTACGCACATTTGCGGACCATTTTAAACAATAAACTGAAACAAATACATTAATTAATATCATTCGACATACAACAACGTCGGAACGGTCCTCTTTCTCCACACTTGTAAACACTGGGGCGTAGTTTTGATACATCATTCGTGATCTCTTGACATGATGACGTATTACATGAGGTCACGCTGGTGCGTCACATGAAAGAAGGAAGACGAGAAGATGTGGTTTAAAAGTGCATATTTTTTATTTTTATTTTTATCGTTTCGCTAGATAAGACCCTTATGCCTAGTTTGGGATCGTTTATAGTCCTTTGAAACTGCAATTTTAAACTGCATTAAAACTTTTAAGTATTGGGGTCCATTACAGTCCATTAAAATGAGAAAAATCCTGGAATGTTTTCCTCAAAAAACATAATTTGTTCTTGACTGATCAAAGAAAGACATCAACATTTTGGATGACATGGTAGTGAGTAAATTGCCTGTATTTTTTTATGAAAATGAACTAATCCTTTAATTTTATCCTAACGGTTGATTTTGTCCGTACTGGGAAACAACCCAGAATCTACACAGAGTGTACAAAACTGGAACACAATTCATCATAGTTAAATGTAATATTTATTAACAAATGTGATAAAATATAAAAGTGGGCTATTATTGGTAAAAATAGTGGGATGCAATGTGGGTTATTTAAACAAAATTTACATTACATTTACCCATTTGCTTCTATCTAAAGCAACTTTACATGCATTCGTATTTTGCAATGACATGCATTCCTTGGGAATTTAAACTGCGTGACCTTGTTGTTGCTAGCATCATGCGTTACCAGTTGAGCCAAAGTAAAGATTCATATGCACATGCATAAAAAACAGATATTGACTTCTGTAGTCACATTATACAGCTGTTTTCATATGCAGTGTCTCAGAGGCTGTTCCTCAGAGACTACAGATCCACAGTATTTCTCCCTCAGGACTTTAAATCCTCATATCATATCTCTGAGGACAGGGTCAGAAATCTTTATAAAGGATTTAACTTGGACTTTTAGATGTTTGTTGAATTTGATCCTCAATGGTATATAAAGTTATACCAGCAGAACAGCTTGAATGTTGATTGGGGGGCATCAGGTGTGTAATTTTAATGGTGCTATTTTGCAATACACTATTAAACTTGAATTGCTTTTTATACTGTTAACTTTCTTCTGCAACATCAAGTGTGTTTCTTAATATGCACACAGCTGTTCCTCAATGTATTTACATTGCTTCACTTTTTTAAGTTGGATTTACATCAGATAAGAATTTTCCTTCGTTTTATTTGATTTGTATTCAGTTGTTCATGCAAAATCAATAAGCCTAAATCAAATGCACTGAGCAGGGTTACAGCCTCTGCCTTGCTTTTAAAATTCAATATAATGGGTCACTTTGGATATATCCACAATGGCACTTGATTTACAATTAAAATTCATTTAGCATATTCACGGCTACAGTACTCTGAATGATACTTGAGGTTACACACTGAAAGTGTGGGTGGGTTGCCTACCTCTGGTCAAAGTTGCTATGTTTATACAAAAGATAATTCATGGCTTTCCCATCACATTCATTTCACACATTTAGTCCGTGTACAACACATTGCGGCATTCCTTCCAGAAAGATTCAGGTAATTTTCATTACCTTTTCCAGAGCCCATTTCTAAATTCATCACACTGGAGTTCAGGAGTGACTTCTGTACTGTTCACACTCAGGGTTATGGGATTTACTGGTTGTTTCTTCCAAACTTTGCACTGTACATTGCCACGAAAAGATTAAACATTTTTAGGACCCATAAATCATATTTAGATGTAACTAAACAAGCTCAGGTTTGGCATCTCTACATATCGCAAGTGTAAAATGTGCAGCTGCAACAAAATTTGCACCATTTATCATAGCGGGAAGTTAGATATTAAATTGAGTAGAGGAATAAGAGGATACATAATCTTAAGGACAAATTGATCCATGCAGGGACATCAGTCATTGAGAGCAAACGAATAGATACTCCACAACCAATATGCAAAATTTTGAAGCAACCATCTCTGATTCCAAAGAGTCTCATCTTTATTTATTTATTTTTTACTTGGATGTTTATTGACTGTGTATTCCTCTATATTAGCTAGACTAGACCCTTGAAATAAATCCTTTTCTCTGAGGGAGGCACTTCTAATCTAATGAAAATTGCTCTGCTCCTACACTAGCGAGTGCCAACGGAGGCAGCATTGTGAGGCATTATAGATTCGCTCCTGTTTTATATGGTAGACGGACTAATTGAGTTTAATTTGATGATAAACATCATAATTAATTTAATTCTGAAATGTATTTTTAAATATAATACTGTTAAAATGGCTTCTTTCACATGGGCTGTAATGAAATTAATTGAAAGTGGAGAGGTGTTTGCATGACCCAAGTTGCTCACTTGCTCTCATCCAATTTTCTCTGTAAGGCCAATCTCTATGTGTCCACGGAGCACAGTTATTCTCCACGGACACATTTCAACAGGTTGTGAAAGGGATCATGTGGTCCAAATGAGTCACATGTGGTGTTTCCCCCAACAGAAAGCAGCTGTGGCCCTGTCAGCATACAGTGACATCCATGATAAATTATACCAACTCTACAAAGCCTTCAGTGACATGCCCACTCGTGACTCAGTGCGCTTTGTCTTGTCACAATTCTGATGCTGATAGCCTGGGATTTAGGAGATGGTTGCCACAAGGAATGGGATCCTTTCTCTCCTGGCATATCTCTCTTTCTCTCTCTCTGAGTGCTGATAAAGTAGATGTGGTTAGGTGGATGGCAGCAGGGATAAAATATGGAGATCTCATCAAAGAGAGAAACATTGTTGTTAATTGAACGCGGCCTTATGTAATTGCGCACAGTGCTTTGTTTCAACACTTTAGCTAGAAAGATTGAAACCCTGTGGGTGGAGGGTTGATTTTAAGATGTTTGTTGGTTTCTATTTAACAAAATATCTGTTTGACTGAATAAACAAATGCTTTTAATAATGTAGAGGATTTATAAGCAGACTTTGGGAGACAGATCAGGGGCATCATTTAAAAAACTGTGCGTAGAATCCTTACTAAAAGTCTACGTACGCATAAAAGCCAAAAATAGCGTACGCAAAAAAAAATCATATTTATAAAACCATGCGTATATACGCACACCACCAAGCAATATTCCTTTTATAAATCCCAGATCACCTGAAAATGTGCGTATGTGAATCTGCCTCATATCGCGCCCTATACACGCCCATTTTTAACAATAAACAGTCAATGCAAATCTCCTCCTAAATGCTGATCCTCATATTAATGAGACTGGCATCCAATTGTTAGTTCGTAAGCTAAATGCGCCCAGCCAATAAACATAAGCCATTGTCGTAATCCTCAAGCATTGAAAGGACGCAGCATTACACACGGGAGTCACCGCAGCATTTATATATTTTTACAGCAATTATATACTGTAACACCTTGCCAAAATCACAGCATCACTAAAATAAAATAGATATGTGTTTTCTGCTTCTTTTGTGCACGCGTCTGATATATGCGTGCTCTTCTCCAGCAGCACGAGCATTCTCCTCTGCTATACAAAAAGCAGACATACAAAAAAATTAATCATTTTAATTTAAAAACATAAATAGTCATTTCCTTTTACCTATCAGACTTGCATTTACTTGTAACGTGAGAGTAAATAATTATTTTAATGTAATAGGCGAATGCATGTTTCTTCATGCAGGTTTTCACGTCATAGTTAGGACTAATAATAATATATATATATATATATATATATATATATATATATAGAGAGAGAGAGAGAGAGAGAGAGAGAGAGAGAGAGAGAGAGAGAGAGAGAGAGAGAGAGAGAGAGAGAAACGATTGTCCGGAAGCTTGATGGCTGGATTTCCACACTTTGACACTTGATGATAAAAATGCATATTAATTAAGGATAATTTTTTGTTATTTACACTGTGTTCTGCAGTTATGTAATGGATATTTGATGCTATCTATTTGTCGGTTCATATCGCGCTCCCGTAGTGGACAACAAGACCCTGAGACAGCGCTGATTAAATATTTAAAATGATTTTTGATTTCAGATTGAATTTTACAAGATGTATATGAAACAATTATCACTCAGTTCAAGCACAAATAACACTGCTGGATTTCATCATCATGATAACGTGGATTTAACGTATGATATAGGGTGAAATTACATATGTGTGTTATCAATATTTATAATAGTTCTTGTCATATTTACTTTCTTCAATCTAATTTCAGTTTACTTTCTCTCCATCTGTGTCACCAATTCCCATTAATTGTCTCCAGAATGTGCGTACACATAGGTCAGAGTTTGCTTACAGGTGCACACATTCTGCCGTCAAGTTTTTCTTTATAGATCCCAACTTTTGCGTGGGAAGTGGCGTACGCATGTTGCGTACGCACGTTTTTTGCCAAACGAATGTATTGGATTTATATTTACATTTTCTGCAACAATTGATAGCGTGCCAGTCAATTCTGATCAGTATGTAGATATAAAGCATATGAACATATTTAATTGACATGCAACCAGTTTGCCAGTTAGGATAATCTGACCCTAAATACAGGTGTAAACAGTTTGAACTGCCACAAAAGACTGCATACTCTCCACCTATTTCTTCTAATTTGTAATGTGCAATGACCAGAGTTGAGGAAAGTTACTTTTAAAAGTATTGCATTACAATATTAAGTTACTCCGAAAAAAGTAACTAATTGTCTTACTTAGTTACTTTTCATGGAAAGTAATGCTTAGGTTACTTTTTAGTTATTTTCACTTACTTTTTCTTGGCTGAGGCTTGATCTCTTTCAGGCCTTGCAGGTGTTTTTTATGATAGAAAAGTTCTGCATTCAGAAATTGCATCGAGCTCTGGCCTGCCATCTCAGTTTCTGACTCAAACTATTCCCACACAGGCGTGTATGCATAGAGTGCATAATGTGACTACATTCAGTTTAATTCAGTACATTTTTTTAAATCAAATTAAGTAAACTAAAAAAGTAACTTGCATTACTTTTTTGAAAAAGTAACTCAAATATTAATGTGTACATTTAAAAAGTAATGCGTTAGTTTACTCATTACTTCAGAAAAGTAATATTATTATTTAATGCGCGTTACTTGTAATGCGTTACCCCTAACACTGGCAATGACAATGTTTATACATCGTCCCGACTTCTAGGTCTGTGGTCTTCAAACTAGCTGGGTTTCCATTCAAACATGAAGTAAATCTTTTAAAATTTGCAAAAAGAAAAACAAATGCGAATTAGGTGCGTTTCCATCAAGTTGTTGAAACGAATGATGGTAGTATTGGTAACCTAGTAACCAACAGTAAACAAAACAAGGCACTCTTGGAAAATGGAGACAAGACTGCATGTAGTCACGATGGGGCTTTATTTATGGTAAAGACAACTTTAGGGGAAACAGCTAGACGGTCAGTCCCGTGGGTTTATCAGAATTTATTCAGCAAATGTGTTTCCATCTCCCATTATGTGCATTTACTCTTTTTCACACAAGTCAAAAACCAAGCGAGTGTAAAAGCGTTTTTGTGAATTTTTGTTCAAAATTTGTCGTTTCCATCACTCGTTTTTGATGCGATACTTCAAACTGTGCATAATATCAGTGTGATGTAAACATGGCTATTGATAAAACTGAAGCATGCTTTCCACCTTTTCATTTTTGTTTCATGTTAACTAACAACACAAGTAGCAGTACTCTGACATAATATTAGGGTGCATGAACTTAAACCCATAATTTCCCCCGCTCGCCTTGTAACGACTCGCCCACAGACCATCCCCTCAGTAATCAAGACCGAAGCGGTCAAAAGTGGACAAAAGAGATAGATTAAAATACAGGAATGTGTCTCTCTTGTCTACTTGTGATCCGATCGACCAAAACGCATATTAATACCAAGTGTAAGCAGCCCCAGAGTTTCCAACTGGTAGATACAAAATGATGGTGGACTTTATGTGCCGTGTTGTAAGTATGATCTTTCCGACATTATTAAATGCAGCATGTGACACAGGCAACCATTTTTAGCATCTAAACACTCAAGCTGTCACTGCTAGTTAAAAAGCCCGAGCAACATGAGATATATCTAAAGATGAGCTCACATGTTGCCCTTTAAGATGGTATAAGCATCGGCATGCCTGGAGAGAGAGGGAAATGAGCTAACTCGCATCCTCCTGTCTTGATATTCATGGGATTTCATGTTAATAGTGCCTAACGCTCACCTATAATGAGTGCGCAAGTCAATTAAATAGACCATTTACTAAAATCTTGACTTCTGCCAGACATAAGTGTAGCTTTTTTCTGTCTGTCTACATATTGGGAGGCCGTCTTTAATCTATAAATACAATATAAAAATATTTAAAATGTCACAAAAAGCTCTTCAGGTTGCACAGTCACGTTATAGATGTAAATAGTCACATTACCAACAGAAATCAAATTGGTTTGAGAAGGTCACCATAACAAAAACAGTAGGCGGCACAATCACTATTCATTTGCATCATTGTTGGACATTAATAAAACACAATTAATGTCATTATTCTTCACGTTATTTTGACATTTGACTAATTGTGCTAGATTTGTCCATAGTTGTATATAAACACACACACAAACACACATACACACAATGGCCTCACGTAAATCACACAAAAATCTGTACACTGACAACATGCAGGGAAGTACTGGGGGAAATATCATCAATAGCTATTTAATGCTCTTTTATTTTGTTTGAGGGTGTGGTGTCCACGAACAATGAAATATTGATCACTAAATACTTGTGGTTCTTAAAGGACTGCCCATAAAGCAGAGTAAGCAAAATAAGTCCATCTGTATTTTGTCTCCTGTCTTCTGTGTGATGAAGAGGAGGTAATTGCTCTACAGAGCCAACCTGTGCTTTTTGGGTGATGAGCATGCAAATATATGAGTCACATCATCTCTTCACTGTCCCCAAGCGAGACATTATCCTCTTCAGTGCCTTGCAATGTCTATTTTTCTCTGCTTCCGTTTCCATCTTTGTATCTCATAACATGATCCCCTTGAAAGATTTTACTCTTTGAGGAAAGAGGAGCTGTTTTTGGACAAGACCAAATAATAAAACCACTAAAACAATATAGCAGAGCTAGAACATGTGCTTGAAAAATAGTGTCATTCAAAACAGCGTATCGAATCTGTAAACATACTTACGAAACAGGATTCAGATTCTGACAAGATGCTGAGCTTAATCCATACATATATTTTGTATTTCACATCTAAAAGTGTATTTCACATCTTCGTTTCTGCCAATTCTGAATGCATAAACAGATTATCTGTGAATGTGGATGTTTTGTCCGTAGATGATTTCATGCTGGCAGGTTTATGGGATAATTAGAGAACATGAATTGTATTATTTTCCACGAAAAGAAAAGGAAGATGAAATAGAGTCTATTATTACGACCTATGTTATTTTCGTGTGTCCATTAAGCGAATTTGAAATATGAGGTAATCATGCTAACGCTATTTTGTACTAAAAATATATGCCGCCAGATAGTTATTAATGCGATCTTTAATACAGCTGGAGTCAGCAGGTGAGATTATTCAAATGAAAACAGGGAGGGCGTCGATTTGTGATCTTGTCAAATAGCAACTAGGAGCAAAACCGCATCGGACAAAATGCATGTCAGAATTACACCGAGAAATCAGCCCTACCTGACAAATCCCCAACACTGTTGCTTTATCACGAGGATGTACATCCATGTACGGCTGTCACTTCGGTTTTCAAATTTTATGGAATTATATTTCAACCTCGCTAAGCCTTGCTTTGTGAACGCACGATAAAATAAATAAACACTCTAAAATCACTCGTGAGCTTCTCGCTTTACTCGACTAATCTCAGGCAGTTACGTTTACACCCGACATCCATACAGTAAATCACTGCAATGGAGAACCTTAATGTGTATTGTGCTACATGGAAATGGCCACTAATATCTAAACATCAAATGAGTCTTAAATTTCCCCTTGTCAAGATTTGGCACTATTACTAACTGGAGAGAAGACTGTTTAACTGATGTAAGTAATACTGTCAGCTTGTGCATCATGCAGACTGATTGTATTTCACTTTTATTGATCTACGCTATACAGGACTAATGTAAGTGCAACACTTAGATGAGCTCCAATTGGTCAGATATTTTTGTAGGTGTTTACAGTACAATACGTTTAATATCGCAGTGTACATGCTAGTATGATTGCCAATTTTACAACTCTTATATTAAAATGGTTGTTGCAAGAAGGATGGATTTTAAAATCTAGTAGTTAGGACTTTAAACTAGGGCCGGGACTCGATTAAAAAAATTAATCTAATTAATTAGAGGCTTTGTAATTAATTAATCTAAATTAATCGCATTTTAATCTCATATAAATATTTGACCTGAGAACATTAAGAAGTATTTTTACATGGATTTTTATGAATAATGACTGAATACATAAGCTTAACAAAATATTGTTTATTTTTGTTCAACCAAGTCGTTGTACCCGGAGTCTAATGGAGGCTAATGTCCACGCTAGCTGCTGTATGTTTTGCATTGAGATTATTCTTGAGGCTCGATGTGCTGCGGTGATATGTGAATTCCTTGTTGCATATCTTACACATATCTTCTTAAGTGGGATTCGGATGTGAAAAGCGCTGCATAATGTACGCGCCTTTAGTGTTACCATTGAAACTTAACTAAAATATAGCTGTAGACAGCGATACGGGGCCAAGCAACAATGGTCCTGCAACACGCAACGAAGCTGAAAGGACATGCAATTGAAGAATGCAATGTAGCAGATATGTATGGGAACTATCAGCACACAGGACTCCGATGAGAATAACCATAATGAAAAAATAAAAATTTTGAAGTATAATATTTATTTGCATGCTGAAAGAAGGACCGATTAGTCCAATGCTGACCTAGAAAACAATTGAACCACCAAAGCATCATACATGTTACACATGAGACTTAAACCAAAAGAGCACAAACGAAATAAAACCTGTAAAACTAATAAAGTAAAATACAAATCATGAATTGACGCTTTTGACTCTAAAGTAAGAGACTTCAATTGCTGCCCTAGCCAGGATTTGAACCCATGATCTCCAGGTTTCATGCCTGTCACTCATCTGGTTGAGCTACAGGGGAGACCACATACATACAGACAGCTGCTTAAGCTAGATTGCTGTAGTGACAATGTGTATGTTCAAGTTTGGAGAGATTTTTTTGCAAGAACAGAATATTTCTTTAAATCCCCTGTAGGTAGTCAAACCTGTTCGAACATTTGACTCTACATGACAGAAATTTGTCAACAATTTTAATTGTTGCCCTACGCTGGATTTGAACCCGCAACTTCTGGATTTCATGCCCATCACGCATTTGGTTGAGCTACTGGGAAGGCATAGATTACCCCATCAAATATTCTCCATAGAAGTTTAGTTGATTAAATGGTTTCAAAGTTATTCCTGTTGACAAATGTATTACTTTTGAACAAAGATAAATATCAAAATTCTGTTTGGTCATTTCTATGTGGCTCGGTCCAAAGATAATCTGAGCCAAATTGTGTAACAATTAAACAAACACTGCAAAAGTAGTAGCAAAAAAACTGAATACTGTACTTTTCAAAATGGCCGCTACTGCATTTTTGAACTGGTGATGATGCTTGGCCACCAAATTGCAAGCCGTGCAGAACATGGAAAACAGACTGGTTGAGAATAATAGGTGAGAATAAACTCAAAACAAATATTAATAGAAAAACATAACACATGCATCAGACGGGATTCAAACCCTTAACCTCTGAGTTTTGATGCATGCGATTTAATAGACTGAGCTACACAGGCAATGTAGCTAGCCAAGGTTTTCAGAGCTGCAAGCATTCAAATGGAGGAAGGAAGGTGCAGACATGACATTGCAGAGCAGAAATAACAAAATTACAATTTATATGAGAATCAGATAGTTTAAGTGAGAAGAGTTAAAGTTTAATTCAAGAAAAACATGGTTGTATAGGAATGCACAACATGTTATAATACAGTCATAATAAATTAATATGACGAAGAGACAATGTCACAGGGACAGTCAACTTTGGACAGGTATTTCTCGGGAATGGCAGAGAATATCAAAAATGTGTTTGGTCATTTCTGTGCGGATTGCTCCAAAGTTTATGTGAGCAGAGCCTGGCATAAAATAGACTTAATTTGCAAAAGTAGTAGCGAAAAAACTACTGCACATATGCTATGAAATAAGATATGAACAGAATGTTGAAAACTGACAAATGAGATATCGTTGCAATCGACATAAACCAGTGAATAAAAATTCACAAAGAAAATGAATATCAGACAAAGTTTTCAGAAGTTATGGGCTGTTTTATATAGTTTATGAACCCTAGGTGGCGCTGTCTTCAGATTTCCCAGGTACCTTCAATACATCATACCGATGCTTCCTACTGATTTTTGTGCCGATACATTATATAGAATAATAGTTATCACAATTTAAAACAAAATTCAAAATAGTGGACAGGCGGTTTGGTCATTTCCGGCATAATATATATCGACAGATTGGTCATGAGCCAAGGAATCCATAGACACCAAGATCATAATTTTCTATCAAACATTTCAAGAGTTATGGGCAAAAATAGCCATTTTTCATATCTCATGACCCATAGGTGGCGCTGTCCTCAAATTTGGCATGGTACCCCAATTCATGGTCCTTATGAAGGGTACCAAGTTTCATTTCAATTGATCAAAGAATGACCGAGATAATGACTCAGAACGAATTTTGGGTCGACATCGATAAAAGTACGCATTTATTACTTTTGAACAAAGATAAAAATCAAAATTCTGTTCGGTCATTTCTCTGCGGCTCGGTCCAAAGATTATCTGTGCCAAATTGCGTAACAATGCAATGAACACTGCAAAAGTAGTAGCGAAAAAACAAAATACTGTACTTTTCAAAATGGCCGCTACTGTAATGGGTGGAGTCTTAATGTAAGGTGGTCATTGTAATGAGCGTGAGGAGAGGAATCAGGTGTACTAGGTAGAGTTTTTGTTGATCAAATGATTCTACAGTTATAACCATTTGAATATTGAATTTTTGAAGTGTTGGTGGCGCTATAGAGTTAATGCTAGAGACCCCATAGTTGGTCACATGACTATTTAGGACCACCACTACAAGTGTGCCAAATTTGTTTCATTTTCCTATGTACGGTTCATAGGGCTGCCATAGACTCCCATTGGGGAAGAAGAAATATAATAATAAATATAGCTGCAAGCAGCAATTGCGGGGTCAAGCACCTTCAGCGCAATGAGCCCCCAAAGCACAGCAAAAACCACACGATGCAGCAAATGCGCAAAGTGCGCAATACAGAGCCCGAACCCGAAGCAAAGCAAATGCAGAGCAGAACCACTGCAGTGCGGAGCAACAACAGAAAAGATTTCAAAAATATAACACGTGTGGAAAACCAGACAGGTCGAGAAGAACGTGTTAAAAGGAACACAAAAGGAAATCTCAATAAGTGAAAGTAAGAGCTGGGATTCAAGCCCATGACCTCATGTTCCCAAAGCACAGCACTAACCGCATGCGCCACTGAGTAAACGATTAAGCCACTGAGTTGGTGTGTCCAAGCTATAGAATACAGCTTTACAGCTATGAACATTGATATCCAGCAATTACCAAAAGTGTAGAAATGACAACAGAGAGCACAAATAACTGAAATACAATGTATAGTATGAAAATCACAAAACTTAAGTGAAAAAAAAATTAAGACAAAAACCACTGCACATGGGACTTGAACCCATGAACTCAGGTTCTCAAAGCACAGCACTAACCGCATGCGCCACTATGAATCATGGGTTGAAAGGCTTTGGAAAAGAGGCTTCAAAGCTGCAAACATTGACATGCCAATCACTGAAAGGGCAGAAATAACACAACAAAGCAAAAATAAACAGAAATACAAAGTGTAGGGCAATCAGATAACTTAAATGGCACTGAATTCGTGAAGAACATTTTGTACAATAATGAACAACATGGGCAAATTTTGTCAGATTCTTTTTAATATGACAAAGGGACAGCATGACAGGCATGGTCCGCTTTACAGAGGTATTTCTCAAAAATTTGACACTCAGCAGAAAAATCTGTTCAGTCACGTCTGTGCGGATTGCTCCAAACATTATACAAGCAGAACCTGGCATAAAATAAACAAAATTTGTAAAAGGAGTAGCGAAAAAATCATTTATCATATGCTTTACAATAACACATGAACAGAATGATGGAAAATGCCAAACAAGGTATTGTTGCGATCGGCAAAACCAGTGAATAAAATGTCACAAAGAAAATGTATATCAGTCAAAGTATTCTGAAGATATAAGCAGTTCTATAAGAACTGTTATAGTTTATAACCCCTAGGTGGCGCTGTACTCTGACTTCCCAGGTAACTTCAGGACATCATGCCGAAGCTCCCTAACTATTTTTGCACGAATATGTCCAATAGTTCAAAAGATATAACAATTTATGACCAATTTCAAAATGGCAGACAGGTGGTGTGGTCAAACCCGACATAATACATATCGTCAGATTCGGCATGAGCCAAGGAATCCGTAAACACCAAGATCATAATTTTCTGACAAACATTTCAGTAGTTATGCGCAAAAAAAGCCATTTTCCATATCTCATGACCCATAGGTGGCGCTGTCACCAAATTTGGCATGGACCCCCAGTTTATGGTCGACATGACGTGTACGAAATTTCATTTCAATTGATGAAAGAATGACAGAGATACAGCCTCAGAACTATTTTTGTGTCAACCTCGTTAAGTTTGCGCATTTATTACTTTTGAACAAAGATAAATATCAAAATTCTGTTTGGTCATTTCTGTGCGGATCACTCCAAAGTTCACCTGTGCCAAATTTCATAACAATTGAACCAAATTTGAAGGAGGAGTAGCGAATAAACGGAATACTGTACATTTCAAAATGGCCACTACTGTAATGGGTCGAGTTTTACTGTAAGGTATTAAAAACAACAAGCATGAGGAGAGCAATCACGTGTACTAATTAGAATTTTCATAGATCAAGCGGATCAGCAGTTATAACCATTTGAACATTGAATTTTTGCACTGCTGGTGGCGCTATAGAGTTAGTACTAGAGACCCCATTTTTGGTCACATGACTTTTTAAGACCACCACTACAACTGTGCCAAATTTCATCATTTTCCTATGTACGGTTCATAGGGCTGCCATAGACGCCTATGGCTAAGAAGAGGAAGCAGAATAATAATAATAATAATACTAACAATTCCAATAGGTGTCACAGCACCTTCGGTGCTTGACCCCTAATAATAATAATAATAATAATAAGAAAACCATCAAACGCAATAGTGGCCTGCCGCCCTGCGGGCTTGGCCCCTAATTAAAAAAAATAAGAGGTGATATATAGCTTTAGCCTACATAAATGCTTATTGCTTTAATGTTGCGAGTTCCTCTTCAGCTTTTCTTGCTGTTATGTTTATAATAGTTCATTGTTCAGAGTTCATATTGATGATCTTATAGTCAATTTAAAAATGTTCTTACAAACTGACTCTATTCGTTTAACTTTTTTCCTTTACCTGCCGTCGCTGTTCTCTGTGCGTGTCCTCCGTCAAAGTAGCCTATTAAAATTAATATGAAGTTGATTTTTAAAAGTCTTAAGCACACCGCAAATCAAACGTGCTGCTACAGTATGCTCTAAATGCGCGTGTAAATTTAACTTCTGGGCACTGCCAGGCTGATTTTTTGAAAAGTAAGTGATATAGGCATTCGGTAGCATATGCATCAATGAGATGCACGGTGTTGCTTTTAATGTTCTTTTTAATTTATATTCACAAAACCTAACAACAAAACATTGTTTATAATTACGAGACAAATTATTTGAAACGAAATTCGTTTTAAAGTAGCAAACAAAACTTAAATTAAACTCGTAATAAACTAATTAAGTCAAAGGCTGTCCCAATTCAAAGGCTCCTTCAAATGTGGCCATTTCCCCCTGAAACCAAGGATACATAGATGTATCCTTCACAGGCTTGGCTATCCCAAGATACGGTGTGCGTCTGTGACATCTGGGTATTTTGAAATAAACATTCAGGACTGTAGTTAAATAAAATTGTATATTTTGCAAATTAAAGGTCCTTGTCACTGTTTTATTATTATAATTTATTTATTTATTTATTATTTGTATTATTTATTATCTTTTTAATAAAACAACAGATTCATTTCAAACGACGAATGTGCAACAAAGTTACTATGTTTTCGGGAAACAGTCTTGACAAGGTAGGTAGTTTCTCCAACTATGCATTGTAATATGGTGGTCAGCAGCGAGTTGAATCGTTGTTCGGGTTACACACCCCTGAAGAGTGAACCCAAAACATTTCGACCGTCCCCTGGTGGCAGGTGGCATTATGGGTCACAAACCCTGCCCTTTCAAATGGGACGCAAGTCAAACCTAAAAATCTAATTACACTTCAAATTATTTTTCCCAATGTCTCTGTTATTTTAGTTCTTTTTTATCATGTTGATGTATTTTGAAGTGTTTGTTTTTTAACAAGTTTAGTTATTAGATGCTATTAAACAGAGGTGTGATGACTTGATTTGTTTGCTTGTGATTAAGTCAAATGGGAAAATGATACTTTGACTTTTATCCTTGTTAAAGTCTTTTAAGTCAGATGTGTTTTTATTGCGATTACTACTGTGCAGACTCCTGCTCCCAGTGACGTCATTGGCGCAAGATGTCAGGGGCTATTTTTGAGATACTTTGCCTTAATTTTTTTACAATATAAGTCCATGGAGACTGCCATACACTATCCACCATTGTTTCCACGCCCGGGGTAGCTGTATTGAGTGAACAAAATGTCCCATAAAAAAACACGGTATTTTGTTGTTGGATGTAAGACTCAGCATAAAAGTCTTTGGGGTGGTTTCCCAGACAGGGATTATCTTAAACCAGGACTAGGCCTTAGTTTAATTAGGAAATATAATTAGTTTTAACCATAGACTGTAAAAAATTAACTGTAACTTAACGAATACTTGTCATAAATGTCTACATAATGCTTGGAATCTCTGCTTTTAAATGATGTAAGTGAGATCGAAAACAGATATTGTCATTCGGTGTAAACTGTATGAGAAGGAGGAGAGGTATCGTCTTTCTCCTGTTACCTGTTTAACTGTAATGAGATGAAATCGCCACACCACGCGCCATTGAAGTGAACGAGCAAAGACATCCATATGCATAACTCGTGCCTCCTGCAGTCAATGTATACGCAATCTACAATCCAGTCTCTCCATTCCTTGTTATGCTGAGTTGTTCCATCCGAGTGCACCAAACATGACATCTAAATCCTTATTTATATGTGTCAGTATCTCCAGACGGGAGTGCTTTCTTTGTCCTTCCGTCAAACAGTTCACGCGATGCGCACAAACACACGAGTCAAGAAATTCGACGCGCTTTTTGGTGTTCTTATAAAATACGCGATTGCAAACAGTACAATCCTTATTTACTTGCGTCTAAGCATATATCTCCGCACAGCAAGTTTATTAAACACAGGATCACTCGCGTGCACAAACATTCCTTTGTTCCTGCTTTCATGATCAACATGTGAGGGAGTAATGGCGGCGGCTGTAAACAAACATTGATAAGTTTATCACGCTTGTCCCTTGTTGTGTTTCTACTACAATGATTACAACAACACAAATAAGAGTAGAGACAACGATAGGCAGTTCTTGTTTTGAGCTTTTTACTGCACAAAAGTAAACCTCTTGCTGGCCAACCAAACACTAACCCTGTGTTCATATTTACGATGGCCAAACAGTACCTTTACCATGGTTTTTAAAGTTTTTTTATTCACATTTCTTTACAAATACAGTTTACAAAATCTCTCGCTGGGAGACTTAGGTGTAGAACAAAGTTGAACACAGTTCAAGTGTATGTGTGTGTGTGTGTGTGTGTATTTATATTCTATTAATTTTTTTTGTTATAAATTCCCAAGTAAACCTTATCATGGTTTTACTACAGAGAAAGTAACATCCCTGTTGAACATCCCCACAAGGCTCATTATGTGGCTCATTATTCAACTCTTTTGTTCCTCAGCTGTCGATCACTGATTATTCAGGAGCTTTCCCGCCTCCACGCATACGGCCTTTCCCAAACAAAAGTGTCTTAGAAATTGTAAATCAATCTATTGTTTTATGTGAATGAGCAGGCCAAATGATTTTCATATCATTTTGAAGAAAAAAACTCTAGACTACTAGATCCTGTTTTGAAAAGTCTTGGGAAAACATGTTTAGAATGAGTTTTGTGGACTTATATCAGTGACTTAAAAATGTAGCTTTTTCAAAAACCAAGCATAAACATTTTTCTCTCAAAAATACAAACATGTACATACATGTAGCTCATATAATATTGTAGCCCAGATTGTGCTAAACACAGTGTTATGAGACTTTTGCCATTAATATGTTTTTAAGCAACTGAAAAAAGCACAAATGTCAGTGCATGTCAAAACTTCCCCAGGGCCCAAAAAAACCCTTAGACCCCAGAGGGTTAAACATGGAAAAAGTCAGATTTCATGACATGTCCCCTTTAAGAGAAATTCATCTTTAGAATTTTCCATATTAGGTGACCTTTAAGGCATTCAAGTGTTAACCTTACAGAAAGCTACATGAATTTCAAATGTGCAGAAACATGTAATAACGTGTGAATTTTTTTGTAAGTCTAAAAAATCTCTTGTAGAAGCCACATGGGACAAAATGTAAAATAGATTACATTGTCTAAAAACTGAAAATTGATGTTTTCCCTGTAAATATTGTTAGTTTGGTAAAACCGAAGGCTGGGTAAAGTTATTCATGGTTATTTTTTTCTGGACTCGCCCAACATGACAAGTGGGCACACAATCCTATTAGAATTCAGGACCTACGTCAATGACAAACTAGTACTTTGAATTTCTAAAGCATAAATTAGATCACATTGAACTTGAACAAACCTGCGCTTTTATTTATAAAAAGATGTGCTAATTGTTAGGTACTTTTAAACAGATTGCAAATACTCTGAAGTATATGACAAATGCTCAAAAGTAGCTTAATTTGTCCTGTCCGCCTCTACGGACCTGTGATATAATTCGGCAGGGTCGTAATTGCAGCAAGCCGTCACTAAGCAGATGCAGATCATGCTGTTCTAAGGGGTGTTTTTACCGCGCTGTGATGGATTGTGACAGGGAAAGATTTTGCGCTTCTTGTCTGTTCTCGTCTCCATCTGAAACCTCTTCGTCTACACCCACCCATCAATCAGAGCCGTTTGCTCAGATGGCACTGATGATATATGATTGCAATGCTCTTTTCTTCATCCACCTCCGATTCCTCGCTCAGCCATGCGTCTGCTTAACCCTCCGCCCCAGCACTACATTCACAACGTGATGTTGTTGCATTGCACACTTGCATACGTGGTGCATCTGCAAGACGCGTTACAAGGTAAACAAAGCTGATTCATATTCATAGCGTGTAAAGGCAGACCTTAGGATTGTTTGGAGAAATGCGCCATTGTAGAAAAGAAAGAACAGCGGATTACATTGGGATTTTGGAGCTAATTGGGGTCTTCAGGATTATCGGTGTGTTTGATTACTGTATGGTTGGAGCCAAACTTTGCAGATCAATAGCCCTCCAGGAGGAGGACTAGTCAGCCCTGGATTACACATGTTTAAGATTATCTTAAATAGATTGCAAACATAAAGCCTTCTGAGGCACTTTTATCCTTATAGATAAGTATAATGTGCATTTGATCAGGTTACTGTTAATCACTTCTTTTTTAAAAGACCTAATAGGATTTTCTCACCCGGATAGCCACCAACAACATTTTTTTTTGTACATCATTCAATTAAAGCTTGTTAATGTTTTCTGACAAGTTGTGATTAAAGTGTTAATCAGTGCCTGATGTGGACATGATTACAAACTCACAGCACCCTGATGCCGAACTCTTCAGAGAGATGTCTTGCACACATAATGAGTGCGGAGCTAAAATGTCGACAGCTGTTTATGTTGTGTGTTTTTGTAATGAAACAATGAAAACAAGCCATCAAGATTACACTGTAATGTGTTAAATGACCTTTTAAACTCACCTTGATTAAAAAGTGAGAGTTTCTGAATCAAAATGACTTTTGATATTTTCTGTTAAATGGTTTGAGACATGGTTCAAAGAAAAGCGAATCACTCCCGTAAATCAAGTAATCATTTTGACGGCACAGGAAAATTATGACCTGATTGGCTGATGGGACCACAAAAAAGTCAAAAGCTTAAACAGTGACGTCAAAGCAGGCACGAATTGAGGAGCTCAATCAAATCTAGAGAAAAACTTTCCATGTTAACTTGTCAAACCTACCCTTGGTTATAACTTAGTGCTGGAAGCCATTTTGTTTTCATACAACAAGGAAACCATAAAATAGGATTTTGCATCATACATTGAGGATGTGTCAAATTTAGTAACATTCTAAAAACATCAGATACTTTGATTGACTTACTGTATTTAGCATTTATTTGTCAGGCTTGAATTGGGTTAACTAATGCAAAAATGATCTATTTTGCATATTTTGACTGTGTACAGTTGTAACATTTTAAGATCTGCACACACCACTTCCAGTGGCAGCTCGTGACTGCTCATCCGAGGGACGCTAATTCGAAATATGTGTTCGGAGTGTTATATGTGTGCTGCTTGCGTTTTCTAAATACCGACTGATTCAAGCTGATAGAAGAGCAACTTTGACTGAAATAACCAACCGAGGTATGCAACAAAGCATTTGTGAAGCCACAACACGCACAACCTTGAGGCGGATGGGGTACAACAGCAGAAGACCCCACCGGGTACCACTCATCTCCACTACAAATAGGAAAAAGAGGCTTCAGTTTGCACGAGCTCACCAAAATTGGACAGTTGAAGACTGGAAAAATGTTGCCTGGTCTGATGAATCTCGATTTCTGTTGAGACATTTAGATGGTAGAGTCAGATTTTAGCGTAAACAGAATGAGAACATGGATCCATCATGCCTTGTTACCACTGTGCATTCTGGTTGTGGTGGTGTAATGGTGTGGGGGATGTTTTCTTGCCACATTTTAGGCCCCTTAGTGCCAATTGGGCATTGTTTAAATGCCACAGCCTACCTGAGCATTGTTTCTGACCATGTCCATCCCTTTATGACCACCATGTACCCATCCTCTGATGGCTACTTCCAGCAGGATAATGCACCATGTCACAAAGCTTGAATCATTTCAAATTGGTTTCTTGAACATCGCAATGAGTTCACTGTACTAAAATGGCCCTCAGAGTCACCAGATCTCAACCCAATAGAGCATCTTTGGGATGTGGTGGAACGGGAGCTTCATGCCCTGGATGCATCCCACAAATCTCCATCAACTGCAAGATGCTATCCTATCAATATGGGCCAACATTTCTAAAGAATGCTTTTAGCACCTTGTTGAATCAATGCCACATAGAAAAGGCAGTTGTGAAGGCAAAAGGGGGTCAAACACAGTATTAGTATGGTGTTCCTAATAATCCTTTAGGTGAGTATATTTTGTCAAGACACGTAATGCACACATGATCTCTCGATGCGCAGAAAACATATTTTGAAAAAAAGAACCACACACATGACGAGCTATGCATGTTGTGACGAACTTAACATCGAGCGCCCTCGAAAAAAGAAGTCAGCGGATGCCACTGACCACTTCCCTTTACCTAAGTAAGTCTCTTTACTGCCATTGTGCAGCTATGTATAACAATATTAGTTACCTCTAAAAACAGACATTCTGTTTTTTCTTGCTTTGTCATTCATAAACGAGACTAGGCATGCACCAAATGGCCAGAATCAGGCACACATTGGTCCTCCATGATGATCACATGCAGTGCACAGTGGTATAGTATGAGTCCTCATTACACTGTTAGTTCAGAACCCATGCACCATGCAGGTTAAGATGGTTTAGCTGATAAGAGTAATTTTGGGACAATAGCACAACCTTCTGTCTTACTGATGCAAAATACTTCAAACTCTGTTTCATTCAATCTTTTTTACCTACTTTATTTTTAGACTTCTTGTTTGAATGTCCCCGGGTATGATTTGCCTTTATTCTTGTTCCACAGTGAACACTTTTCAAAAAAATGATGCCCATGGAAACAGTCCTACCCACCCCGGACCTTACATTTCCCACTTCAAATAATGCTTGTTTCGAAGGCTCTGATACACAGTTAACAGTTTGATATTCATGTACTTACGCTGCTGTGCATTTTCTTTCCCCAGCTATACGTGCCAAAGACTGCATACATTGTGTTTTCCCCTGGGCAGTGAGCGTATCTCAGCTTATTGACCTTGAATGTATGGTATCCCCAGGCATTTAATATAATTTCCATGTTGAAATCTGTCATGTTAGCACTTCGTTTAATCTCTTTGTCACCTTGTCAAAGTGGTAAAATGACTGCAATGCCTTTGTGTTTCGAAAGAGCTACAACATACAGTAAAGAATTCATAATTGGTCTGAACAGACGTACGGAGATCTACAGTACCAGGAAGTAGGAAAGCGGAGAGCTGAACGAGAAAACAGGGAAAGGTTGGATGATTCCAAGTTTCCAGTGGCTTGCAGCAAAGAGATATCAAAGTAGCAGTGTGGATGTGAATGCTAATGGTGCAGTCTGTCAATCATTGCAGCAATCTTCTGCTATTGCGCTTACTGCAATTTCACACATACACAAACACACACTGAGTGCCGGAGCCTGACAAGCACATGCTTACCGACCGTGGGGGCCACGCTCCACAAAAAAAGTTAAAAAATGTTTAGATCTGTCACTCATCAGACAGAAGAGTAGAAGAGAAGTAGGATGTTTTGCTCACGTCAAGCCCACAAAGCTTCTTCTAACAATGGGCATGATTAATATTTATACCTGTCCAGGTGCCTTCACATTCACTAAAGCGAAGAAAGCTAAAGATATATATGCCTGAGAGTCTGGATTGAAGACGTAGGAAACCTCAAAAATGATAAGACTACAGACTTTTATGGAGTGGAACGTAGTAGTGATATTTCCTGGCGTATGGTAATGTCCTGTTTACCTGTTACCACAGTCTTGCTTGTAAAAATGACATGGTTTTACTTTACATTAATCAGGTTGGGTCATATGACCCGTATATTGATTATAGAGGCAGCTCATTACATTGTGTTTGGGTTAGGGTTAGGGTTACCACTACAACGGCCATTTTACCTCAATGAACATCTTCAAAACACTCTGTTTAACGGTTACAATGTGTGTATAATGTGTGTGTGTGTTTAGAGTCACCTTTGGATGCTCATATCAATGCGAGTGTTTAAGTATATTCCAACAGTTCAGAAATTGCTCGGTCAGTGATCACTCCCACGCTTCGCCCTGTGTGCTGTGTTAAAAATAGCCTCAGTGCTCTCTGGCCAGATGGACAGTGTCTTCCACACCTAATGTGACACACTGTCAACACCAAATTAGCGTTAGAATGGAGTGGGAGTACTGGGCACAAAACCAAAAGGGGAGACAAGAGTAATTTAATTTTGGCCTAAAGGGCATTACATAATAATTTAAATTATGTATATAAGAATTGTATACAGATCTGAACATTAAGCAAAAATGTTCACGCATTATGTAAAATTTGGACTGTGTGTACGCAGTGTTAAACCCTGAGTTAGGGTCACCATACGTGCCATTCTTCCCGGACGCGTCCTGGCCAGGATTTCTGGTGCGTCTTCCGGAAGTCGTATTTGTCGACCGCATACGTCATAGAGGATTATTATTATTATTATTATACAGAAAGCAACCATTACATTTTACTGTAAGAATGAAACTACAATTGTAAGTCTTATGTTTTTAACTGAATAGCGTATGCGGTCAACAAATACGACTTCCGGAAGACGCACAGAAATCCTGTCCAGGACACATCCGGGAAGAATGGCACGTATGGTCACCCTACCCTGAGTATGTCTGTTTTTTAACGTGTATGCAGACGTATGCCCTTACCCCTGTCTGGGAAACACAGCCCCATGTGTGCTCCCTTGGACTTTAATACATTAGGTTTGCATTGCTAGTTCAATGCTCTACCAGTCAAGTTTAACATCCATAAATCTTCTGGTTCTTTCCCCCTTTAATGGTAGATAATTGTGGTCTACTCCTTTCGAAAATCAATATAATTATCAGTTCAGTTCATTCAGACTATATCACCCTCTATACCATGTTATTAGTCAGTTCAAATGTTACTTTACAAACAGTTCATGGACTGGAGACATTAAAAAATAACTGTCTCTCTGGGCTCCAGCTAATTGGCCATCATTAGCCTTAGCCAAGTAGCTTGCTATTACAGCACTGCTATCTGGATCATTAAAAGGATCAAAATTTAACCAGAGGTACCAAAACACAAGCAATTCAGCTTACCCTTCCAGTTGGCTTCTGTCAAAAACAACTCTATCAAGTCAGAACCGGAGGGTGGGCTGGAGATTTTTGCTTCTATTTGGTTACTCTTTCGCGGCAGCTTGAAGAGAATCTATTTGGCAGCTCTGTGCACTAAAGCTTCCCATCCCTGAGCAGCGCAGGCCATAAAATCATAATGAGATTAGGTGAGATGAAAAGCGTTCAGTGGTGGTGAAGGCCATAAGGGCGGGTGGGGATTCATTCAGAATCGGGACACACCTGGTCATCCGGGCTTACATTTTCCATGCTTACCACCAGCCCGAGAGCATACGCTTCATTTCTCCCTCCAGATATCCGGCCAATCAGATCTCCCGCTGCTACCTTTCATCATCAGGGCCGAACCGGACTCTCTGGAGGATTCTGTTGACTTTGTGTGCCAAAAGAACTCGGGAGATTCTGGGAAACCGGTCGTGAAAATGTGTTACATCCTTATTATATTATTAGACCTGCTGCCGATGCGAGATATTGTCTGACTCTCACCTGTGTTGTACTCTGCTAATTAGCACTCTGGCATGACAGAGACATCTGTGGCCGGCAGAAACCGTGGATGATTTAAACTATTAGAGGATTTGCTGGACCGTAGAAGACAAATGACTAACCTGGCAGTGCCATTATTAGTTGAAATAGTAAAAGATGATAGTTGTGCTTTTACGGCATGTGAGTGCAGAGTTCAGCTGCTTAGATTTGGTGCTGTAAGGCTGTGTAAAGAAAGCTGCTGGTATGTGCATCTGTCTGTGTTAGCACCTGTGCTTGTTCCCCTGAGGTTAAAGCAGGGAGTCATCAGCAAAATGAATTCACTGACTTCTGCAGTTAATGTAGGTTTTCCGTTCATTTTAGTGTACAGTAGGTAGGCAAATGAGGCAGGGAATGAATAATGGATACACAAAATATGCTGGAATTTTTGGGGGTGAAGGACCCCTATAATCGGTTATCGGGTACCCCAGGCAAGATAACACATTTTTATATATAGAGTGCCTTACAAATTTATTAGACCACCTGTCTATCTCAAAGACCATCCAGCATCGTGCATTAGAAACACTACCGTGACTAGTAAAGTGAATAGTTGGGTTTCAATGGAAACGTGAAGCAAATCTTTTCAAAAAGAAAAACAAACAAATGCAAATTAGGTCCGTTTCTATCGAGTTGTTCGATCGCGAATGACAGTGGTGTTGATAACCTAATAAACAAGAGTAAATAAAACAAGAAAATGAAGACTGCATTTAGGTACGATTTGGCAAGTTATACATTTACTAGCAGTGCAGCTTGTACAGTAATTGCCAAAATGAATGCTGTGCAAAGAAAAAGAAATTTTAGACAATCAGTCACATGAGTTTAATGTTCGCTCATCAGAATTTATTTGGCAAATGTGTTTCCGTCTCCCATTATTCGCATAAGTTAAAAACCACCTCAAGCAAGTGTAAAAACTTTTTTGCAAACTAAAGGACTTTATTAGAAGTTTGCCGTTTGTAACCCAGGTAATGTGAGAGAGAGAGAGAGAGAGAGAGAGAGAGAGAGAGAGAGAAAGAGAGAGAGCATTATGTTAGCAAACCAAACCAAGCACCATGTGTTTCAGCAGTGGTTCACAACAAGTTTTATAACATTTTATAAAATACATTAATTTATCATAAATTATATGTAATTATACCACGGGTCTGTTGAATGCTGCATTCTGATTGGCTGAGAAATGTTCTATGGGTGTTGATTATTTTTCTGTAAACCGCACACCTATCTTTTCAAATGTCTTAAAAATAGGCACCAGAGCAATGTTTGTGGTAACCGTGGTATAAGCGGAATAATTGACTCCGGTCCTTTGAATTATTTGAAAATAATGCACACCTGCGGTGTAACGGCACTCCGCTTCGCGTCGTGCCGCATTACCACCTTGGTGTGCATTATTTTCTTATAATTCAATGGCCCGTCGTCAATTATTCCTTACTTAAACAGCACTACAATGTATAATTGAATATGTTTTGTTTAATTAAAATATTAAGTTTTGGAATGTTTCATGTCATATATATTCTTTGGGGGGGGGGCACGTAGGGATGCACCGTATACAAGGGGGGCCGCATGTTAAAAAAAAGTTTGAGAATCACTGCTATACAGGATGTTGTAATATGAACACAGCAGGTTTATTAAATACGGATATACAAAAAGCTATCAAAGAAAAATCCTACTTCTTTGTGCAAGGGTGCGATTGAGAGAACAAAACAGTTCGGCCAACCTCCAGGCAGTACAAATATAAGAAATTGCGTTAAAGACTAATACACCGTCAGCACTGGAACCCAGAATTGAGCAACTGAGCAACTGTGCTAAGGAAGTACTCATATACATCATCCCTACTATGTGTAACTCAACAAACACTAAATCAAGGTTTAGTAGACCATATGGGAACAGCAGCAACTGCACTCTGTCACACATTACCCTTTTCTCATTCCCAGATGGTGTGAGGAAAACGTTAATAAGCCCATTTGGTGCCCTTTCGATCAGAGTTTGCCGAAAGGCACCTGCTCTGCACTCTTGCACTGCGTAACCCATGATTTATAACTGTTCCACGGTTCTTCAAGAAAGCACCGGTTTTATACCTTCCCATAGGGCAGCGGTATTGATGTTGCGTGAACGTCAAAGAGTTAATTTGAAAATGCTGTTCATTTGAAGAGAAAATACACTGCTATCCCCACAATGTTAAAGCTTAGCTTTATCTCTTACAGTGTTCCAGACTCTCCCTTAGAAGTCTGGTAAAGGACCACATTGTTTTGATGTTTCTAACTTGATGTCAGCCCCTGGTCCCAAATCAATAAGGCTGAAATTGACATTTCGCCTTAAAACAAATGAGTCAACATGTTATTTTCATTGTCTTCAGCGAAATAGCTTGGGGATAAAAGAGGCTGTTGGCTCCTTATCTCATTCCAACAAGGTGTGGAGAGACACCTGCCAGAAAAACTGTAAGGCACAAATCAAAGACTCAACCTTCACTGTCATTGCAACCCAACTGTCAATGTATCATTGTCGGCCCATCTCCGTAAATGAACCTCCCAGTGGCATTTTTCATAGGGGCAGACAGCATGGTAGTGTGAAGAGGACATGTGTGCCGCTTGACTAAGGGTCTGTGCCTCGTGAAAAAAAAACAAAGCGTGGCTGTTTTTCTTTAAAGAAAATGTACATACAAGACAGCAGGGGTAGGCAACGTTGGTCCTGGAGTGCCGATGTCCTGCAGGTTTCAGGTGACTCTTTAGACCTTGATTAGCTATTTCAGGTGTGCTTGATTAGAGCTGGACCTAAACTCTGCAGGACATTGGCACTCCAGGACAGACATTGCCTATCCCTGCAGTACAGTAAACACTGTCAGAGAAAATGTTAAAAAAGCTGTCCCCTAACCCCTTAGGTACTAATTTAAACTCTTTAGGTGTACTTTTTGAAAGGATACTACCCCAGTGCAATGTTCCCTCTAATTTTTTTCAGCACTGAGCAAATTCTTTTTTTTCTGAGCGCACATTTCAGTACAGTGTACACGACAGTGTAGCGTGTAACGGGGTTTAGTGTATACACACGTATAATGTTCAATGTGGGCCTGTGTATAAATCCCAATACATGTAATTAACACTCTCTTTGAATTTACCAGGTACCTGGGTTTAGCAGATTGAACCGTTCAACTCAAGCTGAAAATCAGTTCTCATATACTACAGTGCAAATAAATAAATAAAATACTTGTAAAAGTGTAACACTGTTTCATTTTGTTTGTAATCCAAATTCATGATTCACTTGACTCAGTTGGGTTGAATTCATGAATCAATTGATTCGGTTCAAAGGACCGTTTGTTCCTTTAAATAGTTCAAATAGTTCATTTCAAAGTCAGTGTCCTTTGAAGAAAATCCAAGAAAATACGGAAAATGAAGTTTCAGCGAATTCACGTCCTAGTAGTTGTCTGAAACAAAAAGGAAAAATATCCTCCTACCAGTTCTGATGAGTTCAAAGCACAGTTCTGGTTGGCTCGCCTTTTTGTATACACCTTCAGTATATAGTTAATTGTCTCGCAAGTCCAAGATGGAGCAGGAGAACTTCACAGATGTTCGCAATTCTCACAAAAAACCCAGCCTTGTAAAAACACATGGCAGAACAGTAATTAATCTTCAATTCAACAGATTTATCAATAAGCATCAAGTAAACATTTCAAATATCAACCTAACTCAGGGTTCCAAAACTTGTTGAACATATTGACACTTAAAATGTTATTTTTTTTAATCACATTTACGTTACTTTCAAATGTAAATAGCTTCAGCTCGTTCGTTATACCAACGGCCAATGTAAACAAACTAATAAAACTCATAGTTTGCTGCCAAATTTGCAACACTTATGCCATAATGTCAAGTTAATATTTAGAATATAACTCACCAAAGCATACATTTTAACTTCTTATTTAAAAGAAGAAGTTCATTCGCCGTGTTTTGATGCTCTGTGATTCTGCATCTGCCTCCGTTCTAATTCTCTATTTTGCTCTCTCCTCACTCTAGCGACAGCTTTTCCAAGTTATCGCATCACTTCAGGAATCCAATAATTTGTTTTAAATGACTGTTTTGAATCACTTTTTCCTCTTAATAAATATTTTAGTTTCTTGAGATCGCACCGTGCAGCTGCTCATCTGACTCGCTCTCACTCTGTGCTCGTGCTGGCACCTGTGTGAACTGAATGCGCTGCTACCATTGGCTCATAAAAGTGTCTGTCACCGTAGCAAGATCAGCGATTGGTTGAAAGTTTCTTCTCCTTCTAGAACACTCGCTTTCTCTCTCTCTTAAATTCTTTTACAACAGCGAGCAAATGCATCAATGTTTATGTGCGGTCTAAAAAATGTGCGCGGTCTGACAAATCTATTGCGCGACCACTTTGACTGGCCTGCGCGGCCGCGCACGCGCGCAGCTTAGAGGGAACATTGCCCCAGTGTACTACTTTAGCTAGTCATCCCTCTTTAAGATACAGTATATCAATCATGGACATAACAACTAAAGTATGAGCAGAGCTTATCAAGTGTTTGAAATTGTATTTTGTATTTTATGGCTTGTTTTCACACATATCTTCAGCTAAATTTGATTTACTCAACTACAAAACACACCAGAGCTGAAATACCGGTAGGGGATGAAAGATAAAATACAGTGCATGCCTTGCTCCATTTCCTGTATGAGTGGCATTTATTAAAACATCCCAGAGTCACAATTCAGATCTGATGGAAGTCCATTTTGCCTTGTTCATGTGAGATTTGCAGACATGGATTCAGTCATAAAGCAGGCAGCTTGGACCCGTATATCAGGAAAACGACAAGGCATTCAATTATTCTCCCTGATGAGTTTCCATGCCAGGGGAATTAATGCCTCTCGGCTTCTCTTCAAACTCCATTGCAGCATATAAATAGAGGTCTGAATGCACCTGCCATTGGATATGAAGGGAGCAGAGATGTTGGAAAAACTCAGCATTGCATAATGCTTTTTATTAGATTTCCCAGTTCAAATGCTTGTCAAAGATCTCAATGCATAATGTTGTGTGTGCGTCATGACAAGAGAGTTGTGAAGAATGGGAATAAATGTCTCCTGTGCAGGAAAGGCAGGGCCGTGTTTTGTATTTTCTTTATTTTTAACTACCTATTATTTGCATTTAATATTTATGATAATATTATGTCATATTTTTTGCTCAGTGACTAGAAGTTGGCTTAAAACAGTTACCCATGATGCACCTGACTGGGGTCAACTGTGGGTCCTATGGACAGGGTTTACTCAATATCTGACCTACTTATGGAGGACACAGCCAATCTGCCCAGCTCTCAGCCAGTTTCTCGGCCGATACATCACAAAGCACAGGAACTGTGAGCTGACAGCAGAGGACTGACTGTCACGTTTAAGGTCATGCAATTATTTTTTTCTTTCAAACAGTAGACTATCTACTGTAACTGTAATACAACTGGCACTTACATTCTGTGATCTACTTTTGATAGGTTGTCAATGGCTGAATGTCAGGCTAACATATTCATCCAACCTAGCATCACTCAATAGACGTACCTCTGCCTACATTTTTGCATAAGCTAAAATACTTTTCTCCAGGTACATATCGTAGCATCTTTCGATGGAATGGCACTAAAGGTGTTTGGTTTTGCTTGGTTTGGACGTGGGATTTTTAAAAGTTACAAAGCAGACACCTACGCAAATTCAAACCTGCAGCAGTAGATTTGTGCCAGTTGGTAGTTTTTTTATTATCGTATGTACTGTATGTGTGCGGCAAGCCTAAGCGACTTAAGTCCAATTTTATTTCTACCTTTTACCGCTACACTTTCACCTACCCCCCTGTTTAACGTGTTCACGTGAAGGGCTAGGGATGTCTTAAAGGCGGAGTCCACGATGTTTGAAAAATGCTTTGGAAAAGGAGACGGGCCGACTACCAAAACACACTTATAGCCAATCAGCAGTAAGGAGCGTGTCTACTAACCGACATCCTTGCCAGGTTCCGTATGTGTGGGGCGGGTCTATCAACAGAACGTCCAGATTCTATTGGTGTAGGGGCGTGTTTGTTTAGCCGATTTCAAATATCAACATTGGCTTTCAAACATCGTGGACTCCGCCTTTAATTCTGTTTTAGTTGGAGTGATAGGGAGAAGCCAGATAGCCCTTCAAATTAAGATTTTTCTGGACCTCACTTCAAACTAAGGGGTAAGAAATTTTTCAACATGGCTGCTCATCCGAGTATAACTTGTATTTTTTTCACAAATAACTATTTCGCCGCCATTGACTAGTTAACTCAATTAAGAGAAAATGCATTCCTGCCAATGACGAGTTTTTCCGGCAATCCTTAATATTGCTATTATTCACCAGGTGACGCTCTTACGCAACCTATAAAACCCGGAAGTATAGCCCTATGGCAAACAGCTCAAACTCTGTGTATGTTTTAAAGATCGCTCTGAATCTGATCTATATTAAAAGTCCTTCACAAAAATGGAATTATCTCAGATTTTCTCTTAAAATTTGGTATTTTTGAAGAAACCTACACATATTTGAGAGGTGATAAAAAGAGAACTAATAAAGGTAGCATAAACTTTTTTTTCAAAACAGAGGATCTTTTCTTTATTTGATATATTGTGTGTTTATATATTTAACGAAGAACATTTTCTTGAAGGCATTATGAAAAATATTGCCGCTGGCTGGCAACTTAAAAAAAATGCTATAGGGTAAAGAGTTAATAAAGTTTTAATTGACAAATAATAATTTGTTTTTTTATTACATTCAATTTTGTGTTCATATGTTCTGGTCATGTAATTAAAAAATAAACTTTGCAAAAAATTAGCAGTTTGCTAACATACTGTTTTAAATGTAATACAGTAGCTGTAAGTTGATTGGCCATCTGAAGCACTGGGATTTATTCCGGGTCTGCCTCATCCGGAATGCGATTGTGTCCTGGTTCCCGGACGCGATTGCGTCTCATTTCCCTCGTTTTGATTGCATTCTGGAGATAGCACACCGGGGAAAACTCCAGGTCCTTCAGAGGGGGAGACTATCCAAAATCAACAAAGAGTTGTGTGGTGTGCTGCTTTTGGCGCAAAAGTCCAGGGCTACTTTTTAGGCTTTAATCCACTTAATTTATGACTACAGGTGAGCTTGATAAACATTGCATCTACTTTGACATTGGATGATGTATGATGGTGTAGTTGTGGTGTCCCATTTCTTAGGGGATTTTTTAACCCTTCCCCTTCCATTCTGTTTCAAAGGGCAAGGGGTGAGTGGTAGGTGTATAAAATAGAATTGGGATTGGGCCTTACACTGTCCTTGCGATTTCGTTTTAACAAAACACAGTCGACTAACCATACAGTACAGATGTATTTTAATTCATTACTGTCCCTTTTGTAAGTTGACACTATGCTTGCTGTAAACAACAAGTTATTGACATTCCTCGGCTGAAGACGATCAATCCTGACAGTAAAGACATCAGACGTTTATCCACCACAGTCACACAAGCATGAACTGAAGAAAATACATCAATAATGTTCAGTATTGTCTGCTTTGTAACCTTGAATGAACCTGCATCAAAATGAAAAAGGGCCTCCAGTGCCTCTAGTGGACCCTCCAACCGATGCAACGATATTTACCAGAAGCAAAATATTTTATTGGGTTATGCAGTAATGTAGGCAGAGGTACATAATTACAATTAGCCTGTGTAACATTCATCTATTCATCTTAACTTTATTGTCGTTTATGCGTAGTAATAAAAATAAAAATGCTGCAGTAATAAAATAATTCTTATATTTGTTTGAAGCAGGCACAAGGAGTTCAAATCTTTTCTCGGGGTTGGTAACATTTATACGAATAGACTGCCCCTCACACCCTTATTTTATAAATTACCGAAATCGGTCTCAAATATTTTTCATCCCTCATATTTATACTGTGTGCAAGACAGGACATTTTTACGGTCCTGTGCTGTATAGACTACTGATTGGGCTCAGTGAATTGGTGCACTATAAAAATCTTCTGGCTTTGCAGGCACTCAGGAAAGTGCTAGTGTCCGATTTGATTTAAGAAATTCAGCATTGCATCTCTATCACACATACTGCTCGAAATGCCCTCAAAATTACTCTAACATGAAGTGGGGTCAGTATACAATGTTCCGGATGTTATCATGTTTCTTGATCCTAATCTGGTCTCTGCTTACACCGGGTGAAGCACATGGTCTAAACAGGCGGAGAAGGATTAGTGCGGCTTATCAAACCCACACAAAGATTTACCAGCATTTTGACATCAGTGTTGTACTGTCTCATTGATTTGATTCATGTCAGACTGGAGAGATCAGATGCTTTTAGTTGTTTTCCCCCATTATATTTACACTTTGACCATTCATTGTAATTAGTACAATGTTTAATCTATGTCTGATCTTTTTTAATTGTCTGTAATTTATTTGTTATAAATGCACAGATCTATATTAATAGACATTATTTTGACTAGTCAATTGCAGGAATTACTTTGTACAGAAGGAACCTGTACTGTAGCTAAAATCTATTTTGCCAACTTTCTACATAAATTGACAATTTTAATGTCTTGCATGTCACTTCACATTCTCTTTTTCTTTTATAATACAAAAAGTTCAACTGAGATCAATATTTTATGTTAAGGAGCCATAATGAGAGTAATAATGTTCAGCAGATCAGTCAGCAAGTTTTAAAGCCCCCCCAAACTAGAAAATGCACTTTTAAATGTGTTTAGTTGAAAATGAGTCACCAGTGTTTGTGCAGAAATATCCTGTTATTATACAAATCTGTTTATTCTTCTTTGTGAAATCTCCTTTAAACAGCAACAGTCACACATCCTGTTGGGGATCCCTTTTCAATGTGATGTCACATTGATTATGCCCCACCCATGACCGCTCACAGACTCCGCCTTAAGAGCGCATATTTCAACCTTCTGCTAGAGACACATGTTTTGATGTAGTCCAAAGCACATTGTAAGCGCTCTAGCCCCTACTTTACATACGAGGAGAGGAACTGAAGCTTTTCTTGCATTTAAAGAGACGCACACAAAAACATCCTGTTTTTCATTGCAGCCACAAATGGCCATGTTCAACATCGTATAATGAAAAATCTGTGGTGTATGTTAAGCTAAAACTTTACAGACATATTCTAGGAGTACCGGAGACTATTTTTATATTGCAGGGTTCTTCGTGGTTATAAAAGACATACACATTTACAACATAATAATAACTGTAGATTATTTTTTCTTGTTCTTCATTTTTAATATAGCAGGTATAGGTTAACATTTATGTATCTGGAATATACTTTTATCCCAAGTGCAATACAAAGTTTACATGCTATTACTATAACTCCCATTCAGACAGCACGTTGATCCCAGAAAGTCCCATAAATTTGCCATCGTGCCTTCTGTGTGAACACAAACATGTCCTGTAATTGCCCCTTTGCAAACCCCGCCCCCTTTTGCTATGTCCGACATCAGCAAAGCACTTCCACTGCACTAGAAAGGAGCATTGTGAAAAAATCATTACTGGAAAAAAAACATGATGTGTTGATTTCAGATAAAAGCAGACAGAAGGCTTGCAATATGCACCCAAAGTATAAATTTAGGATGTGAAAGTGACTCGGAATAAAGTAAACAAAATTAAGATTGAATTCTATAGGTCATAAATTCAAAGCACTGCTTTATATGGTGATTGAGAATTACAACACATAGAAGTAACACTATTCTTGTAAAACTTGATAGCTCTCTATTTACTATTGCCGTCATTAAAAAGCAAAACCAGTATGCATTTATAACATCACTTATAAAACGGTTAGTTCAAATCCTTGATTCTGATTGGTCAATAGGTGTGCTTTATTCACAATAAAACACTGCTATGACCGCTTCACCCAACGGTTCTATTTAATATCACTGCGCCCTTAGCAACACCCTTAGCAACACATAAACATATAATGAGACAAAGTCTGAGAACAGTTTGTTGTTTTTATTTGAGCTTTCATGTTGTTGTTGTTCGCAGTCAGGGACTATTTTTTCTAGCGGAAGAAATGCTTTTATTGATTTAACTTCATGAAAGTTGCACTAATATTTTTTTTACTTTAATATTGTGTGGTAACCATTTTATAAAAGCAATAAGGTACTCGAGGCAAGTGCTGTATCGTGAATAAGTAACGGCTGAAGGGGTTGCAGGCACTCCGCTTCGCGTCGTGCCTAACAACGCCCTTCAGCCGTTACTTATTCACGATACAGCACAGCCTCTCGTACCTTATTGCTTACATATGTCATCCTAGCATTAGTAAACTACTGTAACAGTTGCCTGTAATGTGCTTTTTGTGACGACATAACGTGTGGTTAGGGCCACTTGTTTTGGTCAGATTTAGTGAATGGGAGGTCATGACATTATAATTAGATTTTATTTTGATAAAATTCTGGCAGAAGTATTAAGATGCAGTCCTGCAGTGTTGCTATGAGGTAAAACTCCAGACGAGTCTTCTTGGGCAAGTCCGTTTTACTACTCTGTGGTTTGATTGTCGGACAAAATAGCAAATAGAGTTGGGGTCGCTATTTGGAGTTGGAGTCATCCGCTAGTTCAAAATCAAATCAGAAACAATAATGCACGGTTTCTAGAGAGAGAGAAATCTCAGATAATAAGCAAACTTAAAGGTGCAGTTTGTAAATTTTAGCGGCATCTAGTGGTGAGTTTGCGAATTTCAACCAACGGATTAGTCCACTGCTCACCCCTCGCTTTTGAAACACATAGAGAAGCTACGGTAGCTGCCACCGGACAAACATCGTTGGAGACAACTTAGTAAAAAAAAAAGTTCGTTAAGGGCTTCTGTAGAAACATGACGGCCCAAAATGGCGACTTCCATGTAATGGGACCCTCGATGTATGTAGATAAAAACGTCTCATTCTAAGGTAATAAACACATAACGGTTCATTATGAAAGGTCTTTATACACCCCTGATAATATTGTTTTGGATATTATTTTTTATTTCTGTCTAGAGATCCTTCTAAAAATTACACACTGCACCTTTAAAGGTTCTCTAAGCGAATCTGTGTGTTGATTTTTAATATGTGTTTTTAAACAAACTTAGCGTAGTTAACTCCTCCCCCTCCCCCTGCCCCTCCCTTCCGTGCTTTCATGAACGCGCCCAAACCCAACCCCCAAATCCTTCTTGGCGTTTATTGGTTAGAACACTTTGTTATGGTTTCTGGTGGTAGGTTTGGCCAGTTTGTTATTATTGCAGTTTGTGGAGGCTGGGCTGTCTACAGAGATCGCGATTTTTACAGTTTGATCAGCGGACAGGAAGCAAGCAGATAGTGAGGAGATGTTTGCTGTATTTAACAAAAAAATTAGGGCCGGGACTTTAACGCGTTAATTAAGATTAATTAATTACACAAAAAATAACGCGTTAAACATTTTAACGCATTTTAATCGCACTTATTAATAGAGTCATTCGTAAATGCTGCAGACCCTGTTTTAGTTCGAGAACTCCGGGGTTGTGATGCAGTGTAAATAAAAGTAGACGGAACCTAAACGAACAGCTGATTTTAACGTGACAACGCATCAATTTCAAAGTAAAAATGATTTATTCTTGTAAATGGAGGTTTGCAACGGAGGTTTTGCCCAATAAACATCTACCAACAAACTACAGATTATTTTAACATGTATCCTAATGTCTGTTATATGTTAATGTTTGAGTATTGTTGGGTTTAAATATTGTTGTAATGTTGTTTTGTTTCAATTTAATTAGTTTATAACGAGTTTAATTTAAGTTTTGTTTGCTACTTTAAAACGAATTTCGTTTCAAATAATTTGTCTCGTAATTATAAACAATGTTTTGTTGTTAGGTTTTGTGAATATAAATTAAAAAGAACATTAAAAGCAACACCGTGCATCTCATTGATGCATATGCTACCGAATGCCAAAACATGCAGTGAGTAGCCTATATCACTTACTTTTCAAAAAATCAGCCTGGCAGTGCCCAGAAGTTAAATTTACACGCGCATTTAGAGCATACTCTAGCAGCACGTTTGATTCACGGTGTGCTTAAGACTTTTAAAAATCAACTTCATATTATTTTTAATAGGCTACTTTGACGGAGGACACGCACAGAGAACAGCGACGGCAGGTAAAGGAAAAAAGTTAAACGAATAGAGTCAGTTTGTAAGAACATTTTTAAATTGACTATAAGATCATCAATATGAACTCTGAACAATGAACTATTATAAACATAACAGCAAGAAAAGCTGAAGAGGAACTCGCAACATTAAAGCAATAAGCATTTATGTAGGCTAAAGCTATATATCACCTCTTATTTTTTTTTTATTTAGTTAAATTTCAATGGTAACACTAAAGGCGCGTACATTATGCAGCGCTTTTCACATCCGAATCCCACTTAAGAAACCTATAAACGATGTGCAACTTAAAAAATATATTATGCACATTTTTATATATTTTAATTTTAATATAGGCTAGTATATTATGTTTTGTTGTTTTTATACGCGAGGTGGGGCATCCGCGCACATAGGTACCAGAACACAGACAGTCAAAACCTGAGAAGTCCCGAACCCTGCAATATTAAACAAACTACTTTAGGAAATGCGGGCCAGGAAGCGGGTCGGGTATAATATATATATTTTTTTTCTTTGCGGTCCGAGTTGCGGGCGGGTTGTTTATACATTGACCCGCGCATCACTGGTAAGCGTCGATAAGAGCATGGTTGTGTGTAAGATATGCAACAAGGAATTCACATATCACCGCAGCACATCGAGCCTCAAGTATAATCTCAATGCAAAACATACAGCAGCTAGCGTGGACATTAGCCCGACTCCGGGTACAACGACTTGGTTGAACAAAAATAAACAATATTTTGTTAAGCTTATGTATTCAGTCATTATTCATAAAAATCCATGTAAAAATACTTCTTAATGTTCTCAGGTCAAATATTTATATGAGATTACAATGCGATTAATTTAGATTAATTAATTACAAAGCCTCTAATTAATTAGATTAATTTTTTTAATCGAGTCCCGGCCCTAAAAAAAATGTTTATGGTCTAAAACGCGTGAATTCGCTTAGAGAACCTTTAAGACAGATATAATCCACCAAGTGCATGTTTGCAAATACAATACATGTCACATGTCTTTAAGGAATCTTAACTGAATGTGTGTGAACGCACCCCCAGTTTCCGTCAAATCATTGGCAGTGTGAATAAACCAAAATAAAACAATCCTCTGACAAATCTTGGAGACATATACCATGTATTTTACATAATCTGTGTGTGAAAGTGGCTTATGTGTGTTTCCTAGAAATTATGTGGAAAACACATACTGAGAAAATGGTGCAGATGTAGTTGAGGAGCTCAAGTGCAAAAGCCTTGAAACGCCATCTAAGTCAAAAATAAGATAATGATATTAAATGAATGCTCTCGGCACATATTATACGTTCATTAAATATTTTCACTTAAAATCCCCTTAATTTCAGCCTCAGACCACTCAGAAATACTGCTTTGTTGGCAGAATCCATTAAGAGTCTGATAAAAAAATGGTAATTTACAAGAAAAAATGTCAGACGCACTTAGATTGTTTTGGATTGAGCTCTTCAGTTGTTTTTATGTCACTAAGGTACGTCTTGTTATTCTTATATTCTTCTTTGTGAGCTTCACCAAAACAAATCAGCACAAATTAAGAAACCAGCTGAAATATTCATCATGCCCTAAAATTACATGTTTGATTCATGGAGTGATCACAGATGTCTGTAACTCTCCCATCCTTCCCTTAAGCCTTTGTTTACTTTCAGTGATAAATATGCCGCAGTATTTTAGCTTGGTCATGTTATAATGAATGTAATTTTTAATCAGTGTCTTCCTCTTGCACAGCTCTCCTGAATATCAACATCTTGCATTGGCACTGAGGAGAGAAGATAAAGAAAACATCACAGTATGGAGACAGTTGAAACAGGTGGTACACGCTACGTGCAAAGTAAACCAACCCCAAAAACCTACAGCACATCTCATTTTCCCTGTAAATGTATAAAGTTTAAAAAGGCTGATTTATAAAAAGAGTCACTTTTAAAAATGAAAATCTAATGTTATTAAAAACCTGAATAACTTTGTGTGAACCACAGTGGGAGTTTTGAATGCTTGCTCTTTTTTCCATACAATATAAGTGAATATAAGTGTGACTGATGCAACATTGTGTCCCAAAGTGAAAAGAGGGTTTGGAATAAAATGTTTTATAACAACCATTTTTAATGTTTCTAAAGTAAGCCATGTTTGAAAAAAGGCTTTTTAATATTTTGGAACCGGAAATAGTGCCTTGTATCCTTATTTATTAGATATGTTTTATAACATGTTTATTTTTGTGTAAACGCCCCTTAAAGCTCAAAAGATACCATTTAAGTTTTATAAGAAGGTATCTGCCAGTCCAGTTCCTACAACAAAGTGAGTATAGATACTCGAATGTCTAAATATAACATGAATGAATGAACCTGTATTATAAGCTTACATAAAGATCATCCTTCAAGCTGCTCGACAATGAAAACAAAGTATTTTCCTTCTCATCTAAATTCTGCTTTCATACTTTTCTCTGTCTTGCTTTTTCTTGTATTAACATGACAGATTTTCACACATCTAACTGGATTAAAAATTTAATTCACTTCTTTTAATTAGACAAGAAAGAGATCCTGTTGAAGCAGTGAACTGATAAAGACAAGACAGAATTTTGGACCTCATAGCAGCCATTTATCTCAACAAAAAGACAATTTGTGAATAAATGCTAATTCATTTTTTTGAACATCACATGGAAATAATTATTTATTATTTAACTGTATTAAACATTTGCTATATATGTAGATTCATTATATCAACAAGCACTAGAAGATTCAGAAATAAATCTATCTGTGTTTGTATGTTCTGACAATGCTTGAAATTCTGTCTAGTCGAGACGCTGACAGAAATACACCTAACAAGATCTCTTTGATGTATTCAGTATCACACCAGATTCTCTGCCAAAGATCACATCAGCATTGGTGAGGAATAGATCAGCGATAGCTCTGAAATGAGAAACTCTTCACTCAGTATTTCAGGAGCAGATGGGGCAGATTTTGTAGTCATTATAAGAGCAAGCGAAACTTATGAACTTTAGCTTTGAGCAACACCTGTGTACTCAGTTCAATGCAAGCTGACTATAAACCAAGAGTTTGAAAATGTATTAATCTTACCCACAGTGAAAATTACTGGTTTATTATTTCAATTTATTCATATTTAATTTACTAGCAAATTAAAAGTGACATATAACACACACAGTTTCTGCCAATCTCATGTAAATCTTTAGTACTTATACAGTAGTGCATGATTCATATCTCCAAAGAGTCTTTAGGGTTATCAGATTTAAAAACAGATACAGCTGTACGGCTTCTTTCCGAAATCTGCCGTGCTCCTGGAGGCATACCGCAGGCAGGGTGAGTCACGAACACGCAATTCACACAATACATCATCGCATTGTCCCTGGATAACTTTTAAGTCACTATACCAGTGATTCCCAAACAGGGGGCCGGGGCCCACAGGGGGGCCTCAGCAGATTTCCAAGGGGGCCTCAAGATTACTTAAAAATATTTAAAAATTTGACAAAACGAGCTTTAAAATACACTCAAACAAGCACATATCAAGACGGCCATTTTAGTAGCGAATATACATCTGTCTAGTCATTCCAATTTTATGTGGAAAAAGATCGAGTGAGTGGTAGGCCTTCAAATATTGTTGTGAGCACATGGAGCCTTGAAGTGAAAAGGTTGGGAACCACTGCACTATACCCTTGTGTTGTTTACATTATATGCACTTAGGTGACGATTCCCAACAAAACACAAATATTTGATGCAGTTTTATTCAGGGCCTACGTTTCCGACTCATGATCGGCATCTTTTATTGCTGGGACCACTCCGTCTTTCAGATTTAAAAGATCTGCTAATTCAGCTTCGAACTGGGCCTTGTTTATAAAACATTTAGCACTTAAATACCGGAACAAACACACTTGGGGCCCTGTTTTAACGATCTGAAACGCAAGTGCGAAGCGCAAAGCGCAAGTGACTTTGTGGGCGGATCTTGGGCGCTGTTGCTATTTTCCCGGCGGGAGAAATAACTCTTGCGCCAGGCGCAAATCAATAAGGGGTTGGTCTGAAGTAGGTTCATTTTTCATAGGTGTGCTTTGGGCGTAACGTCAAATAAACCAATCAGAACGTCATCCAACATTCCCTTTAAACATAAGTGCGCAAGTTCCATGACGGGTTGCTGTTATTATGACGGATTTACCGGGCGCACGCCAGGAGCGGTTCACAGCCGAGGAGACTGGCGTTCTTGTAAGGGCGGTTTCACATTTGGTGTGATTGCCTGGTCTGAACCTGAGTTCGATTGCTCCCCCCATGGACTGTGTTCACATATTATTTTTGCATCCGAACCGCAGTACGCTTGCATCATCAAGATGCAGCCGGCGCGTTCTCATGTTGCTTGGCAACCGCTGTAAACGAGAAGACGACAAGCGTGATTGACGAACTGCAAGCAGAGAGAATACGTAATTAACAGTGGTTCACTTCCGCGATTTGGTACGATTGCGCTAAGCGAAGGAAGATGACCCCCAGTTTAAGAATAATGTTAAAAAAAAAATGTGTTGTTTTAATTTTTATAGAAATTTTAATTTTTTGGATTAAAACCTTTAAAAGACGTTTTCTTTGAGTCATAGAAGTACAAATAGCAGGCTTTTAATTGCTGCATAATTTACTGCGCTCTTTAAATAACAAAAAACATATTGCGCATTAGACTTTCGACCAGGTTTTTGTTGGTCAATGGCGTGGTCTATTTTAGTTGCATCAAAATAGCAACGCGCCAACAATGCGCCAGAACACACCTCATTTTCATACCAGAATGCCTATGGGCGCAACATTGGACGCAAACAACGTGGCGCTAAACATGAAAATTATCATTGCGCCGGGTTTAACCTAGCAAAAGACACTTGCTTCGCGCATTGCGCTGCATTGCGCCGGGTGTGGGATAGAGCCCAATGTGTTAACCCTCAAACGCTCCTCGTTTTTTGTTTACACTTCTGGCCCTTGGGGTCTATATGACCCCAAAATTGAAAGCATAATTGTAAGAAAAATAAAAAGTTTCAAAAATACAAATAATATGTCCTTTTTTTGTTTACTTCTTATCTATACAATAAAGCTGTGTTTTGAGAGATACTTTTGAAGTACTTTTGTGTCAGGATTTTGGCAGGAGGATGAACCCAAACGCAGACACGGATATGAAAATACAAAATATAATTTATTAAGTGAAAAACAGAAAACAAAAACCCACGGGGGATCAAATGAACAGAACAAACGCTAAAACACAGAACTACACTAAACTAGACATATAACCAAACACTAAACTTTAACTAAAACAAACTACACTTAACTTGAAACTGGAACACAATGGAAACAACGACTGGCATGAGACAACATAGTACAACAGACAAACCTGCACTGTACAACAAACACAAGGACTCTTAAATAGGGAGAAAGTAAATTACAAACACCTGGAAAATAATCACAAGTAGGGGATCGGGAAAAAAGTGACGAGACCCGGGAAATGCGTGGTCAGAATAAATCAATACAAAAACCACGCATCTCCAACATGAAACATTGTACTGTCAGAACCCTGCCATGCTGACTAGATCTAAATACAAACAAGGATCTGGCAGGATTCTGACACTTTTGTACCTATACCATTAAATTCCTCAACTACACCATTGGCTTGCCTGAAATTATATTTTTTTATGAAAATTCACATAGATTTATGCTGGATATTTATTGATATTATTTTTGAAACTTTCCATTGAGGTCATATTCCTAAGGGACAGAGTAATATTTTTTTTACATAATTTTAGAACAACTGAATCAAGCCCAGTTTTTTTGTGTGTGTATGTAAAGATAGATTATTTAGGAAAAGTCACAAAGTTTTATATCTCTCAGATGAAGGGAACCTTTTTTTTAACTAATGAAATGTAATTTGGGGTCATATAGACCCCAAGGACCGTTCCCTTAATGCTGGGTTTTTTGGAAAGCTGAACAAGCCGTCTTTGGTGAAGTTGATTATGGGGTGGTTTCCAGGACAGGGATTAGCTTAATCCAGGACTAGGCCTTAGTTTAATTAGGAAATATAACTAGTTTTAACAAACATGCCTTACTAAAAACATTACCTTTGTGCATTTTGAGGCAAAACAAAGGGCACTGATGTATTTTAAGATATGTAAGTACAAGTTGTTTTCAGTTTGGACAGCTCTTAAAAATGTTTTAGTCTAGGATTAGTCTAATCCCTGTCCGGGAAACCGCCTCTATGTGATCTACAAACAAAACAACAAATTTTTCTTGAGCCAGCATGTGGAGCTCTATGCAGTGTTGCTGAGTCAACGACTTCAGTAACCCCAAAAAACATGTGCATGCTCTATTCTGAGAGAAGTCCCAGGAAATTCCACCCTTTATCACTTTACAGGGCCAAAACAAATCTTTCCAAAACTAGAAATATTCTGGCATACGTTCAGCTAGTTTAATAAAACTTTGCCCATATTTAGCATAAAAATCTACAGTAACTTTCTAACAGTGTTAAAAAGCCAAAATGCATAAAATAGTATTATGCATCCCCTTAGAGAAAATATGTGTCATCTTCGTAATTTTTTTTTAAAGGACAAACGTAAATAATATTCTAAATGCACTTGATTATTTCTCAATGAATCTCTAAGAGCCTTTACCATTCTGCCCTGCGATAACATTTTCCCTCGGCTGTGGGGAGTTTTCTTCAGTCCACAGGTTCGTGCTTTGATCAGATTGACGAGGGATTTAAAGCGAGTGTTAAAAAACAGGAGGACAAGACCCAGGCGCTTCTGTCACGTTGTGAATTTCACAGTACACTCCCTGAAGACGAAAGCTTTGATCTACCTGCACCCCGCAGTCTTTGCTGGAAGTCTTGTTACAACCTACAGCCCGTCTCCATGAGACCCAGAGACAAAGACAGGGTTCATAGACATGAGTGGCCATCAGCCAGCAGCAGCAGAGAGAGAGAAAGAGAGAGAGAGAGAAAGGTGTGCAATTCTAGAAGGAAAAACAATACACTGCACATTGCCTTGTCAATGCTCCATCGGCTTGTTATTGCTGTTTCCCAAATGGGCTCATTTAGAAACATTGCGCACCATAATAAGCTGTGTTGTTTCTCTGGTGGAGAGAGTTTCTGTACCCTGCATGACTGAGGATAAAAGGCCGGGCTGGCTGTATAATTACTAATGTAGGTAATGGTCTATAAAGCTAAAGGAGATTAATGGTAATACACTAACATTAGACATTTCCTTTAACGTAAGGTGGATTTAAATTGTTTGGCTGATATTGATAGCAATCAGCAATATAATTTATCTCACTAGAATTGCTTACAGATAATTTTTGAGGAATTCATTTATCTACATATATAAAATATTCAGAGTTTGTATCACCACTATTGTCCGTTGCAATGTTTGTGTATTACTAACAATAATGTATGCACAAAAATATACATTGGATTGTATATACATGTCATGTATTATAGCACAGAAATCAAGTCAATGTTAATAATATTTTATTAAATCTATGTCCTGAAGTTACATCATCTGACTGTATATAAATCTACAACTTGTTTTTCACTCTGTTGGCAAGACCCATATCTTTTCCAAATACCTTCTGACAATAATATCCCCAGGTATTGGGCTTTACAAGGCAGCACCAGGAATCATATCATCTTTCGAACAAAGGGCTAGGATGTATACCCATTGCATCTGCTATGACCTCGAGTAGACTTTCGATTGCGCTTTCTAAGGCAAAACTCTCTGGTGAGCTGCTGTTGACACTGTATTCTCCAGTGGTTTATTCAGACAAGTTTTCATGATGTCATTATTGAAGCTTAACCATCTGCCCTCTTTACTCTACAGCCAGGCAGAACAAAAGATGCTATGCAGATTTGCATATAAATAAATGGGTCATTCCCATTATTGATAGAGAATTTATATTAATTTTGGGTTTTGGCAATGACCATTATAATAACAAGCTTCAATTTTGTAGACCAATCAAATCAACTTTTATTAAAAAACGCACAAATATTTACAAAGTTGTTAGGGCTGGGCAGAGATTAATCTAGATTAATCTCATACAAAATAAAATTATTTTTTGCATAATATATGAGTTTGTGATGTGTGTAAATATTTTGTATATTTAAACACACACACATACATATACAGTATATATACATTTAAGAAATGTTTTATTTAAATAGCGTTTTTTTATTTATATATAATTTAGAATAAATACAAATATAAATAAATCAACCCATTCTCACCAAAAAGCGTACAAATGACACGCAGTGTGATTATCGTGCAATAGATACGCCAAATTCCGATTTTGCGTGCATATGATACGCCAGTCCTTCCCATTCACTTTTCGTTTCGTGTCGTTTTATTTATTCTTTTCTCATTTCTTTTCTGTTTTTTTTTTTTTTACAATTGTCGCTTGGGTTTAGGGTTAGAACAACTTTTTGTTATATAAAAATGACATCCTAACCCAAACCCCATCTCTAACCCCAACTCCAAGCGACCATGGCTTAAATATAGACAAAAACATGGAGAAACCTGTTTATTAAATAACCTGCTTAAACAAATCTGAAATCCTAAACCCAAGCGTAAATGGTTTAAAAAACAAAAAACAAATGAGAAAACAATAAATAAAACGACACAAAAAGATTCGCCATATAAGTGAATGGGAAGGACTGGCATATCATATGCATGCAATATCGAAATTTGGCATATCTATTGCACGATAATCACACTGGATGTCATTTGTACGCATCTTGGTGAGAATGGGTAGAAATAAATAAATATATATACACACATGTAAATGTTTCTTAAATACATAAATTAATGTGTGTGTATTTATATATACATAATAATTACACACAGCACAAACTCATATATTATGCAAAAAAAAAAAAACGTTTATTTTGTATGAGATTAATCTAGATTAATCTATGCCCAGCCCTAATTATAAGATAACAACTTTGTAAATATTTGTGCGTTTTTTAATAAAAGTTTATTTGATTTGTCTACAAAATTGGAGCTTGTTATCTTAATCGTTATCGTATGCAAAAAAATACTTTTATTTTGTATGAGATTAATCTAGATTAATCTATGCCCTGCTATTCTTACAATACAATACAGAGATACACACAGGCCCTTCATTTCATTTGGTGCACAGACAAATGTCAAGCATTTGCATTTGTAATCTGTTTAAAAAAATACTAAAATCTTGTGACATTAGCCATATTCGCATGGGATTAGTATTACCTGTTGAGTGTTGACCTCTAGTGATTTGTAATAATTGCAGAGATTGTCTGTGATCTTTATTCCGTGCCATGCTTATAATTTGTAAAGTAAAAATTCCCCCACAAATGACCTACCATATTTCACCCAACACGAGGTCCTGTGATAATATTAGTCCCATGCGAATTGGCATCTTTGTACTTTGGCCAGGATTTGGTGGGATCATATATCATTTTTTTCAAGGCTGTGTGCTTTTTAATTCCTTTTTTTCTCTGTTTCTGCACCTCTCGCACTGCAACTGAGGAATGAAGCGCACACACATACTGTACACAGACGCTTCCCTCCATTTCTTTTGGCTTTCCGTGAGAAACGTAAGGGTTTTGTTATATACAATATTTATGCTTTAAAACATCTGATCTCTCCATGTCTATGATTATTAATATTCAGAATGTGCAGAACTGAGTTGTCAGGTGTGACATCGCAGGACTTTTTCTAAACTGACACTCATACGCGGCACCGCGATGCGGCTCATCAGGAAAAAAACTCTGATTAACACGGAAAAGGTACCTAAAACATTCTAAAACACACTACAGTGGTCCCCAGATAATACTAATCCTGTGCAAATAGTGCTTTGCTTTGTAATGTTGATAGATGAATATAATCATGATCTTGTTTCATACAAGCCTCTGAGAGTATGTCTATAACTGTGGATTAAAAATACATCATATAAATATGTATACACTTCTAAGGTATTTACATTTTATGCATTTACCAAACGCTTTTATCCTAAGCGACTTACAGTGCATTACAAAGTACACATTTTTATTAGTATGTGTGTTCCCTGGGTTTGAACCCATGACCTTTTGCACTACTAATGCAATGCTTTAACCCTGAGTTATACAGGAACATTATAGATGATGAAGAGCCAGAAACAAGCATATACATTTTGGTAATATTTTTTTGATTCAGTTGACTCGAATAACTTCATTTATTGATTTTATTCACATATACTACAACAGTGGGTGGTAAGCAGCCACTGTCTTTGAGTCAGGTTCACAAATTGGCATCTACAGGAGATAAAAGACGTTATGTGCTGAAAAGATCAAAGTCACTCGGTCAGAATTATTTTCTTTGTTACATTTTTATGTGTACAAATTTGTGACCTGAGAAATGGTATCTAAGTTCCATAATCACTTTCTCCAGAAATGACATCAAAGCATATCTGCTCTTTTTTCTCTATTTTTGTCAATTGCTAAGGTTTTACAAAACGTTTACAAAGCCATAGAAAATGAAGAAGAATGATTAGTATAAATAAGTGAATAAATGGTATAATACAGCCCTACACTCCTAAAATAAAAGTTTTTAGGGATGCTATAGAAGAACAATATGAAGAGTATGGTTTCAAAACGCGATAAACGCCTTTTTTTAAATTAGTTACCTAGATCAGTATTGTATCTGGTCAGTATTAAAAAGTAAATTTTTAATTTTACACAAAATCCGATATCCGCCGTGTTATTCTGTCATCTTTTCTCCCTTTTTTCCCAAAACGCGAAAAACGACAGTTCTCCTTCTTTGCAGAATGCAATAATCAACAACAAATAATCAACAAAAGTGATCAACAAACAAACAAAAACAAAAGTATAATATTTATGGCATTGATAAACCTGTGGTGGTTTTCTGTGACGGGAAAGAAACGTAAGCCATCAAAATCGAACAATTTACACGAGAGGCACTCGGGAGACGGAAAAAGTCGTAGGCAATCACAGCCGTGATGATATAGAGCTTTATCACACGACTCCGAGAGCGATATTGCTTTTATACAACAGTTCGACGGCACACGTTTGAAAAACGAAAACTAGAAAACAACAACGGAGTTATTTTAAAAGCCTCTTTGTTTGAGAACTACTTCTTCCGCCACGGATTTGAGGGCGGCCAGAATGACAGGTAAAACTTTCGGCTGCTTTGAAGCTCATAACAACTCAATGGACAGAAAAGCCGTTACTTTATATTACCGTTTCTTGGTCACAAAGTGTAGTTTTAAGATTAGTTCAGTCGAGAATATATATGTATTATATTTAAATCTACAGTCGATTAGTAAAGATAGCGCCTGTTTGAACGTTTGCTTAGTGAGATTCGGTATGATGAGAACCAAAGCATGAGCGGACGTCAGTGTTCACTCGCCCCGCTGACCACCGCCCTCTCTGGGCTACATCTCTGACATGGATTCCCTGGCTCTCATGTTGGCCTTGTTTGTTTTTGATGGTCAAAATGAGATCAAATAAGCAGTATTTGGTGTCATGATAAAACTATTACTTGTTTTCTTATTCATATTTAGTGTCTTTTGTGTTGTTATTGTTTTGGCGCGAGGTAAAAGTTAATAAAACTATACTTATATAATGTTACTATTGGTTTACCATTTAATCTTAACGCGATACGAGCACTCGGTTATTATTAGACTTTGTTCTTGTCAGTACTATATAAAACTGTTTTTTATAATAGTCAGAGAGATGTTTTTGCATGCTGCTTATAAATATACCAGTGGCGATATCTCATAACATGTTTTAATAGTCACGTCGCGGTTAAATAAATGATCAATGTCCACATTTAAAAGCTGCGGTGCTTACCTGCAGTTCCACAGTGTTTTCGCGTTCTTATAAGAGATATAGCTCCATGAGTGTTTACATTCCTCTTTCCAAGTGTCCACACGATGTGACAAGACATTACTCCCATTAAGTTTAACGTAACATCCAAGAGCGCTGATCTTTGACAGAATAATAACTTGGGATTTACATATTGATTTACGAGCTAATGAACTAATGAGACACACGGAGAGTGATTCAAAACAGCGCGTTTGTGTGTGTCCTTGTGTGCGTGCAGTTTTTCCATTCAGAGATGAGCCTGTTTAGGACCTTCATTCACTAGGTGGCGAAATGATTCGAAAGGTGAAGCGGTTACTGTGCCGTTAGCAGTACAATATCGCATAGCTCTTAGCCAATCAGATTCAAGAACCAGAAAGAACTGTTGTATAATATAACCTAAAGATGCTATGTGAAAGTTTGTAACAGAAAATAGTGGTTTTCATCATGTTACTTTCTTGGTACGTATAGAAAACACGTTTTTGCCGAAATTAGTCAAAATGGATTTATTGCGTTTTGGAACCAAACTCTTCATATTCTGTTCCACAAAGAACATTTCAGTCAATTTTTTTTTGGGAACCATTTCTTTCATACATTTCATTCATCTAAAGAACCATGCAATTTTACTGTAAACAGTTTTTATATTTTTTCAAACATGCAAGTCTTGATCAATACAAGGGTGAGGGTCAGGCCTCCTCAGCCCGAATGTGCTTGACACTTCGAACCAAGCCATTGATTTACTCTAGTCCTTTAAACACATGAGAGTTTAGTTTCAGTGTTTGTTTTAACACCCTTTTACTTTCACCAGCCCCAAACTTGCCCTCTATCTATATGAGGAAAACATCAGACGATTATATTAAAGGGTCAAAAAGAAAAGCATGTTAACAGAACAGGTTTTCCCCCGCTGTTCCTCTTCGTTTCGTCTTGTGTTATCTTGTTTCCATGCTTCCTGTCAGGCAGCTGTCTAGCGTATCAGAGGAATCGGGTGCGCAGGCAGCCGCCTGGCCGCAGCCCTCCAACACATTTTCCATTATATCTGCCTGTCACACAAGATGGAGGAGATTGTGTGGGTGTTTCTTTTGTGTTAGCGACGCAGGCTTCTGTTCGGTTTTGTCCCTCTCCGCCGCCGAGTGCTGCGGATGACTGTGTCTGCCGTGCAATCTGTCACCGGTGTCATAATGGGAGGATGTTTATTTTGGCCGGGCATGCCACACATCGATATCACAGAGAGGAGTGTTGCAATTTTGCCTGTCTCAACAAATAACTAATTATATAAGAAATGAAATAATTAAATGCAATGCATCCACCTCCTGCAAGACAAGAGCAGTCATTTAGAGCAAGAATAACAGCACAATAGAGACTTGACATGTCTTATTATCAGTTAAACCTGTGGGTGTAGCGACATGTTTTAGTTATAAAGCATCACACGAGGGAGAGACCCAGAATGCAATGCTCCCCTGAGTTGACCTTAAGGAATAATCCCTAGAATTTACTTTCAATCTCGCCCAAATTGCCTTGAGTTTTCCTGCTCTTGAATACAATAATGCTTGTTAATCGCACATTTGGGTTTTACTCCAGAAAACAATCGGGGTCAAATAATCATTATAATGATCCCTTGAATCTTCTGAGAGGAAGTGGACTGACATGCGATTGACTGTGACACCTCAAACCTGTTTCATTTCAACAAAGTATTGACCGGCTCTGCCAAAAGCCATTAGCTGAAATCCTTGCTTGTTTCCAAAGCAAATACTCATCTCATGCTGTAAAAAAGACACGTTTTGGATCAGGCAAGCCCACAATCCATTAAAAATAAGACAATAGTGCATTTGTTGCGCAATAATGTCAAAAATGACAAAATGCTTCCCATTTATTAAATTGGTGGTGTCAACAATTTTTCATGGCTGACAGCCTTTATTGCCAGTCTCTTCAGTTTGGCAATCAATCTGTGTGTCGGATTTTCACTGTTTCTGTGTATCTGATTTGATTTTTGTTTCACCTTTCTAGTCCTTTCTGAATTGATCTCTGACACCTCGAAAAATGTAACCAGTAGGTCAACGCTTTAAGGAATGGATATTTGTGTAATGTCTGTGTCACTAGCATCAAACAAAATTGTAAAATAAAAACTTTTAGGGCCAGATTTACTAAACGGGGCAGTGGGGAGTGGTCACATCTGCAGGTTATTTACTAAAAAGGTGCAAAATATATAACACAGACGCAAAAGGTGATTTCCATAATGACCAACGAAATCTACAGAGCAGTGCAAATTAGGTCATAGTTCACTGAAAAGAACTGGAGGACAAAAAATAAAGGTTTACAAGAAGTGGTATTGTGTGACTTCTCCTAGTGACCCCATTTTTTATTTACTTCAGCAAATAAAAAATTATGTGACTTCGCAAACAATATTTTTTTAAAATAATAAGTTACCCTGGCATTCCAAATAAACTTTTACGTGTTAAAAAATCCTCTACCTTGTATCATGCGCTGTCTGATCTCTGTGATGCCTCTCTTATCAGCTACAATTGCAGCCAATTCAAATGCAAAATTTTTTAAGACGTGCTTTTTTCAGCATTAAATAATGGCGCAAATACCAGTAACATCACATGCGCAAACATTAGTAAATTGCGTTGCATGAATCATTTAAGTAATATCCTCCCAAACTCCTAGAAATGCATATGGAATCGCAAAAATAACTAGAACACACTTTTCAGCGCTAGTTATACACTGCACGTCTTTGGTAAATCCTGACAGTCAGGCAGGCCCAAGCTGTTATTAACTCATTCCACACAACCCATTTCTAGAAAAGTTGCACGCCAGCATTTTTTTGTGATTTTTACAAAATGCCTTCCAGGAAAAATGTCTTTTAAAAATATATAAACAGCTTTCAAACAAACAATAAACAAACAAACAAAATGAGGAAAAAACTTTTTACCCTATATATATTTTTCTCTTCTTATAAACTCTTAAATATGGGTATTTTTCTTTAAAAATATATTTTTTAGCAAAAAGCTGAAATAATTGCATTTTTGTGAAGGAACTTTGTTAGAGATCAGATTCATAACTATTATCAAAACATACACAGAGTTTAAAATTAGTAAATAACGTTTTGGGTAAAATTGGGTAAGTGGATAATCACGATATTCCAGATTAACATAAAAATTCATCAGGAACACGTTTTTTATGCAAATGTTTTCTCTTAATTGACAAGATAACTTGTCAATGGCGGGAAAAGAGTTAAATCTGGCCATTTGTTGTCTTTGCATATTAAGTGAAATGAAAGACAGTACATGAAGAGCTCAGATGCAAAAGCCACTAAACGTCACCTCCATCAAAAATTAGATCACCAAATGCCCTTGGCACGTATTATACAAATATATCAACTTTTGTTTAAAACCAGGCCAGTTTGTTGGCATAATCCACTAAACACCACATTATTTTTCAGCAAAGTTCTCAAAGCGCATACAAAACGAATGTGGAACAACGGTGGATCACATGTAAACTTGGGTCCCTTGTGGTCCTAAATACAACTCAAATGTGGCAGCCACATGCATCACAGCGCCCCCATACATATGTAGTGATTTTGCAGATGTTTACTATTTTTTGTCCAAAGAGATTTAGAAGCCCCCCCCCAAAAAAACTTTCATGCACACAAAGGGTTTTGCTGTTAAAGTCCAATTTGTTAATTAAATACCAATGACATATATGTGAAAATAAAGCATTTCAATTACTGACCATTTGCCTTTAAAAGTGAAATTACTGGTCTTAAACATAAGAGCCTGATAAAAATGCTCATTTAGAAAAAAAAACATGTCAGATGCATTTAGAGAGTTTTTACATCTAAACTCTTCACATGGACCTTTACACATATCACCTTTTATACTGTATATACAGTATGGCAATTTTCTGTGAGCATACTGTAAAAGTGATGCTTCAAGATGCTTGTTTTTTGACAGATAGTTGACTTGTTGACTGATTAATACTTTTATTTTTCAGAAATTACACACTATTGTAGTTAAATCGATTAATAATAAACTTTTTTTGAGTGACCTATTTAAACAGGGACACAGTAAATCTTTGATTCTGTCTGCTTTAAAGTCTCTGATTGTGTGGCCTCTTAAAACCAGTCCTTAAGGGAGAAGGGATTGAATTTTAAGTGCTTTGTGATTTTTCCTTGGAATATAAATCAACATAATACAAAGTTAAAATCTGCACTGTGTTTTGCGCATGGCCTTGATTAAACTTTACACTCCTTTACAGTCACCCAAACATCAAATAAATCATTTTAGGATGTGCATGTGCATTTCATATAGTTAAAGCTCACATAACACACGCTGTTTCTGCATTTCTGATGTTAATCTGAAGTACTAAAGTGGTATTACATCCTTTATATCTCTGAAGAGTCTTAAGTTTAATCAGATTTATAAAAGAAAAATTTGCTTTAGCGATTTTTTCTGATAACATATGAAAAAATGAAGAAGGAGGAGTTACTACCGCGGATGGAGCGAGTACGTCATGCATGCAACACTATACAACACTGTTTAACTTATGATTCCCTACATGTTCGTGTCATTTATATAATATGTACGCGCCTATTTCCAACATCAGACAGAAGTCTTACTTACCGCATGCAACTAATGACCCGGTTTGGGAAAATCCAACGCATCAAAAAAAAAACACGCAAAACTCCGCTGCTATCCCGGATAATAAACTATATCCATTGTTTCCATAAGGCTGACTTTCTTCACCTTGCATCCAAAAACACACTTCTTCTTTTGTGCCATTGTTGAGTTTTGAAATTAAACAAAGCTGTCGCATGCAATGTTTGTAAGTTCTAGCGTCTCCCGCTGATTGACGGGTGGGCGGGGTTTTCTGAGGGAAGTGCCCATATAAAGAAGTGATACGTATAGAAACCCCTGAAACGTCAGCTGGACCCGTAATCAAAAAAACTTTCAGAAACTTGTATGAACCCTGGCAAAGTGCATTCGGCACAGAAATACTCTGTAACACGTCCAACTGCTTTATTGACACTTTGCCTACATTTAGCATGAGGAAACAACTCTATAACTGTGTTAATAATACAGAATGCATGAAATACCATTGAATCACCCCTTTAAAGAATATTGTGAATATTTCTTACACATATATTAACAAAAATGTTATATGTGACTAATGTGCAACATTCTTGGTCATAAACATCAGTATATAATATATGACAATATCCACAAATGCCTGATACAACAAGCTTGGAAGGCTATAAAAAAAACTGTAGTCAGAGTTTACTGAAATTTTAAATCTTTTTACTGAGATTTTTTCATACTTGCTAAACAACTTCAAATAAAGGTTTAGAGAAAAAAAAATACTGATGTGTAGCTTTAATATAGTCCTGTTCTGACTAGGTAGTGCAACATCCCATTACAGTATGATATCATAGGCATGTTAGAATATAAAATTTTTTTATTTTACAATATAAAATATGTATGAATATAGGCGAAGCCCACACAGCCAAAAATAAAGAAATACGTTTCTGTTGTGGAGAATAGTGTTTGATTAAAAGTTATTTAAATGTGAAGTAAGTCATTTTAGAAATGCACAAAGGTTAGACTCTGTATAAAAAGAACAGATACATTTGTTATAGGTGTGTCATTTTTTAAATGAAAAATATAAAGAAAGTTTGAATAGGAGCCAGGTCAAATGTTCATCTCACACGATTTACCTTCAAGGTCAGTGTAAATACTTTCTAACTTTCTTTTGATTTCTTCGCATTCTCGTCAGAGATGAAATATGAAAGCATCAGATCTATTAAAACACTGGGTCTATCTTTCAATGACCAGTCAGTGGCATTTATAACAAGATAATAACCTGATCTCCCTCAGTCTCATTGAAGGATAAAGAATTGCTTAAGATTTATAATGACAAATGATATATAGAAATTGAGGCTTTATGTTCCACAAATATTATTCAGTTTAAAAGCCCCGCATTACTTTATATTCCACTATATTTAAAACACTGCAGCCCTGAACGGAAAGTTATGAGATCTCTCCCGGTGTGACCTCAGAAGAGACGTAAATCAAATGACCCAGGAATATTATTGCACTGGAGAGAATCATCTCCATAAATATAAACCGTTCACTAAAGGTGAGACTTTGCAAGGAGGAGGGGTCTGAATGACTGTGCAGTATATCATATATGGTACATTAACACCACATTAAATGCTTTTATGGAGCTATATGATCAGAAATAATAGAGAATACAACTACTAAGGTTATGTGCCTCTCTGTAAGCATTACAATGAATCTGTCTCTCTCTCTCTCTCTCTTTCTCTCTCTCTCTCTCTCTCTCTCTCTCTCTCTCTCTCTCTCTCAACCGAGGGACTGATTAAGAAGCATAGTTCAGTCAGACAGAAAATGAGTATAACTGACATACTCTGATTATATAAAGTGATTTTTTTTATTTGCTAAACCTAGCTTCCATCCACTATTCATTGGTAATTTATACTGTTCATTTGTAGAAATGTTAAACACTACATTGGTAACATCGATTCAGGTTTGTGCTTGTACACAACTGTTTAGTGAGTTGGCATTTCTGTATTTGGTGTACACAGTCGATCATGCAAATTGTACTTGCCAGAAACCATTGAATTGTATGAAAACCTACAGTAGGTTTCCTGGGGGACCTGCTTTAATTTCAACCCCCAGCGTTTAGACTAATTCGATGCTCATTTCATGTAAATTTTAAAAGCAAAGAGTGCATCCCAAGAGACACCAGACTGCAAGAATACATCCTGACTTTGCGTTTAGTCAGAACAAGTGACAAAAAATACTTATGAATCTCTGAGGAACAATTGTGAACACAAGAGAGTTCTTGAGAGGAAATCAAGCTTTTTAATTTAAATGAATCAATGCAGCAGGAAGACCAGTAAATGTTACATGTAACATTATGCCATTCACTTTTATTAATATATGACTAACTCTGTCCGTTAATAGATTTTTTTTAAATCGATGTATATTGACTGTTGAGTGTCTATCAATGTCTATTTTTCCCTGAGGAAATTAAGTAAATTTGTGTGTAACAGACATAATTTGTGAATTTAATCTAGTTTGAATCAAACATGTCAATAATTTTCTTGCACAACCCTGGTAAAAAAGGTCCTCTGTGAAATATATTTGCTGTGTCTGAAACTATTCACTTGTTTTCTCATTCACTATTTCATTTAATTCCACTATATGGGGAAGAACTAAAAAGTGATTTTGGACACTGACGTAAATACCATGCATTAGATTAGAGAGTACTGTTGTAGAGATATAACCCTCAAGGGGGTTGCACATCGGTCAAGGTGTGCTTCTTGCCCGGTGTGACCTTCTTTACACCTGTGTGGCTGTACGGATCGAACTGTAAAACAGTAAAGTTAATTTTCTTACTGTTTGTCACATTTGTCATTGTAGTGTTCATTCATCCATTGTGGTATACTGTATCTTTAAGAAAAAGGATTTCCCATGTTGCTGAGCTGTTGAGAATGAGTAAATGTGGGTCAGTGACAAAAACGGTTTGGCAAGATGAGAAATTATTATATATATTTTTAAACTTGTTTTAAAAGCATGCATCAGGTTTATTTCAATGCCAATAGTGTATTTATGTTATTTTATGCAATTAAAAATTACATTTGCACCATTTTTATGAAAGTTAAGACTGAATGGACCTGAAATTTCAAATGGTGTAACCGCCAATTGTGCCAAAGAATGAGAAATATAAAATGTTTTATCCACCTTGATGGCATGTAAGCATAATCATAAAAAAAATAATTTTAAAATATCATTTTATTAGTTATTTCTAAATGTTAATGCATTTTTGTAATATTTCTCCTATATGCTGCAGCTCTGTTTTCTAAATAATCTTTGACAAATGATGTAAAAATGCATGTAAAAAATATATATTTATTACATTTTATTCCACATTTTGTTATAAATATATCGTCGCTGCCCGATGAAACTCACTTATGTCCAAAACGGTTACTTTTCAGGAAGTGAAAAAACACCGTATTTTAAAAGCAGTTGAATGTAGCGTTGTCATACTTGGTACGGCATCTTTACATGTAACCATATTCTTGCCAGTGTAATGATATAATCCACATTTGACCAAAATTGAGTTTAAATGGACATACGTGCATATTTTAAAGTAACGGTAGTTGATACACGTTCTTCCGATCATTAATTAGAATGGCCAAGTCGCGTTTCATATTGACAGATGAATACGCTTGGTTGATTAAATAGCCTACACTTAGTTTATTTAATATTAATTTTAAAATTTATTAAATGTCTCTTGCAAACTATGAAGGGACAATGAATCAATACACTGATATGGTAATGCTAGACAGCAGGGGCGTCAGTTTGTGTTGAAAAGTGGTCAGATCAGATAAAAAACATTATTCAGGGAAAAATATTGAATAACGGCGCATCAAAAATGGGCATAGCGTAGGCCAGTCAACAACATGAAAATATAAAACCCTCAACAACGTTGACTGCACACATGTAACAGTCACTGCAACACCAGCTCCAATGCCAAATGCCAAAACACCATACCGTAGAAAACAGCAGAGCGTTCAGTCAATAATTACAATGAATTTCATTACATATGTAAAAGAAAACACACCATACAACACAACATATGTGACCCTGGACCACAAAACCTTAAGAATCGCTTGATTTTTCAGAACATTTTAACCAAATTATTTCAAAAAGAGGTGGGATGTCCCCAACGTAAATAACACCTATAGACTGATACTTTGTTTGCACAGTCCTACCGTAATTTTGTCACTTCTAGACATACTCTGGCGTCAGAAGGAAACGTTTACCTCGATGAAGGAAAGTCATTGTCTCACCAGGCTATGTTTATTTGGCTATATCCAGTGCTGAGCTTTGATGAAACGTTACGAGACCGGCGAGATGCTTCACAGGACGGGAGATACGCAGCGTGATTGACAGCTTTGACACCAAATGGATATACGTGAAAATCAGATGACATGATATCACAACTTTTCATTGGCCATTTAGATATGTGAAGCATAATGTATACGGAAATGAACCTGGACATTCAATCTGTCGAAAAATCTCAAAATCTGCAAAATGGACATACGTGGTTTTTATCGGACAGCGATGATATATTTTACTTTAATTTAAAAAAAATACTAGTTACTCCAATTGACACAGTCCAGTTACACCACATTGACATTTCTGCAATTATCCCCCAAATATTCTTTCAAAATGAAATAAAACCAGAATTTTTAGACTTGGTACTCAAAAATGAAAATGTATGGAAGTAATTTGCAAATTTATTATGAAACTTTAACCCTTTTACATTTAATTTATCCTATACGAACACAAAATAATTAACGTCACGTCATTGACCCATATGTATAAGAAGCAGTAAAGTGATACGTTTGTAAGTTACACAGTGGTTGATCTGAAGTTATTAGAGCCATGTTAACTGTACTAGCTGTACATTGAATGTTCACTTAAAATCTGAGTGAATTGCTGCGAACAAAATAGGGAACAAATGAATAAAGTTCACTCAATCAGATTTCGGACACCACCAAAAAATTAAAAAATCTTGATGTGGGTAGTGTGGTGCTGTGTTTGCAAAAGAATGTGAACCATATTTTTCAATGGGATACCAGTGCTTTAGTGCATAACAAAATTTGGTATTCTCCCAATACATTTTTAATGGTACTCAACTTTCTGTACCTCGAAAAGAAACACAAGGTCCAGGATATGACCCGTGAAAACAGTCAGTAATAACCGTCAGCCCAACTGTTACAACGAGAAGGGTTAAATTCTTAATGAACCATTTCTAGCCGCAAAGAGGGGTGCAGGCGAAACGGGAGAGCATGACTTTTGACCCGTGGTACAGAATAAACTAGTTTGTGTGCATCATGTGTGTGTGTGTGTGTGTGTGTGTGTGTGTGTGTGTGTGTGTGTGTGTGTGTGTGTGTGTGTGTGTGTGTGTGTGTGTGTGTGTGTGTGTGTGATATGATACTAGAATGATGCTGTGTGTGTTCACTGTTCACTGCAGTTGTAATTACTCTCCTGAGAGATGCTCTGCTTACCAGCAACAGAGACCGGACAGTTCCTAATTAAAACTCATGTCACTTTTACAGAGCTCTCAATCCACTGCTGTCACTGTTTCTCTATGGACCACATACAGTATAATACCGGATGTACAGTACAGGCTGTCCCTCTGCCACTCTTAGGTAGATACCTAAAAACACACACACATAATTCGACAAAAAATGACTTTTTACCATATTCTTGCATTACCTAACCTGTTCCTGTCACTCAGCTGGATCACATGTATAGCTTAAATGCATTGTAAATTGCTTTGTATGAAAACAGCTGCCAGATGAACAAATGTAGCTTATGTAAATGCTTGGCATTATGTTATAACATTATAATTATAAAAGTACCCACCAGACTCTCCTGCTGATTGCATTAAAATCTTTAACATAAATTAATTCAGTGGTCTCTGTAATTTTCTTGATTTCTGAATAGTAAATACTGTTACATATGTTACAAACTCAAACTGTCTGACGCCCAGGTGGGGGAAAATAATTAGACTTTTTTATGTAAACCGCATTAAAATTCTTACAGACTCCTTATTTATTTATAAAAGCACAAGCTGTGGCAAACGCACATCTGCAGCGACTCGATTATTAATTAAACTTAAAGATAACAAGTAAAAAAAAATGATCTGCAAGCTGTGGAAATGGAAAAAGATAAATGACTCATTCTTAAATTGGAAAGAGGTCAAAATTTTACTTATTTTAACCTTTTCTTCCTTTGTGTACAATATTTTTAAGAGAGTCAAACAGCACAAACAATAATCACAAATCATTATCATGCTAGCAGCGTATGCACTGTACTGAAGTAAACAATTTATACAATTAAGAGTTAGCATTTAATGGAGACCAAAATGTTTTGTATGCTTTTAAAATTTAAGCTGTAAACATTTTTATTAAAAACAAACAAAACTTAATCACTGCGCAAGTAAATAAACAATAGCTGCGTCCCTATTCGAAGGCTGCATTGCAAGACCGATTGCATCACAGCAGCTTAAAATGTCTCAAAATGTGTCCATCTTTTCTCAAGCTGTGAAGGAAAGAACAAATGGATTCATCACAGTCTTGGCTATCCTAAGATTTAATGCATGCCTGTAATGGCTATAAGTCTGTATATTTTAAAATGATGGTTTTATATATATATATGTGTGTGTGTGTGTGTGTGTGTGTGTGTGCTGTGGTTGTATTTTTTGTTATGATTTGTGTATTTTGCAATATTGATTGCTGATCTTTTGTAGTTTTTCATTGTTGTAGTGTCCTTCCTCTTCCAGGTATTCCATGTTTTCATTATTATGTGAATATGTATATCCTAATGTTTCCTGTGTCTATTATTGGTTATGTTTTAAATGTTACATACATTCCTTGTGTTTTACTGTTCACATGTTCATTGATTGTCAGTCTTGTTTGGATTATTCTCTGTTTTTCACTTTTGGATTCATTAAACATTATTGATCTGCACATACAGATCCTGCTTGCTTTCACCTTGTGAGTGTTACAGCCTGTTACATAATCTACTGTGAATACTCGCTTATACTGGCACAACACTGCTTATGCAAATAAACTGAATATGCAATATCTACATTGCTTTACATTCATGTCGTTATTTGGCAGCACATCAGTGTTACTAGCAAAATGCCAATGTTTTATTTTAACGCCTGTGTTGATTGTTTCTTTAAATCATTCGAATCACAAAAATCTCAGCTTTATGACAGGTTTAGATTTTTGTTTTTGACTTGCTGTATGTCATGAAGTTTGAAACGAATACGTTTCCACACAGTTTCCTTTTTTTTGTAATAGCACTGCAGTAATTTGAGATGGCAGGGGTCTCATTTACACATCTGTGTGTCCTCGTGGTCATGAGATGAGATCTGACTTGAAGTGCTTGGAGACTTTGAAAAGCTGCTCTGAAATGAGACACAACTCAGTTTCAGTGAGGGAAGTGGGTTGAACAGATGCAATCACAAGAATCAGTTTGTTCATCATGATTACGTAACACCCGGCAATGTAGACATACTGTAATGTTCTCAAAGCTCCCTTCCAACATCCCACTCCTCCTAGACTATTTATGGAAACAATGCAGCAAAAATAGGTCATTCAGAAATACTCTTGTATGTTGACGTCAAAAAGAATTACATTTCCAAATCAACACCTATTTGATATTCAAGCAGCTTTGCTACTACCAGTCAACTAACTCCATTTAAATTTAACTACGTCAACAACCTCTTGTCTAATGTAGTAGTAGACTGATAGGGTTGAGTTAGGGAATGGGTTAGAATACGTTGACATATAGTTGCAAAGTTACACATGCCTGATGAGGGATCATTACAATAAAATGTCAGCAGGGTGTTTACTAATGCTTGTTGACTGGTAGTTGACAAGAAGTTGCAAAGTTACCTTGTAACGTGGGCTGCTTACACAAAGCGGGAGAGAGACGAATCCAAATGCAAGAAGGTTCATTTGAATAATCCCACAAGGGCAATCCAAAAGCGTAATCCAAATAACAGGCAAGGGTCAAAACCATAAACATGAACAAGAATACAAGAATCATGAAACAATGACACAACGCTTCGTAACACAGCTGTTACACATACAATACTTCGCAGTGAGATGATGCCAATGAACCAGATATATAGTGAACAAACAGGAAGTGAAATGGGTGTGACATGACAAGATATCAATATAAAAGACCCTGAAACAGAACATGTCAAAATAAAAGACCTAAACACAAAACCAAAAAAAAAAAAAAAAGACAAAACCCTTACATACCTATAGTTAGTAAAATGTCTAAAGTGGACTATCAAAATAAAGTGTTACCTAAAAGTATATATAATACCAAGGGTGTAAGTTTAACATTGGTGGGGAATATAATTGGTCATAATTAGTTTATTGCCATGTACTTGACTTGAACAATATTTCAATTAGCATTTTCAAATTTGGCACATATTTTGCAGTTAAAATTTTTATTTTTTCATTTAATTTTCAAATTTTTAACATATTTGGCAGTTTACATTTTTGTTTTATCATTTAATCAATGAGTGTAAAATTTGCAGGTAAAAAATTATTCAAATAAATAAATATACTGTCCCTGAATCTATATATGATGCAACTTTGCTTGATTGTTTTTTGCATAGAAATGTTGGTATAAGAATGTATTCTTCCTTACTTACCGGTAACCTGCATAAACATGCTCATCGTGTCTTGTTCACAGAGCTTTGGTGCATTGTATAATACTAAAAGTAGTTTGCTTTCATTGGAACTTACGCTGCGTCATGAAATGACACTTTGGGAACACGCCAGCAGCGTGCGCTCATGTGTAATCTTTGAACAACTAAATAAAGGTGCCCAGTGATGACGTCACAAGTAACAGCATAACCGGAAGGTATAAAAGGGAAGTGAAAACATAGCATATTAGCTTTGAAACATAAAGCAAGGGTTAAGGTTATGTGACATGAATTTAGGCAAAGAGACGCAGCGTCTAATTCCCTTTCTCAGGGAACCAGGCTTACATACTTAACCAAGACATTACATTCGAAACATAAAGCAAGCACTACAGGAACATAGAGTTATGTCAAGAGATGCAGCGTCTCATTCCCTTCCTCAAGAAACCATGCTACATACGTAACCAAGACATTAACTTTGAAACATAAAGCAAGCACTACAGGCACATGGAGTTTTAAAAAACCATTTCATGTCACATGGCTCTAAAGCTAGCCAATCATTGCAGATCACAATTATACATAAAAGTCTTGAATGAACAATAGAAGAAACCACAACAGAACAACAGCAGAGGCTCTTTCACAAAAAGGATCACAAACACTGAAAACTTACAGCTTACAGCAGAACCACATTATGAATTCCTGCTAGATGCACAAATACAAATAGAGGCCAACAGAAACTGACCCCTATACGGTAGACTTATGATAAAAATAAATGTGCATATCGCTCTCAAGGAAGCAAATTCATTTCATATTTAGTCGTTGGTAAATGAAAATGTTGAGGCTTACAGTACTGTTACTATGTATAAAATATGAACCCATAGGAAAGGAGAAAGCTTTCAGATTTGCAGAGCTGTCAAGAAAGTGTTCTTTCTCTTCACAGCCATTTCTGATAGCAGAAGATGACTGATGTCTCTCTCTTTCTCTCTCTCTCTTTCTATCTTTCTCTGCAGGGAGCTCAGGATGATGCTGAATAAGATTTTAACAAGAATAAATAGTAGAGACGGGTGGACTTTTTTTTAAAACAGCTGATTTAACTGTTTATTCAATACGGGCTACTATTTGAGTGAATGGAGACCATTATTGGTGTTTTTATGGTTGGTAATTATTGCAAGTAGAATTTAGGGACGCTGCAATCACAAGAGTACTGTATAACAAACCATAGAGCTGATCTTTGAGATCAAGGCTTTAACTATGTTTACATCACCTCAAGTCTCTGGAAAGGATTGTAAATAGTGGACAGTTCAAATCATGCAGTCGGTGATTTCCCCAGGTGCCTCAAAATCACGGTTTATGATTCAGGAGCGTAAACCCATGTTGATGGCTTCTGGAAACGAATTAAAGTAAATGTTAAATCTTTGGACTGGATTCAGGAGTGAAACACTAAGGAGATCAACACCTGGCATTTATGTTGCCAGGTTGTGAAGTGTTTCTTTGGTGAAGGGCACAACAATCAAGTGTGGAGCACCTAAGCAAATATCTCATTACATTTTTTTATGTCAACAACAGTAAATGATTTTAACTCAAGTGATTGAGCATATATACATATTCTACCCAGTCTCACAAAGTTTCGTGATATAGTACGTATTTTGTATTCTTTTTTCGTGCTATTATCACGAAATTCCGTGTTTTTTCGTGATCGTATAACGAATTCCTGTTTTCGTGTGTTTATCACGTATAGGTTTCTCGACTGTTTTGTCCTATTTTTAAACCGAAGCGACAATGGTAAGAAAATAGGACAAAACAGTCAAGTAACCAATACGTGATAATCACACGAAAACAGGAATTCGTTATACGATCACGAAAAAACACGAAATTTCGTGATAATAGCACAAAAAAAGAATAAAAAAAAATACGTGACTATATAAAGAATTTACGTGAGACTGGGCTGACATATTATCCGTTGAGGCTCGCGAAAAAAGGGACATATTTTGAAACCACATTTTAAGCATCCTTCAAATTGGTATAGCCTTTAGTCACCCTGCTGTGATGCAATTGGTCATGGAGAAAAATATACTACAATTTATATTCACAAGAAATAGGGCATATGACACATGGCGACAAATCTAAACAATGAGATCACGCTTCCTTAATGCACAGCATTTAGTTTTCATTCTCTAAACTGTGTCACAGCAGCTGAAAGAGGGATTTCATCAATGCCTGGCCATCGATACCGTATTCGAGACCTGATGGAGTGAAGCAAGACACACACGACTTGAGAACAGATAATCACATGCAGCAAGATTCATTGAATCGGGCCTTCAGCATCCAGTCAATCTGGTCCTTTTGCAACAATATTGGCTGCTGCACATACGAGAAGCTGTTTAATTTACTTTATGTGATTTGTGGGCATTTAATTGAAACTGTGTGAGCTATTGAGCCTTGAAGATGCCTTTTACCATAAAAATACAAAGCACCTTTAAACACATTTTAAATTAACTATAAATTAATTCACATTCTCAGATGTAATATGTAAAAGCAATTTATTTACACATTAGCACATCTTGTAATACAATCATGCATAATAGCGTAACACTTCCTTTGAAGAAATTAATTTATTAGGCCTCCTGTTGCACGCTTAAGCACTGTCTGTATTAAAGGAATAGTTTCAAAAAGTTCTTTCATCATTTTATGCTTTCCTTACATGAAAACAGACACTGCTTGTTTCTATACACAATGAAAGGGAACTTTTGAAGTCACCTGAAATTGCTGTGTGGGCAAAGAAGTGATTTTGTAAGTAAAATATGTTGCATTATGCTTTAAATGCTTAACATAGTGATCCTGAATTCATACTCTATATTGAGCCGTGCTAGAAACAGTATCAGTCCTAAAGCGCAGTGTTGCAGTTACCCTGCAGTGTCACTAACACGCTGTGTGCCTGGGGTGTGAAACAGGCCTCGCACTTTGAACTATAGCCAGACACTGGAGTAAGTCAAAGGATTGCCGTTTCTGCACTTTTCTCCAACAGGAACAGGACAGGTGCCAAATGATGTTACATTATCCAATGCTCTGACATCCAGCGTTTTAGTGCTTCTATGACAGTGAAGACTAAAATAAATCCATCCTTAGTTTCTCATGGTCAAATAAGGCCAATAAAATAAAGTTGAGAAAAGTCAACTTAATTTTATAAGTTATAACAACTCACCTGTAGTTTAAACAACTCATCTCTAGTCAAGATAAATAATAGTAAGTTGAAATGACTTGTAAATCCGAGTTGATTCAACAAAACATTTTAAGGCAGCAAAGTATTTTTTACAGGGTAGGTTCCTCCATGTTTTTGACTATTTATAAGTCATGGTCACTTGAAGTTGGGGATAGGATGTCATTTTTATGTAACAAAAAGTTGTTCTAACCCTAAACCCAAGCGACAATGGTAAAAAGCAAATAATTGAGAAAGCAATAAATAAAACCACAAAAAAAAGATGTGCCGTTTAAGTGAATGCTGGCGCATCACATTTTAACCTACAAGAAAATTAAAAGGACTATATTAAAATATGGCTTTTCTATTTTTTTATTCTGATCCATGCCTCTATAAGATCTAAAAAAATAATAATTTTGTACAATCCAGACAGTGGCGTGTGGTCACTTCTCTTCCAAAGAGACAGGAATTAAAAATATGTGTTTGGCGTGTCATACAGTACTGTGCAAATTTCTTAAGCCACCATGGCACCCTTAGATTTGTTGTTTTTGCAATTGTATAGTGATCATATATAATTATTTCTCAGTCACTTTATTACAATACAAGCAGAAAATACAGGAAATGTGTATGTAGTATTAAAAACAGTATAAAAGTATAAGCTGAAGTGTCAAGTATTTAGGGTAAACTCCCCTTTCACTTGAGCAATAGCAGGAGACTGCAGGATCTCTTAAACCTAAATGAAATTAAATCCTAATAATTTGGACTTCGGTCTCCTCAAAAAAGCTCAAGATGTGCTTCGTGCCAAGAGAAGTCACGCTAAATATTGACTGATGCCTGAAGAAGACATTGTAACGTGGTTACTTAAAGAAAGCGAAGGAGAGTAGAATCCATGTGCAAAAGAGGTTTATTAAGTAAATCCCAAAAGGGCCAGCAAACACATCCAATAAGGGGCAATCCAAAACGTAATCCAATGACAAGCAATAGGTCAGGGCAGGCAGCAAAACAAACAATATCCAAAGAACAGGCACAGGTCAAAAAACAGGCAGGAAAAGAACAAAATACCGGATAACAGAATACAGACAGGTTAGACAGGCTAAACAAACAGGCTGGACATACTATGTAATAATCAGCAGTGACTGAACAGAACTGAAGTGGTTTTATACATAACAAACATGAAGTGGGAGGTGAATGTGACATGGCATGATATCAAAATAAAAGTCAGAACAGAACGAAGTGTCAAAATAAAAGTACAAAACACAAAACACAAGACAAAACCCTTAAAGACATTTAGTTCTGAAAATTGTTTTTTAATTTTGTATACATATTTCCTTCATTTTCTGTTTGTATTTTAATAAAAAGAGTGAAAAATAAATATGAATGGACATTAAAACTTTGCTAAAACAACCAAACTGGTGGTGGTGTGGTGCATGGCCTAAGACTTTTGCATGTATGTGTGGCTCATCATGTCAAAATATGTGTTTGGTTTGTTGTGTGAACCTATGTCAAAATACATGCCTGCTGCCATGTGTGCCTGCTGAAGACATGTTGAAAGGGTTTAGGATAAACAGAAAGACACACGCTTTACACTAAACTCTGATTACACACGAGTTTACATGAGTATCTTGCAAACGTGAGTGTTCTTGTGTTGTTTTAATTGCTTCTATTGTTTACCTCATTTGTAAGTTGCTTTGGATAAAAGCATCTGCTAAATGACTAAATCTAAATGTAAATATGTATCAATTCCTCATGTAGATCTCATGTAAATGAGAAGTGTGAAAATCGTGCAATACATACGCCAAATTCCAAATTGGTGTGCATATGTAACCCTATATCACGAAATTATGTACCTATAGGCACGTATGGACCAACGTGAAAATGTCACGTTTCGCCGCGTTTGAACATGAGCATGTCACGCTTTTCTGTTTGTGTCACTGACACTTATTGGTTACTCAACTTTTTTGTCCTATTTTCAAACCATTGTCGCTTCGGTTTAGGGTTAGATTTGGTGCTTGCGTTAGTTTGTCACTTTAAGTATTGGTTTATACCAAAAAAAATATACAAGACTTATTCTTTTATATTTTCTAAACTTTAACCAAATGTTGCCTGACGTTGGGGTTAGAGTTGGGTGCCGAAGCGACAATGGTAAGAAATTAGGACAAAAAAATTGAGTAACCAATACATGACAGTGACACAAACAGAAAAGCGTGACATGCTCACCTTCAAACGCGGCGAAACGTGACATTTTCACGTTGGTCCATACGTGCCTATAGGTACATAATTTCGTGATATTGGGTTGGCATATGATACGCCAGTCCTTCCCATTCACTTAAACAGCACATCTTTCTTGTCATTTTATTTATTGGTTTCTCTATTTTTTTCTGTTTAGGGTGACATTTGAGATTTGCTTAAGGAGGTTATTTAATATATACACTGTAAAAAATACTTTGCTGCCTTAATTTTTTTGTTAAATCAACTCAGATTTACAAGCCATGTCAACAGAGATGAGTTTAATATATATTATTAAACTATACTTAACATAGATGAGAAAAGTCCACTTGTTATAAGTCATAACAACTCATCTCTAGTCAAGATAAATAATAGTAAGTTGAAATGACTTGTAAATCCGAGTTGATTGAACAAAAAATTTAAGGCAGCAAAGTATTTTTTACAGTGTAGGTTTCTTCATGTTTTTGTTTATTTTTAAGCCATGTTCACTTGGAGTTGGGGTTAGAATTGGGGTTTGGGTTAGGATGTCATTTTTATGTAACAAAAAGTTGTTCTAACCCTAAACCCAAGCGACAATGGTAGAATGGTATAGAAACAAAATGTAAGTGTTGAATAGCAAAGATGTGTGTTTTGCATATGTATGAAGTATGAATAATTTAACTTTGAATGATTAAGCCAAAACCAAAATCTGTTAGATTATGCCCCACTCTCCCTTTAGCTACTGTCATATGTCAATATAAAATCAGATTGGCTGACAACACCACCAGTACATGTGGAATATCTGCTATTGCGGTGGACAGATGGGAAACTATCAAAAAATTCAGTTACAACCCACAAACCAGTTTAACCAAATGCTGAGCTGTTTTCATTGACAAATTTGGTAAGGAAAAAGGTACAATTGTGTGTAAAGCAATATTTACTGTGTAACCAATGATTATACCCCTGATACCTCACTCCATCCTAAGCTTTTTTTTTTGCAGTTCAGCGGTTTTATGTATTCTGCTGACTAATTCAGACTATGGGCTGTTCAGTCCAAGGTTATATCTGCAGCTGTGTGTTGGAACAAACAAATACCTCAAACAAAACTTTGATCCCACACTATCACAGGCAAAACAAAGTCTTGGAGAGTTTAAAATACATGTTCATTTCATGCCCATCACACAACCATTTAATACTTTACCATCAATGTCACCAAGGCCCTGTTAAAGTTATAGAATGTGCAGATATATTACACCTAGTCAAAATCAGTACAAGATTGTTCTGACAAGTCTTCTCCTTCCACTTTCATCTCAGAGTAGATACATCGCAGCTGGAGACAGCAGATACAGCATGCCATGTACTCTTTAATTCTCTATGTAGTGACATGGATATGTCGACAAATTATGCTCAAATTTGGCCTGGATCTAATTTTTTTAGACAAAGATATTCTAGACTCCAAAATGCATCTTTCTTTCTTTCTTTCTTTGTTTCACCAAGTAAACTTGTGAATGTTCACACTGCATCTGAAATGACAAAATAAGCACCATCAAAGTATAAAAGTAGTCGGTATGACTTGTGGGTTGTCATACTATTTTAGGATGAGATGCAGTGTAGTGACACAACACTAAGATGGTGGTGTGCCATGTATGTGCTCATGGGGCGCTCAAAGGGAAAATGCTGACATTAAATTTGTACATACAGTGTCCTTTAATTTTTAAGTTGTCCTTGTCAAAGCATAACCTGGTTTCTCTAATGTTAAATTCTATGACATCCTAGAACTCAATGATTAATTCATGAACAATAAAAAGGAGAAAGCAGTGGGGCAGATGTCCGTATTTATCCATCACAAAAACATTTACTATTCTTAAACTCCACTCCACTCTTAACCAAACAGAAATGCAAGCATATTTCTTGGCTGAAAATCTGTGTGGGAAGATTTGCATAACACCGTCCAAATGTATATGCAAAGAAAGAAGGCATGACTTTTATTGCTGCTGCCACCACCAAGCCGCCACTGTGCTTTGGTGCTGATATTACAAAAAATGGGGGTATTATTTTCGTCACATGGTTGATGTATTTGGCCACTTTTCAAAATGATGAGCTTTGTAAAAATCAATGCATTTTAGACAGGCGGGACATAGAGAAGAAAGAATAATGTATGGTACAGTACGTGGAATTTTTTTTTACCTTAAATAGCATAAACACATTGCATTACACCAAATATACAACATATTGTTCATCGTCATATTTTAAACCAATTTTTCTGTGTCAGATTAGCAAGCTCAGACAGACTAATAACACCATAGTGTTTAATGGATAATGTTTACACATGGTTTCATTGGGAAGATAAAGGAAGATTATTTAGGAAGATAAAGTATCTTAACATTGCATACTTTAGCTTCAAAACCAGTTCTCCAGTTTAACAGTACAGACTAATGTAGCGAATTAGCGGGAGGAGGGAAATAACGTTATTTGAAACACTATGAACCTCCGACCGAAACACTACGGGGATTCCCAAGGGAATCTTAGATTTTAGCTCAAAAGGGAATATTATGTATAATTAACTGTAATTAATTATACAAGTTTATCAGGTTTTACCTGGCGTAGCAGAATTAATAATAACAATTAATTAATATGTTCGTCCACCGAAGACATATATCCATAATCGTATATTAACGTCTAAGAAATGTTAATTTCATGGCCTTTAAAATTAACCTTCTCACTGATATACAGTGCTACTCGCAGCGTGTAGCTGGATCAAAAGGCAGAAATAGTGACTTTAATTTCATGAGCATTGAACACAGAAACAATTCAATTGTGAAAATGCAAAACCGGTTTATTAACTATGAAACGAAGTACACATAACGACTAACTAAACATACACACATACAATAACATAAAACATAGATGAGAAAGAAAAGATTGAAAATAGCTAGAGAGAGTAAAAGATTGGCAATAGCACTATTGCTTAACATCTGCACAAATCATCGGATAATCTCTAAGGATCGCCTTAATTTTCATAAGGGGTAAAGCTTGAACATCAGCGAGTAAAACGAGTTTATACTTGCGTTTGGCTCTTTGTGATGCGCTGCGAAGTTTCTTATGCTCACGGTGCGAGCAAAGAGAGAGAAAGAGAATCCAGGTGTGTTCGTTTAAGATGAAAGTCCGTTAAGTTGTTTCGTAGGGCGGATTGGTCCGCGGGGTTTTCCGAACTCTAGCGCAAAGCCAGGAAAGACTGTCCCGAAAAGACAGGACAGGGCTCAGAGAAAAGATGATGAATCCGAGGGACTCTGGGTGAGTCTCAGCGAGTTTCCAAACTGCGCTGGCAGGTTACCTGAGTAACCGGGCGATTGAGCGCTCATGAGTGAACTAAGCCACTGACTGAGATACTGAGCGATTGAGAGATTGAGCAATGAGCAAATGAGCAATGAGCCATGATGGCTTGGGCGATAGGCTGTTTTGACCTTTCACACGCCCAGCCCATTTTAGGTGAATGACCAATGTGCGAAGTGTTCGATCGCGCGGGGAAACAAGCCTTTGTTCTTTCGGACATCACGATATTAAATGACATTGGTGCGGCTTATGGTAATATGATACATAGAAATGATTGGGAAATAAAGAGTAGATTAATTTGATACTAGACAAGACATGGGTTTAAGATCACGTTGAATAATAATTTCATACCTAAGATATGAACCATGCTACAGTGAACAAAATCTAACTAAAGTGTTAACACACAGTTACATGACACATACATGATCATGCAGTAAAGGGATATAACATATATATACATTTAAACAGCTCATTGTGATTTTTAAACGTGGTTTCATCAGAGACATATAGTCCGTGCCCCCCCTGCTGTGTCTCTGGCGACTGTCATTCGATTGGGTCTCAGGTTTCTTTGGTGGGATTCCTTTGAACCTCCTTTGAAGACTGCATTTGTTTTAATTGTTGCCCATTTTACACCCCTGATAGGTGGTAGATATCTGGTTGATTGTGTTATCAGGACACAGGGTTATCTAAAGTCACAATTTTAGGGCTGTTTACGATCCAGACGCCAAATGGCCTCAATCTGACTCCGAGCCATTTGCTACACTAAACAACTAAAAAGTTTTTTTTATGGTATTAAAAGAGTGATACTCACTGCCCAACATTCATCCCCACCACAAACATTAAAAATCATGACTCTCATCAATTGTTTTGATGTGTGTTGCTGTCGCTCGATGCCCTTTTGCTGAAATGCTACACTTCACCATTTATCACTTGACTTAGGGTTCCCTTATAGAGTTATGAGCCAATGAAAATGTGCTATGGTTTGCCTGTAGAGATGCCAGAGAAAGTCACATCCATGCCAGCGAACATACCAAATAACACAGTCTCATGGCAATTCACAACTATTATACAAAGTGGCTAATTCATATGAATTCATACATTTCACCATAAGATGTTGGGTTAAGGGGCGGGTCTTTTATTCAGAAAAACTGTAATAAAAGTACATGGTAATGACATTTTGTAAACCTCAAACGCAATTGTTTCCTCCTTCTAATGTAAACCTCGTGCATGCAAAAGACAGTAGGTGGCGACTTTTTAAAACCGGAAGTATTGCCCTATGGCAAGCGGCTGCATGTCCGTGTCTGTTTTTAAGATCGCTCTGAATGGGATCTCTATGAAAAGTCTGTCACAAAAATGGAATTATCTTTTTGCTCAAAATGTGTTTTTTTGTAGAAACCTACCCATCTTCAAAAGCTGATTACAAAAGAACTACTGAAGGTAGGATAAAACGTTTTTTTTTTTTTTTTGAAAGCAGAGGGTCTGTTCTTTCATTTGGTATATTGTATGTTTATATATTTCAAGAAGAACATTTTCTGGAAGACATGAAACTTTTGTGAAAATCAAAAAACTTAAAAAAAAAACGCTGGCGTTGAAAGAGTTAATGCTATATGCTAACGTTTAGGCTGAAGTTCTACTATTGACATTACAATTAGGTTTTGCAGGTCCATGCCAGTGGCGGCTGGTACTAAAAGAAAATTGTGAGGTGTGCAAACAAACTCAAAATCAAACTTTTAGTGTAGTAATGCAGGACTGTAAATGGCCATTTATCAGGTGACAATGAATCATTACTGCTTAGCTAAAGTGCTGAAAACGTTACATTTAAAATAAATATGAATCTGTGAATTTCAGTATAATGCTACCCTATCTCAAGGCAAGTCGTGTTATAGTCACAAAATATTTCATTGATTTATTCGTGTTCATGGCACGATATTCTGCTTTTTTTCGTGTCACTCAACACGACAATAACATGACTTGCCGTGAGATTGAGTTGTATAATGTGAGTTTATTATCAGTAATGAAATAATCAAGGTAATCTTTCAAACACACACACACACACACACACACACACACACACACACACAAAAGGTTGCATTAGACTTTTTCAATTTCCGTCATTTTGTTATAACATTTTCTCATAGTTAATTATTATCATTATTATGATAATTATTGTTTTTGTTCACATGTTTATTTTAAATCATGAATTTACAAGACGAGCATACAAATTAAAATGTGTTGAACAGAGACCGTGCATCACTTTACATGTTTAACATAAAGCAGATGAATCAATGCATTTTTCGCGCACTAACAGCGGAGGCGATAAAAGATTCGACCTATGTGCTGAACAGGCACAATCACAAAATATTTTGGGATTAAAATGTGTAAAAATCTAAATTGAATAAAACTCATCACACTACCTGAAACCCTCTTGTGTAATAAACGCAGGAAGGCAGATTATTGCAGACTCTATTATGACTATAATTCACTTTTACAAAACTAATTCACCAAACTTTCACGGTATATTCCACAACATGATTATACAATTTGCATTATAGAATAAAACATGAAAGTCTCTCTGAATAATGCTTATCACAAACCTTAACTACTACCATTTTGAAAATGCTTCAGTAATTCTCTTCCTGGTTTTAGCACTACAAACCATGGAAGTACACTCTCAAAAATAAGGGTACAAAAGCTGTCACCGGGACAGTACCCTTTCAAAAGTATACCTTTGTACCCAATGAGTGCATCAAGTACCTCAAAGGTACATATTGGTACATTTAAATTGGTACCTTAAATGCACATATTTGTACCAAAATGGTACATATTAGGACCTTTTGAAAAAGTACTGCCTTAGTTGACTGCTTTTGACTGCCTCACGCAAGAATGTCCCTGGGTCGAGCCCTATATATTTGCAGGTTAAGGAGGTCTTTCTGTTTGGAGTTTGCATGTTAACCTTGTGTCAGCGTGGGTTTACTCCAGGTAAGCCGGTTTTCTCCCACAGTCCAAAGACATGGAGGTTAGGTAAACTTGAGATAGAAATGGCTCTTTTCCCAATGTGTGTGAAGATAAACTTGTGTTAATTGCTTCTCGCCATGAATACAGCCATAGATGTTAGAATGGTGTGAATAAAAAACAAATAAATAAGTACTACAAACTAAACTGCTCTTTATTTCTGCCATTTATAAATCCCTCTCGGCTTGTGTTAACAAGCAACATCTTCGCTAATTTGTAATTTGTGAAATGCACAGAGAAAATCCCCAAGTAACATTTTAAAGCATCAACGGTTTGCTTTATAAAGTTAAGTGCACTGCCGTGTACACAACCCCTAGAGCTGACTTGCCGAGTGAGGATAAATACACTTGTCTCATCCCTACTATACTGAGGCTTTACAACTAGTGATATATATATCTCAAAACAACAAAGGGACACTTAAAAGTATTCACTGCTGATACCCGCCGCATCATCAAAGGGTCCCATGAGTCAGTCCTTACAAATGACAGAACTCTTCTCCTGATGAAAGTCTGATGCTGTCTGTGAAATCTAACTTTACTTATCAATGATTTAAATCACTTGCAAATGTTATCGGTTTGAATTAGAATCAATCCGAATTTGTGCACTATTCTGTTGACAGAGCCGTGAATTCATGCAGATCTCATAAACTGTCTCCGTCTCTGCTCGGCAAGCCCTGTTTATCTCACAAAGATTATTAGTCTTGCAAACTGAAGGTTTGACTATGGGCATTAAATTTGCTGTATATCGGCTGTTGAAATATTAATAGGTTTTCTGACTGACATGTTAATTCGTTCAAAAGCTTATCTGTGTTTTCTTACTGTAGCTGGAACTTGTTGAGGTTTTATGAATTATTATAGCCACCTAAAGAGTGCAAAGGATTTGGCAGACACTTTTTTCTTAAGTTCTTCTAAGTTTTTTGGGTAACACTTCACTTGAAGGGGTGTTCACCTTCATAATCATGACACGACACGTTTCACGAAAATGAAGGAGATTCTATGCACATCTATGACAACTGTCATAAAGTGTCATCCGTTTAATTATGTCATGTTATGCAACGATGATATTGTTTGAATTGTCTTTGTTATGACAACTTGATATAAACTAATACATCATAAATCTGTCATAAACATGACATAGCAGAATAATTATCAAACTTAAGAAACTACCTAGCTTTTTTGTCATTTAAATGTCATTAAGTGTTTACTCTGTCAAATAATTTTAAATAGCTTAAAAAAATGCAACAGCCACGTCAAAATATTATACTTGTTCTTCCTCACACAGACGGTTCTGAAATTTTCTGATATGGAAGAAAAAAAAACTAACAAAACATTTAATTAATTTAATTTAATGTAATTAACTTTCAACAATATGGACCCAACGCTGCATGGCTTAACCCATTATCGTACTGTTTTCATTTAATTTTAGGTGAATCAGTCTCCAAATGCAATAAAGTATAATTTTAACAAATAAAATCAATCATTTAATAATAATAATAATAATAATAATAATTAAAATGTATAAACACATGGAGGAAACTTAAAAAAAAAATCTGAACTGAAGAATATTCATGATGTTGTTATAAAACTATTTAAGAGAGTATTAACACTTAAATACATTTTAATGACTAATTATATTGTACCACTGTAGTTGAGGTAAAAAAAAATTCATGATGTTGTTATAAAACTATATGATAGAGTATTAACACATTTTTAATTTGTATCACTGGTAAAAAAGGTCAGTTATGTTGTCTTGGTAATGTCAAGTTGTCATGACAAGTTATGATGTATTGGTTAATGTCAAGTTGTCATAACAAAGACATCTCAAACAATGTCATCTTTGCTTTAAAAATTATATAATTGAACGAATGACACCAAAATACTGGGTTGTTTTAACCCATTTTTGGGTCAAATATAAAAAAAATTGGGTTAATTTAATCCAGTGGTTGGGTTTGTCCCTTTTTGACCCAATGTTGGGTTGAAAATAACCCTGGTGTGAGGTCACGGAATATTTTTAAGCATTCCCAAATAACTTGTGTTGAATAGGTGCTTTTTCTGGCTCCAACTAATTTCAGCAATCCAGCTGTGGGAGATTTTTGGCCAGTTTTACTATTCTCCTCACTATGCATTAAGACAATAGAGACACGTGTCCTCTTCCAAGCTGATTCATAACATCTCCAGTTGATTGAAACATCTTAATTATTGTCCTTATGACAAAAGTGGTGATTTTAGCAGGGAGATGAGTTATTTTCTTACAGACACTTTCAATTTGCTAAATCTCAACAGCCTTTTGCATCACTTTACTAAGAATTACCACATTTAAATAAATAATTATACTTTTTACTTTTTAAATGCCTCCCATTAAACAGCAAAATGTGCTGAGGGAGCATTCAGCTTTCTGGAGAGCTATGCGCCCTTGGCAAGGCCATTTTGGGTCCCGTATCATTTCTCGCTAAAGTTTTTCAACAGCGAGAATTGAAAACATATTCAGGGAAAGATTAGAAAATATAATTAGCTCATATTGCTTTAGGGCACTGCTGAAAATTGTGTAGTCTAGCCTAAGCCATTTTGATCTAAGTATTATAAGGTTAAATCAACCATCTGTTGATCATATGATTCCCATTCATTATAATTAGACATTTCATTATGCTTGTGTTATTAGTTCATTCAGTAATTTATAGTTAAAAAAGACAATTGATTAATTTACTGGAACAGCAATAATCTGGAAGATGCTTTGATTAAACCCATGGCACAGATTGAAAATGTTTTCCTAATAAAGCCAATACTGCAATTGCTTGGATAATTTTGAGGTGTTAGTAATGATAAAATGTACCACATGACCGGTTGTAGTTTCAAAACCCATCAATTGGGCAAGGTGAAAGAAGTTATGGTATTATATAGGGGTGACCCCAAATGGTCGAAGATTTGATGCATCGATAGGAGAAGCCTGATTCGACTACCAATCTCACAGTCGACTCGTCGCAGATGTGTTATGAAATGAGGATCATTCAATTTTGTCCGTATATGGGTGCACTGTGGACATCTCTGATTTCACATATAACAGCTTTCAACCAAAATATTAATATACAGCATATTATTATAATGCTGCAAATAATATGTCAAGTAGCAGCTTTTAATAAATATTTTTAAAATCAGTTATCCAACAACCCCTGTGACGGGGCTACACGTCCATAAGAGGTTCCTATGTTAATAAACCATTGCCTCTTTGTTTCTACATTTAAAAGACAAAGCTGGCAATTCTGGCAATACTTTCGTTCTTTTAATAATTTCTTTATTTTATTTTATTTATAAATCACTCTGGGTTATCTGATGTATCTATTTGGCTTGTGTTTTGTTTCCGTGCTCTTCATGCATTTTGCACATATTTGTTCTGCATTTGTTACTTCTGACCTTATTACAAACGTAAATTCTGATCTAATTTAAGTCTGTACATTTTGGATTGCTTTTCGTTGTATCGATGTTGCGCTATTGCGTGCTACCCATGCTTGCTACGCATGCAATTTAGCCGCACGGGCTAGGTGCTCTGCTTCTCATATTTAGGAGTTCATCAAACTAAACATTAAAAACTGATGTTTTTCGACGGGTATAAGTTTTAAAATTTATTTAAAGCAGAGTGATTATCTTGTCAAAATTGAAACTACAAAACAAGTATAAGCCGTTTCTTTAAATTTCGGTGATGAAACGGAAAATATCTGCACCGAACCTATATTTATGCCTGACACGTCTGTCTTTCTTGTGATTTAATATTATTGTCGCTGTTCACTTTAAAATGATAGCAAAGAGATTCCTGAAATAAATAATATAAGAATCATCAGGTCTTTCTGTATCTAAAGTGAATACAGAGAGGATCGAAGTCAAAGCAAGCAAGCAAGCAGGTATTTCTGTGCTAAATAATAACGCGTAGTGTCTAATCATTAATTTCAGTGTTTTTCTTGTTATAAATTAATGTTTATTGAATTGTATATAAAGCTTAGTTTTAATCATTTACAGAAACAATCACAAATTATTTGTCATTTATCATTTGTCGTTTTTGTCATGACGGCTTTGACGCGCTAAATCTCCAAATTAAATAAAAACACTTAATTGTAGCCGAGGTTTCCAAGGCAGGATCACCTTTGTTGTTGTTTTTTTAGGTTTAGTTTTTAAAATGTTTTTTGTGTGATGTTCTGTAGATCGTGGCTTTAAAATGTTATGAGGAAAAATTAAACAAATGTTGCCATACATTTAACCTTAAAATATCGTCAGTTTTGTCTTTGGTCATCACTTGAAAGACAGTTTTGGTCACTTTATCAGAAGTTGTTTGTGTGTGCTGCTTGTGAAAGAAAATTAAAGTTACCCCTGGTCTGACCCCCTCCCAACCCATGCAGACAAACATAGATATGATTCGACTATCGGTCGACTATGGAAAGATTCGACAATTCTGATTTGAATATGTAAATCCTTAGTCGAGGACACCCCTACTAAAAAATGGAACTGGGGTAAAGGCATCATACTGTAAAAAACATATACTGTTATGGTACTGTAATGGGGAAGTTATAGTAACTCACTGGCAACACATTGCCAGTGAGTTACCGCATATATACAATAAAAAGTCTAACAGTGTACTGTATTTATAATGCACTGTAAAAAAAATCTGTAGAAATTGCAGCTGGGTTGCCGGTAATTTACAGTAGATTTAAATTTATGTTATTTACTGGCAAAAGTTTGTTCAAAGTTAAATAAATTTTAAATATTAACAAGTTTTTATCTTTACAGAATAAAACTATACAATAACAGCCTCATGCAAAGCATTCTGGGAACCAGAAATCATCATCAACCTTTTTCTGTTTTTTGCTTCAGATTTTGTTTCCCACACTGTAAAAAAATTCTGTAGAAATTGTAGCTGAGTTGCCGGTAACTTACCGTAGATTTAATTTTATGTTATTTACTGGCAACATTTTGTTCAAAGTTAAATGAACATTAAACATTTTAATTAGTCTTTGTCTTTACAGGGTAAAATTAAAAAACAGCATCAAGCAAAACATTCTGGGAAACAAAATCTGAAGCAAAAAACAGAAAAAGGTTGATGATGATTTCTGGTTCCCAGAAATCTTTGCATGAGGCTGTTATTGTATAGTTTTATTCTTTAAAGATAAAGACTTGTTAATATTTAAAATTTATTGAACTTTGAACAAACTCTTGCCAGTAAATAACATACATTTAAATCTACGGTAAATTACCGGCAACCCAGCTGCAATAACATTGTAATTTCTATGGATTTTTTTACAGTGCAGAATGTTTTGCTTGATGCTGTCTATTTAGTTTTACTCTGTAAAGACAAAGACTTGTAAATGTTTAATGTTCATTTAACTTTGAACAAAATGTTGCCAGTAAATAACATAAATTTAAATCTACGGTAAGTTACCGGCAACCGAGCTGCAATAACACTGTAATTTCTATGGGATTTTTTAATAGTGTGTAACGTAAAAAATATACTGCCTTGAAGGGGAATCAAACCCAGGTAACCCATGGCGTAGGTCCGTAACACTACCACAGTGCCACGGAGTCACTTAATAAAAGTTACTTACTACAGTCCAAGGAGCAAAATCTTGGCGTTACTGGTGTTTTGAAGTCTTGAGGTCAAAGTTAAATCTGATGGTCAAGCATTTATACATAATCGCTTTCTTGTTTATATCTACAATTCTCAATCAATTATTTACACTGCTGAAAAACAATTTACATTTTGAAATTTGCTTCACTGCTAAAAGCATAACAAATAAAATGTATTTAATTTCATAGATATATTTTATCTTTCCATTTTATATGCTTTTTCACTGTTTTATTCAACTATAGTAGCACTACTACTGTTGTTTTACAGCAGTCTACCGCAAATTCAAAACATACAGTAAATCACTGTAAATGAAATGTTAATACCCATGATGCGATGCATATTACAGTAATGAACTGGAAAAGAAAATGATGGTATTTTACTGGGCATATTGTGGTAAGTAACTGTACCAATTACAGTTAAGTCTAACAGTGTAGCAACTTCTCATAGATTTTATTCTTTCAAACATTGGGGCTAAAATGACTTTGGCATGTGTGCTGTGGAGGAAATCTATTAAACAAACTGAAATTATAAGCATTTGAGAATCAACAAGACAGTCTTTGTAAACCCAAACCTGCTGTAAAAGGAAGCTTTGGATAAAACTGCCTGTTGTCATTTTCTTCCTGTATTAATTCAGTTATGACAACCATGAAAACACCATCTTTCCTTTCAGCTGGAATTTCCAAATCAAATTACTCATGATAGGAGCCTTGAATCTGAACCAACATTTTCAGTAAACAGACATTAAAGGGATGTTCACCCAAAAAAATGAAAATGCTGTCATCATTTACTCACCCTGTAGGAGTATCTTTATTCTGTTAAACATTAGAGAGAATATTTTGATTATTGATAGTAAACACACAGCCGATGGTACCCACTGACTTCCATAGTAGGAAAAACAAATACAGTAGCTCAAGGTCTGTACAGCGAGACTATGAGGACAGTTCAGCAGGCCTTGATATAAAAATGTTCAGCTGACACCGGCAACACAAAACACAGAATTGAAAAGATAATTGCATTTGATTGCAGAGGAAGAAGTAATTGTTTGGTCCCCAGCTGCGAGTCTCTTTACTTTCATTCAGTTCGGTTCTCTGTGGGTCTTGTGGGTGCTGTGTTGGAATGCTGTTTCTCGTCTCATCAAATAGAGGAACAAAACCCTTATCGGGTGCTTTATACAAATGATTATCATTTCCCTCATTTAGGCCTATAACAACAGGTATAAATAAGTAAACAGACAAATACATAATGTGTTTCCCAATAGCAGCTTTAGGCCAAATTGGACATTTGTCTCAGGTCTATAACTACATTTACTTGCATAAAATAACTGATTTTGCATTGTCCAAAATTAGCTGCTTGCCTGAATTACCTAACAAATATCAACATATATTTTTATGTTACTTTTACGTAACAAATTGGGTTAAACAAATTGTTTTTTTAAGTTATGTCAACTTAAAGTTAGGTCCCTAGTGCTTCTATCAACCTAGAAAACGTGAAAAAGATCAACCCAGTATTGGTAAACCATTCTCTGCAAGCATGTGGAAAAATATGTTATAATAATACTGGCCCTTATTCTGCACTATCCAACCACAGCACTACAATTTAGTGTAGAGAGAGAGAGAGAGAGAGAGAAAATAATTGACAGCAGAATTGAGTTTTAATTTCAACAAACCACCATCATTGTGAACAGTAGGTACGTTTACATGCAACCAAATAATCCATTTGTAATCTTGATGGCTCAATCGTATTTAAAAGCCTTCATGTAAACACCTTAATCAATACGACTGAGGACGATCAGATGCAAATTTGGATCATATTGAAGGGGGTGGTGTACTCCGATCTGTGATCCGATCCGCAGGAGAAAAGTACGCATGTAAACACGTGAATCGTAGTATTTTCTCAATCGGATGCAAAAATACATTGTGCACATGCGCAGAATACTTATGCTCAAGTTCACGTCTTATATTAAACTCTTATATCACATGATTCTCATTACAGAAACACGCAATAGCAAGGCAGTGGCATCACGCATTATTAAGGTAAGGTTAATGGGGTCACGCGATGTACAGCCCCGTTTATGAGTACTTTTAAAACATTCGGCTACTTAAAGCAATAAAATAGCATTGTGACTTTTGAAAAGTGTGTTTTCATCACCTATATCTGAAAACTTCTTAAGAACAACTCTCCAACTCTGTTTTGACTTTAATCCAGAGATAAAGCCTAAACTCGATGAGAGCGAGGCATTGCCAAGTCTTCTGCTTTTTTTCGAGTTTAGATTTGAGCTACTGTTTAAACTGTTTCCACCAGTTTTTTTTCTGCGGGTTAAAGATGCAAGAATTTCGTTCATTAGTTATTGGTATTTAAGATGTGAATAGTCATTGGGATGCTTTTGGGCTAGTTTTGAATGTCCGTTTGGGATGGTTCTGATGCGCGAATCTGGTAACCCTAGCTGTGCGCTTGCGCAGACGTTCGGTTCAGATTCTTTGGAATGTACATGTAAACAAACATTTTAATCAGATTGCAATCTTTAACTCTTTCGCCGCCATTGACAAGATATCTCGTCAATAATCAAGAGAAAACGCTTCCCCGCCAATGACGAGTATTTCCGGCTTTCCACAATACCCGTCCGCAACTTTTTAAACCCGGAAGTATTGCCCTATGGCAAGCGGCTGCATGTCCGTGTCTGTTTTAAAGATCGCTCTGAATGGGATCTCTATGAAAAGTCCGTCACAAAAATGGAATTATGTCTGCTTTTTGCTCAAAATGTGGTGTTTTTGCAGAAACCTACCCATATTCAAAAGCTGATTACAAAAGAACCACTGAAGGTAGGATGAAATGTTTTTTTTTTTTGTTTGAAAGCAGAGGGTCTGTTCTTTCATTTGATATATTGTATGTTTATATATTTAAAGAAGAACATTTTCTGGAAGGTATTAAACTTTTGTGAAAATCATACTGACGCTGGCTGGCAACTTTTTTTAAAAAAACGCTCGCGGCGAAAGAGTTAAGGTGCATGTAAACTGTGTCGTCGTAACCTTTAATCGTATTAAATTCAATCGGATTGACAAAATTTTGTGCATGTAAACATAGCCAGTGTTTGCATTTTATCAGCTCATTTGCATTTTAAAGGACACACCCAAATCGGCACATTTTTGCTCGCACATACAAAGTGGCAATTTTAACATGCTATAATAAATTATCTTGTGGGTATTTTGAGCTAAAATTTCACATATATACTCTGGGGACACCAAAGATTGATTTTACATCTTAAAATAGTCTTGTGACATGGCACCTTTAAATAGTAATGAACCGATGAGGTTGATGAGTGGCAGGTGCAATGACAACAGACGATGATCAGGTGTGGGAGAGTGAGGGATTATGGGATATGGAATCCAAGTAACAATGAAGGGAAAACAGAGGAACAGACAGACAGGAACAAACTGGGACTGTGACAGTATATGCAAATGTATATTTTATTAATTATTAACTGTATAGCTTAAATGAACTTTAAGTTGCTTTGCATAAAACAATTAGATGCATAAATGTAAATATAGCCTATCCTTGCATATCCCCTCTCATTAAAATATTCAGATTGCTTTGCTCTTTCAAAAGATAAAATTCACATTCACAGTAAATAAACAGTTAGCATTAAAGACATACAGTACAGTTTTAAAATGTAAAGCTTCGACATGTAACTATTGTTTGATCTTTTTCGAAGAATGTATAAACTGTAGCAGAAATGTATCTGTATGTATAGTAGAAACAATTATTCATCCTGTGTTTTTTTTTCTTTGCATTTCTTATAATGTGTTGGTTAACAAACTGTCCCAGATGCTTCAGTTCCAAATATATGCCTGTGAATCTTGTTGTTGTTTTAGGAAAAAGCAATTTAAATGTGAAAAATTCTCCCCCGTGGCACCTTTCATATTTATGTATTATAATTTTAGCATATCACATTATTTGTTATTATAATTCAGTGGATGTTGCAGTACAGTACGATGTTATTGCAGCAGTTCCACGGTGCCAGAGCTCCACTTAGGGATGGACCATAATTTACCACTGGATCTCTGGACCCATGCCAAGACATTTAATAAACGTCCTTTCTATGACCATTTGTGACACAATAAAGGGCGAGGACGATGCATTGAAAGTGGGATTTAGTGGATGTCTGATTGAGCACATTAGCTGTAGAAGTATTTGTGTACATGTCTCCGAGCACCTTTCTCCTTTCAGGTGAAGCTGAAAATACAGCGGGGGTCTCACGGGGCTGATGGAGTGGGTTGATGTCTGTGAACACAGTGCGGTCTAATGGAATTGTAAAATGGGTTTAAAATTCACTTTGCCTCATTAAACATGCATGCTAGAGTGATTTTTATTAATTGTTTACTGCAAATGCCAGCTAGCTTTCAGAAAGGATCTCTTGTAACTTAACACTATTTCAACCTAGAAATGTAATTCATTTTCAGGAATAACAGCTATGTTCTAGAAACTAATAAACAGACTGTGCACCTGCGTGGCTAAAGTTAAGATGGCCTTGACTTGACCTAGAAACTTAAAAATGACATTGTGCTTAAAGATTTGACATTGAAGTAACTGGAGCAGAAGAATGGCATTTTAACATGGTCTAAAAAAAATTAAAGAGTTTACGAAGAAAGAACTGGACCACAAAAGTGGCGTTTTGATTAGGCAAGGAATTTTGATGTTGATTTTCCAAGGTTTATGGGTCTACTGGAAATGTAGGCTGCGTCCGAAAACTAAGGCAGCTGACTTGTTGCCTTATGATGCAATGACTTTGGCAGCATGAAAACAGCCCCGGAAAACGCATTCGGACAGCCTTCATAGGCAGCATACAATCACCTAAAGGATTATTAGGAACACCTGTTCAATTTCTCATTAATGCAATTATCTAATCAACCAATCACATGGCAGTTGCTTCAATGCATTTAGGGGTGTGGTCCTGGTCAAGACAATCTCCTAAACTCCAAACTGAATGTCAGAATGGAAAGAAAGGTGATTTAAGGAATTTTGAGCGTGGCCAGACGGGTCGGTCGGAATATTTCACAATCTGCTCAGTTTCTGGGATTTTCACGCACAACCATTTCTAGGGTTTACAAAGAATGGTGTGAAAAAGAAAAAACATCCATTTTTGCGGCAGTCCTGTGGGCGAAAATACCTTGTTGATGCTAGAGGTCAGAGAAGAATGAGCCGACTGATTCAACTGATAGAAGAGCAACTTTGACTGGAATAACCACTCGTTACAACCGAGGTATGCAGGAAAGCATTTGTGAAGCCACAACACGCACAACCTTGAGGCGGATGGGCTACAACAGCAGAAGACCCCACCGGGTACCACTCACCTCCACTACAAATAGGAAAAAGAGGCTACAATTTGCACAAGCTCACCGAAATTGGACAGTTGAAGACTGAAAAATGTTGCCTGGTCTGATGAGTCTCGATTTCTGTTCAGACATTCAGATGGTAGAGTCAGAATTTGGCGTAAACAGAATGAGAACATGGATCCATCCTGCCTTGTGGTGGTGTAATGGTGTGGGGGATGTTTTCTTGGCACACTTTAGTCCCCTTAGTGCCAATTGTGCATTGTTTAAATGCCATGGCTTACCTGAGCATTGTTTCTGACCATGTCCATCCCTTTATGACCACCATGTACCCATCCTCTGATGGCTACTTCCAGCAGGATAATGCACCACGTCACAAAGCTCGAATCACTTTAAATTGGTTTCTTGAACATGACAATGAGTTCACTGTAGTAAAATGGCCCCCACAGTCACCAGATCTCAACCCAATAGAGCATCTTTGGGATGTGGTGGAACGGGAGCTTCGTGCCCTGGATGTGCAACCCACAAATCTACATCAACTGCAAGATGCTATCCTAACAAAATGGGCCAACATTTTAAAGAATGCTTTTAGCACCTTGTTGAATCAATGCCATGTAGAATTACGGCAGTACTTAAGGGGGTAAAACACAGTATTAGTATGGTATTCCTAATAATCCTTTAGGTGAGTGTAAATAATGTTATATATGTATATGCTACGCTAAATATAAACAGACAGCACCTTTGCTACAATACTTATTGTTCACTAAAAATGCTATGCAATTTTATTTTTTCAAATTTGACCAGGCTCGACGACCAGTCACATTCCCCGGGTGCACACACGCATACTATTGTGCAACAAGACAATGTAGATATCTCAGGAGACAGGAACTAAACCAAACATTGGATTCGGACGTGCCTTTATGCCTTTGAATGCTGCCTTAGAGATTACGGACGCAGCCATAATGTACAGTAATTCCTACGTTCCATATTAGGTCATTTAAAAAGTCCATAAAACATTTATGAAAAAGCCACATAATGCACAAAAAACTGCATTAGCAAGCAATCAAAGTCAAAAACGAAAGCATTAGTCCACAGCGAAATGCCATTAAAATGAAACCAAGACTGTGTTTAGGATAGTGCCGAGATTTTACGAGTTGAAACTAGAAGCTTGTGAAGTAATAACTCCCCGACGTTTGTAAATCCAGCTGGTAAAATGTAAATTCAAAGCAGTTGAATAATTTAAATTGTAATTCAATATCTTTCACGCGGAGTGGGGCATTCTGAAGGAAACGTCAACCTCACAGAAGCCCTTGAAATTGAAAGGTTGTTTCAGTAGAAACATATAAGTTAATTTAGGCCTGTATTGGATTTTACTTTACGGTGACCGGCCATCGGACGTTATATAGGGAGCTATGAAGTTTAATGTTCCTGTTTTGCTTGACCTCATTAAAAGTGTAATATGACCCTTATTCATCAGCACTGTTGTTTATCCTTTGTGAGGATGCATTATGGAGGTGCAGCGTTCAAATAATGGTGGCTCATAGATTATATCCCATATCTTCTGTGTGAGTGCTTTGTTACTTTGACCTACGAATGACGAGAAAGCAGGCACTATTATCTTGTCTGGGGTGTTATTGTTGTTGTTTTGATCATTATTGTCTTTATTCATTATTGATAGGTGTCATCATTTTCCTACCTCACTTGAATATAACACTAGCTATGTTTTTATGTGATCTAATCCATTTTGAAAAAATACTATTTAGGCCCAAGCGTGAATCCTCTGCAGTGATAGAGAAGCACATTTTATACATTTTTTTAAGAAGTTGCATGAATCAAATACAAATGGCTTTCTCTTTTTTATATATATATTATTTTGTTTTAGCACTGGATGTTCTATTATGATCTACCATCTCTGTTATTAATAAAATTAGAGAAATAACTTATTATAGCACTTATCTTAAATGAGATAGGTGTGATAAATCTAATATATTGAAATGTTTAAAAGGTTGTGCCATTTCTGTTTTTGTGCTTCTTAAAGGGATAGTTCACCACCCATACTGTACATGAAAATGTTGTCATTATTTACTCATGTTGTTCTAAATATGTATGAGTTCCCATCAGTGGCGGATTTAGCAAATCGGGGGCCCTAGGCGAAGGTATGTATGGGGCCTCCTTTCCGATCTATAAAAGAGAACGAAAAAAATTTGTTTACTCCAAAATGAAGATGGAAAGCAGAGAACACACAAAGTGTAGCACTACACAAACCAATAAAGAATACGTCAATGGGGCAAAAACAGCCACGGACAGTAAATGAGGGAGAAAAAATTTAAATCTGATGCTGCACAAAAACTAGCAATGCATCAAAGCCAATGTTATTACTAATCTTTCACATGGCCAAGACTGTGATAAAAGGTAAAAAAAAAATCCAGTCCACAATCACTTTTTTATATTGAAAGTTATATTGAAAAGTAATTGCATGTGTGTTTCCCCAAATCAGTTTTGAGTTTTTGAAAAAAATCATTAGCAATTAAAGAGTAAAAATTCTGGATTTTGTATTAAACATTTAGCAGTTTTAATCAGGACTGAGGCGCACACCGTTACAGACTAGTGCATTTCATTGTGAAATAGAATATTAATACAATTTACAATGCTTTTGAAGTGTTCATGATGATAAGGGTTTTATTTATTAATTTATTTATTAGGTTGGTTGTGGGCTCCCCTAATATGACCGCTGGTAGGGGGCCCCAAGCAGCCGCCTACCTATGCCTCTATGTTAAGACCGCCTCTGGTTCCCATTTGCTTCCATTGTATGTGTTTTTCTACTATGGAAGTCAATGAGTAATGTCAACTGTGTGCTTATACCATCATTTATCAAAATATCTTCTTTCTTTCCCATTTCTTTCTTTCAAATGACCCAAAAAACATTATTTTGAGCTGTATGATGTTGCTAGCCTGGCTTGTTTCCTGTACAGCTATTTTAGAGCAGTGATTCTTTTAGTTATGTAGTTATATGTGTGTGCATGCATGTATTTATTTATTTTTTAAAGCTGCATATTGCTTCTTGTTGAAAGCCTTGATGATGCAAAACTTCAGCTGTTTATCCTCATTCTCATTTATTGTAAGAGAGCAGAATTTTATGCAAGCACAGTTGTGTTGGTGTACAGTATAGCAACTACAGTACTTCACATTACAAAAGCTTTTTAGCTTTACTATCAGAATAACAAACTCAGAAAAAAAACATGCAATTCTGCTCCAGCAAGCGGCAAAGCATATTCAACTATATTTAAATATTTTTAGAAGAAATTATAAGCAAGCACAAGGTAGGGAATTGCTTAGCGATTTCTGGGTGGTTGCATAAATCATAGAAACCCCCGTCCCATGCCGGACAAAAATGATAAACGTAATTGCTTAGAAAATAATTAGCACATCTGATTTTGATGTATCATTCATGTCCATAGCTTAAAAAAAGACATATGAGACATGAACCAATACTTGCGCTACAGTGTCTTTGCAGTGCCAGTGCCCCTGTACACGATTTACTGATTCACAACCTAGGCAGCTAGTGAACTGATTGAGACACACGGACACGCTCCTGTTCCCTTCAATGTTTGTCCGCTATAGTTTTTTGCTTGTCTGCCCGTGCGGTTAATATCATAATTTCATTTTTGACAGCGTTTTGACGTTTAGTCACTTTTGCACCTCATACGATAGTAATAGCGAAGGGTAATTGTTAAGTGTTGTTGTAACTACAGTACACTTCGAATTTCATGATAAAATGCTGATCGTCTGTCTATTATGAAATATAGCCAAAAGGTCAGACACGTAAAGCAACTCCATAACAACTGTTGGCTTTTGGTATTTCTGCTCCATTAGGCTCTGAGATGGGCCTGTTAAATAAAGCGTGCACATTTTTCCTGCAGAACCTGCTGTGAAAGGTCTGGGTAATGGTCTTTTCCAGCACAATGGCTAGGAACATTGGCCTCATCAGTGGTAGCTCATCTTCCCCTCTTCCATATCCTGTCCTTCTTAATTTCCCTTTGACATTAGCGCGGGGGCTCGGGTGATTCTCGTTCTCAGTCATTGATTGAATCGCCGAACCTCAGCCTGCAATTTGGACACGAATTTGGCTTTGTATTGAATGTGCAACGGTACTTTTTTGCTTTAAAGGCGGGGTGCATGATTAAAAAAAGAAGTGCTTTGGAAATAAGAGTCGGGCCGACTACCAAAACACACTTGGAGCCAATCAGCAGTAAGGGGCATGTCTACTAATCAGTGTTGGGGAAAGTTACTTTAAAAGCTGCGGTCGACAACTCTGGAGGATTGGGATGATTTCGAATGTTTACAATTTTCATGCCCCTCCCACACTACCACAGAGCAACCTCCATTCGAGCTTGTCTTTGTCAGTGCGTGTGCACCAGTATTATTGTGAACGCATACTTAGCAAGCATACTTAGATTACTTACATAACACTCGTAAATACAATCAGTGGTTGATAAAACACAATTACCTGTCGACAGTGATGGGCAGTAACGCGTTAGAAGTAACGCGTTACTGTAATCTAGGGCTGTCAAAATGGCTGAACAAGTACATTCGAAATTCGTCCTTGAAAAATAATAAAATTCGAATTATATTCGAATTATAAAGAGCTACTTTATCTTGGAGAAAATACTCCTAAACGCCCACAAGAGGGCGCAGCACAAAGCCCCAATAATATAAACAAATCATGCACAGCATATTTTTGGTTAAAACGAATGTTATAAACACTAATAAATTAAAGATAATTTCTTAAATTAATATGCAAAGGAACAAAAGTGCACATAGATATCTGGAAGTGCAAAATGCCTCAACAGCCAGCGTGTGTACGTTAGGCTATTAACACAAACATAGTCAAGAAACTATCCATGTATACATTTACAAATTATTTTATGTACCGTACATTAATTAAATTTAAAAAGAAAATTACAGAGCCTCAGTTAATACAGAACACAACAGTGTCTTAATGAAATCAAAATTAACCAGTATATTTGTGCACCTGTAAATGTACAAAACGAATGCCATACATAGACAATGCATATTAATATAGGGCATTTTATATAATATATAAGTAGATAAATGTACGTGTTTTTAATAAAGTATGAAAACGAATGAATCTGTATTTAAGCCAAAATAAGTGGGAAAGATCATTAGTCATTTAAATTTTGTCAAGCTTAAACGTGATTCACAACAACTTATATTGTATTTTGTGTGTTCCTTGGTTGAAAATATGTAGAAATATAAGCGAGTAATAAAGTACAGAACAGAAATGTTTAACTTACGTGCAGAGCGAAGCCGTTAATAAAGCAGACTCTCCGTAATTAATAGAAACGTACTGAAACAGTCGAGTTGGCAGATGATCATCATGTTTATATTTCACGCAGATAATGTTGATGAAAAACTTGCATATCAAATGTCCAGGTGAAGGTCAAGTTTCCAGTCAGTCATAAAAATAAAGCCACCGCGGCGCTACATTGCAACTCTCTCTCATATGCGTTGTGGACTCTGTAGATGCACATATGGTTTTAATGTTGCTAAACAAGCAGCTGTATTATGGCACTTTCGTGTTGATCAGTTATTTTAAACTTTAAAACTGCATTTAGAACCAGACGACACTAATTCTGTCATCTCAGCTAGTTTCACTTTGCGGTTGAATTCCAGTTGATGCTCCAAAAACCAAAGAAGCATCACACAGCCCTTTTAATACGTATTCTGTCCGACTCGTAATCCCCACTGTCTTTTCTTGCTATTTTTCAAATGAATAAAGCTGGCTTGCTCCGCATAGTTGGCTGAGCCGCTAACGCTCTGTATAACAATCCGCGTCAGTTACGTCATCATAACGTTGCGTGAGCTTCCTGACACAGGTAAAATTCGAATGCAAAGTTTTACGTTCGAATATGCATATTTTTTTTACATTCGACGAATATTCGAAATTCGAATTAAAATTTGACAGCCCTACTGTAATCCAATTACTTTTTTCAAGTAACGAGTAAAGTAAGGGATTACAATTGCAAAAACAGTAATTCGATTATTGTTACTTCCCCGTAAGCAGGCTGCGTGAGACTGTCTCGTGTCGAGACGTGAGTCGAGTGACAATGACGTATGAGTGTCGCGCCGTCAGTCAGTGTAGTGTTGAACTTGAAGAGACAACATGGAGCGCGAGAGAGAACAAGACTATGCAGCATTTAATACTCGGAAGTACCGACATTACTTTGAGTTTAACCCATTTAAAGGTGACAAAAACATCAACGTCCGCTTTAAACTCTGCGTGGGAATAACACTTTTATCAACAGCAAAAAAATCCACCTCAAATCTGAGCAAACACCTAGCAAGCCGGCACAGGAATGTGAAACTTACTGAAAAAAAAACTAAACCACCAGCTGACATGAGCGCTGCGGCTCCATCTCATACACGTTCACGCGAAATGCAATGCGATGTAAACAACAGACTATATATCTATATTTCATGAGTTATACGCATTTGTGGACAAAAATGGTAATTTGATGAATTTTATTAGACTGTTTTTATGGGTTATTCACACATCTGAAACAGACTGGATTCGACTCGCGATCGTTATATTAACACCAAGGTAAGAAGTCCCGTTTATATTTTGCATGTTGTCATCTGGACTTATGTAACAAAATACTACATTTATCATGCTAGAGCGTCTGTATCTCAAAACAGAGACCTTACAGTGATGCTAAACCCGTAGACCCTTTAAATGATGTATATAAATGTCAATATTTATAATTATTAATGTTTGTAGACAGTAGGCTATTTAGATATTGTTAGCAGTGTCTAATAAAACGACGTCATCACGCCCACGAATTAGTGCGCGTTGAGAGGTCAAAACAGAGAATGTTTCATTTGATTCAATTTTAGGTGATGGAATATGCAGAAAGAATAGAATTAGGCTGAAAGGTATTGGCTCAGTTGCATAAAGCACCTTAAGTATGACACTTAAGGGGTAAATTCCCCTTACCTACAGTAAGAGAATAATTTAAGAGTGTTGCATACAGTATAATCCCTTAAATTGTTCTCTTAGTTAAGGGTAATCGTTAAATGTTTCACGACAGCGACCCAGGTTTGTTGTTATAAAATACTATTGTTGCTATGGAGATGCAACAGAAAAAAGTTTTTTTTTTGCAACACCCTTAAGTTTAAGGGAAACATAAGGGTGAACTTAAGGGAAAATTACACTTAAGATGCTTTATATGCAACCAGGCCCTGTTGCTATACTGTAGCATATTCAGGTCGTGCATCATGTTTTTGAAAAGTAACTAGTAAAGTAACTAGTAAAGTACCTAATTACTTTTGAAAATAAGTAATCAGTAAAGTAACAGGATTACTTTCTTAGGGAAGTAATCAGTAATCAGTAACTAATTACTATTTCAAAGTAACTTGACCAACACTGCCTGTCAAGAAAAAATGTGGCAAGCTCTGCATCCAGCTTGAACCCTTTAAAATCTCGTAGATTCCTCCACATTTGAAATGCCGGTCCCAAATTGATCCTAGTTTTATTACGGTCACGGTCGCTTTCTATCTTTGTTTCCTTCTTTTCATTGGTTGTTTTCCATGCTCTGGTTGTTAACTGAAGAATCGGAAGTTTGTTAGTGAATGTTTTCTCTGCCATCACACTGCGTTCCATCCAACACACCTGTGAACTTCAGGCAGATGCCTGTGATATTGTGACGCACGCGAAGGGGGAAGGGGGGATCTGTGGCGCATACAGGAACTGTGATTGACAGGCAGATTTTACACAGCCCTGCGCTGATTGGGCCAGATGAACTGGCCTGCGCTGATTGGACCAGATTAACCTGGAGCGGTGGATTTTTGCAAACCAAATAATAGGCTCTAGGTGGAGGTAGAAGTGCAGATTTTTTTCTTAAACAGTCTAATTTATGTTGTTCTATCGGAGCATAGTGTCATTTTCAGTGAATATGATCAAACATATCTTGCCGACCGCAGCTTTAAAAGTAATGCATTACAATATTAAGTTACTCCCTAAAAAAGTAACTAATTGCGTTACTTAGTTACTTTTCATGGAAAGTAATGCTTACGTTACTTTTAAGTTACTTTTGAGTTACTTTTTCTTACTTGGCTGAGGCTTGATCTTTTTCAGGCCTTGCTGGTGTTTTTTATGATCGCCAAAATGTCAAGCTCTGGCCTGCCATCTCCGTTTCTGACTCAAACTGTTTCCGCTCCGGTGCACAGAGTGCGTAATTCTACGTTAATATGTTCCGTTTAATTCAGTACATTATTTTATTTTTAAATTGAATTAATTAAACTGAAAAGTAAGTTGCATTACTTTTTTTTTAAAAAAAGTAACTCAAATATTAATGTGTACATTTATAAAATAATGCGTTACGTTACTCGTTACTTCAGAAAAGTAATATTATTACAATGCACGTTACTTGTAATGAGTTACCCTCAACACTGCTACTAATGACATGGGGATAGAGCTAACATTACTACTGTTGAAAAAATTTAAAAACGCCTTGTGCCAGGCGTAAAACGTCGCCTTTCGTGTGAAACGGAGCAAAACCATTCCCGTGTCTAAACATGCAGTATTATCAAAACACTCGAGCTGGATTACCATAGTAACGCACATTGCTTTCACTCATTTACGACATCGTTGCCTGGGGTTGCGTATGTGTAGGGCGGGTCTATCAAAAGAAGGTCCAGATTCTATTGGGGTAGGGGCGTGTTGTTTAGGTGATTTCAAATGTCAACATTGGCTTTCAGAGATCGTGCACCCCGCCTATAATGTATGATTTGGAAAATTAAAAAACAGTACTTAAATCATTTCACTGTTTGAGTTGGAAACAATGAAACAGTTTGTATTAATTACAGTTCACAATTTGAAGTAATCAGAGAATTGGAACAAAGCCAGTAGCATTTAGGCCTACTGTGAAACATTTAGTGTTGAAAAAATGTTAGGTAAAAACATACAGTACGATGTGTGTCTCTCCTTCATATTTCAGTATGTCTGGAGTGAATCATTTTATAATATGCTTAGTTTTCCATCCATCAGTCACTATTTTTGACATTGCAACACATTCACAACAGTAAACTGAAGCAGTTGGCTGTCAATCAAAGCATACGAGCATATTTTTGTCCTCTGAGCCATCTGCGTTTTATTGATTTACTCTCAAGTGTTCGCAGAAAAACACAGACCTTGTATGTGTACGTGCACATGCCTCCATGCGTGCATTCACCTGTGTGCGTGTGGAAAAGAGCAAGTCCACTTCCCCGGGGCTTTTATTTAATTTAGTGCACTGTACTTCAACCATGTGTCATTACGACACTCATTCAAGTGTCTCAGCATCACCCACAGGAGAGGAACATATTAATAATTTACCAGAGGAAACGGCATATTAAGTGAGTATGAATTGTTTTCCAGAGTCATTTCATTACGTGCTTCATTACTCATCAGAAACTAGCAACCGCAATTTCATTTTAAGTTCTGTCACCAAATCAAAGAAGATTATACATTTCTAGTCCACAGCAAACGATGACTAATCTTGTTAGATGGTGTACTATACATGAAAAACACATGCCGGAATAAATGTTTTGGCATTTTTTATATCTTTCTGAGGGAATATATAAAAATGTTATTTTTCCTGTCATTCAGATGTTTTGCTGAAGTATTAACTCTCAAGGTCAAGGTGTCACGCTCTCCAGTTTTTAAAATATTGCTCTGTTTATACACTGCCAGAATATAATGGTGCAAAAGTGGTCACTGGTACTGCACCCTTTAAAAATGCCCCAATGTGTGCCATTTAGGTGCCTTTATGTACACATTTGGTATCATACCTTCACGCTATACATTTAGCAATGATGCTGATAGTGACATGGATATTGATCTGCAGTGTTACACGTTACGTTTTAGTATGGGCGGTACTAAAAATTAGCATGTACACTTTCAGAAATAAAGGTACAAAGTTGTCACTGGGACAGTACCCTTTCAAAAAGGTACACCTTTGTACCCAAAGAGTGCATATTAGTACTCAAAGGTACATATTGTCAGTTCAAAGATACATATTTGTACCTAAATGATACATATTATGACCTTTTTAAAGGCTTCTGCCCCAGTGACAGCTTTGTACCTTTATTTTGACAATGTATAAGGCACTGTACACAGTGTGAAGCCCAATTTGTGTATATAGGCTAGCTCTTGGCTGTTTTTGCTTATTTATACCCCACTCCAGTTTTTTATAGATAGTGAAGCCTTTTTAATAGCTTCTAGCTCATAGTTTTACACTTTGGCTTTGTTTCTTTGTTGCTTTGCACATTATTCTAATGGTTATTTTGCTTATATAAGCATCTCTCGTTATCATTTAAACCTAATTTAAAACCTGAACATTAAATCTGTACAACCTGATTGCTAGACATTAGTTGCAGTCTTACAGGTCATTTGGAGGTTTTGTGTGCATTGTACATCAGACAATCCAACAGTCAATAAAAGGACTGATGGGGTTTAGTGGGCAGCACGCTTGGTCTAAGGCTAATATAACCTGAGATTACCTAAGCATGAATAAACAAGTCTTTGAAATAAACACACCATCCATGCACTGTAAACCTGTGTTAAGATTTTTTTTTACTGTGTTCCTGTAGCTAAACTGGTATTGCCTGCGATTTTGGAGGTGACCTTTGCACCTAAGGCGTTCATATATACATGTATTGGTACCAAAGAGTGCATATTAGTACTTTGTAGATATTGTACGTACCAAATGTATAAACTCACCTAAAGGATTATTAGGAACACCATACTAATACTGTGTTTGACCCCCTTTCGCCTTCAGAACTGCCTTAATTCTATGTGGCATTGATTCAACAAGGTGCTGGAAGCATTCTTTAGAAATGTTGGCCCATATTGATAGGGTAGCATCTTGCAGTTGATGGAGATTTGTGGGATGCACATCCAGGGCACGAAACTCCCGTTCCACCAAATCCCAAAGATGCTCTATTGGGTTGAGATCTGGTGACTGTGGGGGCCATTTTAGTACAGTGAACTCTTTGTCATGTTCAAGAAACCAATTTGAAATGATTTGAGCTTTGTGACATGGTGCATTATCCTGCTGGAAGTAGCCATCAGAGGATGGGTATGGTGGTCATAAAGGGATGGACGTGGTCAGAAACAATGCTCAGATAGGCCGTGGCATTTAAATGATGCCCAATTGGCACTAAGGGGGATAAAGTGTGCCAAGAAAACATCCCCCACACCATTACACCACCAGCCGGCACAGTGGTAACAAGGCATGATGAATCCATGTTCTCATTCTGTTTACGCCAAATTCTGACTCGACCATCTGAATGTCTCAACAGAAATCGAGTTACTCATAAGACCAGGCAACTTATTTCCAGTGTTCAACTGTCCAATTTTGGTGAGCTTGTGCAAATTGTAGCCTCTCTTTGCTATTTGTAGTGGAGATGAGTGGCACCCGGTGAGGTCTTCTGCTGTTGTAGCCCATCCGCCTCAAGGTTGTGCGTGTTGTGGCTTCACAAATGCTTTGCTGCATACCTCGGTTGTAACGAGTGGTTATTTCAGTCAAAGTTGCTCTTCTATCAGCTTGAATCAGTCGGCACATTCTCCTCTGACCTCTAGCATCAACAAAGCATTTTCGCCCACAGGACTGCCGCATACTGGATGCTTTTCCCTTTTTACACCATTCTTTGTAAACCGTAGAACTTGAAGCCAGGACCACACCCCTAAATGCATTGAAGCAACTGCCATGTGATTAGTTGATTAGATAATTGCATTAATGAGAAATTGAACAGGTGTTCCTAATAATCCTTTAGGTGAGTGTACATATCTGTACTTGAATAGTAAATAGTAATATTAGGACCTTTAAAAGTGACCGCTTTTTTTCACAATTTTCTTCTGACAGTGCAGAAAAATTACATATGCTATTAAAATGTACACATTATAATGCAATGCAAGACATCTAGAATAAAAGTGTCTGCCAAATGCATAAATGCAAATGTGCTGGCCAGGACAGCAATCAGACACCCACTCTCAAAACTGACACTTCTTAAGGATTGGATGTCAGACATAGATTTCAGAGACCCATGGGGTTATGGTCTATTTAGCTTGTTGAATCACATTGATAAATAAATCCAGGTTCTCTACATAAAGTGCAGGCATTCATTTTCCTGCAGAGAATGGGTAATGCACAATACTTAAACTTTAATATTATGCATGAGTCTCTTTACTTTTGACTCCAGCACTGTCCCTGTGGGGTTTGGAGAAAACGAATCAGGTGAGTTTGTGTGCTGATGGGGTAAAGGTGAACCCTCAGGCCTGTGGTATTAACCGCTGCTTTTTACACTCTCAACCGCTACTTCACATATTGACTCGAGCCTTAAAATGTCTGTGAAAGAAATTATTTATAAAGAGAAACTTGCTCAGGTTGCACCAAAGCTGTGAATTTCTGTTGTACATAATTAACAGCAGTTAGTTGTGATATGTTTATATATATGTGTGTACTGAAAATATGAAAATTGATTATTTGTGCAGCAGTTGTGTTTTGTTCTTGGATTAAAGAATTGTACTGTTATAGCACAGAAATACCCACAGGATGCATTTTTCATGTAGTCTCTGGTATGTATAGGTAATGGTGATGGGGGCAGCTGTCGGTTTGGGACCAGGTCATTTTTTATTAAATTCATGCTCTGTTCTTTTCTGAGAATGCTTTTTGTTGCCATTGCAGCTTTAGTGGGGTGGCATCCAAATCCCATGAATCCAACTCTGTACAGTAAACATAATTGGAGTATTTGTTTGACATTGGAGAAGATTTTCATGTCCTCTTTTAAGTACTATATAAACCACAATAACTGAGATGTAATTGATAATTGATTAACATACATAATAAGTGATGAGCTTCGATGAGGTACAATGATTTAGTCATGAAGAAAAATTCATTTTTCTCGGAGACAATGTTGGTATTTATTTACATCATCGTTTGTTTCATGTTTATTTGTAGCACATCTTCTGGGGATGGAGTTAAACTCAATATTCTCATATAATTCACTTTGATAAAGTTGGAGGATTGAATTTAATTTGTGTATATTTCTAAGAGACTTATAACACACTGTGTTTCTCTTTCACACCTCATTATGGGATTGTGACCAAACGGGCAGATGGATCATCGTGAGGTGAGAAAAGAGAGAGAAAGTCGGGGATTGTTTGGGCTAAAAGTATGATAGGACTCTTTGTAGCAACTCTGACATGTTTATATTTCTCTGTGAAGCTGCCATATCAGGCAGTGTTAGTATGATAAATGATCCTTGAACAAAATCTCTGGAGAATATTTGGCCGGTTTAACTGCATCTGTCTCATTCGGTGCTATCACTAAACTGCCACCACTGTATCCGTATATACAACAAAAAAATTAAATTACAAACCACATACGAATGCTTAAATACTATAAAGTTACAAGTTGGAAAAGGCAATTATTAACATCAAAGTTAGCCGTCAAACATTTTAATGGCTGATTCATAAATTGAATTCATTGAAATGAATTGCATATCATTATAAGCTGTGAATAATGAAAAATCAAAGAGATAATGATTGTGGCAGTTGACAGTATTGAACAGGCTTAACCAAGTCTATTTTTATTAAATGTTTTTAAATAATTAATGGTAAATTGATTATTTATATTTTTTACAGTATACAGTAAGTATTATTTTTACATACAGTATGCAGTAAGACATTATAGAAAAAATTGTACAGATGGTTTTCAACGCTATAATTTTGTTTACTTGTCAATCTTTTTGGCCATGAACTGCAGTACGTGACAACATGAGCAACTCATAAGCACAAGCAGAATATGTTTACCAAAGTAAGTAGGTAACGGTTTAGTACAAGAACATCTCCACTGATTTATTCATGTTTTGGTTGCTTTGGGTTTACATAACAACATTGAGACATGCAGCTATGAGAAATGTATTAACGTGAGCATACATACACAAAATGTGGCGTTTTATTAACCCATGGTTAGGTAAAAAAGGACAAACCCAATTGGGTTATGAAAAAACCTATGCTGGGTTGTTTCAGTCTATTGTGTTACAGGTTTGTTTATAACCCAACAGTTGGGTTTGTTCTTATTTCACCCAACCATGTTGGACCAAAATGGATGAACCTAGTCGTTAGGTTAAATTAACCCAGATAAATTGGTTAAAAGCAGTGGCGGCTCGTGACTGCTCACCTGAGGGCGCTAATTCAAAATAAGTGTTCGGAGTGTCATGTGTGTTGCTTTCGTTTTCAAAATATGTGTTTGTTGCATCATGTGAACCATGTGCATCACGTGTTTTGTCAAAATAAGTGCCTGCTGCACACGCGCCAAAACTGTTTATAATAAAAGAGACGCTCACGTTCACAAAATACAAGCAAGACACTCCCTTAACAGTAAACTCTGATTACGCATGATGAGTATCTGGCAAACCACACACATGACAGGCTACATACATGTTGTGACAAACTTCGCATCGAGCAGCCTCGAAAAAAGTCACCGCCCGCCACTGGTTAAAAGAGCCCAGCATTTTGGGTTTCAACAACCCAGCATAGATTCAATGTCAAGCTGTGTTCGTCCCTTTTTGACCCAACGCTGGGTTGAGGTTGACCATCCAGCATTTTTAGAGCGTATACAGGGAAAAAAATAGCATTCACACTAATCAAACGAAGTTTGGATTACACACTGGTTTATTGTAAGCACCCTTGATGTATTCAAACAATATCACAGTTCTGTTATAAAAAAAAAATAGTTAAAGGAATAGTTCATTTTCTTAAAAGAAAAATCCTGATAATTTACTCACCAACATGTCATCCAAAATGTTGATGTCTTTCTTTGTTCAGTCGAGAAGAAATTATGTTTTTTGAGTAAAACATTGCAGGATTTTTCTCATTTTAATGGACTTTAATAGACACCAACAATTAATACTTAACTCAACACTTAACAGTTTTTTTCAACGGAGTTCAACGAGGCATAAGGGTCTTATCTAGCGAAACGATTGTCATTTGTGACAAGAAAAATAAAAAATATGCACTTTTAAACCACTTTTCGTCTAGTTCCGGTCCAGCGCGACATCACATAAATGCGTAGTGACGTAGAGAGGTCACGTGTTACATATATGAAACACACATTTGCGGACCATTGTAAACAATAAACTGACACAAAGACATTAATTAGTATCATTCCACATACAACAACGTCGGAACGGTCCTCTTTCAACACACTTGTAAACACTGGGGCAGAGTTTCGCATTCGTTCTCTGTGACCTCTTGACGTCATGACGTATTGCGTGGGGTCACGCTGGCGCTTTCAGGACCGGATCTAGACGAGAAATTGTGGTTAAAAGTGTATATTTGTTATTTTTATTGTCACAAATGACAATCGTTTTGCTAGATAAGACCCTTATGCCTCGTTTGGGATTGTTTATAGTCCTTTGAAACTCTGTTGAAAAAACCGTGAAGTGTTGAGTTAAGTGTTAAATGTTGGTGTCTATTAAAGTCCATTAAAATGAGAAAAATCCTGCAATGTTTTCCTCAAAAAACATAATTTCTTCTTGACTGAACAAAGAAAGACATCAACATTTTGGATGACATGGTGCTGAGTAAATTATCTGGATTTTTTTTTTAAGAAAATGGACTATTCCTTTAAGTACTGTAGCTCACATTAAGTAAGATATCCTATAATGTTTTATAGACCTCAGTGTTTAGAGGATTTACAGTGTGATGCTTGAGTCATTTCTCTGATATTATTCTCTAATAATATGCATTCCAAACGATTGTCTGTTTGAGACTAATTTTCACAGCTGAGATAAAACGACTGTATTTAATTTCCTTAAGCCCCCTACTTACTTTATGCATGACCTCTCACTGTTTTATACTATAAAGAGGACAATCATGGTGTTTTCCCAGAACATATTCAACACATCTATTCAGTACCGTGGCTAAGTAATTCAGTGGCCACTGTTCATAAATTAAACCTCTTTGGATGATATTTAAGTCTGTGACATTAGATATCAAAAAGTATAAAGAAATACTGACTATTATGATGTAGCTCTGCAAGCAGTTTTGTACAGGCCTGTGAAAGACCATGCTTGAGTCAATCAATTCCCGCTTGGTACATTTGGGTGATTTGAATCATATCCCATTTGACCTAAAAGGGTGGTCTAGGGGACGATTTATGTGCATTTGTACATTTTGCTTTTGAAATGAACGCAATCATACACAGTGGGAAAAATCACCCGCTGTAACATAGGGCATATAATCTTCTTAACATTGACTGCACTCTTGATTTGTCTTTGTCGGTGCCCGTGTATGCTTACTCACATTGGAGACAAGCTGGAATGACTTTGGCTGACAGCATGCTTTCTTTAGAGCAATTTTAGTACTTTAGTATTGCAGAAGAGAGACACATGTTCAATAACAAAATTAAAAGTTAATGCAAAGAAGAACAACAATGATGCAACATTTTGTCCCGCTCTCTTTCATAGCCACATGGGTACACTGCTGGAGCTTGATGCATGCATACACTGTGTCCGAACTCAAATTCGGACCATGCAATCGAACCAAGTCAGTCACATTTTGTGTGTTATGGCAGAAATGACGTCATGTTAAAAGCAACATTAGTGAGAGTAAATTAAAAACAACAACAACAAAAAATTTCTGTGTGAGCTATTCCTTTAAGCACATCATTACAAACTACTTTGCAAAGCTACTTTTTAGTTTATATGTCAATGAGCTTTCAGTTCTTCAGTTAAGAGCTTTCTCCATTTCTCAGTTTATAAGAATTTTTTTTTCAAATTTGAATGAAATCATAATGGATCGGCTGAAGATGAAATTCAGAGGAAAAGATTTATCACAACTGAAGGAACATTAGGATAACGGCAAATATGTGCTTCATCTGGCAAGCATGCAAACTGTATTCATTTAAAAGAAACTAGAAACTCTAAACTAGAATGCACTACTGCTCGTTGCGTGTCTCCAGTAAGGCAGAAGCTGGGAAACTGTCCACATTTTGCGGCTTTTTTATGTCTCCTATTTAAACTAGACGCGACTGTCGTTTCCCTCCTCAAAGGGTTTTATTAAATATTTAATAATAAATCATCACACAGGCCGGATTGGACACCTTTGTGGGCCGTGATTGGCCCGTGGGCCGTATGTTTGACACCCCTGGTGTAGAGTGTTCATGTCGAAAATGAAGTGAGGATGATGTCAGCTTTGCTGACTATGGCTGCGTTCCACTCCAGTTTTAGACACGTACTCGCTAATTTCCCTAAACACTGTCACCATTTTGAAGTGCGTTCCACTTCGTAAAGTGGAGAAGAGAAGTTTATATGAACAGATCCTCGATTTTGACCGAGGGAGCGAGTCTACTTCATATGCACACTTCAGGCATCTCCGTATACCACAATGCAACACGATTGTGACGTCACTTCAGCAGCTCGCACTTTGCACAGTTCAAATGATTGAAGGGGGGTTTCCACTTTTAATGTGATCAAGGGCTTAGGGCGATCCATTTGAACCTACCTACTTCAAGTGTTCTAGCAGAAGTGGGCAGTCGCAATGACGTACCTCCGAGTGAACGAGAAGTTAGCATGGGAAGGTAATAAAAAACGAACTGGAATGCAGGGTATGTGTTAAATTAGGCCTGCCGATAAACTACAAAATGTTACAATGTCCTCCAGAATCTCTCGATCTTCTCATTTTAGATATTGCATTAAGTGTCAAGCTTTTGGTACTCGTGTTTAAAAAAAAATTCAATTTATTGTAGTTTTTGCAACCTGTTAGCTATAAATATTCAGGTAACTCAATTCCAATAAAAATATATTTTCTGGTAGGGTCAAATATAATCTGTTCATACTGCATTTACTGTACTGCACAGTAGGCACAGTAATGGTTCAAAGGGATGTATAAGGATTTTCAAGACGCCAATTTTAAAATACTAATACAAAAATACATAACGGTTACTTTTGAGGAAGTGAAAAAAAACACTGTATTTTAAAAGCAGTTGAATGTAGTGTTGTCATACTTGGTACGGCATCTGTACATGTAACCATATTCTTGCCAGTGTAATGATATAATCCACATTTGACCAGAATTTAGTTTAAATGGACATACGTGCATATTTTACAGTAATGGTGGTCAATACGCGTTCTTCCGATCATTAATTAGAATGGCCAAGTCGTGTTTCATATTGACAGATGAATAAGCTCAGTTTATTAAATAGCCTACATCTTAGTTAAATACGCTTAGTTTATTTAATATTAATTATACATTTATTAAATGTCTCTTGCAAACTATAAAGAGACAATGAATCAATACACTGACATGGTAATGCTAGACATATACTTTGTTTGCACAGTAATATCATAATTTTGTCACTCCTAGACGTACGTCTGGCGTAAGGGGGGAAATGTTTACCTCGATGAAGGAAAGTCATTGTCTCACCAGGCTATGTTTATTCGGCTATCCAGTGCTGAGCTTCGATGAAACCTCACGAGACCGGCGAGATGCTTCAACAGGGCGGGAGATACGCAGCGTGATTGACAGCTTTGACACCAAATGGATATACGTGAAAATCAGATGACATGATTCAAAACTTTTCATTGGCCATTTATATATGTGAAGCATACTGTATACGGAAATTAATCTGGACATTTAATCCGTCGAAAAATCTCAAAATCGGCAAAATGGACATACGTGGTTTTCATCGGACAGCGACAATATATATATATATATGTTGCTATCAGCTTCATAAAAGAAAGATTAGCTTTACTGATTCTTTCCGATAAAATAAAGATGAAGGAGGAGTTACTACGGCGGGAGGAGCGAGTACGAGTCATGCAACACTATACAACACTGTTTAACTTATGATTCACTACGTGTTCGTGTCATTTATATAATATGCATGCGTCTATATTCAACATAACACAAAAGTCTTACTTACCACATGCAACTCATGACCCGGTTGAGACTTTTCAATAAAAACCAGCACATCAAACACACGCAAAACTCCGCTGCTACCCCGGATAATAAACTATATCCATTGTTTCCATAAGGCTGGATTTCTTCTCCTTACATCTCAAAACACACTTTTTCATTCATGCCACTGTTGAGTTTTGAAATTCAACAAAGCTGTCAAGTGATGTGATGTTTGTAAGTTCTCGCATCTCCCACTGATTGACGGGTGGGCGGGGTTTTCCAGAGAAGTGCCCATAAAAAGAAGTGACAAGTATAGAAACCCCTAAAACGCCAGCAGGACCCGTAATCGGAAAAAAAAGTTTCAGAAACTTGTACAAACCCTGGCGAAAGTGCATTCGGCACAGAACGTCCAACTGCTTTTTCGACACTTTGTCTACGTTTAGCATGAGGAAACAACTCTATAACTGTGTTAATAAGTCAGAATGCTTGAAATACTATTGAACCACCCCTTTAAGAATGTTGTGTGCACATACAAATTCATTCAAAATAGATGAATTGGATGTAACATTAAAAAAATGTCGTGGTGCAACCATGATTTATCTAAAAATAAATTACTTTCATTAACATGCTTAACATAGTGCAGAAAATAAATGTGAAGAAATTTTGAATAATTTCACTGACATCTCCAAAAACTGCAGTTATGGCCAGATGGTCACACAATATGATATTTTAACACTTTAAATAACAGAAAATTACAAATAACTAATGTGTACTTAAAGTGAGAAGTACTACATATATGGTATTTTTATGCATTTAAACCCATTTTTAACTGAAAAATAAAAATGCAATTGGACAGAAAGCATTGACCCTAATACATCTGGCCTCAGTTGGAAATGCATGGCTCAGCCATCTGGATACATTCCTACACACTCAGCTGTAACATAGACCATACACATGGTACTTAAAAACATACACATCACTAAGTGCCACACGAGACTTGATTATCTTAGTATTGAAGGATTTATGAAGGTGACCCGAATGCTGACGGATACAGAGTAACACGGCAGACTATCTGAGCCTCTAGGCAGGTTCCACTACAGCATATTTGTAGGATTAACTTGTCAGCATGTATATCCACAGAGAGCGATAAATAACTGCTCATGCATTTGAATGGGAGCTGGATAAAACAGAAATGCATTCGGGGAAGTGTGGTTTTCAAGGCTGGAATCATGAGAAGTTTATTTATATTCATTTGTGAAGAAAAAATTCATACAGGTATTGATTCTGTCAGAAAGTGAAGCGTGACTTCACACTTTTCATTTGCTTAGAATAGGTCTGTCTACATTATGTTGGTGACTCACCTTAGTGTAGATTAATAGCTGATCTTAAACAAAGCAGTCAGATAGCTGGATAAACTGGCCGAGCCAATGAAGTAATGGCGGTGCGTTGCTGTGTCTTATGCAATATATTGAAATGTATTAATATAGGCAAAAGCACATTGCACCTAACTGAGCTACTGATCTGTAATGAGCCCAGAATTACACATGACATCCTATTGCCTACAGCTCATAAATAAGTGGTTATAAAGCAATGCTAACATCAGAGAGCTCAGATTTCCTCAGTTCACATTTGTAGAAATACATTTGCTTGAATTTTCAATGATTCTGCAAGGCTATATTTATTATCCATGTTCTTGTATTTGATGATGAAACTGGTAGGGATTTTCTACTCTCTTGTGAACTTTGACTACAGGATTTAATTGCTGGTATTTTTACAGTATAAACACTTTCATATTTGGTAACTATTAGTATTGTATCAGTAACTATTAAGATTACAGTTTGTTATCACAATTACTATACACTCTCGTAAATAAGTACAACAGCTATCACTGGGAAGGTACACCCTTTCAAAAACTACACAATTTGTACCTAAAGAGTGCATATTGGTACCTAAAAGGTACATATTTGTACTTAAACAGTACATATTAGGACTTTTTTAAAGGTACTTGTAAGATATTTGCAGTAAAATATCCAAAAACCACTAGGCCAGTGTTATATATTTTGTCCAGCTGATTACTATCAATATCTGTAATGTTTTCAACTACTTGTAAATCGTGAGAAAATTGCCATTCAAAACATTGACACGGGGCAGTGCAGTCTCCTGTCAATGACGTTAATATCCATGTGACCCTTTGTCACCACCTTTACTGATGTAAAAACCGGATGACAACAGTGTCGTAGACAAATGCGGAAGTATGCATTAGCGCATGTCGGGTCACGCGCTTGTTTATGGACTACGATTACTCTTCACCGTCTGCCGCTGGTTGTGTCAGCAAAGACAGCTCCCATAAGCGTACGGGCCAACCAAATGACCCAAGAAGAGTTTGAGACAAGACGTGCGAAAGAATGAGGATCAATTTCAGTTTTGCATTATCTGGATGGAGAGAGCTTTGCGACAACATATAACTAGACAGAGATGCTGATCCTGCTTGTGTTTTACGCGATGGGTGAGTTGTTTTGATTCATAACCCTTCAAAAATCTTATGCTATTAAATTGATCACATAATTCCATGCTGTTTCTGATCGTCATTAATCAGTGGCCCTGTCCCAAATGGCGCACTTCATGTGGACTTTCAGTCTCGTGGACTTAAATTGCGTGTGCTCGCTTAGTCTATGAGTCTGTAGGGTGTCCCCTCTGTCATTTTTACGTTTTAAAGTGTGCTCATCAGTGCCCCTTGATGCGGTCGGTGAAGCCCGCAATGCAGTAGGCTTTGCGTACTTTACCAACCCAGAAATCCCTGCGAAAGAGCAATCAGGCCAATCCAGCGATGGAAGGGAGGAATTCACACTGGCGGGCAACTTTCCTTACTATTTCCTGCGTGACGCTCGAGTCTGTCCCAATACACGACTCCGGTGCACCCAGGTGGACTCACATCAAGGGTCCCTAAAGTCTGCACTTTATGATGTCATCAAAGTGTGGACTCTGAGGAGGACCACAAGTCCGGAGTGTGCCATTTGGGACAGGGCCTATGTCATTGTTATTGTTTTTATTTTTTTGGCGCCCTCTAGCAGCAAACTCTACGTATTCCACCTTTAAAGGGTCCAGTCCCAGTGACAGAATTTATTCCTTTTTCTGACAGTCTAGATTCATTTTTTATACTGTACATTACATTGCAAATCCAATATTACTGTGGGTAAAGCAACAGAAATAAATTCATTCAATGGGGGGCAATAAAAGGTTATTAGGCAGTAACTGTAATGCCATATTTTTACAAATGTCAGTTTTTCATTGGTATTTAACAAATTTGACTGTCTGCTGCAAACCCCTCTATGTGCATGCAAGTTTTTTTGTCAAAAAACTCTAAATCCACTTCTTTGGACAAAAAATCCCAAAAGAATTGCAAAATCACTAAATACTAGAAACACTGCAAATTATGAAAGCAAGATGTCGCTGGACTGTTTACACCTGGTATTAAGATGCATTGTGGTCGATCAAAGTGGTTGGCAGGGTTTTAAGGTACCGTTCTTTCTGTGTTTTTGAAGCTTTGATTGTGTTTACAGTGCACAATATAACATGTGTTCATGTTTCACGTGAAAAAAAACGCTATATTTTTCACACAATTTGCTTATCTGTACAGTGAGGTTTTCACTGTCCTAAAACAGGCTGATGTCTTTCTTGTTCTATGAAGTCCCTTCTTCAGATATATTGAGTTTTGATTGTGTAGTTTGTTTAGTGTGTTGTAATTCGACAAGAGCTTAGCTTAGCAGAGCCGTTTAAGCCAAAGCTGGCGACTGACGTATTCCTGTGGGCGGAGTTTATTCAAAAACTCTTATATTGCCGTCATTCAACCGGGAAGTAGAGGGCTGTAGTCCAAGGGGACTTCTATTTAAGAAAATATATCACCTGGCAGTAAACTTTGAGCTTTATCATTTTGCAGGTATTATTTATGCTCTTACCGCAACATTACACACTAACTAAAGTTTGAAAAATGGGATCGTGAAGAACGTGACCTTTAAATATTTTGAGCTCGTTCACTTTCGACCACATTCAGAGGTAGTCAAAAACACATTAGACAGGATTGCCTTTGTGATGTAGATGCTTATGTGGTCAAATATGATAAAACATTTTAGTGATTTTACAGCAGTGGAATTAAAACACAAAGCATGCATTGGCTAAATAATAAGCCTATATTGTTTCTAATGGCAAATAATTTAAAATTGTGCTGACAGTGCTCTTAAAATCAGACCTACAATGTATTAAAGAGGATGTAAAGAGAAAAATAAAAAGATTACTTAGTATTCGCAATATGGCAAGATCAAGCAGATTTGTTAAATATTAAGCAGATGAGGAAGACCGAAGGTGCATTTTATTAACTAAATACCCGACTCCCATTAGGCAAGAAATGGCTCCTATCATTTCAGAAATATTTGTTTTCAGTCTTTGACATGAATAATATATTACGCCTCATGGGACCATATAAAGTAGACAGAGCTGCCACATGGTTCTTGACCTGGCACCTGAAATGATGTTAGATTGAAATATTTCCACCTCATTTCCACCTTAAACACTTTGCAAGATGAACTCTTGCTAGGCAAAGTCTTTTTTCGAATGCAGTGTTTGGCTCCTCCATCTGTTTGTCATAGTTAGGATTTTTATTCAGGTCTCGTTCAAATATGGTAGAAGACTGCGTGATCTTTGACAGATGATGCCAAGCTGGGTGATGGATTTACTCGTCATAACCTCGCAAGGACTCGCTTTACTGTACAACACGAAGCTAAAATGCGGGGAAACGTTTCAGTTGTTTTCTCTGGGTTGTGACTTGCTGAGTTGGTATGCAGTACTCTTAGAAAGTTCCTGCAACTTGATCTGTAGCTCTTTAATTATTCTGTCTTCTGCTCCTCTTGGGAGATGTGGCTGGTTACCTTCTGTCACTATGCATATAGAGCATTAGCTTTGGTGTGGGGTGTAGCTGTAAAGGTTACAAAGACTGTCCTTGGAGTGCAGAGATGCATTGGACTTCTGATGGATCAGACCTAATGGCCCAAAGAGCATGTGCAGACTGGTCTGTCTTACAATGAGTGGATGTTATAGCTGATGTATCAAGTGATAAACCATCTTCATACGTGACCTTGTCCACCTAAAGTCAAAGGTCAGCTAGAAATAGAAATTGTGTCATTATTCAACCCTTTTGTCATTTCAGACCTGTAAGACACTTTTTTTTCACAGTGGGCCCGTAAATACAGCCTTAAGAATTTGGCAGACGCTTTTATCCAAAGCGACTCACTGTGCATTCAAGCTATAAATAAACATTCAAGCAACATTTTGGGGAATCAAATGCACACTTTTTCTGTTATTAATGCAAAGCTCTAGAATTTGAGCTACAAGAACACTGTGAAACCAAAATTATGTAATTGTTTACACCCTTACACAAAGCTATGATTTCAAAAGATATGAATCCTTGCCTTTCATCATTTGTGAAGCTTAAAAGCCTTAGTAGGAGCTGACAAAGAAAAAAAACTTTTTTGGATTTAATTTCTTTTAACTCAATTTCACAATCTCAAAAGAACTGTTTTCATACAAAAATGATATTTAAAAATATGTGAGCTCAGTAGTTAAATGCCACCTCAAAAATGAGATAACAATATTAACCGAATGCTCTCGGCAAACATTTAAAATTTTGTTGGCAGAATCCCAACGCCATGTTGAATTTTTCACCAAAGTCCTCAAAGTGCACAAAAGATTAATTGGATAATTGATGGAGTGCAAAACGACCATGGATCACATTTAAATTTGTGTCCCATGTAAGTACTTGGACCTGAATCCGACTGTGGTGGTCACATGCGTCACAGCCCCCTCTTTTGGTTGGATTTGTTTCTTCATTTTTACATTACTTTCATTATTTGCAAAGTTTCTAAGTGCATCTTTAGTGATTTTGTAACTGTTTACTATGTCTTGTCCAAAGACGTGGATTTTGAGAAGTGGAGATTTTTGCAGTAAAAGAAATTGCTAAATCCAATGAAGTGACATTTGTGAAAGTAAGGCATTTCAATCACTGACAAATAACCTTTGGATTGCTATTAAAGTGAAATTAGCGAATCTAAACATAAGACCCTGATCAAAATGCTCATATATATGAAGAGTTTGGTTCCAAAACGCAATAAATCCATTTTGACAAATTTTGGTAAAAACGTGTTTTCTATACCAAGAAAGTGACAAGATGAAAACAACTATTTTCTGTTACAAACTTTCACATAGCATCTTTAGGTTATAAAAACATAAAAAATTCAAATCCATAAGTTGATTTTCAAAGATTTATTATAAAAACGGATTATTTTTTCCACAAAATGCAATAAATCCATGACAAGTTTTTATTCAAAATGCTATAAATCTATTGAATCAATAGCCTATATAAATGTGCATTCATCTTTGCCATGTTATATTCATTTAGTTGACTAGTTGTACACACTAATTAAAAATATAAACATTAATGTTATTAATCAAAACACTTACTTTGTCATATTAAGAACCCTGTCATTGCGGTTACTTGACGTCTTCGCTTAACGTCTTTCACAGCGATCAGCTGTAAAATGTTTTTTGTCCTGCTCGATTTTCGTTGACTTTGAGTAAAATTATGGAAAGTTTTTCATAAGATCCTCTGGGGTCAATGTGTTAGCATGAGAAGCTTGCTGTCGGGAGAACAAGCACCCGTCTCCCGAGTGCCTCTCAGGGAAATTGTTAGATGCTGATGGCTTACGTTTCTTTCCCATCACAGAAAACCATCACAGGTTTATCAATGCAATTAAAGTATTATTTTGTTTTGTTTGTTGATCACGTAGTACAAAGTAGATGAGGAAAACCAGGACTCCGTGTACTCAGCGCGTTCGCCATTGTTTGTTTACATTGCGTGACTGGTGGGCTGTAATATCAGGAATGGATTTGTTGTGTTCTGTAAAACAGGGGGAGTGGCGTTTGTCGCATTTTGGGAAAAAAGAGAGAAAAGATGACAGAATAACACGGCGGATATTGGATTTTGCGTAAAATTAAGAATTTACTTTTAACTACTTACCTGATATAATACTGATTTTGGCAGTAACTCATTTTTTTCAAAAATGGCGTTTATCGCGTTTTGGAACCAAACTCTTCATATATTATATATATTTTTTTTTTTTGACCATATATGCAGCCTGATCAATCATTTTACTATTATTATAATAATTCTTATATATTATATAATACAATTTAGAGGAATCATAAAAACACGTACAGTATTCTGAGTTACCTACATTTGTAATTCACAGAGTGTTTGTTGGTAAGCAAAGAGATTTGTTTCTGTATAGACTTCCAAATGCCATTGCCAAAAAGTGCCACATAAATCAAATACTTACAAGAAGAAAGTGTTTTTCTCAAGGGTAGCTCACACACAAAGACACTGTCAAGATCAATCTTCTGAAACACAGACGTCTGAAACAGTTGTTAACTTGTGGATAACAGCTCCAACCATCTACAAAGTTTTTCCGAAAGAGTTTATCCCAATGCAGTTTCTTCTCATCCTGCATTTAGGTTTCCTGATAGAAGCATGACTTTACTTTTACAGGTACTACCATTCAAATTTGTCGCACCAATGGTGACTCATATGTTGAAATGCCATTTCTCAAATTAGGTTGTTTCTAGATAAGCTCTCTAATTTGAAGAGTATATCAAAAATCTTGTTACAACTATATGGTTTTAAGTCTTGAGGAGTCTTAAATACCCTCTGATTAAGAATCACTCATTCTGATTTTTCATATTTATAACACGACGCAGGTGCACATTAGCTTAGCTTAGCTTAGTTTAGCACAACATCAAAACAAAACAAATAGTGGTATATTTATTATAATGTAACCTTTATAAACATAGCCTTTAGCACTGTAGAATACAATACAACATTATATTATAGTTTCATTTTACAATCCAAAGCCACATCAGCTCGCATATGGTTATTTAAAACACTCAATTTCTGTTATAAAGTGAGTTTGTAGCAAAAACATGGTTTTAAAATTCCTGACATGACTGGAAGAACACACCTTATATAATCCCAATTGAGTTTACTGTCGTCTTGTTTTATCTGTCAAAACTTTTTTATGTGCATGTTTTAGCAATAATGCCCTAATATGGGTGGATGATGACAAGGGTCGTTTCTCAATGTCAAGAATACTTCCTTGGCAGGACTAGTCCTTACAAGTCACTTCCTTCAGAGGCTAGGCGAGGCTCCTCTTAAGCATTCGGAGAACACGTCATTGCATGTGCACGTCATTGCATCATTGCGTCAATGAAAGATGTGCTTTCGGTGCTGCGCGCATAGGATTGTGGGTGATTTCAGCACGTGAAGGATACACATATGCATCCTTTCCTGTATATGGGATATTTCTCAAACGAAGGACTCAGTCCTTGGTTAAAATTATGAGGATCCTCGACATTGTCCTTCAACGGACGTCGATGACATGGTTTCCGAGGATCCTTCCTTGACATTGAGAAACGATTACAGACCCAACCCTTCGTTGGTGTGTCAAATCTGGACTGTCTCTGCACAAGGGCGCCCTCAGGCTTCAAGTATGAATGAACAGACTATTTGAAATGTCAGTAAAACAACATCAGTGGCTAATATTGCCGTGTTTGGACTAAAATGTAATAAATATTACTCCACTCTTTGGAAATTTGAAGTAAACATAAAATCAATCAATATTTCTCCAAACATGCACGTCTTTGAAGCAAAAGCCCAGAGGGATATTGTTTTGTGAAGTGCTTTCATGACGACCAGGCATTAGATTTTTCTAAATGAATGCGACTGAGGGTCATATTTCATTTTAAATGTATGAACTCCGATTTTCCTTTTCATAACTTGTGACACAAATCAAAACATTACTGTCACTATAAGATTTTATAAATAAAATAAACCTCAAATACAAATGCTGGAGCCTTAACCTTTTGTAATGATGTATTGTTTGTTGTGTTAAGTTAAATCTTTTACATTAAATAAGTAAACAATATCGATCAGCTACATTCGCTAGAATCGCCCACGATCTTTGACCTGTAATTATCTACTACATTTGCAATTGAATTATTCTTTCCTCCCCATATGTAATTTTCCAAGATAATAAACCCAACCAAAGATAACGTTTCTTTTTTTCCGCATGTGACTTCATTTCAAAGCACGATCAACCTTGAGAGACTGAGAAGCCGCTTTGATTAATGGTTTTGATTTCATTGTAGACTCAGATCTGACTCTCCTACACAAAATGGATCAGATCTGCGTGACATGATTCTCAGTTAAGCAATAAAATGCTTGGAAACGGACATAAGCCCAGAATGAACAGAAGGTGTCCTTGTAAATCTCTGTAAGCCAGAAACAGGTTGTCATTCACTGGCAGAATTTCAAGTTGCAAATGATTTTAAGATTTTATAGAGAAAACTACATTAAGGTGACCATGCAGACAGCTTTTGATCAAATTCTGGTACAGTGTATATAAAAACTCAACCTCAGGAATTAAAAGCCGTCTCACAGCACCGCTAAAGGAAGGAAGCCAGACTTTTGCTTTGAAGATGATTCAGTTTACCCCCTACCAGGCAAATATTCAGTCTCTGCTTTCCTTGCATTAGCATTGAAAAACAGACGGGTAGGTGAGACCATTGGTTGTCATATTTGTTTATTAAATGTATGTGTAAGTTGGTAATTAGGGGATGCTAATGATCAGCCTGGTAATCTGCTTTCCTGGCATTTCTCATTAAAATACAGGCCAGGCACTACAGGAAAAAAAATAGGTAATTATGCTGCTTGGGAATAAGTTTTGGCACATGACATTATGAGAATGTTTTACTATGACTGTGACTCCTGGTTCAGACGCTTTATCCTGCCTGCAGGGCAGATTTAAAGGGTTTGATTTACAGGGGCATTAAAAGCAGAGATGCAATTGTGGATGCCTGTTAAAATAAAACCCCACCATCAATGGCATCTGAGGAATTTATCCTGTCATTGTACAGATTGCTCTATTGGTAATCCATTACATGTGAGTGTGTGGGGGGAAGGGGAGTCATAAACCTGATACACATTATCACATGTGCTTGAAAATCTGATCCATTGAGAATTTTCTGAAAATCACTCTGTATAATAGCCGTGTCCTATTGTTTTGATTAATTGTTTTAGCCATCGAGATCAAAATTAGAGTCCTTTGGCTTTTAGTGCATGTCTGTTGGCTTTGAAGCCATCTATTTGCAAGTGCACCTCTAAAAGGTGCCACAGTTGCACTTAAAAGCACAAAACATTGCTATTTTCTCCTACGGGCAACATACCAACAATAGTGACTCACATTCCACTTACAGTATGGGTGTGTCAAACCTGATCTAATTGTGATTTTGTATGAATTTGTACAATAGGAATCGTACAAAAACGTATGATTATCTGAATAAAAGACAAGAATGAAACTCCACCACTAACATCCAAAGTCATTTTGGTAAATGCAAATGGTTTTAGAATGTACAAATGAGATTTGTACAAATTTTTACATTTATATTTGAAGAGTTTGGTTCCGAAACGCAGTAAAATACAATTTTTAAAAAACATTAGTTTCCACCAAAATCAGTATTGTATCAGGTTAGCATTAAAAGGTCAATTCTTAATTTTATGCAAAATCCAATACCAATAATTCTTAATATGACAAAGTAAGTGTTTTGATTAATGCCATTAATGTTTATTTTTAATCAGCGTATACCACTAGTCAACTAAATAAATATAACATGGCAAAGATGTTATGGGTTTGAATTTTTAATGTTATTATAACCTAAAGATGCTATGTGAAAGTTTGTAACAGAAAATAGTGGTTTTCATCTTTCGTCTAAATCTGTTTTGGTATAGAAAACACGTTTTTAAAGGAATAGTCAATTTTCTTAAAATAAAAATCCAGATAATTAACTCACCACCATGTCATCCAAAATGTTGATGTCTTTCTTTGATCAGTCGAGAGGAAATTATGTTTTTTGAGGAAAACATTCCAGGATTTTTTCTCATTTTAATGGACTTTAATGGACCCCACCACTTAACAGTTTTAATGCAGTTTAAAATGGCAGTTTCAAAGGACTCTAAACGATCCCAAACGAGGCATAAGGGTCTTATCTAGCGAATCAATTGTCATTTTTGGCAAGAAAAATAAAAAATATGCACTTTTAAACCACAACAACTTCTCTTCCTCAGGCTGTGTGACGAGCTAGCACGAGCTCACGTAATCTTGACGTGATGACGTATCGAAACTACTCTACTAATGATACTAAATAATGTCTTTGTGTCAGTTTATTGTTTAAAATTGTCCTCAAATGTGCGTTTCATATATGTAACACGTTACCTTTACGCAATTACGTGAGGCGCGTCACAGGACCGGAGATAAATGAGAAGTTGTGGTTTAAAAGTGCATATTTTTTTATTTTTCTTGCCAAAAATGAAGATCGTTTCGCTGGAGGGGACCCTTGTGCCTCGTTTGGGATCGTTTAGAGTCCTTTGAAACTGCAATTTGAAACTGCATTAAAACTGTTAAGTGTTGGGGTCCATTAAAGTCCATTAAAAATGAGAAAAATCCTGGAATGTTTTCCTCAAAAAAACTATTTATTCTCGACTGAACAAAGAAAGACATCAACATTTTGGATGACATGGTGGTAAGTAAATTATCTGGATTTTTTTTAAGAAAATGGACTAATCCTTTAACAAAAATAGTCAAAATGGATTTATTGCGTTTTGGAACCAACCTCTTCATTTATTCATCTAGGTTTTTTTTTTTTTACGCATTGTTACTTTAAGTTCCCCCTTAGATTTCAAGTAACTGTTTCAATAATTTAATACCATGTTTTGCATGTTTAAATTCAAAAACAGTTATTTTTCATTTGTTGTATATTAGTTATTGTATCACCTGTTAGCTTCATCTGGTAATTTTCTTGTATTTCCGTACATATCTGCCCATTTCGCATCAGTTCTTTGTTTTCTAAAACATTGTGTTGTGTAACGGTTACATGGCATGCAAATGAAATAAATATTAATAAAAAAAATTCTTTAACTTTCCGTAAGTAAATGTTTACCGTATCTTTTTATTTTTAATATTTATTAAGATTGCCATGAGTTTGTGATGGTGTATCCATATTTTATTCAATAAAATATTGTTTACTATAAGAAGTTTTCACCTTTTAGTAGGCTACCACTTGCTACTGGTTATCATTAGCATGCAGCAAATCACGGTTGATGTCTGTCACATAAACTAAAGCTCATTGGCTATTTATAATCAAAGGGACAAGAATGTTGACATACCCAATATTTCTCTTTTATATTTAATGAAACATGTAAAAACAGAAAATAAAATGTCACCCTATTTTATGGGCGTTGCAAAATTATTAAAGTACAGCATGCACTATGCGATTATCTGACTGGTGTAGTCACCCCGGGAGCGTGTCCGTGACCGGACTAGGGAACTTTGCTGCTCCGCTACTGATTATCTCCGAGCCTGAGCTTCCAGTCCGCTGACCTCCATTAGGGCCGGGGTAACTTTCGCTCCTGTGGGAGACAGCGAAGGTGATTGATTTGGGGTTGATTGATGGCTATGTTGGGTAGTAAGTTGCTGGCTGAGATATTCTGTTCCTCAGCTCTGCATTGACATTGCACTCATGCAGAAGCAGTGCCGGGTTTATACAAAGCAAAACATAAACATGATCTCAGATCAGCGTTTTTGTGTGGCAGCAGGTGAAGGTTTGAGAATGGTTTGGTAGATCAGGGTGACTTTGCTAAGGGCAGGCTGGGTGAATATGTTTTCCTGAGGTTGTACATCACTGCTGCATGTACACAGGGATTATAGATCAGGGGTTGTAGGTTTGTAGGATAACCTGCAGCCCTGTCTTGCCTCTTTTGCTCCGTCTGGCCTTGAAAATAAATGATGCCTTATTCAGTGTGACTTTGTATGTAAGCCTGTGTATATCTTTGTTTACAGTAATTTCAGTATCCATTTTAGATGATCTGATCTATAGAGAAATGTAAACAAGTCACATATCTTAAAATACATCAGTGCCCTTTGTTTTGCTTCAAAAATGGACACAAGTAATGTTTTTAGTCAGGAATGTTTGTTAAAACTAGTTATATTTCCTAATTAAACTAAGGCCTAGTCCTGGCTTAAGCTAATCTCTGTCCAGGAAACCACCCCATTGTGTACAAGCGTGCGGTTCAGGATAGATTTAGGGCTAGGGGTGGATTTAGGATGGGTCAGGGCATAACTAGATGTACTAGATACTTTACCACAAAGTATCCTGGACCACAAATCCAGTCATAAGGGTCAATTAAGGAAATGTATACATCATTAGAAAGCTGAATAAATAAGCTTTAAATTAAAGGTGCCATTAATTTGTTGATTTTATTTTTTTATACATTGAAGACCTGGACGTAAACGCCCACTGCTATGATTGGACAGCTTCATTCCCCGTTATTACATGTGGGGAAATGTTTTAAAAACATTAATGTGTAAAAATAGCAGCCAAACACATATATGTTTGAGCCACAAAAGATTCTGGGTGCTAAAGATGATACACATAAATGACAATACGTATAGAAAAGTAGAAACAAAACTTTAAACTCAACGTGACTAAATTAACGTATACAACACAGTAAGCGCGCATCAGAATCTAAATTGCAGCTGATAAGTTCTTATCACTAAATTTTTATATTTCTATCGTTATATTACAGTCGTATTGTTAAGTGGTGCAGCTTTATTAATCGTTTAAAGAGCACCAATTATGCTAATAAATTGGCACGTTAGCACGTACATGCAGTATCCCATAGTACATACATGTTATTAAAACTTGAACTAATGCATTGTGAGTCTTATAAATTGCTTACATACCTCACCGATTTCCCACTGTCTGAAAAACGCTCGGTTTAGTTCCTGTCTCCGCCTCCCAAAATGTCTAGTGTAATCGGATTGGTCAGATGACTACTCAACTGTTATTGGTCAGCTGGGTTCGTCGTGTGTTTGAAAGGTTACGCCCCTGACTACGTGTGGGTTGACACACCGGTTCTGACTGAGAGAGTCACAGCCTCAGAGGCAACGTAAACAAGCGTTATATTTCTCTATAAACGATGGTGTCTGTACTGCCTTACCACTTCGAGCTCGATCCAGAGAGTTCAGAAGGCCGTTACGATATAAACGATCTCCGTCAATGAATGCGATTGGATTTAACTTTTTTAGGTGTCCTTAGCTCTGCCAGAATGCTAAACGAAGACGAAAATGTGTTGCAAAGACATCCAAAAGGTAATTATAACGTACTACATAACTATATGGAAACACCAAATGTAGCACATAGAAAGTATTTGTTGAAATGATTATAAAACGATTTCACTTGGTAATTTCTACATTATTTTACTATAGTAAACTTCATTATAAAATACTGCTTACATACTATTTTACTGTGCTATGTTTTTACTTATTAGGTTTTAAGGAGAATGCAACAGGTTCCAGGGCCTCTTACCTGCGTGATTCATCATCCAGGTTTTGCACAAATTGTCTAAATCCCTACACACAGAACATTTATTGTACCGACTATAAGCCTTTGAGGCGCAGGACTAGAGTAAGTTTTATTACATTTTTAAACCAATAACACTAAAGTATTATTATAGTAACAAAGTACCCAAAAGAACAAAAGATGTAACTTTAAAGAAAATATAGTAGTCAGTCAAAAGTTTATTTATTACAAATATATATTTAACTGTTAAACAATATACAAATAAACATACTTTAGTAACCATATTGTGCTCTTCTTTCAAAAAATTGTTCAATTCACTTCTTACAGCTATCTATTCAGATAAATGGCATATCAAAGCTTTGTCAGCTGGTGCTATCTAAGACGACACTTTAGGGTTATCATCCTGTCGTGTGTTGTTCTCCAGATATGCTTGGAGCTTCCTGATCGGAATGTTGGCTTCCAACGACCCCTGCACTGAAGATGGCATGCAGTCACGTCCTCCTTTGAAGGTCTCTCAAACTGTGATGCCAGGTCCATTGGAATCGGGGTTTCCTTCAGCTTATCTTCAAATACCTCATCAAACACAAGCCTGATCACATCATCCACATAACTGTACAAATATTGCAGTCAATAAATCTTTTGTTTTGATAATTTATTTCCCTGCTTCATACATTAAGTTTTTAATTATGAATGTATTTGAAATAAAACATTACTGCTTACAGTATGTCACTTGTGTGTTTTGGGAACATAGCCTTGTACTTTCCCTCTCCTGCTTTTGTTATGGCTTGGTGACATTGTAATGGATGGCTGCAAGGTACAACCTGTAAAAATATAAATATGCAATTCATTTATTCTAAAAGTAAATACTACTTTACTTTATTTAACACAGTTACTAAAATACCTAAATACCTGCACAGCATTCCAATAAATGGGAAAGTCACATTTTTTGCTGCAAATCTGAAATCTCAGGCTACGGACGGCAAAGGCATCCACTGATGATGGTGATTGAAACATTGTGAAACGATGCTACTGCCTGGGTTCCTATGATTATGCAGAGAAAAAAACTTTGTCATCATCAGTTATACATTTAAGACTGGTAGTGGTTTCACTAGCTAAATACATCATATGTGTTACACACCTTTGCTCCTCATATGCCTTGTACTGTGTGTAATGATGTTGCATGTTTGCATACAGTGTAGAAGGATGTGTCCAGCTGCGAATCTAGGATATAGACAAATAAAACAAACATGTATTCAGTCAAAAAGACATATTATAACAATAGAGTACAACGATTATAAATCGTTAGACTATTCATTAAAACGTTAATGTATTACATGTTACATGGCCCAACATTAGCAACACACATTACGTGTTTACTTCGTTTCAAAATCTAAGAAAGCTTAAAGTAAAAACAACAGTAAAATACATATCACGTTAAACAAATCATCTGTACTTCGAGTTTCTTGAGTTTGATCATGAGAACAAACTTTACCGGTAACAGTTTAGCTGGAACAGCTTAGCAAGTTTGTAAACACGTCTAAATAAACATCGATAAAAACGATAGTCTGCATAATTCAACACACACGTGTGTAAATATGGTACGTTGTTTATGAAATACATTTTTACAACACAAAACAATTAGCTTGCAAGCTTAGCTCTACACATAGATATATATCTGAGCTCTACAAGCACATAATGTTAAGCTCCGGTTACAGGTAACGTAACTTACAGTAAAGGCAAATAATAAACATGAATACTTACAGCCTGTGATCCAGAAGTGCACGGTAATCCAACTTTCAGGAGGAGACGTCGCGCAGCTTTGGTTCATGAGAAGCAGTATTGTGAAAACTCCGTGAACAACTTCTGACTGGATTTTTCCGGAACCGTATTAAACATGATGTCCTCTGTGTTAGTCCATAAAGTGCTATTTTGCCCTTGCATCTAAAGAGACAGCGTCTACTTGAGAGATTTAATCGCTTAAACAATGAAACAAGAGTTTGCAAACAGGGTCAAAGCAGGGACTCCCAACCTCCGCCATTTTAGCTCTCTTCTGACTCAGCGCTCTCCACCCCCGTCTTTGAGGGCGTACCCAAGCCAAGCAGAGAGGGCTGAACTATGATAATGTTGGTCTTATCTACGTCACCAATCCCAGGAAGTAAACTGTTGCCTACAATCCGAGTGTTTTTTGTAGTCCTCGAACGTTAGAGACGATAACTCGCGTCATCGTTTTCTTTGAGGTATGTACTTTTTGAATATCGTTAGCATGTACTAATACACACTTACACACAAAAGGATGTTTAAAAACGTGTATCTCATAATAGGTGCTCTTTAATGTTTTTAGTAAATTAAAAGAGTCAAACATATGTGTTTAGACACGGATGTTACAACAGGGCATCTCTTACAAAGCAATAGTGAAACGCAGTAACTTAAATAAAGTTACATGTTTTACTTACGGTGTATACTGCTGTGTCATTTTTGTCAGATCTAATATTAGTGGTCCTTTTAATCACAGTCTCTCTGCAAATCCAGCATCGACTTTTGGCTTCTTTGAATGAATCCGCGGTACACAAAGTAAACAAACACTCCCTACGCGAGCTGGAACTTCTTCAAAAAACAAACTTTAACCACGCATTCCTAATGTTATGTTCCGAACCTCCGAATTAAGGTATACAGCTTCTGTGTTGTTCCTACGCGGGTATTCCACAACCGAAGACTCTGTTTCCGTGGTTACTCTATCATAACAGATCACCGCGTCAAAATAAAAGTCCCTCAGGAAAAATGTATTTAAAAGTAATTTTGGTTACATTTGGTAATCTTTAAAGACATGTTTACTGATTGTTGAGACACTGCATGGTTTCCTTTGCCCCTGGCCCCCATGTGTGTCACGCAAAGCTGTGGGTGGGGCTACAAAAGTGGTTGTTGTATTTGGGTTTGGGGCGGTGCTTCAATTCTACTCTGACATCATATTTCTCAGAATCCCTCACTCGGCTGTACGAGTGTCAGTAACACGGACGTTTTCAGTTCTGAAACTTGCAGGATATTCATTTAAGTATGATGACCTCTTATATAACAATTTATCAAGATAAAATTGATTATTTGATTCACCGCTCCTTTAATTTATGGTACAACTATTTGAAAATCTGCAATTTGGGTGCTAAAAATCGAAATATTGAGAAACTCGCCTTCAATGTTGTCCAAACGAAGTCATTAGCAACACATTTTACTAATGATAAATAGTGTTTTGATATATTTAATGTAAGAAAAGTTCAAAATTTCTTCATGGAACATGATCTTTACTTTATCCTAATGATCTTTGACATAAAAAATTTATTTAATTAATTCATTTTTTTATTAGTTAATTTTGACCCATAGCCTACAATGTATTGTATACAAATTGCTACAAAAAAATACTCATTCTACTTATGACTGGTTTTGCGATCCAGAGTCACATATACACAAATGTTACATTGTATAAATGTTTTTTTATCTAAGTACAAGGTCATAGTATAAAGTATTATTTTTTGTACCTTTTGTGCTTTATCAACATGCAGTAACATTATTCATGCCTTATTTTCATAAATTCCCAAAGCATCAACAGCCCCATCACAGAATGAAAATGCTTGAGGACTTTAATAAAAATATCTAATGTACCACTCGGTAAAATCATAAACAGTTACATATAGCAAACCTGTGAACCTATTCCTGCAATTGGACGAGTGCCCGGTTTGTATATAGTGTATATGAGACACATTTGTTATAAGAAGACATTTTCTTCCTTCAGATGTAGAGAGGACTTCCTTCAGTTGTGAGATAAGCGTTTAATTAAAGTCTGTTCTGCCACTCGCTCTATCTGAAACCTCCCTCACCACATCACATAACCAGCAGGTGTTTCCTCCTCATGTTGAGCTGAATCAAGCAATGGCCATTACCACCATCTGCAGCACCGATCTACAATACCAGAAGATTGCCAGGGAGATGATGTCCTTTTCTTAAACTTGCACACAGATCTTTATGAGAAAAACACCAGATTGAGCCATCATTTTTACATAAAAGTGTCGTGAGCTATTTGTTTGTACTCTCATCAGATGAAGTAGTAACTAAGAGAAATATTAAAATGGACCGCATGTAAAAAGTGTGATCATGGCATGATAAATTATTGTTGATGCAACGAGCACTTCTGACAGAAATGATAGAAACAATGGTCTTTGCAATGATACAATAAAAGAACCATTTTTGGTTCTCCAAAAAAAAAACGTTTTGGTCAAAAGTTCATCAAATATCTTTTTCTTTCTAATCTTTAATAGTATCTACAAACATTTTACCCTACTGCATAAACAACTTTTTGTGCAGAACAGTGCCAAAATGAGCATAAGGTACCTGACAAAGCCCATTTTAGGAACCATTACTTTTACTTCTATGTGTAGGCAAATAAATACATAACCAGACTCACATTTAATCCCTTTGGAGGAGGAGTAAATTAACACTTAGTTAGAACACAGCATCCTTTCACAGTCCTGGCAGATGTGAACACGGTGCACTTGTAGCCAAATTCAGCTAAAGACATGTTTAGGCTTGACTCCAAATGCCTTGGTATCAAATACATTTTTTCAAATGTCAAAATGACTAGATGACTACCTGCCTCCCGGTAGTCACCTGCCTCAGGACTCACATCACATCTGAAAGACAAATTAATCTTATTAATAAGTGATGCTAGCCTTGCTCCTTTTTTAGTTAGAAATATAAACAAAATACTTTAAAGGTGCAGTGTGTAATTTTTAGAAGGATCTTTTGACAGAAATGCAAAATAATATACAAAGCTATATTATCAGGGGTTTATAAAGACCTTTCATAATGAACCGTTATGTGTTTATTTCCTTAGAATGAGACGTTTTTATCGACATACAAAGAGGGTCCCCTTACATGGAAGTCGCCATTTTGTGTCGCCATGTTTCTACAGAAGCCCTTAATGGACAATTTTTTTTTACTAAGTTGTCTCTAAGCTACTAAGCTACCGTAGCTTCTCTATGTGATTAAAAAAATGAGGAGTAAGCAGTGGACTCGAGCTGTTGGTTGCAATTCACCAGCACTTCTCCACTAAAATTTACACACTGCACCTTTAAATCTGGCTTCCTAAGAAGAAGTGTGCTCAACGATATCTGACAAAATCTAAAAATGTTCCAAGATAGGTAAAATAGGGACACAAGTCATAATTGATCAACTGTATGTCATGGGATAAAAACACTCAGAATGGCTTAGCAACTGCATAGCAACCCCTATAGCACCACTCGTTTAAAATTCATTTTATTTCCTACAACAGTGTATTTCAAATAACACCAAGAAGAAAGAGTATTATGCATATTTCTCCTATCTATGTACAGATGGGCAAATCACTGTGACCTCACTTGAGGAGTCTGTGGTGCAGAAGCAGATGGAGCTGGATGGTATCAGTTGTTTGGGGATTACACTGGCCTTCTGGGTAGCGTCCCACTTCTCTGTTCCTGCCCACCTTTTAACTTATGAATTGCTACTATGAATGTATAATGAATTACTGTAATGAACATTTCTTGGTTGATTTTTAGCAAAAAATACCGCTTCAGGTCACTTGATGGGCATATGTGCACATGCCAAAGTTTTCTACCCCCATATGTTCCCTTATTGCAAACCACATACATCAGCTGGGTTCAATCTATAGGACGTCTGGCATTATGTAGAAAAGCAGGATACACTTTGGCAACCTGATGTTAAAATCAGTTGAATTTGAGTCCATCTGCCAAGTACATTTTCGGCCGCTTCCACTAGAGAGATACAGTAATGCGATTCTCCAGACAGAAATAGACTTATATTTGAAATCTTTCTATTCTCATTCATGGGATTATCCCATCCTGCTGTTGCTCGGAGTCTAGGTGAATTTACAGTCGAGGTTCCCGCTGTTCCAAACTAGCTCCTGTCCACTGCTCATTGCGGTTCTCGCTGAGCATTTAAAGCTCAGAGGTGTCCCTGAGGTCAGACTCGACCTGGACTTTAAAACCTGACTCGTGCTTTGAGGACCATCCATATATATTTTTTATTTCTTTCTCTGTGTGCTTTCTATCAAAAGGAGAAAGATTGAGCGCTCAAAGTTTGACTGGTCTTTGAGTTTTTAAAAGTTTATAGAATCTCTCAAAGTTTCTTACATGCTCAGCTTCTCTATGTCTCATCTGCCCTGCCAGCTTTTAAGTGTTTTTTTAGGGGCTTTTCTGTAAGCTATAGAGCTGCACTTATCTAACACTCAACCTCTTGCTGTTTTTTATAAAGACGGGAGAACTAGCTTGCAGTTGAAGCATCAGTCTGAGACCCCCCATAGCTTATAAAAGATAAGACAGGCCTTTGTCCTCCAGCTAGGTGATGTTTGAGAAAGCTATTTTGTAAGTAGAAAATAAATAAAAAATGCTTTATTACATCACTAGTGTTATTTTTTTTTACTTACAGTGTTTTTATTGAGGTTCAGTCATGGGTCTGGTGAAGGGATTATTCCAGGATTGAAAGGTTGTCATAATCTTAATATTGTTATTTTGGGTTTCTAAATGGTAAGGACTTGCCTTAGTTAATACAATCTTAAAAACCTTCACCTCTTCACCAGAATGGAGACAGTACTATTATTACTAGAGCTCTACTGATTAATTAAATAACTTATCTGCTTGGACATCACCATGATTATAATGATTATGATCCATGAGCATGTATTTAGCATATCAGCTCAGTTTAATGAAAGGTGTGCATCTGTGTCAGAGATCATCATCACAATGGTTAAAGGTCTGGAAACCACGTATTGTAAAAATTTTATCTTTTTTCAATGCATGCACTTAATCTTTGTACAGCACGTTGTGAATGTGTTAGCATTTAGCCTAGCCCCATTCATTCCTTAGGATCCAAACAGAGATGAATTTAGAAGCCACCAAACACTTCCTTGCTTTCTCTATTTAACTCATTCACCGTCATTGACGAGTTATCTCGTCAATTATGAGTTAATATTTAACTAATAAATATGCCTTTCTGGACGAATTTCAAAGTGAAAGTGTAATACCGCGTTTATCCACTAGATGCCAAACCGAATTTATCAAACACGGAAGTTAAAAAGATTTAATGATTTATTTTAACTGCCTTTATGTTTGATAGTCATTCTGAGTCTGATCTCTAACATAAATTCCTTTACAAAAACGCAATTTTTTAAGCTTTTTGCTCAAAATGTTGTATTTTTGAAGAGAAATATCCATATTTCAGTGGTTAAATTAAGTGGAAAAAGTAAATATATAATGAAATGTTTTTTCCCTATTTTGTTTGTTTGTTTGTTTGTTTGAAAGCAGAGGGTGTGTTCTTTAATTTGATATAATTTGTATGTTTATATATTTATAGAAGACATTTTTTTTCTGCAAGGAATTTTGTGAAACTTTTGTTAAAATCACAAAAATGCAGGTGGGCAACTTTTCTCAAAAAGGCTGGCGGTGAATGAGTTAAAGACTGTTACATGAGTCATTACGCGAGTAAGTATGGTGGCACATAATAAAACACATTTTTAACTATATTTTATGGCGGAAGAGCACTCAATTTGCAGCACTTCGACCTTGGGTGCAGTGACATTGACAGAAGTTTGAGCGAGAGGGGGAGGAGTCAGGACTGATAATGTTACTGCGCACCGAGGTCGAAGTGCTGCAAACTAAGTGCTCTTCCACAATACAATATAGTTCTCATTTAGTCTTTATTTTGTTCTTGTGTAATTACTCATGTAACAGTCTTTAAATAGGGAAAACATGGAAGTGCTTAATGGCTTCTAAATTCATCTCTGTTTGGATCCTAAGGAATGAATGGGGCTAGGCTAAATGCTAACACATTCACGACGCACTGTACAAAGATTAAAAAAAGGTAGAAAAAAAGATAGGTATGTATTAATTAATCTAAGTTGAGGTAAGAACATAGTAAAATATTGAAAAACTGTGATGTTTTCCTTTACTCTTGCACATCTGACATGTCTTGCATCTTTAAAAATGTATTTCTTTCATGTTATATGCAGTGTAGACTGTGTTGGTGAACAGATAATTGTACAGTATTTCAGCTCTTTTAAGCAACAGTTTTCGCTCTTTGGAATGTGCAAATGTACTTCAAGGAAACTGCTGACTGCTCAGCAAATGAAGCTAAAATGTATTCTGGACAGGAACCAATCCCACACGCTGTATTTATTCCTTTGGCTGATATCACTAAAACCAACAAAGGAAATGCATTTTTTATCCACCACCCACACCTCAGTCATTTACAACGAGATAAAACAAACAACATTAAAATATTACCATGGGCAAACAGGATTTGAGAACAGCTACACTGTTAAAAATAAACTTTGCTTCACGAAGCATGGCAGCACTTTGAATACATACAGAATTCTAGTTTTCCTCATCTACTTTGTACTTCGTGATCAACAAACAAACAAAAACAAAATAATACTTTAGTTGGCATTGATAAACCTGTGGTTCTTTTCTGTGACGGGAAAGAACGTTAGCCATTAAAATTGAATAATTTACATTCGAGGCACTCGGGAGACAAAAAAATTATCAAGCTTCTGTCATGCTAATACATTGACCCCAGGGGATCTTATGAAAAACTTTCCATTATTTTACTCGAAGACAAAAAAACGAGCAGGACCAAAACATTTTACAGCTGATCGCTGTCAAAAAAGTAAAGCGACGACGTCCCAAGGATAACAGCAGCAAATGACAGCGTCCTTGATTTGACAAAGTAAGTGTTTTGATTAATGTCATTAATGTTTCTTTTAATCAATGTATATACCACTAACTAAATAAACATGGGAGAGTGGTGTACAACAACACTTTTTGGTTTTGTCTCAATCATTCAAAAAATATTTGAGTTTGATTAATTATTTTTTTACACAAACACACACATCTCTGCAACAAATAAACATTTGAAGTTTGTTTCTAGTACTTACTATTCTTGGACAATTACACCAAACGTGACAGAAGTGCAAACATTACAACTTACCCCATAGGTGGGGTTAATTGTAACAGGCAGGGGGTTAGTTGTAACACTTGCTAAAAATTAAGTTTGACGGCAAATATTTCAATACTATTTTGTCTATATACTTGAAGTGGATATTGTTTATATATCTGTCTATAATAGTTTCAAAAATCTAATTCTGAGATAATGAGCATCATAGTCTGATTTTAGCCATTCATTTCATTATGATTTCAATCTTTGACGTGACCTTATTCAATCAATATTAAAGATATGAACAAAAATAAATTTGACATGATTTTTGATAAGACAGGCACATTTATTTTGTTGACAGCCAGCAATCATTCGTGTGTAGCCTATTTAAAGCAACAGCAAGAATTACGCTAACGTTAGAGGGTTTCATATCATAACAGCGTTATAACTAACCCTGCTGAGTCAAAATATTTTCAACCCACCAAAAAAGTTGCTCAGACCTGCAGACATATTTCAAAACGATGCTATGTTTTAGTCAATAAGACACTGATTAATATGACATAGCATTGGATTTGGTATCTTACACACCAAACATAGAAACCGAAAAAACATATGATGAAAAAATTTACTTACATGCCACCAAAACACTCGTTCATCAATAACTTTCTGGAAAAACATTATACATTTCCAATAATTTGGTAGATCGTCTTTTGGCAGCGTGAAAATAAACGGAAAAACAAAATGCTTAACCTTGTGCAAAAATGTAAACAGTCCGTTTTACATCTAGAGGTTGACCGGTTTATAGCATTTATAGCATGAAAAAAAAGCTTTTGTGAAAAAAAGAATCAGTTTTTAATAATAAATCTTTGAAAATCTAATTATGAATTTGAAATTTTAATGTTATTAAAACCTAAAGATGCTATGTGAAAGTTTGTAACAAAAATAGTGGATTTCATCTTGTCACTTTCTTGGAAAAACGTTAAAATAACACGTTAAATTAGTCCAAATAGATTTGTTGCGTTTTGGAACCAAACTCTTCATATGTTTACAGCCTGGTACAAAAGTGATTTTGGTCTTTATAGCTAATTTGGCCTTCATGACATCTGCAAGGGGGCTGATTTTGTTGTAACTCATCTGTTTAAATTATATTAAGCCTTAAAGATCTGCATAATTAAGGGTGTGGCCACTTGAGTGACGGGTGAACTTCCACTGCTGTCATTACCGTCCAGCTAGGCGGGCGTGGTTCAGCAACCAGCCACTTCAGCTTCACCCACATCCCGCCTCTTTGACCATTTTCGGTTATTTGTGAGTGATGCACAGTGATCCACGGTCAAGATGGTGACGACAGGCTCCGCCAAATATTGGCTTCTTCACAAACTTATGGGTGATGTCACAGACACTACGTTCATATTTCTGTAGTTTTTGTATGGTTCACTTCATACATTCAGACGAATTAGCCAACTCGTAAAATCTGTATGAATTCTTGTGAGATCAGACTGGAATAACCCCTTCTTAAAAATCTCTGTGAGAATTGGATAATTTCAAGGATTTTTCTTAATATTGATGGTTGAACAGAATTAATATAATCATCACTGAGAATTTCAAATAAAGGATTTTAAATTATTTAAATGGATAAAAAGGGTATAAAACTAGCAGCTGATTCCAAGGGGGTTCAAATAATTCAAAGGCTTTGTCAAAATTAAATATAATCTTTGAAAAGAGGATTAACCAATGTGGGTCAGACATTCTTTTTAATCTTCAGACAGACACACTACAAAAACACAGCTGTATGATTGACATATACCACTGTTTTGCATTAATTTCATCTGATACAAAATGTTTTTTCTACGAAAATGATAAACAGGTATTAATAACAGAAATAAAGAAGTGCCTTATCACCTTGAGTCGAGTGTTTACACATTCATCACAGCATTAATCTGATACATTTTTGAAAACATTTACAGATGAGTAGAGCAAACTATAGAGACAAAAATATCACATTGTGCTCGAATCACCCACGGGGAAAAGTGATTGGCAGAGGGGTGAGGGATCTGTCGCTACAGAGATCCAAATTCAACACACTTAAATTTAGCTCCAGTGTGACTGGGGGAAAGCTCAGCATTTAGACACCCACTCTCAGCTTTGACAAACACTGGCAGAACTGAGAAAACTGAGGCATTTTGTTTCTTCTCCGAGCGCCACTCCAATTTGCAGTGCTTTGTTAAACATCTTAAGCAAATATGATTTCAGTGTGCATGATTCTGGGGGAAATTATTCCCAGTCTCCAATGCCATAATCTCATTATTGTCAGTTTGCCTTTCTAAATGGAGAGGGTTTTGTCTTCGTCAACCAGGTTGTATAATTGTCTGAGAGTGGATGTGATGCTCGCAATAGGTTTCGGAGTGAGAGAGAGGCAAAGAATGGGACTTGGTATAAAAGAGAATAAATAGAGATAATCCTCTCCCCAAGGCTTCATAAGAGAGGCTGTCAAGCAGTATGGTAAAACACATGGTGTGAACACATATAAAGGCACTGACAATAAACTCTTCAGTGTCTTGACACAAGGTAATGGTCACTTCTGTGGTCGAGACAGCTGTAGTGCAATTTGAGCAAAGTGTGGTGTCTAAAATAAACATTAAGGGTTATTAAGGGTTCCTGTAGCTCGGTGCACCAGAACTGTTAAGATCCCGAATTCGATACACACAGATTTATCTTATCTTATTGCAAAGAAACACATGAGGATATATTCCTCGTATATTGTGTGAGACAAAGATTTGACACTTACCGGAGCTGCTTACCACTTCACTTCAAATGCACACATGCAAACCTAATTAAGCAGTTCTCGAGGGAATTTACGTCACTGCTTTCATATTTTATCTGAAAAGGGTCTAGCAATGCCTATGGATTGAGAGGATGCTAAGTACACAAACAGTGACGGCATTTAGTGAGATAAGAAACCTGATCGTATTCGTGTACTTTAGTGTGTGCATAAGTACCGGCATAGTTTTGTATCTATATGACACAAAAGCATCTCATCTGATGATGAAATTGCATGCATGTGATATTAAGATGTTTGAAAGGATGAACAATTACTTATATGCAGATTACACGTCTTAATTTTTCATACTGTATATACAGCGTTGGAAAACATTAAAGGCGGAGTCCACGATGTTTGAAAAACGCGTTGGAAAAGGAGACGGGCCGACTACCAAAACACACTTATAGCCGATCAAATCAAATCAAATGCCGGGTTGCGTATGTGTGGGGCGGGTCTATCAACAGAAGGTCCAGATTCTATTGGGGTAGGGGCGTGTTTGTTTAGGTGATTTCAAATATCAACATTGGCTTTCAAACATCATGGACTCCGCCTTTAACTGACCACTCCGGTTTTGCATTTATTCATCATTTTTTAAATGTATTCTGACCATTTCACACCAGTGTCTGTTAAATCCAAAAAAAGCATTCATTAGAAGTGACATAAATTCACCCAACAACCCTGTAAGAGGCTGTTTACACCTAGTATTACACCTAGTGCGTTTTGGACGATCGGATCATAAGTGGATGACACTAAAGACAGGTGTAAACAGGGTGTGAAACATTTTGAGCTCATCCACTTTCGACCACTTGTAGAGGTAGTCGAAACGCATTCGACCAGATTGCTTTGGTGGTGCAGACGTGCATGCGGTCGAAATGTGACGAAAGAAAGCCTTTACATGAATATCAGTCATGTGACCTTTTACGTCATCTGCTCTTTTTCCGAGTACCAGTAGGCTACTGACAAGTATTAGCTAGCTTGCTACGATTTACAGATTTCATTTTTGAGATACATTTCGCACCTTGACTGTCAAAAAATATCATCGTTAGGGTGTGATCCCTACTCAATCCCTGATGCATTCTTCCAGACACTGTCCGCTGCTACCAAACTACCACTATTTTTACAACACTAAGAAGGCGCGACACAACATGAAACTTTGCTCGAAGTATCACCTGGATCTCTACACATGAACGCAAGCATTAAGAACATTGTTTGTGTACACAGAGTTTACTAAAAGAAAGGTTTTGAACCACTGACTTTGGTGTCCGTTCGCCATCTTTGCCAGACATAAAGAATCGATCTCCGAATGCAAATAAATGAATCTCATATGAGGCTCCTTTTTCTAATAAAAGGTCAACATTGTTTTTCACTTGCGAAAAAACAACGAATTATCCGTGCATTTATTTGAAACTATGCTTTAGGGGCTATCCATCTTTACTCTCCTCCCTCCTTACGTCGCATTCGGAGATCGATACATCTTGACTGGCAAGATGGCGGGGAGGGGACCCCAAAACAACCAAAGTTAGTTGTTCAAAACCTTCTTTTTAGTAAACTCTGTGTACACAAACAATGTTCTCAATGCTCGAGTTCACGTGTAGAGACACAGGTTTTACTTCGAGCAAAGTATCATGTTGTGTTGAGCCTTCTTAGTTTTGTTAAAATAGTGATTTTTGATGCTCACAACATATTGAAGGCATAGCTTCTAGTTCTTTTGTGACCACTTCAGGTACTCAAAATGGCGGAAGACAAGTTTGAGATGTGAGTGACATCAGCTAATATTCATGAATATCTGCCTATTGATCTAATGTGTAATGTACAGAGCACAACCAATCTTGATCTTTAGGCTATCACAAATACAACTGAAGCAGCTGCTCTCCGTCTCTTTCATTTTTGTTTCATTTTGCGAGCGAGGGAAAGTTGCGCAAGCTTATTTCATCAATTGCTCTGAAATATCAGATAAAGCTCTTGCATATACCTGTACAAAACACAGTGCAGCATGTTTACTTACAACACAAGTAGCAGACTTTGACATAATATTGGTTTGTGTCATTTTAAACCCATCATTTCTCTGGCTCGCGTTTAAACAATAGCAGAAAGATTTGCCCACAGACCACCCCCTCAAAGTAATCAGGACAATAGCGGTTGAAAGTGGACAAAAGAGACTAAAATATAGACCAAAAGAGATTGAAATACCAGGTGTAAAAGTGGATGTGTCTCTCATTCACTTGTGATCCGATGAACCAAAACGCATCTTACTGTAATAACAGGTATAAACAGCTCCTAGAAGACTAAGAGCATGCCAAGACACACGAAAGATGTGATTAAAAATCAGGGTTATTCCATCAAATATTTATTTTTTTATTGTTCCTAAAATATATGTAAAACTAAATGCATTGTGTTGTTGAAAAAAAATCATATAAACTTGTTTTCTTAGCAGTATTAAAGATCTGCTTCTTTTTGTTAGTTTGTCTGGTTTAAGTTTTCTGCAAATAAATGCAAATGAGAACATTATTTTTATTAGGAATTTGCCAGAAATGTTGTCAGTAGTTGACAGAATTGAACACAAATCATCATTTAACTTTAAAACATAGTAAATTTAGAAACTGTAAAAAAATCAACATATTTTTATGTTACTTTAACTTTACAAATTAAGTTAACTTAAAATAGTAGGTTGAAAGGACTTTGCAAAACCTAGTTGTTTTAACATTTTTTTTTTTGCGCGCGTTTTCCATAGTTGTATTATAGTACACTGTCAAAAAAAAGATTTAAAGGCGGAGTGCACAATGTTTGAAAGCCAATGTTGATATTTGAAATCACCTAAGGGGCTGTCCACACGGAGACGTGTATCACTGTATACGTATACATTTTTTATCGTATTGGCGTTTCATCCACACGGATCCGGCGTTTTGGGAGACTGAAAGTGGATGAATCTGAAATCGACACCCTTGCGGTTTCGTCTGTACAGCCAATCCGTATATTTTGTGAAGCGAAAACGTCATCACATCACGTGTCAGAAGCGTCACACGTAACAGCAACAACAATAACGACGGACTACGTGATTGTGTTCGTGCTACAGAAGCTACTAAGCCTACTAGCTTTATTACAGCAAAATCTATTGTTTCTATGCAATTGTGGTGAGCAACAAGCGATAATGGACAACACCATACGTTGGTTATGCGCATGCTCAAAGTCTTCTTCTCCGTGTATAGTATATGTGGCAGAATTACAGCGCCCCATACTGGTCCGGCATATATACTACAACGCTTTCAGTCGTTTTCAGTGGTTTCGTGTGTGCGCAGATATTTCTTGAGACGACGCCGTGTTTACAGATCAATTTTTTAGAACAAGGAAAAAAATGATCGGATAGGGAATGCACCGGCTTCGTGTGGACAAAGCCTAAACATACACGCCCTTACCCCAATAGAATCTGGACCTTCTTTGGATAAACCTGCCCCACACATACGCAACCCCAGCAAGGATGTCGGTTAGTAAACACGGCCCTTACTGCTGATTGGCTACAAGTGTGTTTTGGTAATCGGCCCGACTCCCTTTTCCAAAGCGTTTTAAAAACATTGTGCACTCCGCCTTTAAACTGTACCTTTTCTGTCAATAGGCTGGTCCCCTAAGTTTCCGTTTTGTACCTTTACAGAAATACAAAACAGAATACAATTTTGGGTAGATTACCGTACCTCAAGGACCTACATTACAAATGTTCAAAATATGTACCCTAGCTGTCACTGGGGCAGTACCCTTTAAAGCAACACCAAATAGGTTTTTTTTACCTTAAAATAACGTTTCCAAAAAAGTTTCAGTGGTTCATCCACTCAAAACAGGGTGAACGGCACTTTCACATTCGCTTTGTAGTTCGAGTGAAAACTACAAAAACTTGCTTTACGGCAGACCTACAATCCAATCAAAGCCAGCTATGCTGCAGTATTTACGACAGTGGTAATGAACAATTACGCTTTTAACCTGAAGGGGGAGCAAAGAGCAATAAGTCTTTAGTGTTGCTTTAAAAAGGTCCTAATATGGACCATTAGGTACATATGTAAACATTTAGTACCAATATGTACATTTTAAAAACTACCATGTATTTTTGAGGTACTAATAAGCTCTCTTTGGTACCAATGTGTACCTCTGAGGTACTAAAATGAAATCCTTAGGTGAAAAGCTGTACTTTTTGAAAGTACAGCTTTCACTGGGGTGCATATTCTGACCATTTTTTCTGACAGTGTTTTGTTCTGACTTATTGGCTCCAATATTTGCAAATATGCTACCCTGTCTGTAAAAACCCAGTTAAAGTCTTTGTTTCAAATCCTCCTTAATAATCTAAAGAATATGCTGTGAATATATCATCTTGATATCATTACCATTGAGTGAGCAGGACCATGACAAAGATTAAAATTAAAGTGAGATTAATGATCAAAATCAAACTTTGATCCTCCTGATCTTATATTTAGATTATGAGACTTTATCCTGGATTTCACAGACAGGGTCACAGATAAACTCAAACATTAGACAGTGTCGGTATTTTAGATCATTTACATCCAGTGCCGCAAGCTATAAAAATAAGGAGACTGGGTACATTCTGATTTGTTTGAATGGTGTAAGGGTCATAGCAGGTTTCCAGCACTGTGGATATGGAAATGAATTTTTCTCTTGAATTGTAGGATACGTTGTGCTGAAGCTAATAAGCAGTGTCAGGCGGCTCAAATTTCAGGCTCTGTCAAGCTAATGAACCATCTGGCCCTGCGTCAGACCCTCGACTCTGAAGATAAAACAAGCGAAACTTTGTCTTGCGCGATTCCCCCGCTGAAGCGTGCGGTGAATCTCAAATGAGATCATTTCCGGACAGAGCAGACTCAATGGATGCAGGTGGCCTGATGAAAATGGTGCTCGAATCCAAATCTGAGCCTGTGTATTCAGACTCAAGTCTTGTTTCCTCCAGAAATGATATTGGAGAGCAAATACCAAGGCTCCCGTCCAGACCCTTTTGTTGCTCTTTGTGTGTAATTGCCATTTGCTGCCTCCAAAATGTTACATCTTTTGAAATATTTACAGCAATATCTGAAAGGCTTTGGACACAAACAGCGAAACTACAAATGAATTTTGGCCCCTGGTCAACCTCCCAGGAGGACGGTCGGAGATGGAATGAGACAGATAACTATCTTATGATTTGTTAATGCGTTTTGGGGTCAGGGGATGAGAAAAGGGTAAAGTGAATGAGAGAGAGAGAGAGAGATTGCTATCGTTTCTCATTTAATCACTCTCTGTGGTGGTAAATGTGAGAAGGACAGTACAGGCTCCTGTTGAAATTTGCTATTCCCAAAACTGAAAGAACGTGTGACATGAGAGAAAAAAAAAGCTGAAACCAGACAACCTGTGCTGAGAGTGATAAGCGAGTCCTTGAAGTAAGCATCCAGTACTGTACTTCTGCCATCATCTGTGCCATTTAAACAGAGCCAGCTCTCCATTTAACAAAGTGATAATGGAAAAACGCCCCTGCCAGTTTTTTTTGTGTGGTCTCTGTTAAGTAATTCAAGGATTTGAGAGTATGTGACTACGAAATTTGGGAATTGTTGTTGGGTGGTATCAACAAGCAATGTCTTTTGTTCTTACTGGTAAGATTGCTCACAAAAAGCAATGAATGAGGTATACATTTAGGATTTTTTCTTTTCTGTGTGTATTCTTTATAGTAAGTCCTTCTTTGCAGTGCATGTAATGTGTGTCATTTTTTTATGTTGAAAATATTTCTGTAATGGCTTCATTATATGCTGTTAAGGTGAACGGAGACAGACAGTGGGTGTTTCATTTTCAAGGGTACCTCAACTATGAAGATTTGTATGCTTTAATACATTATATTTCTCTTCTACTACTAAAATCCATTGATGGAAACACAATAATTATAAAAACCCAACACGTTATACTCATTTATGCGGTTATATTTTACGCATACTGCATTCTGGATCAAGTATATGTAATGGTTGTCGTAAAATCTTACTACAGTTTACAATAGTATCTATCTACTACAGTTTTTCATGTGATAATATTTTACTCCCCACTCCCACCTTCTTACCTCTCCAATCGTCTTTACTTCATTATGTTTTATTGCTCATCATTTATGTTACTCTTTGGTTCATATTGAAAGTGTTAAACAGAAGACAATGGGTATCATTCACTAAGCGTGCGTGCGCACAAATTTGTGCATGAGATGTGCGTACGTATGTTTTCACTAACAAATCTTGAATCAACAACAGAAACGTATCAAAATTTTATCTAAATGTACACTGAAAAAAATTAATTGAACTTAATACTTTTTTTTAAGGTAAGTGGTTGCAATCAATTTATTTAAGCTACATTTAAACAAAAAAGATTAGTAACGTAAAATAAAATATAAAACTTTTGTTTTAATGTAGCTTAAATAAATTGATTGCAACCACTTACCTTAAAAAATGTATTAAATTCAATTAATAATTTTTTTTCAGTGTACGAAAAATTCAAGAAAGCCTAAAACCACTTATACGCAATAATCACGTACGCTATAATCAATTATACAACAGTTCTTTGGTAACACTTTACAATAAGGTTCATTAGTTAACATTAGTTAACTGCATTAATTAACATGAACTAATAATGAACTGCACTTATACAGCATTTATTCTTCTTTGTTAATGTTAATTTCAACAATTACTAATACTTTTATTAAAATTTTGTTAATGTTAGTTAATGCACTGTGAACTAACATGAACAAGCAAATAAAGCTTTATTTATATTAACTAACGTTAACAAAGATTAATAAATACTGTAACAAATGTTTGTTCATGGTTTGTTCATGTTAGTTAATACATTAACTAATATTAACTAATGAACCTTATTGTAAAGTGTTACCAGTTCTTTCTGGTTTTTCGAATCTGATTGGCTAAGAGCTATGTGATATTGTACTGATAACGGCACTGTAACCGCTTTACCTTTCGTATCATTCCGCCACCTAGTGAATGGAGGTCCTAAACAGGCTCATCTCTGAATGGAAAAACACAGACGCAGTGTTTTTAAACACTCTCCGTGTGTCTCATTAGTTCACCAGCTCGTAAATCAGTCGGTAAATCCCAATCGGAAGTTATTATTCCGTTAAAGATCAGCGCTCTTGGATGTTACGTTAAACTTAATAGGATTAATGTCTTAATAGGATTAATAGAGCTATATCACACTCCTACTTGAGCGATATTGCTTAAATAGCCTGCTTATTTTTTCTACACATATAAAGAAGATGCACAGAACAACAAATCGTCACGCTTTACTTCCCAACTTTTTAAATCAATGTAAACGTCATGTAAATGTAAGAAGTCGTCCAAATGTCAATCACTTGATCTCCTGTCTGTTTTATTTTAGACATTTTAAATGCGCGTCTTTGTCATATTAATTAAATGTCATATTTGTTAACGCATCCAATACCCAACATTCCAAATTCATTAATGTAAGAACAAATATAAGAACAAATTCATGTGTGTACGCACGTCTTGTGAATTAGGCTGAACGTTTTCGTGAGAAGTGTGTAAATATATATAAAAAAACGAACGCAATTATAAATGAATGAGACCCAGTGTTCTTCATCTACTGTCTGTGTGCATTTTTAACTGTTACCTTCACTTTCTCATCATTTTACAATCTGCTGATTGAAGATTTGTTTACCCTTTTTACCTCGCTGTAACACATTATATGTAATTTTAACACATTATGTGTCATTTTGTGTTGATTTTGTGTTAAACTATAAGACAAGTTGTGTTAAAAAATAACACAAAATGTGTTGTTTCAATAGTAACACAGATATGTTTTAGTGTGTTGTCCCAGAATCAACACTAATGTGATGTTTTAAACACATTCGTTCTAAGAGTGTGTACACAAATGCTGGCCCTCAAGTGAAATGTATAAAAACTATGACATTTGTACTGTTATTAATTTCAAATTCATACAGTCAATCCAAGTGTTAATCTGTTACTCCACACATGTGTTTATTGTCGGCGTACCCTTTAAGAAGTGGCAAATTATCTTACAAGAGATTGTAGCTATTTTAGGGGTGGCTAATTAGTATGATTTTGTACAATGTGAGTCATACAAAAACATACAATCATTAAAAACAAAAACCACAATGCTTTAATGAAAGAAAAAAAATTGTATATATTGTATTGTAATATTGTAAAATAGTTATGAATTGCTGTGAGATTGTGCTGACAAATGATGTTTTCAAGGGGAATGCTGTCAAAAGTGAAATGGGCTTGTGTCTGGGGTGGGCTATCTGTTAGTCCCACCAATGGCAGTGCTGGAGTGGGAAGCATTTTCAGCCCTGGAGTTTCATGCCTTAGACCGGCCCACTTTGGTTCATGACTTACAATATGAAAATAATCTAATTAAATCCTTAGTAGCCTACATAAGTCTTCAATAGTGAACTCTTCAACGCAGCCTTGCAATTCATTGTATATGTCAAATATATCATTTCCAATTCAGTGCAAATACACATATTATAGTATAGCCTAAACAATTATGATTTTTTTAAATAATCGTGCAGCCCTACCATAAGGTATTTTAATATTATTCAATTAAACTTATTCAAAAACTACTGAAAGGGAACAATGTGTTTGTGTTTTCCCCTATATTTCTATAAAAAAAAAAATTGTGGGTCTTGAGATTATTGAGACTACCTGTTTGGTTGAAAAAGTTTGTAAACCCCTCATATACAATACACAAGCAAGATTTATCATGTATGCAGAGGAAACAGATGGAAAAATAAAAATCTTCATATTAATTTTTAAGTACTTAGATCATGTATATTGCCAAATAATGTAAGGTAGGCCTACCTTGTGTCAAAAAAGAACAAATATATAATTGACTTTCAAAATTTTGTTTTACTTGAGAAAACATTATATTTACTGTATATGAAACTTACTTTTTTCCAATAAACTGATGTGTTTTGCATCAAATAGATTTGTGTTACTCTTGCAATAGACGATGAATAATGACTACTATAGACAACTCATTGTTACATATATGACTTAGATTATAAAAAAAAGATTTGTAGATCCTTTTCTTAGAAATGTTTTTTAAATCTAGATGCGCATCAGGTGCACTTAAATATAGACGCATCTGAGGCAAAACTTGTGTTCACAGGTGAGCGCTTTGAAAAGCAGAAGAAAGTCCTGCATTTTCCATGAATTTTAGTGGACCCTAATGCAAGAATTATTTTAATAAGTGGTTGGGGCTCGGGACACAATCAACTTGTGCATAAAGCTGTGGGGACATCTCCCACCTGCAAATTATGCAAGTGGGGCTGGATAATATTATTTTTAGTGCTGGCAGCCTAGGGACAGCAACCTTCAACCTGGTGGCTTGACAACACCGGCCCTCATGGCCAAAAAACAAACCGGCCCACCGGGAATTTTCCCGGTACTCCCAATGGTCAATCTGAGGCTGACTGTTTGAATTTCTTCCGGTATATTTTGGTGTCACTAGTGACACAAAACAACACACTTCCTCTTTAAATCCGAAAGATCTGCTTTCTACATAGGCCTGTCCAGTTCAATCAGACCCTTAATACAAGCTTCATTCCACCAAATCAGTCAGTCGCTAACCTGAGCTTACTAGACACAGCGTCCCTAGACAACCCTCAAACCCTGTCAACCATACTGCAAATGAGGAACACCCCTGGGCTTGGTTAGATCTCATGCTTTGTCTGCAACCCGTGACAAGGACAGTCTCACGTCCTCCCCTGAAGGCCTGCAGTTTTTTTTCGACTTAACTAGCTCTATTGCCACACAGTCGTCACAATACGCAGATGGGCACAGGTGTGAAGCCTTACCAGTCCTGAGGTGAATTAGCCTCCAAGCTGACAGTGTTGACATTCCAGGGACCCTTACGTGTCCCCAAGGGTCTGTCTGTTTGTGTTTGTGACAGGTTTGAGAGAAACAGGTATAGAAATAATTGGAATGGTGGTCAAAACTGCTTAGTATTGAGAAAAATGTTATAAAGACAGACTAGGTGGAGCAAACTTGCAACTAAAATCTCATTTTTTAAAGATGTGCCCATTAATGGAAGTGATTTACTTAAAGGAACAGTTGATTATTATTGTCGTAGTCAGTTATTTTTCTTATGTGATGCACAAAGTAGATATTTTTGAAGAATAGTTGAAAAGTACTTAAGTATTTACTTGCCTTACTGTAATTGAATCGTTTTTGTGTACTTCTACTTTTTGAAGTAGTTTCTAAAATCTGTAATTTTACTTTTACTTAAGTATGTTTGTTTTATACTTGGTTACCAAAAAATGCAAGGTGAAAAAGTCACGCCATGGATGATTGATTGATACAATTTCACCACTAGATGGGGGTCAATCCTACTTACTGTCCCTTTAAGTAGATTTTCAAACCAGTAACTTTACTTGTACTTAAGTAAACTATTAAAGTAACTGTACTTTTTAAAATATTTTATTACTCTTTCCACCTCTGCTCCTGCCATACAGTAGCAGCCTATAGTTAAGGCTGTCAAGGTGCAGAATAAAAGCCCATTCACATCAAAGTCAACCAATAACTATAAAGTTAACTTTTTTAAATGATCAGAAAAATAAAACTGTTGGGATCATTTCAGGATTTGTTTCCAGCTAATGGATTAAAACAATGATGGCAAATCAAAGTCCATTGCAATTTCAAAAACACGGCGCTGTGTTTTGACATGTTTTTTTCTTATCATAGTGGAATCAACTTAAAATACTCCATCATTAATAATCATACACTCACGTGTTATACATCATTTGAAACTTTGAAGGGTCTTCTTTAATTTGTGTACAATCACAATAACAACATATCTTTGTGTTTTGACTTTTTTTGTCTCCGCCAGCTGTCTCTCTAAACACGTTACAAAAATCAAGTGAAACTCTGTTAATACTCGTTACACAAACATGATACACATATCCAAAGAAAGCCTAAAATGTCTAACAAACTAATTATAATCTAAAAAAAAATATTGGTTGTTTATATAATCTGTATTGATTATATAAAATGATTTAATAAACATTGCCTGTTTATATAATCTGTAGGGCATTACAAATCAGTGTGGACCAGCTTTAAAGAGTCTAAGTCTTATCATACCAAGTCTTCTGCAACCTTAGGTTTGTGTGCGACACAAACAAAAATGCGGTTCAATCATCTAGATATTTCCCTGCCGCTTGACTGCAAAGGATCCAATCAGATTCGGCTACACTCTGTTCCATGTTGAGACTCTGTTTAAATTTTTCAGATGGTCTCATTTTGGTGATTACTGCTGATACAGTGACAGGCTGGATGGATGAGAGTAGTTTAGGTGGAGCATGAACCATCTCGCTGTCACTCATCTAGTCCTTGAGGGGACAGAAATGAGGAGAGCGAGTAATTTTATGTTTTCTAGAGCAGGCTTTGATATCAGGTCTAGTGAGCACCGGGCTAAATTTAACTTGTTTAGACAACACTCTGGATAAACATTTTATGCCATTAAAATTCTTGGCATAATTATTTATAATGGAGAAAGAACCGCATGCAAAGCTGGGTAAATATGCCTGCCGATGTGCAAATCTGGGTTAAATTAAACACAAGCAGATCTTCTGTACAGAAAGAAAAAACTCTCACACGCTCTTGCATAATTTCAATGCTCCCCATCGCACCCCATCCCCTCGAGCAGCTGTTGATTTGGATATTTACCTTTAACTTTTCATACCACAAATAAATAAATAAATAAGCCAGGCTGTCAGGAATGAAAATGAGTGAAAATTCCTCATGCTTTCATCACAATGGTCCCAAAGCTACTGGTAATTTCCTAGCCAAATGCTTATCTTCTCGTTGTACTGCGGTGCTTTCTTTACCCCTCACTGGGATGGATTTAGATAATCTCAAAAGCAATATTCTCTCATTGCACTGTGTGACTTGAAACCTGGCAGAAATGCAGCATTAAATGTGCTTGGGAGGTTTCAGAGTGGAAGAGAACGGGGAAAATAATGTGTGATATTCCTTGACGGCGTGATTAAACCCTGTCAAGTCTTAATTGATTTGTCTTTTCGAAGACACATTGAACCCAAAGGGACACTGCATATAATCTACACTGTTGGTGGATTTGTTAATTGCTAAGAGAAGAAGGAATAAGTATCTTAGTGTATTTGTGTTATATTCAGTATATTCAGACAAATTCCCTGACTGCCAGTGAGCCTCTTAAACCAAATCTTAGTGCATATCAGTATTCTGTACTGTGTGTGTTGTTCAGATTTTAAAGAGTCAGTAAATCGGTAAAGAGTATGGCTGCCATCAGCTGGTTAAGACAACAATCAGCATTTTCTCATCGGTAGAATCAGAGATTTTCTGCTATTGATGTCTGTTCGGTGGGAGCACATGAGAGTGTTTGTTGTGTATTCTCATTTTGCAGATGTAGCAAATGTCTGTGTGTGTTTTCGGGGCATATATCATTATTTGCCGGGTTTAGTAGAAAACAGCAAATAAATAAATAAATTCACAGTTTTCACCGCCCATAGCTATCATACATTATGTCACATTAGCAGGGTCACTCAATCATCATGAACATCCCTGCTGAAAAGAACCAGCCAAAGCTGGTTCACTGAAAAAAAATGTTATGTTAAAATTACTTAATTTTATTATGGCAAGAAGATTATTTTGAGTAGAATTTACACAAAAATGAAAATTCTGTCATCATTTACTCACTGGTTTAACCACAATCGAGAGATTTTCTTTAACCACAATTCAGTGGTTTATTATTTTATTCTTTACTTTAACTGCATGACTCGGCGTATGCAGCAATTTAGGTTAAGATATTTGTGATATATTGCATTTTATTGTTAAACTCATCAGAAGATGAAGAGAAAGATACACCGCATAAACTTCTGCGCTCTTTACTCTGTGATAATAGGCGTCACAATGTTCCTTCTGTATGGATCACGGATCAACAACGATCTGTCACACCACTAATGATGTTACACTAAATCATAGTAATTAGCTACCCTCGAAACGATGTCACAATCAATACATAAACGGATGTATTGATGTGCATCAGGAGTTCATGACAATGTATGGCCGTATCGATATTTTGAACACAGCACTAAATGAAATACACTAAATACACGAAATTGTGCACAAGGCTGGTAGTTAAAGGGACACTTCACGCATTTGCATTAAGCTTTGTATAGTTTGAACGCCAGTCATGTTTTTGAATGATCATGCATCATTTTCTCTGTTGCCACTGAGACAGGAGAAATACAGATTTCGGTGTTGCACTTCCTTCTTTCAATGATGTAAAAATCTTCATTTTGCATCATTGTAAGAAGTAAGTCCAATATCTTTGTTGGGGGGTGAGACTACAAACACCCCTTTTCTCGGTCAAATAGGCACCAAATTCTAAATGTATGTTACATTTCGACTAAAAATATTACGCACTTTAAATAAAGGTGAATGTTTCTACAGGTGAAATGCTCCTTTAAATGTTAAATTGTCAGTCGTATTACCTCTGAATATATATTATAATTTAGCATTGAATGGCACACAGTTATAAACAAGGATATAGGAAAATGTTTTTGCTTAATGTAAAGTTTACAATCCTAAAAATGGCATTTGAAAAAAAATCGAACTAATCTCTTCAGCAAAAAGGAAGTATTTTTTAAAGGAACAAAGTGTTGTCACATTTGTTTCTTTATAACAAAGATATTTCAAGAATCCTTATACATTATACATATACAATTAAATAGTCTCAAGTGTTTTAGTTGCTTTGCATGCAGAGGCGGCATTAGCTATGTTTCAACCATTTCAATTGAAATGGGCCCCACCCTCCAAGGAGGGCCCCAGCCCGGCTCAAGAATGTTTGAACGGGGGGCTACACTCTAAAAACAAACGGTGCTATATAGCACCAAAAGTGGTTCTTTGCTCGTAATCATAGAAGAACCGTTTTTAGTGCCATATAGCACCGGTGAAGCACCAGTGAAGCACCTGTGTAGAACCATATAGTGCTATGTAGAACCATATTTGGTGCTATAGTGGTTCTATATGGCCCCTATATGGTTCTACACAGGTGCTTCACTGGTGCTTCACCGGTGCTATATGGCACTAAAAACGGTTCTTCTATGATTACGATCCAAAGCAACAGTTTTGGTTCTATATAGCACCGTTTGTTTTTTTAGAGTGTATGATTCGTGCACGGGGGAGCTCACAGTGTCAGTGCAAGTGGATGTTAAGCAATCACATATCTTTCATTTTAAATAAATTAATTTCTGCTATTTATTTTCTTTCAGAAGTTAATACGCGCTTTAGCCTACGAAATCAGATTATTAATATGAAATGAATGTATTTTATTTAGTCTACAACAAAACTTTATAACTGCATTAATATTTATGTCATTTAAATTATTTTTTAAAAGTCAATTCTTTCATTTTTATAAATCAATGTAGAATCGTTTACAGCAGCATCACAGTGCTTCATAAAAACTATCAGAAAACGTGCACATGTGGATAATTCTAGAGGTTTAATTATTCTTTAGCATCGGGAACACTAGACGAGAGCTTAATAGCCTTATTTTTGTGAAAACCGACATTTCTTAATTGTGTTACCTTTAGTTAGCCCGTGCGCATTCATTCCGACAAATTTTCCGTCACAAATGGAGAGAATACCAATTCGAAGTACTCATCCCTATGCCCTATTTATTACCTTCGAAGATCAGAGAGTTGCGCAATTGTGTTTGATTGCGTGACTGTGACTGCTAAAATACACTTGGAGAATAGAGCAATGAAAACAACGTAATTGTCATTTTATCTGGAGTGAGTTTAAGCGGCGTTCCCTTCCCGAAATGCCCTTCAAGGGCACAAAAACGCAGTTTTGAATTCGACCATGCTCTCTCTCTCATCAGGCTTGGCTGTGCAAGTGCGATTCTAGTTTTTTTCATAATAGTTTTTTTAGGGGCTGATTTCAATGGTGTTTTTTAAATAATATGATTGGATTTTATACTAACCTAATGCAGTATTTCATTGTATTAAAAACATGTGCATAACATCTGTGTGCATTTACTGACTGCCTTTAATATATCTTGTGCATGACGACATTTTCCTCTAACGCAACATACACATTTTTAAGGTTTAATGTTCCAATAAATGAACATAATGACCAAGAAATTTAGATAAATGAGGGGTGATTTTTTTACTGTTGCTTGGAAATCTTTTTTTGTTTTGCTCCCGCAGAACAGTATGTAAACTATTTTTATAATAGCCTATTGAATATAGATGCCGTCAGCTCTCAGTCAGATTTCAATTGAGCCCGAGTTGACAAAATCGCTGGACAAAGATGAACTTATCAGGGCATTCTCAGCACTCAAACACAGAAAGGTGGATTTCTAAAAAGGGCTCAGGTGAAATTTACCCCCGCCGCCAGGTGCTGTCTACAGTGCTGAAAAACGCGGAGCCCGTCGTTATTTATAAGTTCGGTTCAGTGTCAGTCAGACACTTTTTCTTCTTTGCTTTTGTTAAATAATTCAAGTTGAGGGGATGTTTGAGATGTTTTTTTTTTTTAGTTTTTAAGCTGAAAATATACTGCGCAAATCAATTAAGCAGAGAAGTTAGCGTCCATGAAAGGTAATGGCGAGGCTTATTCCAACTATAATTGTATAGTTTTAATTAAATAAGGTTGGATCATTTCTGTTGAGCTGTCTGTTTGTGAAGCTGAAAGTGCACGTAAAATAATATACCATTGATGCAAACCAACAGAAATCCTTGCTTTTTTTGCTCTACTATGTTTATGTTTTTTGTGGGTAGGGCCCCTTGTTAGTAATTGAAACGGGCCACCAGATGCTTAAGGCCGACTCTGTTTGCATGTATCGAGACCTCTAGCGCAGTGGTTCTCAAACTGGGGGCCTTGGCCCCCTGGGAACTACATTTTATAAAATACATTAATTTATCATAAATTCTGTGTAATTAAAGCTCAGAAAAATAAAGCTACTAACCAACAGCTCTACACTGTATACTTTAATATGTTTTGTTTAATTCAATTTTTAAGTTTTGGAATGTTTTATGTCCTAAATTTTCTTTGGGGGGGGGCATAAAAGGATGCACCATACATAATGGTGGCCACACGACAAACAAGTTTGAGAACCACTGCAGTCATAATGCATCTCTCCTGGTTTTTAGGATTTGAGTAAAAACGTCTTATACCCCAGAGACTGTGGCAACATTTACATTTGCTCATCACAGGGTGAGGTTAAATAATGCCATTTACACCACAGCGGACTCATAGAAATACAAGTCAACTATCTAAGGAGACCAGCTCTAAAAGATTGAAATTTCACATTGCTTTTATCAAAGTCATGCCCATAAGTTGATTTGTGATGGCTGGTTAGACATGTTGAATGGCCAGTGATAGCTGCTGAGTTTTCATCTCTTTATCCGTTGTGACTAATGTTGTTCTGCCTGACTTGAGACAGATAAATAAACAAATTTGTTTCAGTTAACAGACCTGAAGGCAGTATAACATTGGAATTAGAGCACATGTCAGAGGAATAATGTCATGGGTTATTTTACTTTCTCGACTGTTTTTATTTCAAATTGTTGTTTGTAACAGTTTGTTTGTGCAGTTGACTGTTTATTATTCGGTATTTCTGAAAGGGGAACGCACACCGGCCACGCAGCTCAGCGCCGCGCAGTGCCGCATCGAGTCGCGTCTAGGACAACTCTGAGGTATTGTAAACCGGAAGTGCACATTAAATAGCACGAGCTTCGTCAGATAGCGTCTACTTCAAAAAGCAAAATATACGTTAGCAGGCAATGTTAATCGTTAATGATTTGGGACAATATGATGTAATTTAATGTTAAACTATGTGAGTGGCGCTGTGTGGCGCGACAGGGATTTGAGCAACTTCCTGAGTCACAGCTGCGCCGGTGCACGTACACTCATAGAAAACAATGTGTTACATTTTTTTAGAACGGCGCGGAACTGCGCGGCCGGTGTGCGATCCCCTTGAGGGTATGATTATTTGTGAAAGTCAATTGTAGAGACCCATTTTTTAAAGAGCACAATTGTTTTACCTATTTACCTTTATCAGTTTTAAATGCGGGGTGCATGATTTTTGAAAAACACTTTGAATTTGAAAAGGCAGTCGGGCCAAGTACCAAAACTGCCAATCAGCAGTAAGGGGCGTGTCTACTAACTGAGAGGTGTGTTCGACTTCATGCGGCGCTGCGCAGACCAATCGGCGACTGACTTAAAGCGACTGACTTGAGCTGGCGCTGAAGGCACGTGACTGTGTCATATGGTTTTAAAAAACGCGATTCGAGATCAGCCGCCTGAGTCAGCCAGCGCAGTTCGCCAAGAGGAGCTGCAGGGGCTGTAATGAAGACACAGCTGTTTCACGATTGGTCGGATTCACTGCATGACAACAATCACGTGTGTTTTTTACTCCCTCAGTTCCACTAATGCTCGCAAATCTGTATTTTTATAACAGTTAAAGCTCTTTTCATTTAGTCGCGATGTTATGTGTCATGTTCATCAAAATAAAATTAATAAAAAACGTAGACCCCACTACATTGGTATTTAAATAATACAGGTATATGCTTATGTTGAACTTTATTCTTGTAAAAACAGATGCTGAAAGCCTCTTCAGTTCCACTCATGCTCATACACGGACATTCAAAACAGTATAATTCACTTTTTATGTTGTTTACATCTTGCAAATCATGTTTAATACGATAAAGCAAGCAAACGCCAAGTGATCAGCAATGCCTGACGTAAATGCAGCAAAATACGGGAACCACAGCGTGTCCGACTTCTCGTCTCCATTATCAGCTCTTCCCCGCCAGCAGGCGGCTAATCTCGCCGTTTGGTTACATCTACCATATATATATATATAATGGTAAGTTGTCACAGTGGCCTACTAAAGGATTTTCTACTAAAGCGTAAAACAATTTAAAAAAAAACAATTAATGAAACAGCAAAAATACTGATAATATACAAAACACAAACATGGGAGCATACAACTCTTTCTGCAAACAAAGATTTTAAATAATAATGTAAACATTATAATTATAAAGTTTTTATTGTGTTGTTTATTCTTTTCAAAATGTATGCTAGTGGGATTTTATTATAGCCTGGGTGCCAGCCGATCTTAGCCCCGCCCACAAAATTTTGAAAATGGGAAGATCGGTCTGGGGTTTTTCCGTTGAGGAGCTTCTATGTAAAACCCAAAGCTGGTCGACCAATCAAATTGTCAGGGCGGGCTTTATACGATGATGGACAGATGATCAACAGTAATGTAATCAACCACGTCACCAAAGAGCGCGTGTGTTGAATCTGTTTACAACGAAATGGCTGCCGCTGTAGAATTCAAATGTGTGGATTCTGACATTGAGTCTGTTCTAAAAGATATCGACAGAGCAACAAAGAAACGCGATCAAGGCATTTGTTGATCGGAAATATGTTTTTGCCATCCTTCCTACGGGATTCGACCAACATTTCATTTATCAGCTAGCTCAGATGGTGGCTATGAAGAAGGGACATGAAAACCCTATTGTCATTGTTGTTTCATATTTGGTTGCACTAATGGAAGACCAAGTTAAAGAAGCAACTGAAATGGGTATCACGGCAATGCAACTCGGCGTGCATGACGAGATGGATATAATTAGCGGTCGTTGGGGGACATGCTGGGTTTCGATATTTTTTGAAGCCAACGTAATGGGTATCGTCGTGGAGGAAGTTCACCTAACGTACAAATGGTAAGAAATAGTCTGACTGTATGACTTAATACTTAATGTTGTGATATAAATGAAATGTTGTAAACATAGTAGGTGTTGATGTACGTTCGCTAACTCAGACTTAGTATAATCACAATGCTAGTGTCATTGTAGCGAAATTACTAGCAGTTCGGTCAGGCTGCAAAAGACGTAATTTCAACATACGTCACACACTCCATTGCTCTGATTGGTCGTAGGTCTATCCAATTGAGTGCTGAGGCACTTTTCGGTTGAGACACGCCCCATAATCATAGCCCAATGGAGCGGTATCTCACTCAAATTCTGACTAGAATTGAGTATGACAGCGTCAGGTTAGTTGAGCTATACTGTATAGCAAAAATGTTACAATTAAATTATAGTTCGGAAGAATTTAAAGTTTTTCTTTATAAACTATAGGTAACATTTTGTGTAATTAGACTTTTGACTTGAAACCTTATAGTTACTGAGATGTTGTGACGTCTTCCTTATGTGACAAGTTGCCCCAGTCTCCTATACACCGTTGAGCACTGCATATCCAAAATCCACCACTCCTAGGACTTCAAATAAAGATCTCATGGATTGACCAGGGAAGTTAACTTCTATTAGAAATGAAGATTGACCACCAGTCAGCGCATATATTACATGATACTGCACTCAGGTGCATCTGCCCTGCATTTATCAGACTGATCTAAACTGTCCTGAGGCCTCGCTTTACAGAAGGCTTACGGATATGCTGAAATAAGATACTGGGAAATGTCAGAGAATGTTGATTTATAATAAGGTTTTGTGTGGCTGGTGGATGTTGGAAGAGGAGAGAGAGAGAGAGAGAGAGAGAGAGAGAGACTGGCGAGACAGTGGTCGAGAGACATATTCCCCTGGCTCTGGGCCGTCGTACCGTAAGCAGAAGCTCTTTGACAGCTCAGACCAGCAGGCCTTTCTTTGATAAATGTGTGACCTTTTAAAAGCGCCCTGACATTAGTTGTTGATTATGATTGTTGCGCCCCTGGCACTCAAGAGATGTCAGATATGTCTGCTTTTTTGCATGACTCAAACACTGCTTGTATTTTTAACTTAACTATAGATGCAGACAATCTCAAAATAATGAGACTTGGACTTCATGTCAGTGTCATTTATGAAGTATTGGGTGGGTTGTTTAAACCAATGGTTGGGTCAAATATGGACAAACCCAACACATCGGTCAATTGACGTGACCCTAATATCAAACAAATACAGTATTTATACAGTATACACAATTACTGTTACAATTTCAAGTGCTTCAGCTGTACTAACATATATAACAAGCATGATTCCCAATATAATATGGTTTTAAGTGCCTTTTTGCTATTACGGTACATTCACATGGGGCGTAAGCATTAACGCTTGACGGAAGGCTTGTCTGAAGCGTGGCCAACAGCCAATCACAGTCGCCGCAAGACATGCTCTGGTCTTCCATAAACGTAATTGGCTGGCTCTGCCTAGATTATTTAAATAAGGCGATCTGATTGGCTGACGCATGTGTTGCAGCTTGAAAAGTTGAGAAATGTTCAACTTCTGCCACGTGCAATGGCACTGACTTGGCGCCACAATTCAGTTCGGCAACGCAATGACGTCACCCATTAAAAGTGAATGGGAAGCGTTAACGCTTACGACCGTGTGAATGTACCGTTAGAGAACAGATACTTCTGTTTACCAGAAACTGGAGGGCACTCAACCCTGATCTTAAACTTTTTAGTGGCTTTCAGGCTACCCACTGTGATTGCAGGTGACTGTCTGGACTCTCACACAATTGATTCCCTGGCATTTTTTGCATTGTCAGAAGTGATGTGCAAGGTTCAAAATGCCAAAGCAGAGAAAGGGCAGTCAGGAACTGAAAAGTGTAAGAGAGTTTGTATGTGTGAAATATGGCACTGCAGGAGCCCAAATTCACTCATGTGCAAAAAGGCCATTTTCTAAAACTGCTGGGAACATGGTGACATTATGAGAGGCAGAGTGTAAAATACAAATATAATGATTTGCACGAATCTGAAACATTACATTAATGAAATAACAAAGTCAAAACTAAAAAATGTAATAAAGGACACAGATGCTTTTTTAAAGTGCACTAGCTCTAAAGTTTCTTTCATTTCTTCCTCATGAATAGATTTTGTTTATCGCCTTTGGCAAGATTGCATTGCTATGGGAAACCAGAAGCAGAAGACATCAAGTAACCAAATTAGCAGTTTCCCTAAAGATGATAATGATTTTACAGAAACTGCCATGTTTATTCTACAGTTTTGTCAACCATATATTTAACGTTAATGTGTTGCATTTCTATGCCGCATTTGCATGCTCTCCTGTGTTCTTGTGGCCTTCCCCTCACAGTCCAAAGACATGCAGACTGATTTGGAAATATTGGAACACGCAACAATGGAATGAAGCCATGTTGGGCTGGTTTTTATGTTGTAGCAAGGAAGGCTAAATGCTTATTCATACCACAAATACTTGCAAACTTCTTTGAAATCCCACCAGCGAACATTAAATTACAGCGTTTGTGTGATTAGTGTCATTATTTGATTAGAGCTTTTATGTAGTGTTTACTCACATGCTCTTATAGCAACAAGCACAATAAGCATGAGGTATACATAAAGTATAAAGGTAAAATATGTAAAAAAATTATGTTTTTTTTTTAAACAAAGCATGAACACAAACAGCCGGATTACCACCCCTTTAAAGTGCACCTATTTCATTGCTAAAACAACATTATTTTGTGTATTTGGTATAATATATTGTGTTAAATGAGGTTTATGGTTGAAAAAACACATTATTTTCCACATACCGTACATTTTTGTTAGCCTGGCTAACAGGGGCGGACTGGCCATCTGTGTGATCTGGAGAATCACAGAGCGGCCGGTACTCAGGACGGCCGGTGGGCCGGCCCACCACCCGCCACGCACGCAGTCATTACCTGTTTTTTTTCCCCCCACTAATCTGTTTCACACTCCAGTACTGTAGGTGGCAGTAATGCACCTTTAAGTTGGATGCCAGCTGCACTGGCCGTGGCCGCCAAGTAAGGAGAAGAAGTGGTATGAGGAGGAAGAAAAACCGAGAAAAACCAACAGCAAAGACGTTAGATAGAAGTAGAACATAGAAGCATAGAAACAAACAAACAATATGCATAACGTGGCCGCGGGTAAAAAGCGGAAAGAAAAGGGTGGGGCTGAGAAGGCGAGAGAAAAAAATTGCAGAATTTAGATAGTGAAGCAGCTAAATGTCACAAAATAACTGAACTATTTAGTTGCAGAACAAAGCGACCTGTTGAAGAAAATCCTTATCCCCCAACATTGAGTAAAAGTCCATTGCTGGATTGTTTTTTTAGGTGAGTATTCAACCTCCATTTATATGTGAGTATTCAAGTTAAACTGTATATTAAAACCTCTTTACTTTGTGATTTATCATATAACTCATACAGTACTGTGTTGTGTGTTTCAGATACCTGTATTGGTTCAGCCAGAGGGACTGCAGTGTGTTGAGACCTCCATTTACATGTGAGTATTCAAGTTAAACTGTATATTAAAACCTCTTTACTTTGTGATTTATCATATAACTCATACAGTACTATGTGTTGTGTGTTTCAGAGACCTGTTTTGTATTGGTTCAGCCAGAGGGACTGCAGTGTGTTGAGACCTCCATTTACATGTGAGTATTCAAGTTAATCTAGAATAATATGCTTTTAACTAGGGTTGGGCATCGAGAACCGGTTCCAACTGGAACCGGTTCCAAAATAACGATGCCATTGGAATCATTTAGAAAATTTGTTTTCGATTCCGATCATCGGTTCCAAACGTGCAAGTTTTGGTTTCCATAGCGGGCACCGTATTTCCGGAAGTGCTTGCCGCGCACGCGCCCACTTGTTCTGTTGCAGACTGAACTCTGGGTAATGTAGTCGAGGAGCGCTGTGTTCGCATGTGCGTTGTTAATAGTGATACACAGAATGAAATACGAGCTGTTTTCATGTTTATCTCAAGTTTATTTGCAAGTTTTGCCCTGCCACCCGGGTGTTCAGATGATGTAAACCTGATAAGAAAGCGATGGAGACTGTTTCGTTGGAAATAAAAAAATGTGCTTCGGAACAACGTTGTCTGCTCATCACTGCGTGTAAACAAACCCGAGTGAACTGTTACAACTACCGTCACGATAGCCGAGGCGGATGATAAAAAGGTAACATTTGTTACACTACAATCACTTACCTGATTGTGATGACGAGGTAATGTTTGTTGGCGCAGGGTTGCCCGAGGAGGACGAGACCGTTGACCTGCACAACACGTCGAACACGCTACAGTCCTTGTATAATTTGTACACCATGCAGGCGTAGGTGTTTAGTCATGTTTGTAGTGCATCCTCCCGTGCAAGAAATAAGTTTATCACATGTGTTGCACTGTGCCGACCCAGGCTTTTTTAATGTGAAATAAAGCCACACTTTTGAGCGTCGCTTACCGTGCTCCATGACTGCACGGTCTGCACTACAAGCCCCACATTCTTAAAGAGACAATACTCATTTTCCCGTAACACAAAGCGCTTAACCAAATTGCTAGTTGTGGTGAACAACAACGTTCCTAATTTTCTCCTACATAAGCTGCAGTTCCCAAAACTAAAACTCATTGAATCAAAATATACATTTCCTCTGTGAAATGAGCCTGTGTCATGTTTTGACTCCACCCCTCAAAGAATCGGAATTGAGAATCGAAAAGAACCATAATCAAAAGGAAGAATCGGAATTGGAATCAGAATCGTTCAAATCAAAACGATGCCCAACCCTACTTTTAACACAACATCTAGTCAACATCAGTACTATTGCTATAATTTGGATGGGATAGTATCATGAGCCACAATTAAAGTCTTGTGACACTCATGCCAGGCGTTATTGTTGTTGTCGAGTTTCCGCACTCCGATTGCTTTGGGCTGGGCCTAGTCAAAGTCCAGGGCTGTTTTTTAGTCCCAGTCCGTCCCTGCTGGCTAACACCAGACCAGTCTCATAGAGAATGAGACATAGTCTGGGAACCACATGCTCATTTTTTCGTATTTGAGGCGTGGTTTACGAATGCCCAGAGCCATTTATTGGGCGCTACGAATGTCTATCAAATGCATCTGTGCGTAGCTCATAGCAAATCGTTTCAATTATACCAGATGACGTATGTAGAGCGACATCAATTTAAGCGTCAAGAACTTTTATCGGGTACGTTGCACACAGCTGAAAGCTATGCAACTAAACCGGTAGCTGTATATTGATATTGAAAAGCAACACAACTTAGTGAACCTGTGACAACCACAGTACTAGGTAGGCATAATGGCAATATGATATTAATAAATACCACTTACCATTTATAAGTTAAATGTACTTCGTCAACGATGATGCCTAGCAGATTGGTCCTATAAAACTCTGTGGCTATCATGTCTTGCCATATCCAAACATCCTTCTTAGATATAAAAATTATTTAACGCCAAAAGTTGCTCTTTTTTTTAAATAAACTTGAGTTCAAAACTACTTCGAACACTATCTAAGGCTGCATTTGAAAAGTAACTTCGTGTCTACTGCCATGTTGGATAAACAAAACTACTTTGGTGTGTCGCATAGACGTCGTCATCGTCTTGCTGCCTCCTCCCCATTCTGTGATTGGTTCCTTATTTCAACGGAAAAATGGTCCATGGTTTCCATGCTAGACTTGCAGTGTGAATAAATTTGCGCACAAGGCAGCATGGGGAAACCCAGGCTACATTTTTGTACCTCCAGATTTCCATCTCTTACTGAAATGAACTAATTTTGTACCAAACTCATCGATTTGAAAAGCGCTGTGTCTCTGATTGGCCAGCTAATCTGTACGTTGTGATTGGTCTGACGTTCGCCAGAAATGTGATGCTCATAACCATGTTTGAAAGATTGAGTCACAATGCAATGCTAACAGGAGTTAAATTACAGGCTGTGAGTCCAAAAAGTCACCAGTGCCAGGAAGTAAACTTGCCTAGAAAAAGATTTACGTTGAGACGATAACTCACATCATCTTTTACTTTGGAATTTGTACCTTTTGCATATCGTTAACATGTACAAATACACACTTACGCACCAATGTAAATGTGAAATCGTGAATCGGACGATAGGATCTCTTTAAAAGATGCGATGTAGAGAATAGAAGAATTAATGTTGTTTTGTCCATTTATTAATTTAAAAAATACATTGCTGTTAGTATATTAAATAAATATTTTTGGCATTATATTCGATTTACTTTATTATCATTTTTGTATATTAGATGTATTGTGTCTCACTTTGAGTCCTACACACCCACTTATGGTACCAGGCTTAGACCGTCATGTATTTCTAAAGTATTATATCTGTATGTATTATATTATCTTATTATACAGAAGTGTGACAGCAGGCTTCTGGAGACACGGAAAACTTCTTTACCTGCAAATTCACCTTTGCTCATTTTTCTTATTTTTCATTTCTGTCCACAGCATCTGTAAAGCATGTGGGGTGCTGTCAGAGCATGCATTGCCTGTAGATGTGCATAGACTGTGAATGAAGAAAAAGTGGGAACGAGAAAGAAAATCGAGTAATACGGTAGGAGAGAGAAAATGGGCAACAACAGAAGAAAATGGAAAATGAGAGAGAGAGAGGAAGAGGAAAATTCATACTGAGGATGAAAGAGATTAAGAAATGAAACAGGAAGAGTAGATCACATGAGATAATATTAAGGTGTGGAAAGAGCGTGCCTCTGTGTGGGACTGTGGGAAGACCACGGGGATTGTGTTCATTGAGTTGAGTACACATGATCAGATGAGTTTGTTTGGAGTCGCCCTCAGCTCATCTTTTGTCTGCCTGCGGGAGGTTCAGCTGCTAGCAGACTTCGGGAGTTTCTTTTATATGACATGGTGTCTCCCTTGACACATGCTAATGGGGCTTGACCTTAATTTGTTAGGAAATGTACAGCTTATTTACTGATGCAAGGGCCATACACGGCCACCAGATGGCAAGATAACACTGTAGTGTCTAATAGCCTAATGTCTAAATCTCAGGATAATGCAAATGGATTAGTCACACAGATTGGGTAACTAGGAACTGACTATAGTTAATCAATTAATAATTATTTATAACTATTACTATTAAACAATGTATTATTTCCAATTAGGGTGAAAAAGTCATGGGTTTGACCTTGAGTCTACTGTATATGTCAGTTGCTTTGAATAAACCACTATAAACAATCTATTAGGGATGTCCCGATCCGATCACGTGATCGGAAATCGGCCCCGATCACGTGGTTTCAGACTCGATCGGAATCGGACGTTACCTCCCGATCAGGACTCGGATACATATGCAGGGTTTAAAATCCATTAAGGTCTCGCTCTGCTCCGCGCCAGTGTACGCGCTGCGCTGGTGCGTGTGAACTGATGAGAAGAGAATGGGCTTGTTCGACTTCATGCGGCGCCGCAGCAACCGGCAGCCGGATGATGTCTAAGTTCCGAGAGAGCAATTAAAAGCAAACTTCTCCGTTTGATTTCGCGGTTCGCTCTCGGGGTGGTTTGGCGTCGCCGGGCTGTCGGTTGTGGCGGCGCCGCGTGAGGTCGAGCAAGCCTATTGACGTGCTTTCATTCACAAGCTTCACACTCGTGCGTGCAAGGAACCCACGACAAAACCGGATTTTTACCGCTCATTTAAACAACGGGTTTACCATTTTTGTCACCATGTACTCAGACGCAGCTCCGCGTCTCACTCAGACCCTCAAGAACGCGCATTCGCGCAGGATACTGTAGAGATGAGAGATAGAGAGAGAGGTAAGAATGGTGCCCACGTCGAGAAAACTTAATAGAAGTCTAGAAACAAAGTATTAAAGTATGTATAGCCATTTCACTCATCTCATTACAATATGTTAACCAGATAACTGGATACAACTGATTGTATAGTTTAATAAAACAATGTATTTTGATTATACAGATTAATTACGACCTAACTATAGGTATTTTATAACTAACTGCTGACCAGCTTAGGAAATCTCTATGGCTAATTTATAAGATATATTGCTGAATCAGTATGTTGTTTTTCTTGTTAATTGAGTCTTTTTGGGTAGCCTATCTTATGCCTAGAATTAGTCAAGGAGGTTGATTCTTATAACTTCCTTCAAAGTTTAATCAATTGTGCATAATGACACGAGCAACAAATGCATATAGGGTGTCAGACTCATAGATTTGCATCATTTAAAGTTCAGGTTTTAAAGTTTGGGTCAACATGTGGCACAGCTTTAAAACTGAAACTTATGAAATCCTATCAGAGGTCCAAAATGTCATTGAAACACACCAGGGGCTTTGCTGTCATCAGGATTAAACATGTTACCCCTCGAACCCTCCCTCCCAACAGAGCATTCCCACAAAACAAATCCCAATTTAACCCCTGTACATATACTATATATATTCTCATTATTTTTTAACACATCTGTAGTTATGCGCTGGCACAGAGTTAGACTGTTTTGACTGATCATCTCTGCGGCATGACATAAGGAACATCCTGGTTCAGTTTTTTTCGCTCTTATTTATTCTTTTTTTATGTATAATAGAAGTATCGGATCGGGACTCGGTATCGGCAGATACTCAAAATCAAATGACTCGGACTCGGACTCGAGGGCAAAAAAACCTGATCGGGACATCCCTACAATCTATATCCAGTTTTAATCAAATGCAGAAAGGGAAATCAGTCAGATTTAGCTCACTTCTTGAAACAAATGAAAGACACACACACATTCGACAGATTCAATACTGTTTTGTAACAACGTGGTTACATTGCTCACAGTTTCCTGGATTCTTCCAGACTTGCTCAGCCACAGAATCTGGGCCACCGATGTCACTTCCCCAAGACCACAATGAATCTTTCCGCTCTCTACCACTAAACTGGATGTAATTTTTCTGTGCTTTGAAAGAGTTATTTCACCTACACTGCAGTAGACGTTCATACACTTTCCTGTCATCTCTAAGCCGTTTATATACCATTTTACATCATTCTGTCTTTCTGTATCTGGCTCACACTTTACAGAGTATCAGGGGTGCATGTAACTGGGGGGCATCATGCCAACTGGAGCACAACTATATTAATGGTGTAACTCTCGGCTTTAAAAAGTGCTGATGATGAGTCTGCTATAAGCTCTTTAAAGGGTTTAATGTGACAGAATATCTCTTCATTTACAGATTATATAACCCTACAACAGGATATAGGCGAAAAGGTGACTTTGCTATCGGAAAATTCTAAAAGGTGTACAATGGATATTTTTCTCAGATTTTACATCACATCTCAGGATCTGATTGTGTGTTGTGATATAGTAAATGAGTGCCCATTAATAAAGATGGCAGATTACAAACTGTGCATTTCTGGGGGGTTACTATTAACTCTTTCGCTGCCATTGATGAGATTACAATTTGCCTGGGATATGTTGTGATGTTGGCTGTAACAACAGTCGTCAGAGGAACCCTGAACTTCAATTTTATTCTATTCCAAAGGAGTTAAAATGGCAGAATAACAGAAGTGACCACTAAGGATAACTTAAATGCTTGCAGAATATTAAATGAATAGTAAAAAGTTCTCAAGTAATTCAATAATCAAGTAAACAGTAAGTGATAATAATTTAAGAACAGAGAAACACATTTAATTTATTGTTAAATAAATAAATAAATATAACATTAAGTAGCAGATTGTTTTTTGATTAATATACAGCTGTCACTTTAAAAGCTTACAGTAATGGATTCATGTGTCCTAAAACACTTTTTCCCTAAACTTTTCACTTTACACATAACCTTTTTATACACATTTATGTAAGCAAATGGACATTTGGACTTAACTCTTTCCCCACCAGCGTTTTAAAAAAAAAGTGGCCAGCAAGCCCCAGCATTTTTTATGATTTTCACAAAAGTTGAATGCCTTCCAGAAATTGTTCTTCTATAAATATTTAAACAAACAATATATCAGATGAAAGAACAGACCCTCTGCTTTCAAAAAAAAAAACTTTCATCCTACCTTCATTAGTTCTCTTGTAATCACCTCTCAAATATGTGTAGGTTTCTTCAAAAACACCCAATTTTGAGCAAAAAGCTGAGATAATTCCATTTTTGCGAAGGACTTTTGATGGAGATCAGATGCAGAGCGATCTTTAAAACATACACGGAGTTCTTTCTCTTTCACGTGAGGTGCTACTTCCGGGTTGTATAAGTTGTGGAAGTGCGCCACCTGGTGGATAATAGCGGTATTGCGGAAAGACAGAAAATCTCGTTATTGGCGGGGAAGCGTTTTCTCTTAATTGAAGAGACAAAATATTTTTTTTGTTTAAATAAACCTATAGAATTTTTAAAATGTTGTGGTCTAATAAATACTTTTAAAGAGTTTTGTATAATTTGTACCATACACCTGATATTTTGATGGTTTAGTCTAACCTGAGGAGCATTAAAAACAGATATTATATAAATTACCGACCAGAACACTATAAATAACTCTCCCCCCTCATTGCTTCATTTGTTTGTTTGTTTATTCATTCATTCATTCAGAAAAAAAGAAAGAATGTGAAATTGTCTTATACCAAAAAAATAGGCCTGCTGCATTATAACACTGAATACTCTGTGGATTTTTGGCCAAAGCGAGTGGACTGCTCAGTCTGTCTAAAGGGAAACACAAGCTGAGCTGAATGTCCTGCTGTGCTCCTGAGTGAGCTACAGCAGTATGATCAAACCCTTACTTACATGTCTGCTATTGTTTGATATTGTATTGTTTGAAAAAAAAATGAAAGAGAGTTTATATAGAGTTATATGGAGAAAATGATTTATTTACTCAATATTATCTTGATTCACACTGTATCAAATAACCAAACAACTGAACTGACTTGAATTATTATTATTATAGACCATATAATTCCAAAGAAACACTTTATTGACTTTGTGTCCTTCAATGAAAAATAAAATCAAATGAGGCAATTGCTAACATATTGAGCTATAAAATGACTGTGATTAGCACAGCTCAGATAATTTGGTCTTAAAATACAATAATTCATCTCAGACTTTGATATACAGTAAATGAGTCTGAGATGACTTATAAAGGCATATGCAAGATTATGGGCATTTTTATCTGAAAGCATTCAATGAACAGCTCAACTTTTTCTCCAGTATGATGTTAAAGCCTATGCGTGGTTCAAGGTTGAGTGTTTATTTCATTAAATGAACATCAATAACTCTTGTATTTGCTAATTGCTGGCAATAAAATGTATTTTGTTGCTAATAAAATCTCATAGGACAGCGTGTCCAAGATTAATTGCATCTTTAAAATGGACACATGCTGACCAAGCTCTGTCATTTTGCTGATTGACAGCATGGCATATGGCATGGTGTAATAAGTGTCATTTTTCTAACAAACAGCTTGCAATATCCAGCACTTTGGTGGCAAGCCAGAACGAAAGGAAATCGCTGCCAGATTCGGAGGTAAACATCCGATGCCAAAATGGTCAAAGGTCACGCTCCAGGTTTGCTGTGATGAGGGGCAACCCCTGTGAAGGAAGGTGTTGAATCTTCAAGACTAAAGTGACATTGGGATATGTAAGCGAATCTCGATTCATCCATCTCTCCCTGTCCTGAAATAGAAGCGCATCTGTTGACATTCACAATGCACGTAAGGCATCTTGTTCGTCCAGTGTTTGAATCAGGGCAGTCGCCCGGGCAACACAAACACTGTTATCATCCCGTCTCAAAATGGTATCAAGAATCACCCGGCAGCTGCCAGTAGCTGTAAAAGTAAAATGACACCCATATCACTGCTGTACTTTTTCCTCTTAAGAGATTACCAGACTACACTGAATAACTGGAAGGCATCAACCCTCATATGCAAGTACATCAAGTGAGGTTTAAGTAAACAATGTGTGGACCTCATTTTGGGAACACTAATCTTGTGCTGAGAAAGATTGTGCTGGCAATTTCTAAAGCACTTTAAACTTTGTTTCACTGTGGTCTTATTCATTAAATGCTGTATTCAATGATATACAATGAATATTAAAAATAGCAAGTATGACTCTCTCTCTCTCTCTCTCTCTCTCTCTCTCTCTCTCTCTCTCTCTCTCTCTCTCTCTCTCTCTCTCATTTTGTCTTGAACACCTTTCTTTTTCTTACTGTGATCAATTGAAATTTGTATGTGTTCCATTGCGTCAGAAATCTGGAGAAGATTCTGTTTGAGGAATACATTCTTTATCACTGCTAATAGATACTGTGTTTATTTCTCTTAGTAACAGAGCGGCACACACACACACACACACAAACAAACTCTCTCTTGGTGAACCACGTTACAGTACGCTCAATAAAACATTTTATTTACCCACCTTTAGTTATTTTACTCAACTGTCTGGATTCTACCCATCCACCAAACTTTTCACACGAATCTCAAATACTCAGAACAAATGTTTTATGGATTCATATAGGAAATACTGTATACCTCTTAATGCATTCAGTATGACATACTGTAGACAGCATTATTATTCAGCAAGTTTTTAAATGGACAGAGTTTTTTTTTAAGTTATATTTTTGGCCATTTTTGCTTTTTTTGACAGTAATTAAGGAGAGGACAGGAAAGTACAGGGAGGAGAGAGGGGTATGGGATCGGCAAATGACCACGAGTCGATAATCGAATGGACGGACAGAGTAATTCTTACCCACCTGTCAATAATCTACCTTCTTTTGATTCGTTTAATGGATTTATACAGGCAACACTGTTTGTTCCATGTTTGATTTTCACAATAATACACATAATACTGAAATGTACTTTTTCAAAATTCATTATTATTTTCTTCTCTTTTAGCTTAGTGACAACTTTAAACTATTTATAGACTGATTTCCCCAAAAGTGTAGACAGTGTTGCTACAGTATCAAAACATTATTTTGTTTGTCTAAGCATCCTGATCAGTCCAGTTACGTTGGGGTGGTGCTGTGTTTTTGGCAAATGGAAGAGTGCCACTGGTGAATGTGATCCTGGATCAACATCATTGTTGGTCCTGGTTCAACATTTTCATTAACCAATCAGATTGCAGGATTAGGGTGTATTGGATTTAGGATTGGGTTAGGGGCTTTAAAAAAATTATTCTGAAACTCTCACACTAATTTGAGGGGTAATAAATAGTTAGGGTTTGAGTTAAGGGTAAGTTGGGGTTTAGGACCAACAAAAAATGTTCATCCAGGTAGGGATGGGCGATTTGTCCCCCTAAAAAAATCTGTGATTTAAAAAAAAACTTAAACTTAAAATTAAAACTTGATTTACGATTCAATTCTATTTTTTCCCCGCCCCCATTTAAAACAAAATAATTGCAAACTGTACATATATTTTAAAAATATATATTTATTATATTTAATTATTACACGGCTCTCTGGAATGCTTGATTCTGATTGGTCAGTTGAGACATTTGCAGGTTCGTTCTTTTCAAATAATAACCGCTCCAAAGTAATAATGCATAGCCGGTACTACTTGTATGTTTTAAATCCCTCCACGCCAACAAAGATTACTGTTTGGCGCCATCTTGTGACAAACACTGGACAACCACAATTAAGAATTGAAAAAGTTTGACATTCATTTTAACATGTACGGAAAAAACAAAACATTTAAACAGTGGATAGAAGAACGAACAATGACAAGACACAGAGAGCTTACTGAGACTGAACAAAATAGAGCATGACAGCTACGAAGCCAACACACACAAAAATACAGAATGGGCATTAAAAGTTCTCAAAGACTGGCTAAAAGAGAAAAAAAATGGAGACAGACAAGTATGAAGCAGAGGATCTTAATAAGGTATTACGAACATTTTATGCATCTGTGCAAAGTTTTGCAGACGAATAAAAAATGTAAATTTAAAACAAATATGCCAATAAAAAATAAAATGTTTCAAATTCATATTAATGTCCAGTTTTTTTCTTATGTGGCAAGTAGCCGTGTAATAAGCGGGATAATGTAGAGGCAGCCGGTAGTTATCGGGTAAATAAGCCCCTTCAGTGTGATACAAGACCCTCCGCTTCGCATCGGGTCCTGATCACACTGTCGGGGGCTATTTCCCGATAACTACCGGCTCCTTCTACATTATCCCTTACTTAAAATGCATCAACATAAAATTGCCGTAAATCCAAACCAACTCCACACGACTGAAGTCAAAGAGCATTTTTTTGGAAGGAGCTGCTCTCTTTCGCCGGATGTTTTTGCCATGTTGTTTGTGTATGCATGCGCTGCCCTCGGGAGAGGGGAGGGGCAGAGGGCTGCGCCGCAGGGAGCATGCTACGGAAACCCTGAAGGAAGATTTGGCGAATGCAAAATGTATGTACTCCGCTATACTGCAAAGGGGGAGAAAAAAAATCTAAAAAAAAAATAGATTTTTTTGAAAATATGAATCGATTTGACCTATCAACTCGATTTTAAAATCAAATCGATATTTTTCCCAGCCCTAGATCCAGGATCTTACTTTGTGAAATCACGGCACCACTATAGGGAGCTTTAATAGGAAGATTTCTTTTTTAAGAAAAATTGATGAGTGACCTTCGTAATCTCAGCATTATCGACATGAGTCACAGCACAAACAACCATACTACAACCACTACTCAGGAGTTAGCTACACTATGTTTGTTTGAAAACAGTTTAAATATCAACAAAAACTGATGTCTCGCAGATTCGCTTAGAGCGCCTTTAACATGAAAAATATATATTTTTACCAGAAGTTTTTTAGCCATACTGATATGTCACATGTCAACATTTGGTTGGTTCAAACATTTATTTTTTTCAAATTATTTTCCAGGTAAATGCATCTTTCAGACTCGTCACATCCATAATAGACCCTTTTACAGCTCACGTGATCAAATAGCCTGCTCGCACATTTAGGCAACAGAAGTGATGTTATTCCCCATTGGTTCTAATATGTTAGCAACTCAAAAAGTTTCCCAGCATTAAAAAAGTCTGGTTGTTGCGTTTGGTTGCCCCAATATAATATAATTCTAATATACATGTACCTGGCAACTTTATTTTTGGCCATCTGCTAACGTCTTCTATCCTGTCCACTATAGTACAGGGATCTGGTAGCTGTTTTGAAAAAGTTGATAAAGTCAACTTTTTAAAATAACTTTCTCTGTCTGTGTTAATTCTTGCCATACTTCCATTGCCTAAATGCGCGCGCATATGCTGCCACGTCATCATTGTGTACAAACAGTAAAAGGCTCTATGAAGAAAGTTCACATTCATAATGTTGCTTCTTCCTCATTAATGCGCACACGAAAATTAAAATGGAATAAATATTATTTGTTATTTGAAGAGCTTGGATATTTTTGCTTTAGGTTTGTGCATTCAGCTGATCTCCAGGTCTGACGCTAGCACTTTTAGCATAGCTTAGCACAATCGATTGAATCTGATTAGACCATTAGCATTGCGCTAAAATATAACCAAAGAGTTTTGATATTTTCCTACTAAGACCGACAGAAAATTAAAAGTTGTGATTTTCTAGGCAGATATGGTTAGGAACTATACTCTTAAACTGGCATAACAATCAGTGACTTTGCTGATGCAACATGGCTGCAGCAGGCGCAGTGATACTACGTCCGGGTTACTTTCAATGGCAGGGGACAATTTTCGGGCAGTGGGTAATATCATTGCACCGTATGCAGTCATGTTACGGCAGCAAAGTCCTTGATAATTACACCAGAATGAGAGTATAGTTCCTAACCATATCTGCCTAGAAAATCACAACTTTTAATTTTCTGTCGGTCTTAGTACACGATGTAACTACAGAAGAGTTAAATAGGAAAAATATCAAAACTCTTTGGTTATTTTCAGGGCGATGCTAATGGACTAATCAGATTCAATGGATTATGCTAAAATTATATGGTAAAAGTGGTAGCGCCAGACCCGAAGATCAGCTGAATGGATTCCAAAACGGTAAGAATCAAATGTTTAACTCTTAGGGAGCTGGAAAATGAGCATATTTTCAAAAAAAGTCGAATGTCCCTTTAACACGTGTAACCCTTATCCTAAACAGAAAACATGATTATAGACTAGGGTGGCCATTCGTGCCAGTTCCGCCGGACACGTCCCGAACATGTTTTCGGTTCAAGTCCCGTTGCTCGACCGCATACGTCATCGAGGTTCTCCCATCTCAGTTAAAATGCATTAAAAAAATTATATTTATTTCTTTTAAGACATACAATCATTGTAGTTTCATTCTTACTTTGAAATGTAACGGTTGCTTTTCTGAAATTGAACCCGAAATATTAAACCTTGATGACGTACAGTATGCGGTCGACCAACGCGACTTCCGGAGAATGCACCAGAAAACATGTTCAGGATGTGTCCGGCGGAACTGGCACGAATACACTGATATTTTTCTGATGTTTGGTAATAAATACAATCTCTGAGAGATTATTTTTTTAAGTTTTGACTGAAAATGGCACATCCATGATCTATAATTTGTGACATTATTGGCATAGAAATTACATCTATATACAGTATGTATATAACAGCGTTGCATTTTTGAAGGCTTTAATGGCATTGGCATGTTTACATAGTGGCATACAGTTTGTTTCAGTACATGTGCCTCTGTTTTAATAGTGACCGCTGTCTAACAACGAAACACGACCACGTCTTTCAGCAAGCACTGACAGAGTCTAACAAGACACATAAAAATTCTCCAAGCTGGCAGCCACATAACAGTTCCCCCACTTTACATTTCGTCCAAGTCAGTGACCCTTAAGGATACATTTGGCCAAACCTCCTCACCGGTCGCTGGAGCTCTAAGGTGATTTTTTTGCAGCTGTCAGGGGAGGGGGGTTATTAATGGGGCAACAGGGTGTATGTTTCAAATGATGGGACACTTCTCTGGGATACTGCATCACGACTGTGGTATGACAGGAGAGCAGCTGGGAGCCACGTCACGGCTGGAATTACATATTAATTGCTTGTTTGCGAGAGCTTCTGCCAATAATACAGATCTCACAGGATGGTACCGCAGAGCCTTTTTACCTGCTCTGGTTATTTGGACGGATGAAGTGAGCAGAACAGTCATGCAGAAACTTATGCTGATATCATGCAAAGAATATGAGATGGAACTGAGTGCCTTAAGAGGGATGATGGACCTGATAGTGCTTCTATGGCTTCTGTGTATGTGCGCACACACCCCCACACCTCTTTTTTGCACACTTTATTTGTTTGATGTGAATCTGTATAATATTTTAGCAGACTAAAATTAAGTCCTTCATAAGAGATAGCGTGGGTTGCTTGAAGCGTGCTTTAGCAAAGGTATGTAAAGATGTACTGAGGTTAGCTCAGTGTGTAAGAATGCATGATTTATTTCCCTTCAACCTTGCACCCTTTCTTTCCACACCTTCTCTCTTGCCCACATCTCCTGCTTATAACTCAGAAATAAACAAGATTGCAGCTCTTGCTTGGAGCTTAATGGGATTTTAACTTACTGTGGACTGAATTTAAAGCTCTTATATGTGATCTGTAAAATCCATGCTAAAGCCTTAGTCTAATTATGAGATTAGGAGCATTCAAGTTTGAATTGACTCATTGATTTTAGGTTTGACATAGCCTTACTCAGTCAATATTAAAGATAACAGGTTTATGCAAAATTTGTACTTCACATTATTTACCATGTTTTATGCAGAAAACAAATTACTAAAAAAGTAACTAAACCATTTTAAAGGAAACAAAATAAAGTGTATAAAATAATAAAATCCTACACCGCTCTTACTTCAATACTTCACATGATCTATTACATTGTCCCTACATATGTCCAGTATATAACCCTATGCACTGCACACACAACTGTTTCCCACAATGCAATGCAATGTATTTGTTTTCTATTTCTATTTCTAGTCTAGCTCTTTTTTTCCAGTGTGGTGTCTTTATTTGTCACATATCAGGGTGCCAAGTCATTTTACACAAAGTTGCATAAGCAAAACAATCTTTCTGAAGAAGTGCATGGTTGCTGCATGCATCACTGCATAATGTCTTCTGTTTTATATACTACAGTATGTTTAAAATAATAGTAGTGCTTTATTTGTAGCATGCAGTATTGAGTATAGTGCACAGAGCCTATTGATGTCTCCAACGGTTGCCAAGGGGACGTAAGTGATGTTAGTCTACTGCCATCTAGTGGTTGTTAAGGGTTTTACAGTCAGTTTTGCAGAAAAATAATTCATGTGACAATTTTTTATTATTGTCCCCTGTTGCTGGGCAGCATGGCAGCACGTACTGTGCGCGCTTGGTCCCGCGAGTGTGTGTATTAACACCGTGTTCCTTGAAGTTGACACACATTTTTCCAATTATCACAGTGCATTTCAGCTTATATCTCACTGCAAAAGTGTCGGTGACGTACCTGTGTGTGTGTGTGTGTGGGTGTGTGCGCGCATGGATTTGGTCTATAGGGGTATGTTAAGATCTCTGGCAGTCATCCAGTATTCAGTGTCATTGTTCTGCATTAAAGTTGTAGTAGACCTATATTCCCCTTAACACATCTACACACAAAAATAGCAATCTTACTCACACACCTATTTACAGCACTGCAGTAATGTCACACACACACACCTCACACTAACAGAAACGTGCATGCCGGTCAGCGAAAAGCCCCTCAATTATAACTGGAACATGAACCCACTGGGTCCTAATTTGTCTTCTCCAGTTTCACTGATCTGGCAACCCGCCCAACCTTGAAAACTGCCACTGCACCACTGCAGCCAACCAACAGGGAGAAGGATGTCGGAAAAAGCCAAGGTAAACCTGCATCTTAGCATGCAACAAACAAACATAACTTATTTTCTTTGAAGGACCTCATGCTGCAGTTTAACACAGATTTTTAGCTATAATGAAGGCTATTAAATCAAATACATTTTTGTTATCCTTAACTTTAAACTTTGACAAAAATGGCATTTAGAAGACATATGCATTATAAACTTACAGGTTATCGCTTTCACCCATACAGATCAATTATTTTTAAGACATTCAGACCATTCTGCACTTTAGCTTCTCATCAAATTCCAGGCTGTGAGGTAAACGGCTATATAAATGGGAGGAGCCACATAAACTGTCCCGACCTAACTTCCTGTTTTAGTGGAAAAAACATCAATGCATAGAAAAGCTGCACATTTCAAGGCAAATGTACTTTTTTATGTTAAAAAAGTGCAAAAAATGCAAGGCATTTGGCGCGCATAAACAGCACGCATAACGCTTACTGCCCATAGAAAATCATTCAAAAAAGGCGCCTGCGACTGCAATAAACGCATTTGGTGTGATCGGCCCCTATAGTTGGCTCATAAACAGGAAGTAATAAATGGAATAATTTGTGCGTCTTTGAATAACTGTAAAAATATTATAATTTTTGTCATATAAAGTGTTGAGAGATTTTTTTCCACTGTTATTACTTATTTAGACTTGTTAGTGCGGTTAAAAGCATGTTTGGCGCATTTACCTCAGAGTTTATTTTAGTAATATTTTTTCTGGTAATAATAATACAATTTACATGTCAATCCTGCTTCCTTCTCTGTTTATTAATTTCATTATGCTGTTATGTTAAGTTATGAGACGATCATTGTCGTTATATGAATACTCTCGTCTAATATTCAAATCATATGCGGAATAATGTGTGCATCTTTAAATAACTGTAAGAATACAGCTTTGAAAGTAATTTTGTCATAAAGTTTTCAAAATAATAATGTTGTAAGGATATTTATTGTCATGTGAGACGTTTATTGCCGTTGAATATTTACGTATATAATATGAAAAATCATATATTGTAGCTAAGTTACCCTGCATAAATTTTGATTTATGTTGAATCTGTTTGTGCTGAAGATAACATACATCCATTTCCGGCAGGATCATGGTGCCCTTCAAGCCAGCACGCACAAGTATGTTAATTGTTTGTTTACTTTTTGCACAAAGTTATGCTAACGTTATGCTTTCTGGCTGCCTGCCTATCTCTCTCTATACTAGCATAGGCTATTTATCTATCTGTCTATCTATATATATCTAGTCTTTCTATATCTATGTATTTATTTATAATATGCATCTGAATACTGTAGTCTACTACTCGTCTCTCTAGTAACTCTCAAGGTGGGCTTTGGTTAAATTCTCTCCCCAATGTAATGTAATGCAATGCGTTGTGGGGGAAAGGAGAATCGATGCAAACCGCTGTAAGATAGTACCTACTTTTTGTATTATATTCCGTACCCAACAACATAAAATACAATGGATAGCAGTTTAAATGTTTATTACCAACAAGCAAATTGCACAAATTAGCCCTGCAACACGCCCTTTAACAGCAAAAGAGCTCACGCTTCAATATTTTATTGGATTTTATTAAACCACTTGGATTCGATTGGACAATGGAAAGACGCAAATGACGTTGGGTGCTTTTCCGCCCCTTCAAAACCGCAAAGTGTTCGAAGAATAAGCAGCACGCATACACTCACTGCTCATAGAAAATCATTCAAAAAAGGCAACTGCTATAAACGCGTTTGGTGTGAATGGCCCCTTTAGCTGTCAACTTGAATGACGTTGTCTCTACCAGGTTTTTCAAGGACACACCCCCAACTATGGTGCATAAAAATATCTACCACTTTTCTATGGTATTTACGACACTTCGAGGTGGCATGCAAGCTTACTTAAAAAATACGATCTGACTTAAATCCACCATTATATTTTATTCCGCAATAAAAAATCAGGGCACATCTGTGAGTCTTTTAAATAAATAATACATTTTAAATAAATAAATACAGTTATGAATGTTTATAAAATTATACATAAAAATCGAAATAAATAAATAATTTTAGAAATGGATGTTTTTATCATAGACGGTGGCTAGAGACAATAGTCTGTGCATTTTAGCACTCATATTTTAATTCATTTGACAGAATGACATGGTTTTTGTTGATTAGCAGAATAATGGGTTCAGTCTTCCCCATGATGATGATGATGTCGTTCAGTCTGATTAACAGCAAACTAATAAACAATCTCACCCATGATTAAAGCTGATTAATGACAATTCAAAGACAACACATCTCTTTGTTAAAGAGAGCATAATTTACTGCTGAATGAGTCAACATGGACTTTTCAATGACTGGACCCAGATTTTTGCGCATGATAATGTGCTTCTTACATAAGCAATGATGATTTACTGTAACAAGCAGAGATGATGATCACACAAATACAACTAGTTTGTAATAGGTTGCAAAACACTCACGGCGTGTCTAAACATCATGTGACCTAATTTGTGGACTATCCATACTAAATTTTTAAATACTAAATACAATTATGTCCCCTATAAATACAATTGTAGTATGTTGAAGTGAGTAAATGGATGATATACTATTTTTAAATTTTTATATATACCATTTGGAGGAATTTAGTGATTCAAAATATATTATGTGATGATTCTTCACTAGATTAATAAATAAAACCACATAGAAAAATTACTTAAAGGAATATTCAATTTTCTTAAAAGAAAAATCCAGATAATTTACTCACCACATTGTCATCCAAAATGTTGATGTCTTTCTTTGTTCAGTCGAGAAGAAATTATGTTTTTTGAGGAAAACATTGCAGGATTTTTCTCATTTTAATGGACTTTAATAGAGCCCAATATTTAATACTTAACTTAACACTTAACAGTTTTTTTCAACGGAGTTTCAAAGGACTATAAACGATCCCAAACGAGGCATAAGGGTCTTATCTAGCGAAACGATTGTCATTTTTGACAAGAAAAATAAAAAATATGCTCTTTTAAACCACAACTTTTCAAGGTTTCTAGGTCCGGTCCAGCGCGACCTAACGTAAATGCGTAGTGACGTAGGGAGGTCACGTGTTAAATATATAAAACGCACATTTGCGGATCATTGTAAACAATAAACTGACACAAAAACATTAATTAGTATCAGTTGACATACAACAATGTAGGAACGGTCCTCTTTCAACTCACTTGTAAACACTGGGGCGTAGTTTCGCGTTCGTCCTCTGTGACCTCTTGACGTGGTGACGTATTGCGTGGGGTCACGCTGGCGCATCAAGACCGGAACTAAACGAGAAGTTGTGCTTTAAAAGTGCATATTTTTTATTTGTCTTGTCAAAAATGACAATCGTTTCGCTAGATAAGACCCTTATGCCTCGTTTGGGATTGTTTATAGTCCTTTGAGTCTCCGTTGATAAAAACTGTTACGTGTTTAGTTAAGTGTTAAGTGTTGGTGTCCATTAAAGTCCATTAAAATGAGAAAAATCCTGCAATGTTTTCCTCAAAAAACATAATTTCTTCTCGACTGAACAAAGAAAGACATCAACATTTTGGATGACATGGTGGTGAGTAAATTATCTGGATTTTTCTTTTAAGAAAATGGAATATTCCTTTAAGAAATGATGAATAAATAAAAGCTGAAATGTGAGGATCACAATGGCAGACTAGACAATGTTCTCTTCTGTTATGTTGTATGTCCCAGCATTTGCATACACTTTTACTACCCAATAAAATATTTATATATACTTTCCCAAAACAAAAACAGCACATACTTTTAGGTCATAGTACAAGTAGGCGAATTGGGGGACGCCGGAACAGTGTCGTCCAGCAGGCATCTTCCCTCTAAGCACACTGCTGGCCCCATCAGTGGCCGCATAGCTTACTGATGAGTCAAGAATGTGGTTACATGCCTTAAACATGAGCTATTACTGAACACAGGCCTCACTAGAGCACAGCCAGTGCGCTCATTCAGAGAGAGGGAGGGCGAGAGAGGGAGGTGGCTCAACAATAGAGGCAGGAGCGCTCCCAGCTACAGTCAGAAGCAAGCAGACACATCAAGCTGAAGGAGCGTAGCTGCAGCGGTCGAAACAGAAGGGCTTGTTTAGGTTTTCCGTGGAAACATCTCATCCCTTTCATATCGTACGGGGTTGAGCTTCGAGCCCTTTGAGTAGATTTTCCTGCTGTGGGGGAAACAGACCTGGATGCCCGTTGACTTGGTGATCCCTCCTCCACTGTGGACAGACATGCACGAGAGCGAGATGAGGCTGAAGATGCGTGTCAGGCGCATCAAAGAGAAACGAGACCTGAGAGGTAGGTTTATAGATGTACTGTATATTTATGTTTGTTACAGTGAACTTGGTTTGCATTTTCTCCTTATGTGAACATGTGGAATATATTTATTTATCTTACCACTTATAGATCTTACCATTCACACGCACATAACTTCATTACTAATGTGCTACCACTTATGAGTGAGTGCACCAAAACTGAATGCAAAGTGGAGACCATTTCTCCATCAGAAGAAAGGTTTTTTTATACATTTTTTTTTATATTTAGTTACTATTTTGCTAATAGGCCTGATGTCTATGTGCCGACTGTTTATATTGATTAGTAGCATAAATAAATTTAATTAAATATGCAGGATAAAGGAAATATGAAATACTCATATTATGTTAAAGCCATGGTTTTCGAATATGTGCCATCTCTAAAGGCATTCCCATAATGTATTTGGTTGCAAGACATATTTTGTTTGGAGTTCACCAAAACATCGCGAGAAACAAAGTTCATGAAAGATTGGTCGACTTTTTGAACAGATTTTAATTGCTTCCAGACAGAAGTTTGGAAACCCGATGCCACTGAGATTTGAAATACGACATTGTGTTGTACCATCAGCCCGAATGTGCCTGTACTTGTTTGAGTATCATGACACTCCGAACAAATTTAGCATGCTTGTTGTAAGCTCCTGCAAAGCAAGGCCCAAAATAATAAAGATCTGTATTTAGCCCACAGACACACACACGCGCGCGCACACACACACACGCAAACACTACAGGGCTGGCAAATATTGTGCATTTTGTTGTAAACAGCACATGCACAGCTCCTCATTGCAGGGGTGTAGAATTATCAAAACTTGTGTAGGGTGTGGCTTATGAATGTTAATTAGGCATACGGTAACATTTGACCTTTTAAATGATTTAATTAAAGCAGGTAATGATTTCCTGAATTACTACTTGCATGCATGTCGGATTTTCCAATGCTTAGACTCTTTACCTTGAAATTAAAATGGTTGTTTAATGCAGCCGGCTTGATTTTCTCTTCTTGTTGCAATTTAAACTCTCAAATAATGTTATGATTTCCCAAAAAGTAGGGAAAATTAACATAGTAATTTCTGAAATAAAATGTATCCCACAGTTATGGTTGCTATCTGTTCCAGAAAGAGAAAGAAAAACACTTCTGGTATATAAGAGTATAGTGTGGGGTTTATACTGACTTGTTTAACTCTGAATTAAAGACAGTGAGTTAGTGTAACCCGTGTGCACCATGAGGAGCAATAAAGATATTTTTGGGAAATGAAATCATTGATGTCAAGCAAGAGAAGGTTAGTCCAGCTCCTGCCAAAGATCAGATTCTGATATACAGAAAACACATGGCCTGCATATTTTCGGTATTTTGCTAAGATGTTTTATTTAACATCGTTTAAACAATGTTAGTATGGTTATTTTTTTAAGTCAAAGTGCAAAATGACAGCATTGCAGTATTTACAAAAACAATTTTATAAGATTTTCTGTGCTGATATAGGAAAATATGCAGAACACCATGACGTTAAATACAATTGAGAAAACATACTGAACAAGTTAAGCAACACTGTTTAATAAACATGCACTGTAAAAAAATGCAGAATGACGTTAAAACAACTTGGTTTTGCAAGTCAATTCTTACTATTTTAAGTTTTGAGCTGTAATAAGTTGACATAACTTGAAATTTAAACTTAATTTGCTAAGTAAAAGTTACATAAAATAAATGTTCATTGTTTGACAAAAATGCTGAATTTTTTTTTAATGTGCAAAAGAAAAGAGTTTGTGCAAATTGCTGCCCTAAATTATTAAGCATAATCAAATTGACTTTTTTTCTTTGACAAATTTTGACTACACTTTAGTTTATCAATAAAATAAGTTAAAAAGTAGCAACTCATCACTAGTCAAAATTTAAAAAATGGTAAGTTCAAATAACTTGAAAAGTCACCCTGCTGAAAATACAATAAAACCATTACAGGAAATTCTAATGGTTTCCATTAAAATACCAATAGGAACCATTAGCTTTTACCATTAAAACCACTACACTGAATTTGTAGTGTATTGGGCCATATTCCATTAGAACCAATACATAGAACCAATACATACCATTAGAGACCAACAAAAAACAATACACTGTAGTGTGTTTTGGGTCATATTCCATTAGAACCAATAACATTCCCAATAAAACCATTACAATTTTCTGTAATGGTTTTATTGTGTTTTTCAGCAGTGCAATCGGATTAAAAATTTAAACGGTGTATACGAGCATGTAATGCAATTCTTGTTATTTAAAGCAGTATGACAGCCCCAGCCCTGTACACCAGGACATAATGACATCACACTTAAGGAATGTCAGCCGTCAGGACGGCAAGGCAAGTCTGCCCTAATTCACTCAAAGCTCACATCTGCCAAGAGTCTCTTTTTCAGTTACCTTAAACCTTCTGTCTGCCTCAGTATGAGTTATCCCGGTAACTGGCTTTGACTTTAGGCTGTGATGTCATAAATCTGCCTAATCTTTCCTGGGATGATAGGATCTCAAGTCACCCAGAGCCTGGCTTGTGACAGTGATAGTCAAAATTGGTAGGGTGCAGAGTTTGGCACATGTGTGTATCGCAAAGAGTAGCAACCCAGAGACGGCTTGTTGGCCACCCGCGTGTTGAGCAATGATGTCATCTTGCTTGGCGATTGCTTTTAATAGCTGGAAACAGACGGCTCTTGATCTGGCCCTTAAAGGGCCAGAGACACAACTGGAATAGCTGCAAACTGTGATGTTTTCGGTTAAAAATAGGCAAAACGTGATTATTGAGCAAGTCTATAAATAATAACTGATGTTCCTGTTGCTTAGTTGGTAAAGCATTGCGTTAGCTAGCTGTGCAAAAAAAATGCACACCCTGAATGCACTGTAAATGTTGTGTTTGTCTTTTTACCCAGATTCATAACTGTAATCTTACAATAATGATTTATAAGTTGAGCTGTAGGGTACGGTTTCATGGGATGTGTCAATTTGACATCATCTGACTTTAACTCGTAAAGAGAAGTACATAACGTAACCTGCAATTTCATGTTTCAAACTGAGATGGCGATATAGAGGTAAAACTGATTTGAATATACTTTTAAAGTTCTGAGTTTTTATAGATTTTCATATAATCAAATCGACTTATTTCACCAAGCTTACTGAATAGATTAAATAAACATCTGCTCGCCTTCTAACTAAGTTGAAGTACTAGCTCAATAAACTCGGGGTTAAGCCAATGCCCTAAGGTTACACCAGTGTAATTTGAGTAACGCTGACACTTTTTTCCGTGACAAGAGCGTGGCATGATGTCATCTGTGACTCAGTGTGTGAAAAGGTCTTTAAACAGGTCTGTTTGGTTTGACTCAACACTGGTCATGCAACTTATCTAATGGCCTTGTAGAGTGATGTCATGTGAACATTACCCTGAAAGAGAACAGTCCTCTGTGAACGGAGGGGGGGGGGTGAATTAATAAATGTTCGAATGGGATGGATGGCAGGGCGAATGAATCCATTGATGAATGCATAAATTAACAAAGCAATGAACAAATAAGTGTGCCTTTGTGTCAACACTCTCCAGTCACATGAGGTTACTTAAGGGCCCTTACCTCATGTCTCTGAGCTCATCTGCTTGTATTGCCCCATTTCAGCTCTTTGGTGACTATATCTGTTCTCTCTTTCTGTTTCATAATATTGTCATCTCCCAAACGTTTCCCTTGGTTATTTGCATGCATCTGTGTGCGTAAGACGATCTAGCTAAACACCAACCCAGAGTGATGTCATCGCTCGCTCTCCTTAGTTGGAGTGTGAGGTAACATGATCCCGATTTTGAGGAGAGAACTGATTCCAAATCATTTAAAATTAAAAATATTGACAAATGTTCCTTCAGTTGCGATTAGACTTAGGATAGCTGGTTCCTTTGTTGTCTTTATTTGGCTTGGCATTTATTTAGTCGAATTACACGGCTTCTTTGTGAGTCATTTGAATGCACGTTTGCATAGAGTTAACATAATGTTGTTTTAGTGTATGAGGTAATCTGTGGCTAATATCAAGACGACGGGTTGAGATGGGCTCCATTACAGCAGCAAGACCCTCGAAAGTCCCAAGGCTGCTTTCATGAATGACATCTGATCACTAAAACCAAAATATAATGTTTTCACATATAGATGGCGTTGCACAAGATCTGGGGCCCTATATGCATAGGCAGTCCTGATGGGCCCCCATGCCCCACCCCCATAATATATTTCAGACTTTCAAGGGCCCTCTCTTCCTTTGTGGCCCTGGTAATCAGTACTGGTTTTACCCCCAGTCCGACGGCCAATAATGTAGTTGTAATGTTTTTGTTTATAATAGTGAACCATAATTTTAATGAGGATTGTATTTAGGAGGATGAAATCATAAATGTTTGAAAAGACAAGTTAACATATAACTTTCATTCACTTTCAGCTTTTATATTTTTTTTCTTGCTTGAGAAGTTTGTATAACAAACTGTATCATTACTGCCACATTAAAACTAATAGCAAAAATCATGTGACAAAAAGTCATATTGTTGACTCCTGATTGGTGAGATCATTTGCCTTTTTGGTTTGAATGTTGGTTTACAGTAAATATGCCTCTCTAATGCCATCTCTGTTTGAGACATAAACTGCAGTTGACATAAATAACAATGTATTTCCCACATTTTTTAATAATTTGGTTTCAGATTGCACGTTGCAAATAAAAATTAAAGCTAGAATTTTTAAAATCTTTCACTCTCCAAAATCAAAAAGCCACACGTCAGGTCAGTGCTTCCTTATGAACTTTTATATACGCAAATAGGGGATTGTGTGGACTTGTGGCAATACGTTGGTCCTCTAAGGCTTTAAAGCTGGATGTATGTCAGAATGATTGCATGTGAGCATGTGTGTGTCATAGAGAGTGCATTTATTTCCTCTGAATCTGGCTGGGTGTTGGTGTTCCTGTGGTTTGCCTCATTCCCACATTATGATGTTGGTTCCAGAGAGAGGAGATGAGATCATTCAGGAAGTAAAAAAGCGGGGAACCAGACACTGACACATTATCTACCTTGTAAAGTGGCAGAACGTGCCTTTCACCGCCCATTGGTTTTCCCATTTCCTTTTTAAAAGAGGAAGGTTTGCCACTCGCGCAACCTAGCATTCAAAGTCATTAGACTTCCATGAGCAGAGCTACAGTATAGCTTTATACTGTTAGTTACACCTACAATTCCTGATAAACACAATAGGTTTAAGAATCTCAATCATATATGCCGGTTAAAGCCATTACAGATCGGATTTTCTGCTGGAAATACTAGTTTGGTTTAGTTGGAATTGAAATGGCAGGATGTTTCTTCTGTGGCGGAAAGGCTTCTTGGCCCCTGTGGAGTTTGCGTTTGGGGTTCAAGTGTAATTCAGTCTTTAAGGATGTTTGGAAACCCCCTTCATTGTTGCTATTTTCCCATTATGTACATGAGTTTGAAGCAAAGTATGTGTGTTACCAAAAAAAACGCTCAAGAGGAAAAATGAAGCACATGCTCTGGTTGAAAATTGTGTGATTGGATTTGTCTTAATTTGAGTTTTTCTACTCTTTAATCTCCCCAGGTGGCTTTGCGGCTTTCTCGTCTTGTTTTCCTGATCTGTGTGAGAGTAAGCCAGCCACTCTTCTGCCCCTCAGCCTGTCCCAGCCCTGTCTACCCGTGCCCAACATTGGTCCCACCCGCATACTGCCCCATCTGTACCTGGGCTCCCAGAGAGACGTTCTCAACAAGGTCAGTGGAAGATAAATAAGAGTCAATTATACGGTTTGTTGCACTGCAGTTGCCTCCAGGCATCCTAAATATTTACCCATCTAAACAATTTTTCCCTCTTACTCAACCATTTCCTTTCACGAAGACATAACAAACTCGTATATCTTTAGATCATCTAAAATACTTTCCTTTTACCTGAAGGTTGTTTGCGCATACCACTGTATTGTATCATATCTCACAACTTCAGATAACAGGCAACCATATGCATTCCCCAAAAGCATTTACTGATGTCAGGTTGATTTAAATGTAAGCCCTGTCAAGTTAACATGAGATTATTCTTTCCGTGACACATTATCATTCTACATCTCCCTCACTTAAAAGAGCTTTGGCATGCATGACACGCAGATGCAGATACAGCTGGAATCTGGAATGAAGGAAAATCAAAATATATGTCATAAACAGTCAGAAAGTATGTCGCAAACAGATTTTTTCCATATCCATGTCTGTTTTGTTTTTCACCCTATTCTTTAGAAGGATGATTTTGGCATCGGCTTCCATCAAACCTATTTTTAATTTCCAACTTTTAACAGGAACTGATGACGCAAAATGGAATCACTTATGTCCTGAATGCCAGTAACACTTGTCCCAAACCTGACTTCATCAGTGACAACCACTTCATGCGCATTCCCGTCAATGACAGTTACTGTGAGAAGCTGCTTCCCTGGTTGGAGAAAACCAATGAGTTTATTGGTAAGAGTGCTGTACCATTTTACAATACAATTATGTTTATCTTTCTAAAGCAGGGGTCTCAAACCTTTTTCTGAGCAAGGGCTACCAAAATGGATAAAATAATCTGGAGGGCTACTTTTTAATATATAATCTATTCAAAATGTTTTTGTTTAAAATATACATACATACAAACATACATAAAACAATCTATTATATAAAAAATATATAATTAATAAATATTAAAATTGAGGCTATTGATAAAATGTGCTTTGGCGGGCAACCCACAGACTCCATGGGGGCAACCTGGTGCCTGCGGGCACCATGTTGGAGACCACTGATCTAGAGTATACATTCTTCAATATGCGTATATACATGTGTCCCATATGACAAAAAATATTTCAAAATATATGCTAAATACATTTTATAGAAAGTAAAGCTTTTAGTTTTAAACAGATATTTCAACATATATTTCAAGGTCAACAAATACAGTTCTAATTTAACAACCCATACAGCAAAAAATATATTTTTCTGACCAAAATATAAAGTTTATAAAGTATTTATGAACTATAAAATTTTATAATGCATATTTTTGCAGTTGATAATAGCCTTTATTTAATTTTAACCTTTTTAAACCTGTTATGTTTAAAGGATACTAACTTTTTTTTCCAATGTGACATGAATATAAATTCTTAAAAAAAAAAAAGTATTTTAAAATATAACTAAAAATGTCATAATGTCGGAGCGGATGGTGTAGTGGGCAGCCCTCCGACATGTGGTGCTTTCGCAGTTTCGGTGACCCAATTTCGATTCCCAGCTCGTGGTCATATGCCGATCCCACACCCCCTCTCCTCCCTGTACTTTCCCGTCCTTGCCTTACACACTGTCAAATAAAGGCAAAATGGCCAAAAATATATAACTTAAAAAAAATTCATAAAAAATCCATCTGGAGGTTTTTTTTATATATATATTCTACTTAAAACATTTTGGTTTTACTTAATGATTTTATTTTATTTTACTTGATATGTTTTATCATTGTTTAAAATGTTAACATACATAAAGGAAGCCAAGCTAATATAAAAAACATGTAATAAATAAATATTACAATAAATATTGCTATTAATAGAATGTGCTTTGGCGAGCAACTCACAGACTCTGTGTGGGCAACCTGGTGCCCGTGGGCACCACGTTGGAGACCACTGCCATAAAATATATTAGTGAAAAAGTTTTTTTTTAAACAAATTTCAGAATATATTTTAGCAAATACATTCTGTTTTGTATATTTTTAAATATGTATTTTTGCATACATTATGCATTTCACAATATGTGTATTAAAAGTGCACATTTGGGGTTTGCTGAACACTCGCTCTAAGCAATCTGAATCTTTTTAGCTTGTGGTCATGATTAAAGCTAAATGTTGGGTTAACACAAACCATGTGTGTATCAGCAGTGTTGAGGGAGGTATGAGTGATGTCAGCATTTGAGGTGTGCGAATGAGATCACCGCATGCTTTGTTTGCAGTTTAACATTGAGACTGCTTTTGACCAGTTTGCCATTTCTGTCTATCCACAGACAAAGCCAAGGTGTCAAACTGCAGAGTCATCGTCCACTGCTTGGCTGGCATATCCCGCTCTGCGACCATTGCCATCGCTTACATCATGAAAACTATGGGCCTTTCATCGGATGATGCCTATAGGTAACTTTTGTTCTATTGATGTCTGTATGTTGGATTTTGGGTCCTTAGCATTAGCATTGGATGCCAGGCTTTCTAACTAGGTCATTCAAGAGTTATTTTTTCGGCTAGAGTGCTGGTTTAATGCTTGTAGCTATGCTGCCCTTATGTAAAATTACCATGGTTAAATGTAAACTAAAGGTCTTTAATTGGGTCATAAATTGCATTTCTTTGATGTTCTTTAGATTTGTGAAGGATCGTCGTCCATCAATATCTCCAAATTTCAACTTCCTGGGTCAGCTGCTGGAGTTCGAGAGAGCTTTGCAGTTAAAGACGGCACCCTGTGACCCCATGAGGTTAGCAGCGAAACACCATGAAGAGGTGGAAGAGGTCAAAAGCACAAATGATGATGATCGCTTCGAGCAGAGGACTCCAGAACCTACAAAGATCACCGCGAAGCCTCCGTCACCTATCTCGCTACAGAAAGACCTGAGCTCCCTTCACCTGTCCTCCGAGCGCATCCTTCAAAACAGAAGGCTCAAGTGCTCCTTTTCCCTCGATATAAAATCCGTCTACTCCTCAAGCCAAAACCAGCGATCCTCTCCTAATCCCCCACCATCAGACTCACAAAACACACCCAAGCTGTGCAGACTCAACAGCTTAAAGAACAGCAATAATGTGTGTCAGCATCCTTCGACGACAGACTTTTCAAGCTCTTTAGAGTCGCAGTGCACCGCTGTGAATGGCAAGTCTAGAATTAGCCCGCAAAGAGAGAGGCGAGAAATCAGCAGCTTTGAAAGGTTATCCGCTACCACGCCGTCTCTCAATCTGAACCAAAGTAATTGTGGGCCAAGACCCCAGGATTCCATTTGTGAGACCAACGCGAAAACACCTTCATTTCTCAGCTTGCCGCTGGGTACATCTTCTACTTGGACGACGCACAGAGGCTCGAATCAGGCAACTACCCCCATCACGCCAACGGGTGACTGCCCTTGGTTCTTCGGCTCTAATTTGGCACCATCTGGAACGACTTCAGGGAGCTCTGTGCATTTTGGCACCGGTCCTGCTTACGTGGCTTTCAGCTGCGGCGGCCAAGCTGGCACCTCCAACACCAGCATACATCTAAGAGACAAAACACAGGAGCAGCGGGACTTTCAGAACAGCTGGCTGGAGGAAGGAAAAGTGGTGGTGTGTAGCGTATCGCAAGTGGACACCAAGTACAAGCGCCGCAGCTGCCAGATGGAGTTTGAAGAGGGTATTAACACAACGCAAAGCAGTGAGGAATTTGGGAAGCTGGGGAAGCAATCCAGTTTCTCTGGTAGCATGGAGGTCATTGAGGTATCGTGACAAAGATGAGAATAAACCGGTCTTGTCTGCCAAAAATGCAATAACCCAAGTGAAATGAGTAAGGACTGTAAAAAAACAGGAAAGCTTTAGGTGTCCATTGTTGTGATGTGATCTCCGGAGTTACGGAGCTGAATTTTAGAGAGCTTACAGACTGCACGATATGTATTTATGCCAAAGACCTCACAGAACAACCTTATTTCGACAATGGTACATAATGAAGGACACAGAAGCACACAATATTCTTCTAGCATGACCATATACGAAGACATTAAACATGAATGAATGACATGAGTGTGTGTTCATGCAGATTTTATGCAAATTAGAGCAATCGCACTTAAAGGGTAAATCACCCCTGCCTGAGGGGAAACTGTATGTTTGCCCAACTTTAAAATTGCTGTTGCGACATGTATTTGTTTTATTTAGCTATGAATTGAGGGCATTTGCATTCGACGATGTCACTCTTCAGTGTTATATCATTTTATCTGCGATCTAAAAGAGTGAAAAGATGAAGTGTATGTTTAAGCTGAGATTCTCTCAGACCCACTACTGTGCACTGAGCATGCTCAGAATGGCTGGCTACCTACAAGACAAGCTGCATCCAGCAGCACTATGTACTAAGCTGTAAATCTAGACGTATTTACATACGAATGTGTAAAAGAAATTGACTTTGTTGTTAATGGTTTATTTAAAGTTTCACGCATTGTTGCTTTAATTTATTGTATGTATTGGTTTCATTCTGGCAATGAGCAATAATATATTATTTGAAAAAAAAAGTTTTTTGGTCTTTGTTTAAGTTTCTGGTGCAAACACAAAGTACACTTAAAAAAATGTTTTAGCTTCCTAAAATTTTAAGAATAATCAAAATTGCTTTACAGTTCATTTCAACTTACTGTTTCAAATTTTTACCTGTAACTAACTTTACAGTTGTAAAAAAAATTGAGGCAGCAAAAAAATCTTTGTATACACTCATAAAATAAGCAGTTAATTTATGCATGCTGCAGTGCATGATGGGAAACATTTTCAAATTAAAAATTTTAAGTAAGCTTAAGTTCTTTAATGCCATACCTACAGTACACACATGTACATCAGTCATAATTTTGACCACACATACAAATACATTACATCTTTTTAGTATTATTACAGTTACAATACTATTAAATATAAATTGAAGTAAAGGAGTCTTTTAGTCACCAGAATGTTACATAACCTAAAACAATATGTTTATAATTTCCTAAATTGAAGAACATATATATATATAAGTTAAAATGTATGCAAACTCTTAAAAGAATCAAATAAAAAATCTGGCTTTATGTCTAATGCATACATGTACAGGTATGGCAATTATAGGGGAAGATTGTTGTACATTCCTCTATTATCAGAGCTTTTCTGCTGGGCCTCACATCAGCAATCTCAGTCCTTACGCATTACTTGAATTACTTAATACACACTGTAGGAAGTCAGAAGATCAGTATGGAGGCAGTCATATGATTTCATACAGAAAAATGCTTAGACATAATGTGCAAATTGAAAAAAAGTACAACTTGTTAAAAGTTTAAAAAAGCCTCCATGAAATTAAAAATATTTTTTTCCTTTTAGTATAGATATGTTAGGCTTAAGAATAATTATGAACTGGTATGGTCCAAAACACTGACAAAATTGTCATACAGAAGATATAAGGTTTCAAAACCTACTGTTTGAAACAAAAGTCTAGAATTTTTATGACATCGGGCCCTATTTTAACGATCTAAGCGCATTGTCTAAATGGGCGTGTCCGAATCCACTTTTGCTAATTTAACGACGGGAAAAATGGTTTGTGCCCTGAGCGCATGGTCGAATAGGGTTGGTCCTTTTATTAATGATTAATGGGAGTATTTTGGGCGTAACGTGCAATAAACCAATGAGAGTCTCAGCTCTCATCCCCATTTAAAAGCTGGCGCTATGTGTAATCCCTATTTAGATGACGGACTTTGTAAACTGAAAAACTAAGCGTAGGAAGAAGATCCCCAGTTTAAGATTAATGTTAAATAATTGTGTTGTTTTTCACTTGTATTGAAATTGTTATTTTTTTCATTAAAACCTTTAAAACCCGTTTTCTTTTAGTCATGGAAGTAAAAAAGCAGGCTTTTAATTGCTTTAAATGTATCCAATATCATCAAAAAATTATTTACAAGTATGTAAGAAAAGGTTTGTACTGTAAAAATACTTTAAAGCTTAATTAAATATATTTTTGAATTTGAAAATATATTTAGCTTATATATTAACAAAATATTATATATTTTATATATTAATATATATTCAAAATGTATTTTAGGGGCAACAAATACATTTCTAATTTTACAACCCATACAGCAAAAATATATTTTTTTCTGGCTAAAATATAAAAGTTTGTATAAAATGTATAAAGTATAAGTATAAAATGTATTAATATTTACAAAATAAAAAAATATAAGTATATTTTGGTTGTTAAAAATATATTTAATTTTAAAATTTTTCTAAACCTGTTATGTTTACACACTGTAAAAAATACTTGCTGCCTTAAATTTTTTTGTTGAATCAACTTGGATTTACAAGTCATTTCAACTTACTATTATTTATCTTGACTAGTGATGACTTGTTATAACTACAGGTGAGTTGTTATGACTTTAAGTTGACTTTTCTGAACTATATTTTATAAGTTGTGACAACTAATCTCTGTTGACATGACTTGTAAATCTGAGTTGATTTAACAAAAAAGGCAGCAAAGTTTTTTTTACAGTGCAGGTTTGTAACATACAAAGTTTTTCTTCCAATACAACATGATTATAAATGCTTTAAAATATATTTATTTTAAAATATATTTGAAAATATACAAAATATTTAAATATATTTATTTTTAAAACATGTTTTAAAATATATTTCAGCGCACATATTTTGGCCATTTTTTGTATATTTTGAAAAACATTTAAAATGATATTTGAAAATATATATTTTTGGCTGTATCAGCTTCTCATCAAATGTCCTGCCCAATCAAATGCTCTTTGGTTGTTGAAGCATCCTGCCCTCTATGTTTTGTTACAGTACATCGTTGCTGGAGTGTGCCGTAAATGAATGACTTCAATGAATTCCTGTTTCAGTTAAACTGACAACACCACAAAATGCTACACATTCCAGGGCACTTCAGTGGGCCTTTAAAGCCGAGCAATGCTTTTTCTGAAACATAAACCATTTAGGGGGTGTGCACACCAAAGCCTGAGCGCGATTCAAAAGGCGAAGACGTCAGTTGCGCGACCATTCACCTTCATCTGCCTCCGTAAAAACCTTTTGATGCGAGAATGCTTTGCATGAGGCTGTTATTGTATAGTTTTATTCTGTAAAGATGAAGACTTGTTAATATTTAAAATTTATTTAACTTTGAACAAACTCTTGCCAGTAAATAACATAACTTTAAATCTACGGTAAATTACCGGCAACCTAGCTGCAATAACATTGTAATTTCTACAGAATTTTTTTACAGTGTAATTAAAAGTTTTACAAGGTTTCTCTGTTGCATTAAACTGCTTCAATGGTAAAAATGATAAAAAAGGATGCTGAATTACTCTAAGTAGCCTACTCTTAAAAAACAATAACCAATAACGGATTAGAGCACTGAAGATAATTCCCAAATATTAACATTGCAATCAACATCTAAATCTAATTGTGTATAAATGACGTTCATCCCAAATGTAAGAGAGTGCTGTGCTAGGTGTTGTTTGGAGAAAGCTTATTTGTGGTGCTTTGTTATAGACTTTCCATTTAGAGAGTTGACAGCCGAAGATTTGTATCCTATATTCTATATGCGCAGGATCTAATTTTGGATGTGTTTATGTGTCTGTTTGTGTAGGAGCGCATCATTATGGCGTGTTTGCGCAATCGATGAAAACACTTTCACATCAGCTCAGCTCTACCCAACAACCACTTCATAACGATCCCATGCCAAACACGCACACACCATAGACCCTTCAATTTATGGCCACACTAGACTGACTGAGCGGATTTAAAATCTACGAGTCCTAATTGTCTTTTGCATGCCAGATTCCTTGTTCGAGTGTAATTAGGAGAAGGACATAATGGTGGGAGTATGAGAGATATAATTCACTCATCTTCATTTGGCAAAGGCATACTAAGTAATAGAGAGACTGTGCAAACGCTGTCAAGGCAACCAAAAGCATGCGTATGCGGTCTATTGCGGACCAACTTTCACAAACATACACGTTGCATCTGTTTTGTCTTTTGAAGAAAATATAAGATCTGCTTATGATGATGTTTGTGATGTAATTGTAATGCACCACAAAAGACATAATGTCTGACCACTTGACTCAGTTTGCTGGTTTTTAATTGGCTTGCAGTTTTGGGTTACTAGTAAGTCACAGCTACATGGACAACCAGCTTGGCCATACTGGGAGACCAGATAGATCATTTGTGCAGAATGACAGACCACCTTAAACCAGCTAAGACTAGCTTGGGCAGACCAGAAAGCCAAAATGGTCTAATTGGCATTCCTGTTTGTTTTTATATGCTGTTTACTGATTAAATACTCCATAAAGATGTTTTTATTATTATCATTGCATGCATTGTTTTTAATAATATAAATTTTATCATCAGTTTGCATTTTTCAAGAGGTTTAATATACAATGACAAACCGGAGTGTACGGTTCCATGTGTTTGTAGGCCTGTGCGTGAGAATGTGTTAACAGCAGATAAAGGGAACGTTTGATTACATCCAGACGTGACAGTGTAATGCGGACTTCTGGCGCCCAGATCCAGACCTTCTATATGGAAACTGTTAAAGAATGATTATGTCATCAGGATATTTTCCCATTCCATGATGTAGAGCAAGTGACTAATGCTGCCTCAAAAATAAACAACATTTCTCATCACCCCATACCCCTCCTCTGACTTACGTAAGCATCATTCAGTGCTCCACTTTCCTTTTAATGGATGCAGATTTTGTAGATGCAAAGGACATTCATTTGTACATGAATACGTATTTCATGTTAGGCGTATCTGTATAGACAATTATGTATAATACAAAACTATTTTTAAATGCTACAAGATTGGGAGATGAATGATGTTTACTTTTGCAAAGGCCCGTGAAGTTCAACAGGATATGAGGAACATAATGATTTGGCTCAGTTTCTAGATCTTACAGACCTCATGTAATTACTGACTCAAAGTAAAATGAATCAGTTTTTTCTTCAGACAAAATCATATTTTATTGGTGCATATGACACTTGGAGTGTGACTAATGTGATCCAAATTACATTCATATGTGGTTTGAAACCCATTTCTTTTCTTGCATTCAGGACATGGCATGACAAAGCAAAATATGTAACTCTTACTCTTCCTTTACGTCACAAATTATGTCAAATTTAAAGGGGTCATATTATGAGATTTTTTTAAAGATGTAAAATAAGTATTATGTGTCCCCAGAGTGCATATGTGAAGTTTTAGCTCAAAATACTCCACAGATAATTTATTATAGCATGTTAAAATTGCCACTTTGTAGGCCTTGCAAGAATGTGTCGTTTTTGGGTGTGTCCTTTAAAATAATAAGCTGATGAAATGCAAACCCTGATCACAATGATGGTGGTTTGGTGCAATTGAAACCCAATTGTGCTGTCAATAATTGTTTCTCTGTCTCTCTGCACTAAATGGCAGTGCTTTGGTTGGATAGTTCAGATTAAGGGGCGGTATTATTGTAATTGGCTTTGCTACCTACCTCACAAAACAGGGAAAATCTGAACGTCCTAATTTTTTACGTTTGCAAAAAATGGATAGTTGATAGACTCAGTTATAGCACTTCAGATTTTTAGCCTATGACCCCTTTAAAAAAATTAAAGGGACATTTCACAAGACTTTTTTAAGATGTCAAATAAAACTTTGGTGTCCCTAGAGCACGCTAAAATTGCCACTTTGTATGTGTGAGCAAAAATGTGCCATTTTGGGTGTGTCCTGTTAAATGCAAATGAGCGGATCCCTGCACTAAATAGCAGTGCTGTGGTTGGTTGGATAGTGCAGATTAAGGGGCTGTATTATCCCCTTCTGATATCACAAGGGGAGCCAAATTTCAATTACCTCTTTTTTTGCATGCTTGCAGAGAATGGTTTACCAAAACTAATACTGGGTTGTTCTGTTACACATTTCTAGCTTGATAGAAGCACTATGGACACAATTTTAGCACTTAAACATAGAAAAAGTCCTTTTCATAACATGTCCCCCTTTTTTGCCCCATATTTAAAAATAGTCAGTTACAGGCTCAAAGACGCTTACATCACATCTAAAGTGCATCTATTTTTTGCACTTACAGCAAAGAGTGATCCTTCCTTGTTCCATACATAATGTATGAGAATAGTAATGCAATGCTATCTCAAGTCTCATGTCCTTTAATGGCCCTCTGCACAACAACCACCATTTATGAATAAATAATAGTGCTGCTGCTTAGCTCAACGACTTGTAGCTTCAACAGTGGCGACCAGTGGTCCTCTGCATGCATAGTCAGATACCATCACAGGATCATTACCCTAATAGAGCAATTGTAAAGCTATTGAGCTGCAACAATGCCTTTTTATCAACATGTTATCAATTGTATAATGTTCAAATGCATGACAAGTTGGGATCAGTGCATTCTGTTTTCTTTAAAGATCACAAAGTTCTAGACAGCGCAGTGCAGAATTTGTTTTTGTCATTGCAAAGGTGTAAAATACAGGAAATGCTTGTGTGGTACAGGAATAGATGTTTATGCTTTTATTAGTTTTGTTTTCTTGAAAACAGATTAAAATGGACTGAAAGGAAAATCGTTTCCTGTCATGTGTCTGTCTGCTTGGACAATTCCTTGCATGCATAATTCAACAAATCAGTGCTTTTTCTGTCAATAGTTACTACCTGACATCTCTGCCTCATAGCAGCTCTTGAGAGAAAACTTCACTTTATATTGTGTGTGCCTGTTTATAAGGTAACAGGTATTTTAGTGTTCTCAATTTACACAAATAAATCAAACTATATTTATATGTTGTTATAAGACAAGCAACAATGTGGGATATCTTCTGATTTTAATTATTTTGACATAAAATACAGAGGAAAGTGTATTGTCTAGTTAGATACAAACTAAAAATAATAAATGTGTTAAAAAAGTTATTACAGAAACAACAAAAATTGTAAAAATTATTATAATCTATCAGTTTGAATGTTTAAAGAAATATTTTTTTCTATCTAGTTTGGGATTAAATACAAAACAAGATTTTAATTAGTTACTAGTAACAACTGAAAGGAAACATGCTTTTTCATTTCTCCATTGTTTTTGTATTACTTTCTGTAAAAGTTTGTTCCTTGAACTAGTATCAAATCCCTGTTTTTCTTTAAAATGAGCATATGTTTATTTGAAAGCATGCACTTGCGTATGTGCATTTGTAAATGTGTTTGCATGTCTTTGAACATTTATGAATGACAAAAAGTGATGGATCAGATGCAGAGATGAGGTCATGCATCTGAATGAGTGCCACTCAACACCCTAGTGTGCTGGCTCAGAGGTTTTCTTATCGATCTCAACTGCGATGGCTCCCAGGAACGACCTTGTCTGCCCTGTAGTTGTTATATTCAGCTCTGCAGTCCCAAACAGGCTGTTTTTGCTGCTGTTGCCTTGTACCTCTCTGGCACAGAGAGCATGGTGTCATAATTCCACTGGAGGAAATCTTTGCAGTTTCTGTCCTCAGTCTCTGCAGTGTTATGAAATCCTGCAGGGACAGAGAGGTCAAAAAGGAAGGGATGTGGTGTGTATAGCATGGATATAAAGCAGCCTGCTCTAAAAAGACTATAAATAAACTTTAACAACCAATGTGTTGACCAAAAAAATCAACACCAAGGACACACCAAGTCAATTTGTTTTCTGACTAATGTTGTCCATGAATTATGTAGTCTTTGAACTTGGACTCACAACCAACAATAAGCAATTGCATACTTATGACAATACTTCATAATAGAGCACAAGAAAGTACTCTGCACCGACAAACCAGAGCATGAGTTTCTTTTCATGACATTCAGCGCCCTCTGGTGAATTTGCTGGAATGTTGCACGAGACACATAATTATAATAAAATTAACTAAAACCTTAAATCTTTCTGTAACAAAGGCTCTGTTATAGTGTAAAATTGCAAAAAATAATACTTGCACAGATAAGTATACAATCATGTATATAAATATATTTTTTCTAAGGAAATATATTTAACCAGGTAATGTAAATGTATTTAAAATAAACTATAGTATGAAGTTATTGTTATACTGAGACGCACTTTAGAATTTGACAAGCCTGTTGATATAATGAGTGTTTTTGCACAAAATAAATAATAAAAATAGCTCTTTGCTTCCTTGAAAATGCCAGTAAAGATTATTTAAATACCTAGTATGCCAGGGTATAATAATAAACACAACAAAAGCAAATCTATCCATTTAACATATATACTGAACAGAAAGAAGAACCAGCTATTAAACAGGGACACATACAAAAATTAAAAGGGTAGCAGGTGTATTGTTTATAGAGCTTTAAAATATTTGAAGATTTAAAAACATATTGTTTCAAAAACAAATAAAAATAACAATGCTTTTTGATGAAACAATTTACTACCATGAATATAAAATTTAGCAAGTATTAATAATTGTTTATGGTAAACCGAACGTTTTAGGGGTGTTTGATTTCATTCGGCACTGGGCAGATCAATCGGCGTATGACATCACAGTACCGCGAGAGCAGAGCTTTCGAATCTTCTCGCGGTACCTTGATGCCATCGGCCGATCGGTCTGCGCACCATGAAAGTCGAACACGCCTTCATCAGTGCGTCATACGTTATTCTACGTTCTTACGCACAACATAACGTGTTCGATTACGTATGCGTGTAGGCTACAGCTTTCGGGGAAACTACATATCCCGGCATGCTCCTCTACACCGACCACATCCCGGGAGAGAGGGGGTCGGCATCGAACCTGTGTTTACTTCCGGATTTCCTGTATATGGCAGAGCTTGAAAACAGCCTCTCCAGTTGCCCTACAACCTTAGCGAGAGCTCCATGCCCCGATAACGCTCTGCTGGAAGCCGATCCAAGAGCCTCGCCGCTGAAGCATGGTGGTTTGGTGACCGGAGAGCCGCCATACTCCCGGGCAGCAGCTGAGAGATTACCGCAGCTTTAGACGACCATTCAAGACAGAAAGTATCCTTCTGCCACCCTTCGCCAAACGTCAAAGTCAATGCGGTCCTCGATCAGCGAGCTGGAGCTGATCCACCGGCCCCGCCGTCACCTCTCATTTGCTCGTTATTAACACACTTGCATTTGCAGAAGACAAGTGTCGGCGATTAAACACACCTCCCAGCCCAAGTACAGAGCCCGGATCCAGACTCTTAGCTTTGGTTACACGGATACATTGAGGGGGGACGGCGACTCTTGTTGGATTTACCGTTTTCATTCGTTATGGAGTGGTTAATAGGGTAAGTATGAATGCATGCATGATGTATTATCGCGATTATTCGGCACTAATCGTCGTCTTGTTGGATTTAACCGTTTCAGTCGTCATGGTAGTTCCACGAAAATTAATTATGGTTATAGTAAAAGTGTAGTAACCGTGGGGTTTTTTGCATGTTGAACCATAGATCAACTATAGTTACTGTAAGGAAATATGTTTTTTTTATTTGCAGTAAAAACTACAAGTTAATTGGGTGAGAATATCGGATGATGTGTCACAACAGTTATTCACAATTAATCAGGCTTGCTGCTGTTGAATTTAACTGTTTCAGTTGTTATGGACTAGTTAATGATGAGGTGAGAACACAGGACGATTCACTTGTCACGGTTATTCGCGGTTTCTCACCTTGTTGTTGTTAGATGTATCCCTTTTAACTGTTATGGAGTGGTTATTGGGTTGAATATACAGGACAATTATATTATTGGACTATTATCGGACCTTTATCATTAAATTGGCTTGCTGTTGTTGGATTTATCCCTTTAAATCCGTATAGAGTGGTTAATAGGGTGAGTATCTTGGATTGTGTATTATCATCATTTTTTTGGGATCAAACTCCTTGCTGTTATTGGATGTAAACGTTTTGGTTCTTATAGAATGATTAATGGGTCGAAGTTACAGTACAGTACATTTATCGAGGTTATTTGCAGTCAGTTGGCTCGCTGTTGTCAGATTTAACTATTTACTACTTCTTTGCAGAAGTTGTTTATGAATGTAAGACACAAGATGCTGTATTATGGCGATTATTTGTGATTAACCGACTCGCCGTTGTTGAATGTATCCCTTCTATTTGTTATGTAAGGGATAATATATTAGGCAGCCAGTTGTTAGGGGATGTGCACACCAAAGCTTTTACGCCAACGGCCGGCGTATGTTTTCAGTTGTTTCCAATCAAAGCGCAGCGTTTTTCAAAAAAGCCAGCAGCTGGCAGTTTTTTCCGCGCTGAAAGCCATTCCTTGGCGTTTTTTTCGCGCTCTGCGCTTAGGCTACGTTTACATGGAAACGATCTGAAAAGAAAAAGCAAAAGTGGTGTTGCTTTATTACTTTTTATTCCGCGTTTATACAAGCGTATTGAGGAGGAAATCTGCGTGCGTACGGTGACGCAAACATGTGTGATATTCGATGTAGCATGCACTTCAGGCGGCTAGGTGGCAATGTGAAGCACTGACACACAACACCACCAAGTCTGCGTGCCTGCGTACAACCATCTTCCTTGTTTTCCCAGGTCTCGTCCAAAGCCGCCTGGTTTGCCGCAGACAAATTGGCTCATCAACAATTTGGTAATTAATGCGCCTTCTCTGATCAGTAATACTAGCTGTGAATATTTCGTACAACTGCTGGAAAGACTTGTATATTTATCAGAGCTGCAATTGGCAACTTGAAGCTCATACGTATGGAAATAATCTGACATGTTTGTTGTTATTTTCCTGAACCGGCGTATGCCTGTGACGTAAACACGTACGCGACGAGAGCCACCGTGAGCAGACTTTTGAGTTTTTATCCTTAAGACAGGAACGTGACAGTAGAGCATTTTTAAGATTTCAACTCTGGATGGTGGTTTCACTTTTTTGCATTTTTAAGCCCCAAAAACGCTGTCACCATGTAAACGAAAGGCACATCTGATAAAATATTTGTACATTTTCACCCTCGAGCATTCTCGTGTAAACAGGCCCTTAAATATTCAACTTTGGATGAACAGCTCAGCTCATCAATATCAATTCTCACACCGACGTCCAATCACAGTGGAGGAGGGGCAGGACAAATACCACAACATCTAACCGGCGCATCATACAAATTCTGATAAACAAAGCAGAAGTATCACAACAACCAAACCGCTCAGCTGAAGAAAGCTGGCAGTCGGCTAAAATAAAGCAACGTAAAAAAGCTTTGGTGTGTACACCCCCTTATCGCTGATCAGGGTCCAATGCGAAGCAGAGGGGCTAGTATCACACTGAAGGGGTTATTTCACAATATCACTATGCTCCCTGTACATTATCTCGCCTATTACACGGCTATTTAAGGTAAGGAACATTACATATTGATTTGAAATTGTATTTGCTCATTTTTAATGAATACAGACCTTTCGCAACGAAAATCATTATTTTTCACGGTTTTGCGAAAAGACAAGATGTTCTAATGTCCTGAACACACTATTTGGTTAAATCATTTGTAAAAATAAAGCCATATATGTTCTTAAAATACATATTTATATAAAATTTTTGTGTAATATTAAACTGTATCTGTCAAAATGATTTGCCGCATCCGCGTTACCGTACGTTATTAATTTCAGGCGGTTGTTATCTTGGTATAACATGCATTGGAATGTCGTGACTGGCCAATCAGAACCAAGCATTTTAGAGTGCCATGTTATAAGTAGTGGTTAATGGGATGCATTATCACGATGAGGGTGATGCATTATCACAATTATTTGAAATAAACCGGCTCCATGTAATTGCGTAATAATTTTTTATGCTAAACCTTTATGACAGAGTTTGTGGAACTAACTTGGGTCAAATTTGCCCATTTGTTCCACTTATTCCCACTGTAAAACAAGTAAGCTTAGTTGTTTGAGAACTCACCGACTCAAACTCAAGTTTTGTCTGGATGCAGACATAAACGTTGCTAAACATCTTCAAACTGTATACAGTCAGTAACTGTGACACACTTTTATGTTACATAGCACTTATTTGCACTGACCGTGTGCCTAATTTTGTCATATATATAGCGATCGTGCACTGTCATCATCATCTTGTCTGCTTAAATCATCATCTCCACGAGCAGGGATGTCCACTATTGCCTGTAATGCATGAGAATGTACCATTAATGATTGTGTCAGTTTTTGACCTTTAAACCCTTCCTCCCAACCTTGTACTCCCAATCTGCAGAAAGACTTTTCTTGGGGTGTCAAAAGGCTATGGCCTGTGTTCAGTTGTGTCAATGCTGACCTTACAACAGAAATAGGCCTTGCATTTGCAGTAGATTGAAACAAGTATTTTCATGACATGTACCTCTAGTGGGGCAAGTCTGGGACAGTTATTTTATTAGGTATTGTTAATATTAATTGTATTGTAAATGATTGAAAGTACAAAGTTGAGAGCAGTTACCGACCCTTTGTGCAAGTTATCAGCGTGGTTTGTGGTTGAAACAAATTCACACCTAGTAACATTTTTTGTAGTGTTACTACCTTGAAACCCTTGGTCTTTCAAGTCATATAAAAAACTTTTTAAAGACCCCATAAAATAGCTCGGGAAGCTAATTTTACAGAGTTCATATAGATGGTCTTAAGGCTAACAGACATGGGCTCCATTTTTGGATTTTTTGAGAACATGTCCTCGGATTTGATGGTTGGCTTCTTGCGCATTTCACCGCAGTGCTCATTTGGCTTTGGTAGGTTATACTGATAGGCTGAGGTGATATTATATTTCAAAATCTACTCGAGTGCTGCTTGTTTCATGGGGCTGAGCACATTGTACTTAAAAGCCCTGTATTTTAAAACATATTTGGAATGCCACCAGACGACAGTATGACCCAGGTTTACATTCCCGTGTCAGCCCGCATCATATTTTGACGGATGACCGATAATGTCTGTTACATGTCATGTGGTATTTCTCTCACTGGGTTTTCCTCCAGACAGCTGATTAAGAAATATGACCATTTGTGACGTGAACATCTCCACCAAACATCCTTTAAGTTCAGTGTTTTTGCCAGTAAGCTGTCAAATGGACACCGCAAAACATCAATGGTCTTGTTTTATAACAAAATTAGCTCTAATTAAAAAAAATCTTTTTTCAAGTAACAGCATTTAGTGTATGGATTGGTAACTGTTAGGAAATGGTAACAGTTCCCATTTGTCTAAAACCTTCCTTTAGTTTAATTGCAAAAGCTTTCGTAGCCATAATACAGAAATAACTTTTGTAACTCAAGTTTGTTTTCCTATTATCATTAAGGCATCATAAGATCATATAGTATGGACTCTTTGAGCATTTGCCATGCCCAAATGTATCTCCCTCATTCTGCTGTTGTAAAGATATTGCAAAGTGCTTATTTCAAACCTCCCACTCCTGGCACAGAAGACTGACCGTCTATCAGTTCTTCAAAAATCGACTCTAATGTTAGGGCGTGGCTTCACCGAGCACAGGTTTGGGCAGTCCAGGACTCCTCTAGAAGAATGTGTGTAGGTTAAAAGCAAACGAAAGGTAATCCGGATGTTTCACAGCAGAGACCTGACGAAATGTAGAGCTCACACAAGGTTTAAAGTTATACCTCCAGTTCACCCTTTAAGTAGGTTTTATATTTTGCGGTTTGGGAGCGTTCAATACCCTTCACAGCACCCAGCTGAACGCTTATGGTAGCACTTGTCTCCCGCCCCTTCCAGGACTGAATAATTGGACTTATGGATCGAGTCCTGGTTCAGAAAGGAAAACAGAAGCCATATAGTTGACGATTGTGTGTTCATGTGCATCCGATCTGTTGGCTGTTCTGCTCTGATACGAACGTGTGTTAGTGTGATGGCTATTAGTTGACAGCTAGCAGGTAAAACGAAGGCGTGCGGTGCTCATGTTTTGGCCAAAGAAGGGAAAGAGAGGTCTGGAGCAGTGAGCCGGTCATGACAGACCTCAAGAGTTTGTCCTGCATGGTATGCCGGGCCTGAGGTGCTACAGTGACAACTTGGGTCTTGCCTTTGTTTTGAATATTTAGATCTGGTGATGGTCTGATATATTAGTTATTAATTATTATTTTCAAATAATGAGTTATTATTTATAATAAATATAAATGTATTTTGGCCCAGACTGATCCTAGATCGGCTCACAAAGACACTTTCTTCCATTGAGCATTCTGTTTTGGAGCATGTTTCTCTGAACTGACAAGATTAGAGTTGGATGAACGGCTTTAAGAGCAGCACATTATGTCAGGCAGGCTAAGAGTCTCTTTTTATGGTCTAACCGATAAACCAGGAAGTATTACGTCAGTACACATGTCGTAACTTAAATAATGGCCTTGTAAAGCCTTTATGGTTTTGTGTATGAATTGAAAGTGAAAGTACATTTGCAAATTGTTTTTTTTTAGCCATGTATAACCTTTTTAATATGTTTGATGTGCAAATATACTTTTCAAAGCTGTCACTGAGGCAGTACCCTTTAAAGGGGCCATTTCACAAGACTTTTTTAAAGATGTAAAATAAATTTTTAGTGTCCCCAGAGTACACATGTAAAGTTTTAGGTTAAAGATAATTTATCAAAACATGTTAAAATTGCCACTTTGTAGGTGCGTTGTTTTGGGTGTGTCCTTTAAAATGCAAATGAGCTCATGAAATGCAAACACTGATCACAGTGATGGTGGTTTGTTAAAATTGAAATTCAATTGTGCTGTCAATTGTTTTTTTTCTTTCACATTTCTCTCTGCACTAAATGGCATTGCTGTGGTTGGATAGTGCAGATTAAAGGGTGGTATCATTATAATAAGATCCCCTTCTGACATCACAAGGGGAGCTGTCCTTGCAGAGAATGGTTTACCAAAACTAATTTACTGGATTGTTCTTTTTCAATTATAGCACTTAAACATGGAAAACGTCAGATTTTCATGGTATGTCCCCTTTAGGTCCCCTAACATGTACCATTAGGTGCAGAATCAGATATGTATTTGATGGTACCAATATGTACCCTTTTCATGTGCTAATAAGCACTCTTTGGTACCATTATGTGCATCTGAAGTACTGATATGAACTCTTTAGGAGCAAAGCTGGACTTTTTGAAAGGGTACAATAGCTTGTTGCCATATACACACTTCCTCTTTATATCATAAAAATACAGAATAGCTCTTCTCATTTGCTTGCTTTTTCTCACCTTTTCTCATCACTTCCTGAAAAACCTACACCTGCCTTTAGCAAAAGTGCAAATTTTGGATGCAAACTAACTCTGATATTCTCTAACCATACCCAAAACCAAACAGCTTCTGGTTTTCTGAGCTTGTGTGGTAAAAGCAAACAACTTCAGTTAGGTGTGGCTAGAATCTCTTTTTTTTGCCACAAAGCTTTTTCTTTTAGTTGTAATAAAAGGGTTTGAGACCGAGTATGAAGTACTTCATAAGTCTGTGTCTCACTGTTGATTTCCAGAAACGCACAATGAGCTTCTTAATGGAAAAGTTCACCCGTGAATATCATTTATTCACTCTATGTTGTTTCCAATGATGTATTACTACAACTGTTATACTGTAAAATACCAAACAAAATGTTTTGCAAAATGTTCACGTTCTCCTTTTCCATTCAGTAAAAGCAGTCATGCACTACTCTAAATTATACACTTATGCATTTAGCATTCTTTCTTTATTACAAACATTAGCTTACTATATTAGCAGTATGGTCACCCTGTTTTGACTATTTAAACATTTAAATTCATATATTCTATAATTCAAGTCTTGTGCAGTGTGCATTGTGTAGCTGAATAAAAATGTGCCTCACGGTCAGAGATTTGCTGTCTCATCTCGCTCATGTGAGCTGGTGACGCCCAAGCCTGTGAGTCAGACATCCTTTTCCTTCTTCTATTTCTGCATCCCTTGCTTTCCTAGTCCGACGTCATTTGTGTGACGTCACAGTTACAGCTCGTGGCCATTGGTCGGGACATGTGTCCCCTTTGCCAGGGCACAGAGGAAGAAATCAACACACAGCTCAGTCCTCCCTGCAGGCCTGAGTGCTTTTAATAGAAGCCAGCCAGCTAAACAGAGCGAGTTTAAAAAAGAATATCGGAGATGCTGAAGAAGACAAAGACGAGAGGATAATAATGTGCTCCTTTCTCTTAAAGTCTTTTACTTCAGTATGACTTTGTCCTTTACACAGGAAGAATAAGCTAACTATAGGACAGACCGCAAGTTTCAAGTGCGAGTGACACTACAAAGTGGCCTACAAAGTTGCAACGATGCCATTGAAGCACCTTACAGTCAAAGCTTCTTAAACGAACCTTTTATTACTATTTTTATAGTATGAAGAAATTTTGCACTAAGCTTTGTGGTCACATATGTTACACTGTCAAAACAAAGGTCAATATACTCCCTAGCTGTCACTGGGGTGGTACCCTTTAAAAAATACACTTTAATATAGTTACATGCCAAATGTTTGTACATATATCTAAATTAGGAACTTTTAGTGCCCCAGTGTTGGTCTGAGACCATTTTTGGATCATTTGTCTGACTGTAGCATACTTTTAAACACTGATGAAATTTACTTTTAGATTACAAAAATAGTGTGTAAAGATTTGACCTTCTGTTCTTAAAGTCGCAATGAAATTGAAATGGAAAACGATATATATTTTTTTATATTGTGGTATTATTAACAATTGACTTATCTGTGAGCTTCATTATTTTTTTTAAAAAATTGTGTGTGCTCATAATCTTTAATCAAAAATGCAAATCTCCTCCTCTCATCAAAACGATCTCTCTTCACTTCCGGTCATAAGTATGGCAGGTGGGCGGGGTCCGGGAGAAGATCGCAGCGATTAGCAATTAGCAACACAACCCAACTTCAAATGATCCAATCAAATCTCGATGGACAAATTCAAATCCAGCCCTGCCTTATTTCTTCTCAAAAGCCGTTTTATTCGGATATACGTCATCACAGGGAAAATAAGGCAATCGCAACTTCCGTTTCATGGCGACTTTAAGAAGGTTATTTGAAAAACCTGGCAACCATTGATGTCCTGTCACTTTATAGTTTTATTATATGTTTATTTTAGAAATATTCAAGTAAACAGTTTGAATCTTGTTTTTAAAGAACTGCATCAGTCGAGTCATTTCTTTTGCTCTAAGTTTAGATGGCACTTGCTGTGTTGTATCTTTCAATCATCCTTCCTCTCGCATGTTCTGTTTCTGATGACCTACATTGCATCCTCAAACGCACACGTGCCGAAGAAGCATCACTTTCTTTTTCTGGTCTTTCCTCTTCCACTTCCTCCCTGCACGTCCTTCGGTAAGACCTCAGTGCATTTCTTGCACATTGACTTGAAAAGGATTATTGCAATGTGAATGGTTTAGTGTAGTGTTGGCTAACAAGGCTTAGGATAGTTAAACTCTAGGTTTGCATACTTGAATGCATTGAGGAAAATGTAAATGGGTTTGTTGAAGGAAGCTGACTAAAGCATGTCCTTTCCTTGTATGGACCTGCAATGTGCTTTAATTGGATTAATTTGTGTTATATCAAGCTTTCTGCACGCTTTCTCCATAGATCTATCACGAGGCCTTGGGTGCTTCATTGCATGCGCGCACACACACATTATACCGTGTGGCATGTAGGTTAAAGGCTGCGTTTGGTAATTGTGTTTAAATCTTATTTAGGTTTTGCCACTGCAGTGTTTCTGTTCACTGGAATACATAGCATTGGAATTACTTTGTATGAAAGCGGCGGCTAAATAACAAACATTTTCTCAGCATTTACCTGTGCAAATCCTTGTGCACTCCCACAGAAGATGCAAACACTTGATTTTTACATTTTCCGTCCATGCAAAACTATGCTTCTTTCTTTTTTATCTTTAGCCAAAAGCAAGAGTAGTAGTAGAAGCGACGTGTAATTCTTTCCAAATAACCATGAAGGTCACTCACAGCCAGGATTTATACTCTTGTTTGTATGCATGTTATAAACTAAAATTTCTTTCTATCTAAAGGAAGCAACACGCACAATGTCCAGCACTGTCTGAAATAAGATTATCGAGGCTGGAAGGTGGGCCAAGATGTTGACCTGTAGTAGCCTTCTGACAGTGAAAACGGATAAGAGGAAACTAAAGCCCTTCACTTCTTAGCCGTTCAGTCATCAGATGTTTCAGACGTTTTTTGGTGTTGCAATAACATTTGACAACATATTGCTTGTAGTTTTTAACCTGTTATGTCTGATGCTTTTAGAACTCGCATAACATCTCTAAATTTTGATAAAACCCTATCCATGTTAGTTGACTTTGTGACGTAGTTTTCAGTAAGTTAAATGTTCAGTTTGTTTCAGCGGTTCGAAACGAAAGCACATGTACCTTATCAACAAATATAGACTGTAGTTGTGGTTTCAGCTCTTAAAAGACCTGCGCTGCTGACACACAGGTTTCAGGTTCAGTCCAAGGAAGGGGGTTACCCAAAACAAGTGTTATTGAAAATATAGGGTAGATTTCAAGTGGATAATATACACAGTCAATAAGCTTTGAAACTTCTCCTGAATGTAAGAAATAAGATTAATTAATGTTATAAAGGGTTTTAACCATAGACTGTAAAAAAAGATGGACGACGCAACATTGCTTCCTTACATTGTAATGAATTGAAGTAAAAAATGTCCGACCATGGGTGCTGCCATGTTACGTAAAACGTCAGTTTGGAGTCAGGGCATGCGCAGAAAGAATTGTCCATGGAGCCAGATGGGGAGCTGCATTTCAAACTTTTGCCCAAATGCTGGCGCATCAAATTCAACCACGCCAATCATAACGATTGTTTTTCAAAGATTTATTATAAAAAAGTTTTCAAAATGCTATAAATTTTTTGAACCAATATATAAATGTGCATTCATCTTTGCCATGTTATATTCATTTAGTTGACTAGTAGTATACACTGATATAAACATTAATGGTATTAATCAAAACACTTTGTCATATTAAGAACACTGTCATTGGTGCGATTACACTTGGGATGCCGTCGCTGAACTTTTTTTACAGCGATCATCTGTAAAATGTTTTGGTCCTGCCCGATTTTCGTTGGCTTCGCGTAAAGTAATGGAAAGTTTTTGATAAGATCAGCTGGGGTCAATGTGCATTTTTCCATCTCCCGAGTGCCTCTTGCGTAAATTATTAGATGTTGATGGCTTACATTTTTTCCCCGCCACAGAAAACCACCACGGATTTAGCAATGCCATCAAAGTTTTATTTTGTTTTTGTTTGTTTGTTGATCACGAAGTACAAGATGATTACGTGTATTCAACGTGCCGCCATTGTTGTTTACAATACGTGGAATTGTGCGCTGTGATTTGTTGAGTGGATTTATCGCATTCTGCAGAAAGGAGGAGTGGCATTTATTGCGTTTTGGGAAAAAGGGAGAAAAGATGAAAGAAAAACACGGCGAATATTGTATTTTGCGTAAAATTAAGAATTAACTTTAAATACTGACCTGATACAATACTGATTTTGGCGGAAACTCATTTTTTTTATGGCGTTTCTCGCGTTGTGAAACCAAACTCTTCAATTGGACATTTATCAGTGTGATAATATCTACCTTAAAGGACCAAAACCATCCTTCGGAAAATTTTATTGGAAGTGTAAATAATCGTTTTTTTTATTTAGAGCCGAGTCCCGTTCGTTTGCATGGAGAGGGGGTGGAGTTTATGACTTGTACTGCAGCCAGCACACCTGGTTTTAACACTCCTCCCCCTAAAATTGTCCTTTTTTTACTAGCAGAACCTCTATATTATTAGCTCCTGGTAAGCTTAGAGACCGTTTAAGAAGATTAAAAATACCGGTAGTCAAGAATTTAGGACAATAGGTTTGTAGAACCCGATAATCGTGCTCTCCCTGAAGCTAGTGTGTAGCCTATTTTTGCATCCAGAATTAAATTGTTGTTTTTAACATGAGTAGCAATGCCGTATTTAAATTTGAACCCATAGTAGATACAGATTCTGAGTTTTTTTGGTGAGCAAGATCTTTGGTACATTGCTGTTGTCTAAGATGTGATCTATGAGTCTTGCTTTTGCCTGGTACATTTACATGTAAGCTAAATGTTACATTTGGCAGACGCTTTTATCCAATGCAACCTGGATGAAACAAGTGCATTAGAAGGTATACAATATCTTTTTAGTATGCGTGTTGTTTTTTGTGCTACTAATGCAATGCTTTACCACTGAGCATTACAGGAGCAAGACCCGGGGGATAGTTCCTGAGTGTGTGTGTGTGGGGGGGGGGGGGGTAACCCCCAGTAATCAAATCTCAAAATTACGCCCCTCCAATATTTATACAATGATCAATGAAAAACATCACCAATGTTTAAACCAAATATACGTCCTTGCTTGGCACATGAATTTGATTTTGAGCCCTTTTGGATATCTTCGCAGCATTGCATAACGCCTGATTAAAATGATTTAAAAGCCCTTTAAATTATTTTATGCACTTAGCCGTGCACTTCACTTACCGCTAAGTTAATATCTATTTATTATGGTTAAATGTGCCAAACTTGGATTTATAATTCTTGTGAAGTATGTGCTCAACTCACCAAGAATGCAAATATGCTGCATATAATGTACACACTGTTCAATAGTGTACATGCGAAGTGTATTGACCCAGGGCCCCCTGTAGTGAGTGCAGCATCATATGAATGTTACGTAAGTGTTAGCCAGCTGTGGAATGCACTCCACTTAATGCCTGTATAATCCAGTGCTGCTGCTGATAGTCCTGCAGGGTGAACTCTTCTTTCATCGGTCTCTTCACAACTCCCATACCAACACTATTACTGAAAGATTAGTGAATAGAGCAGTCCCCAGTACTACAATACCATGAGTAGAGTGCTCCCTTAATAATCATTGTTCCTAAGTCGTCCTGACTTGGCTATTTTTAGTCCTGTTCACAAAGCATTTCTTTTGTGATTTTGTGTGTCATGAAAAACAGGATTTACAATGTGAAGCTCCTCCTCTGTCCATCAACACCGTTTATGGAAGGAAAGCTGCCATTCAGAAATCATCATGATGTCATAACCATTTAGCACATTAAAGGCTTTGATGCACTGCTAATCTTTTAAATGTAGACCAATTTTAAGTATTTATAGTTAATGTGCTTTGTCTTAAAAAAGGTAATTTGCATATTAAGGACTTAGGGTGATAGTGGTAATAGTGATGCTTCTCTGTTTGTTTGTTTTTTCGTTTTGGTGGGGGAAGCTTAACCTAATTTTAGGTTTTATTGACCAACATAAAATGGAGGGCAAATGATTGAGCTACATTCTCAGATAAAGAGGTACAAAGGCTGTCATTGGGGCAGTGCCCTTTTAAAAAAAGTACACCTTTGCACCTAAAGGGTGCATATTAGGACCTTAAATGGTACCGTGCCAGTGACAGCTTATGTACCCTTTTCTGACAGTCAAAGTGATATGTGACCTGTTTGCCAAGCTGAAGGCCACACTAGCTGTTCAACATGAAATAATGGCAAACTGCTGAGTAAATTCTCTGTGCTGCCTATCATTTTTATATATTGTGTATGTAATAATATCATGTGAATAGATTTTTCTATTCTAAGTACAATTAATGAGTTTTTAATGACATTTTTATCAGGGATGCATGATAACTGCTTATTTTTAATATTATCGGTTATCGGTCTGATAGCAAAATTAGGCCGATAAATGAAAGCCGATAAATTATGGATTATTTTGGTTTGTCGAACCACTTCACTTGCTCATTGCTGGCAATGTGGAGTTTTGATTGGTGCTTTTTGTGACATAGCACGAAGATGACACGTGTTGCGGGCTTAAGAAGAGTATGCTAGTCTAGCGCAAAGACAAGATGTCCGCGGTCTGCGAGTTTTTCATTGTGAAAATAATATGAATATTTATCGGCCTATAGATATTGGTAATCGGCCCCCAAATATAAAGAGTTATCGGTATCGGCCAAAAGTTCCATATCGGTGCATCCCTAATTTTTATCTCTGGACTCCTTGTGGTGCAGGGAACATTTGGGAGTATGTATTACAATATCTAGCAATCTATACACAACATGCATACTACACATAGTATGTGTAAAAGTATTTAATTCCTAACATTTTCATTATTTGGGAAGTTTTAATGTTTAGCTTTTTTATTTGTAACACTTCAGGACTGGCAACACTGAAAAAATATTTATTCAATTTACTCAATTTTTTCTTTAAGGTACGTGTTTGCAATCAATTTATTTAAGCTTCATTTAAGCACAAAATTTAGAAAAATAAAAAAAATTAAAAACTTTTGTTTAAATGTAGCTTAAATAAATTGATTGCAACCACTTACTTTTAAAAAATTAGTAAATTGTAGTACACTGAAAAAAAAACGATTCATTCAATTTACTTTTTTTAGGTAAGTGGTTGCAATCAATTTATTTAAGCTTCATTTAAGCACAGAAAATGAGAAAAAATAAATAAAATAAAAAACTTTTGCTAAAATCAAGCTTAAATAAATTTATTGCAACCACTTACTTTAAAAAAAAATAGTAAATTAAATGAATCATCTTTTTTTCAGTGGGGGGGTTATGGGTCTTTCACATAGGAAGCGGTGTGCGCTGCGCTGCGCTATGAAACCCTTTCAATTCAATGGCTTGCGCCGCGCGAGGGCGGTTTGTTGTTGCGCCGAGTAAAGCGCGAGCTCACGCCGCGGTCAAAGTTCAAAATAGTTTAACTTTTGCGCTGCGCTCTGTGACGATTACCCGCGCGGCCAATAGAAACGGGGCATCCTAACAAGGAAAATGGAAGAAAGCTTATACTCGGGATTCTCAGAGCTTTATAATACAAGTTTATGCTCCTACAGAGACATCGGAAGGAAAGCCGTCTCATGGAAACACGTAGCAATTCAATTCAAGTGGCATGTCAGGTGTGTTTTAAGTCAAGCAGCATGTTGTAGGTATACTTAAAGTTACGTGAAATGGAGACGAGCAACATCAGTCTCTGTATTCCTCGTCGACTATTTAACGCAAATATAAACACTGTAGTAATTTATTAAAAACCCCGCCTACTTTGGTCTGGCCATCAGAGCACAAATCGCTTGGCTGCGCCGAACCCAGCGGCGAGCGCAGCGCACACCGCATCCTATGTGAAAGCCGCATTACTATTTAAAGGAAGATGTTTTGATTAATATTGGTATCCAAACTAATGGAGAAGCACCATTCACTTCCATAGTATTATTCTTTTCCTACTATGGAAGTCAATGGTGCTTCTGATTGGTTTGGTTATTATTAACATTCCTCAAAATATCTTCCATTGTGTACATCAAAACAAAGACATTTTTTTTGCAGTTTTGTAATAACATGAGATGTAATGTAGTATAGTAGTTGTTGTTTCTCCTATACCCCCAAAACCGTACCTGCTCCTGTCTGGGCATGCTAAGACACATGGTGTGTCTCGCCCTATTCAGGTTCAGCTTGTTTTGCTTTGTAGGAATATATCTACATAGTCTCTTGTGCTTTTCTCTCAACAACATGCCCTCAGCCACCTGCCTGAAAACAACAGGGATAATGATTGGCTAGTAATAAGGTTCGGGACATCATTGGCTGTTGCTCGTTCACAACACATTTTTTACAACCGGCTCATTTCGTACTACTTCAAGCTATGTAAAAGCCTTTCAAGTTGGTGCAGGTTACAGGGTTGTTGCTTTGCTTCGAGTAAATGATCTGGAATTAACGGCATTGAGGACACAGCATCCTGCATCATATCGATTTATTTGATTCATCTCACAAGATCGTTTACCAATTCAGATATTGGCTTTACTGTAAGAAATATGTTTGTGTTTTCTTGTATTAAAATGACAGTCAAAGTGAAATTTGACCAGTTTGCCAGGCTGAAGGCCACACTAGCTGTGTTCAAATGAAATAATGGCAAACTGCTGAGTAAATTCTGGGTGCTGCCTATCATTTTATATATTGTGTATGTAATAATATCATTTTTCTATTCTAAGTACAATTAATGAGTTTTTAATTACATTTTTATTTCTGGACTCCTTGGGGTGCAGGGAACATTTGGCAGTATGTAGTACAATATCTAGCATTCTATACACACAGTATGCATACTACACATAGTAAATGTATTTAATTCCTAACATTTCCATTATTTTGGAAGTTTTAATGTTTAGCTTTTTTATTTGTAATACAGTTAACACTTCATGCTCCTTTCAAAACCGATGTGCTTAAGGGGGTCTTCCAGCAGATGGCGCCGTAACATTGAGCCATAATTTGCCCCTGATGTGTATTCAAACTAGAGTTTACCACGTAGTGTCATATCATATGGTTCATTAGTACATAAGTGGTGTGTGGTATTATTACTCTGTATAATGGTGCAGAAATATGCCTATTTAAATACGATTATCATTAATGTTTCATGTGAATATTTAAAATGTAATTGAATTACACACATAAAATGTATGTCTTTTGTTACTGCTCATAAAATGCTCAGTTTACCTCTTTTCCGCTGTGGGTTTGGAGTGGGCGAGTCCCTCTCATCTTGGGTGTCGGTGTTGGCAGGAAGTGGGTGAAACGGGGAGGCCATACACTTTCCTCCCTGTAAGCTTTTTTTAGGGTTATAGTAAGCACTATTAACAATACACAACAATATAGTTTTTAATGCACATTGCCGTTCTCTCCAAGATTAGATTAAAGGATCCCTTGATATTTGAGGCTCAGTCAGAGTAAGCTTGAGTTGCATGTTCTCCGACCATTTAAGTGTTCTGATAAAATACTGAAGATATAGCCATGGAGAATTAAAATCTAGATCAGCGTTTACAGAAATGATGGATGCAGTGCAGAGAGATTTCAATCAGGATGAAGGATGCTTAGGGAGGTAAAGAGTCATGTCGCTGTGAGCATTTCGGGAGAATAGGCGCTGAAGCTCATTTGTTCTGTCAGCAGGAATTCAGAGTTGTCTGGTGCATTGATGATGATGTCATCAAAGTGGGACGAAAGGTTATATTCGTGTCTGATGATGTAAAACTCTACTATCAAAGGAGCTGTTAATGCATATATCAGACTTAGATATGTGTTTCATGTTTATGTGGGTATGGTTTTATTTTTTAGTTTCACTTCACTCATTGATTTTACTTTAATTTGAATCTTTGATATGACCTCACTCAAGGTTATATTTTCACAAAATATTCTTTATATTATTTAGGATGATTTTATGCTTCGTGGTAGTAAACCTCTCTTCTAAAACCTATTTCTGATCTCGTCCTAAGTGGACAGCTAGAGCTAAGTATGTGTGCTAGTAGTCAAATCCTCTCTGTTGTTTTCCAGGGTGGGGAATTCATTAGCATGGATCTATTTTTGGAATCGGTGTCATGGTAAACTGAGAATGAGATGGATGTGCTAGCTTTAGTCCCAGAGATATGCTGGTGATTTTGATGTATGGGATATTTTTGCCTGAAATAATCTGCACCAAAGTGAAATGACTTCCCAGGCTGATTTTTGCATTCTGAGAGGTTTGCGTTTCATTTAAACCAATCAGATTTTTGCACGTCAGTACTCTAGTCCCTTGACGGCGAGTGTAGCACAGTGCTTCGTTCTTTCCAGTGGCTGTTTGGGATGGATTGATGCTAAATTTGCAGTGCTTGGTTTTATAGGCAGTAAGTTAGACTGGGTGGAGCTCTTTCTGAGCTCACGCTTCTAAACCAAACCTCATCCTTTCCCTTTTCACTTAGAAGAACAAAGTCAGTAGTGTTTTCTATATTCAGTTCTCATTTACAATAAGTATACAAAAATCACTTTCAGAAATGGCGTGAATACCTTTGAAAGGCTTTATTAGAGCTAAACGCAAGAAAGTTAGAACAGTTAAGAGATGTAATGAATGAAAAGCGGGCTATGGGAATTGGGAATAACCCCAAACTCACATGTACCAAACTGTGCTACTGCTTTTTGGTAATAGTAATGACCTGAATTTGCATTTACATGTATGCATTTGGCAGACACTTTTATCCGAAGCAACAATGCTTTCAAAGCATACATTTTAGCATTATGTGTGTTCCCTTGACCCATGACCTTACACAATGCTGTCCCTCTGTGTCATTCGCTGTACCTTATTCTCATTGATATAGGTAATTTTTTTTCTCTTTCATATAGACCCATCCACTCTGATAGAGACCAAACAGTAACTACTTAAATCTAGTATTGTAAGTAACTATCAAGTTGGGCTTGCACAGTCTCTGTGTTGATAGACATTACAAATACTTGACAGTTGCATAACTTCCTGATGAGATCTTTCTGATGGAACGCCAGTGGACGCTACTAAGGCCATGTTTACATTAGAGCATTTGCGTTTTAAAACTGCATTTTATAATGAAAACGATCCTCGTTTATACTGGCATTTTAAAAAGAATCTTCATCCACACTATACACCACCATAAACGCATTAAACATGACCAATCACGTAACTGGGCATGCGCATATAAGTGTAAAATAACTTATTACTCTAATAATAGCTTACCTTTGCACGTTTACGCAGCCTAGGGGTGTGCGATATTGACAAAAAGTCATGCATGGGTCCTTTGCTGGCAACTATAACAGACACTATTTTTGAACCTATAAAAATGTGTTTGGGAAAGTCTTATACTGTTCTATTTCCCCCCTACAACATATTAATATGATTAATAGGTTAATTTTGATTTTGATTTTATAACTAAACAGAAAGGTCTTTATGATTTAAAAAGAAAGCATTCAAGTGAACAGTACTAAACAGTAGCGAACTTGAAGCAAAAATAAATTTCAGCAAATTGCAAACTTCAATCAAACATAGTAAGAGGTGAAGTATTGCTTTAGCCTACCAGAAATGCTTATTGCATTCATTTTTAAAAGTGTGCGAGGTCCGTGCACGTCCTCCGCTAGCAACACACAAATAGCTAATGCGCCTAAACGAGCATTATATATTAATGACGTTGAGTTTATTGTTTTTATTAATTTATATTCACAAAACTTATCAACAAAACATCGATTAAAATTAAGAGACAAATTATCTGGAACGAAATTCATTTTAAAGTAGCAAACAAAACTTACATTAAACTGGAAAATAATGTCTGACCCATTACAATTCTCCCTTCATATTGGCCTTTACAACGCCTATATTGCGTTTAAAATTACAGTCTATCTTTCGTAAGCTAACTAAATTTAAACAAAACATAAACACTTATACTGTTCTAGCTCCCCCTACAACATATTAATATGATTAATAGGTTAATTTTGATTTTATAACTAAACAGAAAGGTCTTTATGATTTAAAAAGAAAGCATTCTAAACAGTAGCGAACTTGAAGCAAAAATAAATTGAAGCAAATGCAAACTTCAATCAGAGGTGAAGTATAGCTTTAGCCTACCAGAAATGCTTATTGCATTAATTTTTAAAAGTGTGCGAGGTCCGTGCACTTCCTCCGCTAGCAACACACAAATAGCTAAAAGCCAAGCGCCTAAACGAGCATTATATTAATGACGTTGAGTTTATTGTTTTTATTAATTTATATTCACAAAACTTATCAACAAAATATCGATTAAAATTAAGAGACCAATTATATGAAACGAAATTCCTTTTAAAGTAGCAAACAAAACTTACATTAAACTGGAAAATAATGTCTGACCCATTACAATTCTCCCTTCATATTGGCCTTTGCAACGCATATGGCGTATAAAATTACAGTCTATCTTTCGTAAGCTAATTAAATTTAAACAAAACATAAACACATTAAACCCAACAATACTCAAACATTAATATAAAACAGACATTATCTATAAGGATACATGTTAAAACAATCCGATATAGCGTTTATAATAGCTGGTTGGTAGATGTTTACTATTTTTGGCAAAACCTCCGTTGCAAACCAACATTTACATCAATAAAATAATTTTTTCTTTGAAAATGATGCGCTGTCACGTTAATATCAGCTGTTCGTTTACATAAGACTCCGTCTACGTTCATTTACACTCAGAGCAATGTCTCAGTTCTCAAACTAAAACAGGGTCTTCAGCGTTTGCGAACGAATCCGTTTATGAGGGTCGAAAACGGTGATGTAGTGTAGATGAAAGGCGTAAACGTAGCAAAAGTAACGCGTTTTAAAGCATAAACGCATTAATGTAAACATAGCCTAAAGCTCTCTCCAGGAAACATACTCTCTTACTGTGTAACCGGGTTCAGCTTACCAGTGCTTAAAGGGGACATTTCACAAGATGTAAAATAAATCTTTGGTGTCCCCAGAGTGTGTATGTGAAGTTTAAGCTCAAAATAGCATATAGATAATTTATATAGCATTTTCAAATTGCCACTTTGTAGGTGTGAGCAAAAATGTGCCATTTTTGGGTGTGTCCTTTAAAATGCAAATGAGCTGATCTCTGCTCTAAATGGCAATGTCGTGGTTGGATGATTAAGGGGTTGTATTATCCCCTTCTGACATCACAAGGGGAGCCAAATTTCAATTACCTATTTTTTCACATGCTTGCAGGGAATGGTTTACCAGTCACTGTCACTGGGTTGATCTTTTTTACATTTTCTAGGCTCATAGAAGCACTGGGGACCCAATTATAGCACTTAAACATGGAAAAAGTCAGATTTTCATGATATTATCCCCTTTAAGTAAAAGACAGTGATAAGACAGTAATAACAGTCGATGTAGTGTTAACTTTGTTTATTATTACTACGGTATGATATTCGAGTAAAGTATCAGTTACCTACACACAACAAGAGTGGGAGACAGATTTGGCCCAGAATAGTAGTTGTAGCATGATTGGAGTCCTTATAGCTTGAGAATTAAGTGGTTCTGACCAATATCAAATGCTAAGAGTCGTTCTCCGTTATCTATTTACTAATTTAAGGATGTTACGAAATCTGTACCTTAGTGTTGTAGTTCTTGAGACCGAAGACCACTTTTTAAAGGTCTTGGTCGCATCTTGGAATCGACCGCATTTTGTCTCGGTCTCAGACAAAGAGGACTCTGAATTTTATTTCAAGAGCACAACTGATGGCACATCACACATTTATTTTTTATCATTAATTTTATTCAGTTTATTCAGGTTTGGCATATGATGTTGGCATTGTTTAAGCATTGTTTAAGTTTCTCCCAATGACAATTTTTCTAATTTTATTACCAATAACACCTGCATTGTGTTAAGTGGACGGCAAGCCATGGAAAGACAGTTCAGATGAAATGGTTAAGTTGATTTCAGCTCTTTAGTATTTGTTCACTTTTATTTGCTTATAGACAAAGATAAATTCCCACATATCTGCAATGCCTTTGATTATTTTATCAACTTCTCTAATGGCATACGCACGCACGCACGCACACACACACACACACACACACACACACACACACACACACACACACACACAGTGCCTAATCATATGTATATTCCACATGTTATCATAAGTGTTTGTGCACTGGTCTTGTGACTTGCACTGATCTTGATCTTGACTTGGTCTCGGCCCTTTAAAGTCTTGGTCTTGTCTCGGTCTTGGCCGGTCTTGGTCATAACTTGGTCTCGGTTTAGGTGGTCTTGACTACAACACTACTGTACCTCTTCAATGTTCTTTAAAGCAAGGTACACAGCATCGGGCACTTTCAGCGTTGCCTTTACACTTTTTCGAAGTGTTCTGCACTGTTGGCTAAAGTCACCAAGCTTTTTTGCTGATTTAGGGGCGATTCAAATTTCGCGTCTAAAACCGCACGGAAAACGCCACCGTTGGGTGGTCCTTGTCACATGACCTGCGGTGCGCTTGCGGCATTCTGAAAAGTTCAAATGTTTTTAACTAGATGCAGTGCGGACGCGCCTGGAAAAATTAGCGTTTCGCACTGCGAATAACTATCAAAAATCTGCTTATTATAGAAAACTGTTTTCATGCTAATCAATAAACCGACTATGCCGACCACTGCGTTAACATGGGACTTGGAGATTTGTCAGGTAACTCAGGTTTCTCGGAGGCAGTGACATCACCACCTGACCTATACTACATAAAAGTCGTTTAAAAAGCCAACGGCATATCTGTTTTAAGCTATACTGTTGTATCTCTTCTCGTGTCTGCATATGTTTTCGCAGTTTCTCTGCTAACTGCTTTAGTCGAACGGAGACTTTTATGCGTTACTTTGCGCTTACTTAGACATGCTCAAATGAACAAAACTGCGAGAAAGCCTCTTAAGGTGTTTACATGGCACGCAAAATTTTTCTTGCGTAATTTTTATGGGCTTTCCCGATAAAAGAAAACTGTTTTACGCGTTGACATGACCACACGTGTTATCAGTTTATTAAGCATAAGACTGTGCATGTAAACGCACTCATTCTTTGCTACATCGTCTGCATTGGTTTGGTGGTGTGTCCCCACCCTAATGAATGAGACCTATGATTCAAAGTGATAGTGTTTGTCTACTCCAGAACAGTAAAAGCAAGTATATTAGTGATGTAATTGCAGTAAATGTGGTGAATTTTGATAGCGGCTGTAAATATAGGGAGTCTTGTATTTTCACTCTAGTTCAGATTATTTCATCTTTATTTCTTTTTGGTAAATCAGCACATGGAATTTGGTATGTTTTGATGAATATGAAATTGAAATCAGATTCTCAGTACACAGGTTCCCCGTCCCATAAAGACATTTTTTCCAGTCAGCATATAACACCCATTTCATAAAAAATAATATTTGAGGAAGGTTTCTTGCGGCTTTGCATCAAACAGAAAGGGTTGGCTGCTGGTTGACGCAGCACATAAACACAGGAAAGCTGTTAGTGTATGTGCAAGCACCTCGGGAAATGGCTCCACAGGGCCCAAACAATGCATCGGTACATTCCTGCTGTTCTTTCACTTAAAGAACAGGAAGTAGTGAAAGTACAGACCCCCAAAAAAACAAACTTTAACCCCAAATTTTCCCACAGAAGCAAAGACATGTTATATAATATAGAAACTATTATTCTAGTTGTGCTTTTAGGACAGTGTTACACAAATATATTTACTTGCTTAATAATAGTTTGCTTAGTTGAGGTCATGCATTGGGTATAGTGACCTTCGTAATACTTTGATTGATGTTTATTTGAATTGAGCTTAAAATGAAAGCTGTAGAAACTAACATTTATTTAAACCGTAATGTAAAGTAAATTGTTGCCGAATTTTCATTCATCTTTGGCCAAACATGTGGCAAGTATGGGAAACCCTGCGTTTACGCTTTCACAGTTTTGTTGTTCTCCTTTCAAGTGTCTGTGAAAGTGCTGAACCTAAAACAAACTTTTCAACTCCTTATTGTTCCCAGGGTGGGTATTGCTGTCCATCATGCTGCATGAGCGTTGTCTCTTCATCTTTCAGTCAAGGGCTTGGTAATCTACATGGTTTTGGCCTCCTCCAGACCTTCTTATCGGCTCCACCAGGCAAGAGAGGAACTTATCCAAAGACCACAGCTGTAAACTTAAGATCCTTTTACCACCGGGCTGTGTAGTTCTTGAAGAACGTATTGCTGGCTTGACAGACTGCGTCGATGTTTGCAACCGTGTTTATTTTTGACGACGTCTTAAGGAAAGTGGGGTGAGGAAACGTTTGTTGAGTTCGTAAGGAAGGTTCTGAGCGGTGCTCAAATGGCAGAGACGGAGGAAGATGCCCGTAATCTCCTCTGGAACATCTTTCACAGGTACTCAGTACTTTTCAAAAAACGTATTTAGTAAGGTTTCTCATCAGTAGTTTTTGCAGAACCTCATAAAGAGCGCTGTGTTGGCAACTTGGCATGTTTGCTAAAGAGAATATTGACAGAAATCTGATCTGTTTCACTGAGATCAGCTCAAATACACATATTAAGCTATAGATTTAAGCTAGTGTCTACTTGGATCTACTAAAGAATAGTTACCTTAAAAAAAATAAAATTTGCATGTTGTTTTCCAATACAATTGTTTTGTTTTAGCAAAGACAAAGTGTCATAAAAACAGTACATTTCCTTGTTATAATCCAAGCCTATGTTTAAATGTTAGTGCATTTTAATTTTAAAACGCATGACTTTTGCAATGGTAAAAGGTACAGTATGGGTTTTTGCGGCATCTAGTGGTGAGATTGCGAGTTGCAACCAACCTCAATTTCGAAACGCAAGAAGCTACGATAGCTGCCACAGGACAAACATGTTGTCATCTAGGACAAACATGTTGTCATCTGAGACAACATAAAGGGGGGAACACGCTGTGTAGAAAAGTTTGTCCGTTTAGGGCTACTGTAGAAACATGACGCTGATTTTCATGTAGGGGGACCCACGGTGTATGGAGATAAAAATGGCTCATTCTAAGGTAAAAAAAAATGATACAGTTAATTATGTAAGGTCTTATACACCACTGATAATATAGTTATGTATATTATATTGCATTTCTGTCAAGAGATCCTCTTTAAAGTTACACATTGGATCTTTCAGCCTTAGCATATAACTCCATTTTAATTCTTCCTGATTCAATTTTTAAAAACTCTTCCTATTCACTTTTAATGGGTGAAGTCATGCGTTGCCGAACTAAATTGTGGGTCCGTAGGCGCTGCGTCAGTGCTGTTGCTCACGGAAGAAGTTGAACATTTCTCAACTTTTCAAGCAGCAACGCGTGCGTCAGCAAATCAGATTGCCTTATGCAAATAACCTAGGCAGAGCCAGCCAATTACGTTTATGGAAGACCGGAGCATGTGCTGCGGCCACTGTAATTGGCTGTTGGCCACGCTTCAGACAAGCCTTCCGTCAAGCGTTAACGCTTTCGCAGCGTGTGAATGTACTGTAAAAGGGATTGCACACTGGCCGCACAGTTGCCACGTGGAGTCACGTCTAGGACAACTCAGAGGTATCGTAAACCGGAAGTGCACATTAAATAACACGAGCTTCGTCAGATAGCGTCTACTTCAAAATGCTAAATATACGTTAGCAGCCAATGTTAATCGTTAATGATTTGGGTCAAATATGATGTTATTTAATGTTAAACTGTGTGAGTAGCGCTGTGTGGCGTGAAAGGGATTTGAGCAACTTTCTGAGTCAAAGCTGGGTGGCGCGGACAGGCGCCACCTGGTGGTGCCGATGTGCGGCGCGGACAGGCGCCACCTGGTGGTGCCGATGTGCATATACTCATAGAAAACAATGTGGTTTTTTTTTTAGAACGGCGTGGCGCTGAGCTGCGCGGCCGGTGTGCGACCCCCTTAAGAGTGTTTGTCTAAGCTCCGCCCACAGGAATACGTCAGTCAGCTCAAATGGCTCAGGCTAAGCTGCTGTCGAATCACAACACACTTAACAAGCCACACAATCAGAACTCGTTACGTGAAACATGAACATTTGTTATATTGCGCACTGTAAACACAAACAAAGCTTTAAAACACAGGAAGAACGGGACCTTTAAAATGAAAATGCTCTAGTGTAAACAGGGCCCAAGTCTCCTGAAGACATGCAATAAAGCTTGGCATATTAGTACATGAGTTATATGGTGTATTTCAGTGATGATCTTGGTCATGGCAGTAAAATCACTGTACGTTTATCATATAGACACACTCGCATCACCTTTTTTGTTTCATGGAAGAAAGGCAATACTGAGTTAGACTGACATGAGGGTGAGAAAATTAACTAAATTTTGTTTTGGGGATATTTTGTCAAAACAAATAAAATAAATAAATTTGCACATTTTACTCCATCATTTCAGGTCCTTTGTGACTAAAAATATCTACAAGATATTTTTGGTCATTTGTGGGCTGAAAGGCAGGTGGCTATCTTAAATTCCTAAAGCATTAGAGCTAAGAAAACATTTAGCGGCGTGTATACTATATACGCTTTTGCGTCACTGCTTGCGCAAGCAAGCTTTTCTTTTTCTTTCACCTGTAGAGGCAATGAAAGAAACTTCTGTTTTGCCTCGTTCTTACCTCCCTGTCCTTGATTTTTTTTGGCCCTGTTACACAAATGCAGCCTGTGAAGGCTCTTAGTCAGTGTTAGGCCCATCTACTCCCACCCGTCCTGTCTGCTTACACAGCCCCTCATTATTTTCATCACTCCCACGTACAACCTGACGTCCAGACCTCAATTTAGAAAGCACTTTTTGCAGTCTCTCCTGCTTTTTCCACTACTTTTTTTCAGTGTGACCTTTCTACAATGATGATTGATGGTATGTGCTAGTGTTTAGGAGATGCAAACAACTGCGTAGTAAAGTAATGGGATGTTGAGTAACACAAAAAACCCTTCAGGACTAGTGACCTGTGTCATGTGTGTGGTTGCTTTGGTGTGTTTTTTTCTTTAGGTATTTTCTGGATGTTTATTTATTTAGATTCAGATATAGTGTATGTATTTATATGCAGAAATGCTAAAGAGGGCACATGCATGCAGCCAGGAAGCCTGTGAGTCTCCATTTGTTTGTCTGTCTTGGCATGGTGTTAAGATGACGAAAATACTAGTCCTGGAGCCAGACCGACTCTTTAAGTGTCAAGTCTGAACATGCAAGCTCTGCAGGAAAATTCAAGTCTGGTGTTCCAGTGTAAATGAGTTTGTCTTAACTTGAATTGCTATGTTTTACTTCATCTTTTTGCCTTTCTGTTAAAGGGAATTTATATTTCCTCACCCTCATGTTGTTACAAACCTGTATACATTTATGAAGGAAGATATTTTTAAGGAATGTTTTTGGCCAAACCGTTCATGAGCCCCATTCACTTCCACAGTATTCTTTTTTCCTACTGTGGAGATGAATGGGGCTCGTGATCGGTTTGGTTGCGGATATTCCTCAGGATATCTTCCTCTGTTCTGTATTCATCAATACAAAGGAATTTGTGCAGGTTTGTAACAACATGAGGGTGAATAAATGATGACAGATTTTTCATTTTTGGGGTGAACTATCCCTTTAAGGAAATGGTTTATGGGCTGTTGACATGACAGGTTGAGCATTTATAGCAGTGTCCTGCGTGATATACCGCTCCATATAAAAGTAATTTAACACAGCGTTTCCGAATTATTTTGCTGTTACTCATGCAGTTTATGTGACCAACATGGAATTGTCACACTGCATAAACTGATTTAAAAAGCTGGAAAGTAAAGATACCCTTTCCTGTTTACATACATGCACACTAAAAATCAATGTAAATATTAGTTTTATTGGTATATTAACTGCAACCTTTACAACAAGTAACCATGGTTTTACTACAATTAAAAACACTGTTACTATAGTTAAACCATGGTTACAACAAAAACCTGCTTAGGTGCTATACAAAACCATGGTTGATTAGTTTGTCTCCGTTTTAAATGTGACTTTGGTATAAACTGTGATGATATGTATGGAGGAAAATGCTATTATGCTGTGCACAAACCCTGCACATGTCCATTATACGGCACGAGTCATACGAATGACTTTTTTTTACAGTACTAATATTTCACCTTGGCCCCTCCCACACGTCCTCCGATTGGCTAGAAGTTGCGCTGAGAGAGAAACACAGCAGCGCGACTGTTCCTCGTGCAGCACTACTGTAAACTCTGCCTTCACTTTATCAGAATCCATGATCGCGTGCAGAAACGCGTTAACACGGGGAATATGGTTGGGGATCACAGCATAAGCAGCGAGAGCGCGCTCTCTCAGAGGTCTCCTAAAAACGGACTAAGCTGTAAAATGGTGCTTCAGGCGGTCGGGAAAGTTTTGAGGTAAATGTCTCCGCTGATGATTTACTGTTTAAACGATTTTTTCGCTCAACTCTTCCAGTGCGCGTGACGTGTGCGCGAGTCTAAATTTGCCAGAGGAATGTGCGCGCGTCAGTTGACTGAATGGAAGTTTCCACTAATGTTTATTGCTACCAGCCCGCTCCGGTGTGCGCGTTCACCGGGCGTCTCAAAGCTGTGATGTTATCTGTGTGTGTGTATAGATGCATTCATCCTGTATCGTACCTGTGGACCATCATTGGCTTAAAACCTTGGAGCTGCCTACCTAGACAGCATTTGTGTAGACATCATATGCGTGGGTGTATGTTTATGATTCAGTTGTTAGTTGGATTGTTTGGGAGTAATAATGATATTCAGTTTTGCAGTACTACTAATAGGAATTTTGCGGATGCAGTGCAATCTGATTTGTTTGTACAATAAAGGTAGAAATGATGCAAAATCATAAATATTTTATTTTGCATCATACATTTTAAAACAAACTTTTATCCATGTTTTTTATCCACAAGCCCACTAAATGTATACCAATTATATATGCTTGCTGTACATGCATTAAATGCCCAAAAATGCTCTTGAGTCTGCCCGCTTACTTATATGTACCATAGAGTCTTAATTTATCTTATTTGCACAGTGTATGATTGTGATTTAAAGCCCTCAGGAGGTCAAGTTTGGCTAAAAAGGCAATAGTGATAGTTCTTTAGCGAGTCACCTTTACTTGGTTTTGCCATGTGCGTTATCTATCTACTTTATTCAATAAGTAATAAAGTGCAATCCAGTTTATCAGATAGAGATTAGGTTTGTTTTGTAGACTGTCTCTGGCCACAGGTGAGCTGTAACATCACCTACTGGAAGAAAATATCTCTTCCTCTTCTATCAGTTAATCATTTAACAAACTCTGATGCTGTCCTACAAGTGCATGTCATTAGGGATTAATATGGAGAAGTCATCCCACCTTTGAATTTTGTTTACAATGTGCAGGGTTTGTATAAATGCGCATCGCATGATATCCTGGGATGCATATATAGCATATGTGTGTGTGTGTGTGCACTAACAATTATATTAGTTGTAAGATAATAAATGCAACATTAACAAAAGTCTTTTCATTCAAGGATTAAAGTATAATAAATGACCCTAATTCCTAAATTTGTCAATTTACTATTGGTGTGTGTGTGCGTGCGTGCATGCGCAGCATGTGTGTTTGTGTGTGATTGCACCTTGACATGTTAACCTAGGTTTATCTTTAAAAATGTGTGTGGTGTGTGTGTGTGTGTGTGTGTGTGTGTGTGTGTGTGTGTGTGTGTGTGTGTGTGTGTGTGTGTGTGTGTGTGTGTATATATATCAACATTACAGTATTTTGCAAGCTGATAATAAATGTTTTCATAACTTTAAAATAAATCTGTTTTATTAAGCCAAACATCTATTGCACAGCTGTTCAAGTGAATTGGGGTACTGTTTTTCCTAACAAAACTGTAAACTTCCATATATGTTGTTGACATCTATCCAATTTTAGTCTCTAAAAACAGTTCTGGCATGCTTATTGGCAGTGTGTTCCCACAGACTGTGGCTTTTCAGAGAAAGCACTAATTTGATGTTTCTAAAATAGTCTTTAAATGGCAGCTTTAAGGCCCTGGAGCATTGGTGGCTGCCTGGTCGGTCCGGAGTCTGCTTCACAAAATAGCGTTTCTTTAGCTTATAATAATCGTGATGGCTAAATCTGATCTAACAGATTTGGTATTGTGTATAAACTAGGAATAACTTTAAAAAAAAAGTGAATAATTCCTTATTTGAAGGTGTTTGACGTTTACGTCGCCTGAGGGAGGGAAAGGATTATGCCGTAAACCTTACTGACATTTAGCATAGGAATTTTAAAATGATGTTGCTTTTTGTCTTTTGTTTTGGTACGTGAAGGTCAGTTCATGCGCAGCATGCTACTTTTTCTGAATAGTTTAAATAGTTTACATTCTGGTTGAGAAGTGGTTTAGATTATTGCAGCTTTATTTTAAAATTCAATCACAACAGGAGGTATTTAATAACTACAAATGAAAATACATATTTGCGAATCAAAATTTCCGGTTTTATTTGATCCTAGAAAAATGTATACATATTGCCCCAATAAAGTATGGAATGAATTTTATCTCCGTCTTGACTTTAAAAGTAGGAAAATGCGCCATTGATGTCGCTGGAATGTTTTTCAATAAGTCTCGCCCATAATACACTAGGTATGTCGTCTTTCTTGAGTTTTGCCAAAAATAAAAATAGGCTTTAGTATGCAAAAAAAAGATGCTTAGTTGAACGTTTAAGATTGTTTTTGCATGGTTTTCATGTCGCTGCTTGCTGTCAGTGGAACACTATCTGTGATCATATATCAAATGAACATTGATAACAGCTGTGCGAGTTCCGTTGCCACAAAGTCCATCTGAAATAATGTCCGCATAGGAACAATCTACATGTCCTTCATTTTGGCAGCCTGCAGCTCATTGTTTGTTTGTGATCACAGACAGGAAGTAGACCACAGCTAATAAGCATGTACATTGCATCATTTGACTTTCCTGAAAACCACTCGCATGGATTAAAGTATTCCTGAGGAAAAAAACCTCTGTGCCAGTATCTGTACAGTCTGATGTTCTCCACCCTCTTTAATTGACCATAAATGGAGTAAAATGATGGCAGGTCAGTAATCAGTCCTTAATCATAATCAAACCGCAGTGACCAGAGCCATGTGCTTGAATTGGGCAGTGCAGTCATGGGTACTGCATGTTCCCTAACAACTTCTTAGTCATGACTAAAATTCACATTTATTAGTGCTTATTGTCTCTCATGGTTGTACAGCACTCGGCCTGCGATGTCTGAGGGAAAATTAGCCTTCAGATGATGTAGCATCATGCCGAATGCTTAAATGTAAGCATGTATTGCCTAGTTCTCTTTATTTCTTGTATGCAAGTGGCATTGCAGAACTGTATTGTATTCATTGTAGCAAAGCAACAAAGTACTTCAAAGCTTCTTCTATAAGGAGTAAGAGGCATATATGTTAGAGTAGGTGTCCTCAGGACTCAACCTTCTTGAAAAAGCCTCTTGTAGTCTCTGAAGAAAACAAGAAAGCAACCTATCTAACATACAGTACATAAAAGCAGGAAAATGAGAGACAGATGAATGTATTTTCTAAAAAAGGTTTGAAAATTGGTGTGTATCATGCATTCAGAGGTACTACCTACACTCTAAAAATAAACAGTGCTTGTATTTTTTTTTTTTTTTTTTGCATTTTCTCTGCATTGCTGATTTTTTTAAAAAAAACCTTTAGATTGCTTTTATTTGAGGAGGTCTGTCCCCTATACTGGATGGGAATATAGTAAGCAAGAGAGTGGCACAACCTAACAATTTTTGGCTTTAGCTCTGTCATTCAAAAAATATTGAAGTTAAATTAAAAAAATTATACAATTAACACGCACACACATATCTGCTACAAATGAACACTAAAAGTTTGCTTGTTTGGAACCTACTGCTATCGTTCAATTACACCGTAAGTGACAGGAGTGCAAATTTTACAACTTGCCCCATAGGTGGGGTTCATTGTAACAAACAGAGGGTTTGTTGTAACATGTTGTATAAACAAAAATAATGCAATAAAATTCTGTCTATATACTCGGGCTGGGCAAAAAAAAAGATTTTTCAATTAATCATTTTTTTTTAAACGTGGTCGATTCAAAATCGATTCTCAAAGAGCAAAATTGATTTTTTTCCCCCATATTTATATCCGCAAACATTGAACGTAAGATTAACGTTAATCTAATTACTAGTCTTCTTCACTAGATGTCACCCTCTTTTTTGCCTTGCATGATGTTACCAAGGAGCGAGAGGGGAGCATGTCATTCGTTCATTTAGTGCTTAAAATGGAGGTTTCAGGTGCTTTATCGACGTTGATGCCACCTTCACATAAAAAGTGTGTGGTATGGAGGAGGTATGGAAGCATTTTAGATTTCGCAAGCAAGACAACGACGATAGTGTTGTGACTTCTAATTTCTTTTTATTAATTACCCACTTGTAAACTGCTGTTCACTGTTCTTTTTGATTAATATAGAATTTGTATTAAATATATGTTCATTGAGTTGAATTGAGAATCGAGTATAAAAACCGTCCCGAGAACCGGAATCAAAAATTGAACCGAGAATCGAAATTGAATCGATGGCTTGTGACTCGAAATCGATTTGGAACATCTGATATCCAGCCCTACTATATACTAAAGGATATTGTTTATATATCTGCCTATAATAGATAAAAATCCACACATTCATCCATCCATGATCCTTCATCTAACCATCCTTGTATTATGCATCAATGCTTATAAATAGTTACAAAAAAATCATAATTGTGAGTTATTTAACAATTTTAATTAATAGTTGTGTATATTGTTTTCATTGTATCATCATTGTATACCTGAGGCGTAATTGTAACACTGTGTTACAACTAACTACGCTGTGTAATTATATAAGGTATATAAGGTTGGATTTGGTGACTTACACACCAACTCAAACTCACAGGAGATCATCTTCTGACAGTAAGAGAAAAAGACCAAAAGCACACATTGCTCTGCCCTGTCTAAATATGTAAAGTAGCCGTGTTACAACAATTAACCCCGTGCTAGTTTGTGACCCGCTCACCCCTACCAATCAGTAAACAGTTGACATGGCAAACTATGCTACTACTCTTACTATACTAAGCTAGGACAACACATCTTGTTTACTGCAAATCATCAATTTGCATTCAGAGTCGTCAATCAACAACTAAGCTTTTCTTTAACATTGTAAACAATTGTTCTATGTAGCCAAATCTAAATATATTTAGTTCCTAACGCTGCGAAAGTCCTCCGGTGTTTCTAGTTGTTTAGATCTTATACAACTGTACTGATTCTTATCTGTTCATGTGCTAACCTGTCAAAATAATATGTAGGACCCCTTAGGGGTCCACAGAAAATTTCAAGCGAAAGAAAACAAAGCAAAAAGATCGGATATGAGATCGGATATGAGTTTCTATCCAAAAATCCTCCACAGGCGGTCTGGATTCAGCCTTTGCATTGGGGTATCGTGTTAAGTTGTGCCGTGCCATTTACAG